>NW_025814897.1:91015000-91702500 GCF_022079265.1 Lynx rufus | reverse complement strand
GTCATAATGTGGTCTACAGGAACATTGTCCATTTTTCATTCCATAGGACAAAGTGTTTGTCTTCTGTGTTGATGATATCATATGGGTTAGGCACTGGTGAAACACATGTGTACCAAAGTGTAGAAATAAAATTTTACATAATTAAGGAACTTGCCATTTCACTGAAATGCCAAGGGTCTAATGAAAGGACAAATCGATGCATGTGGCATCCCCTACCACTACCAAGAGAAACACGGGTACTACTGGGCATCTTTGGGTTTCAAAGTTAACATGTATTTCAGTTGCATGCTCCTTAAACACATTTACTGAATTACCCGCAAAGGGCCAAGAGGAAAAGGAGACTTTTCAACAGATTCAGGTTACTCCAAAAGCTGCTTTGTCACTTCAGCCATATGACTCTGTCAGTCACATGGTACATAAAGTGTCTGTGACAGTAGAAATGTTGGGAAGGGGAACTCGGTAGGCCCATATGGGACTTAATAGAGAATTTCAGTCCTTTAAAAGTGAATGGATACAGCACTATAGTCCCACTCGGGCATAGTCCTGAAAGGCGGTAGTGAAGAGAAAAACTCCAAGTGGCAGAACTTTAAGCAGAGTACATGATTGTTCACTTCACCTTAAAGGGAAATGGCTACAGATACTGATATACACTGATTAATAAATAGTGTCTAGCAGTTGGTCTGGAGATTAAAAAATTTGAAAGAATAAAGTTGAAAAGTGTCAATGGCATAAAGTGTGAGGATATTTATTCTAATGTGAATGTATTCACCAACAATATCTTCAGTACAACGGACTGTCAAAAATCATGTGGCAAAAATGACTGATTCTGCTGATATCAGTGAGCCTCTTTCCTTAGCCACCCTTGCCTTTAAATAATGGACTCACTGTGACAAATATGGAAATTATCATGGGCAAAGAAAGTTACATGGCCTATTGCCATCAACTACAGTTGATCAGACCACAGTCTTCAGCAGGTAATAACCACAATTTATCGTCACCAGATAATAACACTGATACAGCATCACTTCCCAGGAGACCATGCAGCCACCTGGTTGAACGGGAACTGTTTGCACTTCCTGGAATAGGAACATATCTAGATAAAAACTCATGTTCAGTATTACTAATGCATCTGCCCAAACTATCATCTGGAGAGTTAACAAAATGCCTTACCTTTGTCATGCTATTCCAGACACCAATGCTTATCTCCAGGAAATACATTTTACAGAAATTCAAAAACAATATTCTCAGGCTCAAAATGTCCATAGATCTTAGTATTTTCCCCATTACTCTGAAGCAGCTGTCTTGATGGAAGGATTCAATGGCCTTTGGAAGACTGTCAGAGCAGCAAATGAATGACCACACCTCGAGGTACTGCAGTAGTGTTCTGCCAGGTAGTGTTTATGCTCTGAATCAGTAACTGATATATAGTACCTTTGTAAAAAAAATGTCCATTTATTTATTTTGAGACACACACGCACACACACGCGCACACACACACACACACACACACACAGATAGCGCGTGCATGTGAATGGGAGGGGAGCAGAGAGAGAGAGAGAATCCCAAGCAGGCTCTGCACTGTCAGCACAGAGCCCAATGAAGGGCTCGGTCCCACAACTGTGAAATCATGACCTGAACTGAAATTAAGAGTCAGGCCACTTAACTGACTGAGCCACCCAGAAACTCTGATATTTGGTATCTTTTAAACCATAGCCATGATACATAGTCACAGGAAAGAAAACAAGGAAACCATACGCTTTGTTCATTACCTATTATAATCTAAGAAAGAAATACTTCTAACAAGTAAAACCCATGGCCCATCTGATTGGAAGCAGAAGCTGCACAAAGAAAAGAATTACTGTGCTGTGCTGATTAATCCTATCTGTAATGAGAAAATTAGGTTGTTACTCCACAAGGAGAAAGAAGAAGCCCAGGATGTGACTGGAACCATGAGATTTTTTCCGGGAATACTCCAAGTATCCTAAGTCTTGTGGTTATAATTAGTTGAAAACCACAGTAACCAAATATAACGGAGACAACTAATAGTGTAAACACTTCAATAAAGACATATGAGTTGCCCTAAGAAGTGAGATACCATAATCAGAATACAGATATACAACGGATTTTGGAATAAGAAACTTGTAATTGTCCTCTGCCACCACTTTATTAATTGCTATGTTATTTATGTATTTTCTTTTTGCTTTGATATTATTTGTATATATCGAATAATTATTTTTTCTTCTCTTAACTCTAGTATGTGTTATTAGAGGTTAAATCTCAAACTCATATTTAAATTAAAGAACATCAGAGGGGAAGTGTAACTTCACTGGAAAGAGAATAAACATCACCCAGAAATTCTATAGGACTTTGCGTCTACCCCTTTTGGGGAGAGTGTTGGCATGTCTTTAGTTTTATGTGACAGAGTTCCATTCAGTTAAACTGAAAATTTGCTTAATTAGTGTCTTCATTCAGAAATTGCATATATTTATAAGGGGCATGTGTGAATGCTGCATTGACAAAGAGATGCATTATAATAAATTATTTGCTTCAAGGTAGCATCATCACTTTTGCTAATATTTCAGAAGTACCTTCCCAATATGTGTCTTGGTTAGTTTCCTCACCAGAGGTAACTGCCTAAAGTTTGAAGGCACTCACGAAGTTGAGTTATTATTCTAAACTGTTTGTAGCTGTCAGATGTCATGGTCAGAAGTGGTGATTGACACGTTAACTTCTAAAGATACAGAAACTTCTACAAACGTTGGCAGCTATTTAGACCTAGCTATTACCTCCATTGTAATTGTTGTAGTAGAGTCTCAGATTTCCCCAACTGGCTGGTTTTCTCATCTCTGGAGTGCTTAAGATCAAAATCATAGTAAGAGGTTTCTGATCTTTTGGCCACAGCCATCTAGACATTCTCTCACCCAACTCTACATACATCGGTGTTACCTCTAGGTCCTATATAAAATCCTTATTTTCGTAATGCTTGCTGTGGCTCTTATGTTCCTACTGAATCGAAAGAGATATAATAATTAAGTAGCTAAATAAACAAAAGAAGAACATATGTGAATGAGTGAAGTGAATATGTTATGAATCAATGATTAAGATTGACTCAAGTAGGACCTGACTGGGGTTTGGAGAAGAAAAATAAATAAATCAGCCAGATATGGCTATAAGTCATCTGCAAATGATTCCCTTAATTGAGTTAACGATATTTACACAAAAACGATAAGAGATAAAAATCTCGGAGGAGACACATTAGACACAGTCTTTTACCTTTTTTAAAATTAGAAGCAAGACAAGAATAACCACTGTCCTTACTTCTATTTGCCATTGTACTTGCATTGTTTCTCATTGCAATACAACAAGAAAAAAATAATATCAAAAATTATATAGGTATAAATTATGGTGAGTTGTTAGATTTAGATAACAGAAAGATGGGAAGATAGTCTTAGAATTGTATACCAAGGGAATAAGAAACACATGTATAAACACATTTAAAATGGATGAAGGGGTGTTGTATTTTTGAGGAGAGAGGCTTGGAGAAGTTCTTTGGGATAATACAAAGGTAAAAAAAAAGAAACAATCAAAATGTAGTTAGGCCTCAGATGTACCATGGTCTTAAATAAAGAGATGGCAATCACTGGGTTTCCTTTATTTATTTATTTATTTATTTATTTATTTATTTATTTATTTATTTATTTATTTTTCTTTCCTCCAGTTCTATTCAACTGTTTGGATGCACATGTGGAGACATACATGAATTTCATAGGTTTTTGGGTAGGCAGGGCAAGGTTGGTGAAGAAGGGGGTAAAGTGATGAACACTGGATTCTAAATTAGGTTCCTAGAATCCAGGAACACTGGATTCTAAATTAGAAGAGTGAGAAAACACACTACAGGGGGACAAACACACTACAGGGGGACAAATGGAGAGTAGTGGAATCACAATATGAGACTGGTGTATTTGAGGAAGTAAGCCCTAAAGACAGAGAGTAGTAAAGAGTAAGATAATGAAAAATTTAGAGTCTGGAAATGGCATAGTTGTTGGTAATGGAAATATTCGGAGCATGTATTGTGGGCATAGTCACTAGGGTGAAAATGAAAATCAGATTAGTGGAGGCAAAAATATTAATAAAAACTGAGAGAAAGTGGGTGATTTATATGGATAGTGAACTCCACAAGAATAAGGACAAAAGTAGTGATTGAAGTAAAGACAGGGACACATGTATTAAAATCTTCAGTGATTGAAGGAGAGTGACTGGGGGAGTTCAGTTGACTCAATAATTTTATGTCACAGGATTCAAATAACTCATTATTCATTTATTTGTGGAGTGGGGGGGTAGTGGCAATAATTTGGATATGAAAATGAGAATCAACTAGGACAAATTCCTTAACCCCTATCCTACAGCATATGGGGTATAGAAGGAAAAAACAACAACAAAGCTTACCAGAAACAAATTATTTTACAATGTATCATATAAACTCTAACTAGAATCAAATCTGTAACAAGTGGACTCTTTACATCCTATATGAAAAACTCTGCAGTGTCAGTGTCACATTTATTTCGAAAGTAAAAAGTACATATTTATAATTCCTAACCAAAAACACTTAACAAAATTTTATACTCTGCCTTTTTAGTATGTCAATGGCTAGCAATATCCAAAAGTTTCATTGCTTAAATTTTAATATTTCTGTCTCCTGAAAGATTTAATTCAGAATTTTTAAATGTAAATTTCTTTATCTTAGATATGTTGTAAATAAAGGTTAATTTATATTATCATTAAGAAACTTTGATCATATGGAATTTTCTAATATTAGAGAATTATTTTCAATTTTTTCTTAAAAAGTTGCTTTATACCACTCTTTGTTTTGCTTTACATCTTACTTCTACAAATATAAAATTAAATGGAGACAATGTGTTTAAAGAAGGTGTTCTAGAAGAAAATTATAGGCCTTGAATACTTTCCAAATTGTGTCTCATGAACAAATAAAAATTGAAGCTGAGAATTTACACAGTTCAGGAAAGCAAATACTTTTCAGTCCATTTCTTTTAACATGATAGAAGTATAAACTGTGTTTGTGTGTGTGTGTGTGTGTGTGTGTGTGTGTGTTTAATGGATGGATGTCATGGGGCTTATAGAATCCCCATGTAACTATTTTCCTCCAGAATTATTCTGAAATTCATTTGGGAGCATTTTGTGTTGAGGGTGAGGATAGGAAAAAATGAACATAAACATTACAACCTATGTTCCCCACTGGAGTCAAAACTTAGTAGTAAATGTCGGTTTAGCAAATCAGTTTTGTGGTCTTACCAGAATAAGTACCAATTTTTAGCAGGAAATACATGAAAGCTTTGCCTAACACAGAAATGCCTGAAAATGACTATTCTGGATACACTGACTTTGTTAGCATTCTCTAAATGCTCCTGGTAAGCTGTACCAAATAACACCATTAAAGAAAAATAACAACAACAACTAATTAGGGCAATGCTGATAAATCAGACCCTTGGGTTGAAAGAAATTAGAGGTTGTTTACATCATTGCTGAAAAAGAGACACTCATAAAACTATTCTTCTTAAATGTTAGTTTGATAGCAATGTATACTTCATAAAACAAATGCTTAGTATCTTCTGATAAGTAACTCACTCATAAACACACACATTTTGCTTGCCTAATTGTCACACAGCTATCTGTCCCACTTGAAAGATGATATGAATGAAAATTCAAGACTTGATGAAAGCTACATTCCCCAATGTTAACTAAATTAGCTTTAACCTTGACTTCACAAAGTCTGTATAACTTTATGACAAGGATATTCTTGCATATAAAAAGATGCCATTCCCTGTCTTTCATCATACTTCAAATTACTTAGCACCTTAAAGATGGCCTTGAGAGGCTTATATAAATGGAAGAATAAATACACAGGTACATCCATAATTACTCCCCTGTCTCACAAACTGACTTCCAAATCTACTATGATAAAGCCTTCAGGTTTTAGAAAATGTGCTGAGTCATGTTCCAAGATTCAAAAGATTTTGGATTTGACTATTTTTTTTCTGTGTGGCAGTATGTTTGGAACTCCGGGGGATAAATCATATAGCATAAAAATGATAATGCAAGCAGAAGACAACAAGAAAGAAGGCTGGGAATTCAAAATCAAGTCAGAATCACATCTTAAAATCCTGCAAGTAGCAATAAATAGAAAATGAAAGACGTACTGTTTGATATTTGAGAAGCAAATCATCTTTCCACTTTAAAATTAGAAATGTAAAAGTATTAGGTGTTTTAAAAATAATTGTGTGCTGTATTCTTAAGAATTTACGTCTAGATGGTTAGCTTCTTTTGGGGTTGGAGATGAGAAGAATGTCAATTTAAAATCCTGTCACATGAAACTCTGAACAATATTAATGCTACCCCTTGATTTTGTAACGTGTTCTTTGTGTTCAAAGATGCAACCTTTGAGGTGGCTCGATGAAGAAGTGGGAGTGGGTGAGTATGGATAATATAGTTCAACAAAGTAGATTAAGTAGGTGTGGGGTGAGGGAGTGATTATTGTTCTGACACTTGGTGATCTAATCGGTGGCATAATTAACTTCAAGGAACCTCTAGCAGAGTGGGAAAATGCCATAGACAACTTCTATTCCAGAGTTCTGTATACGCTCTTCATTTTCTTTCTTTCTTTCTTTCTTTCTTTCTTTCTTTCTTTCTTTCTTTCTTTCTTTCACTTGCCCCTTTTCCTGGCTATTCTGACACAAATGTCTTATGTTTCTGCCTAATGTCCAGAGAAGACTACCTGATACTTGAAAGAATTCATTTCATCAAGTACCAAAAAGCCAAGTCTTCTGAGATTCAGAATGGTCCACAAAAATAAACTTTGCAAGTTACTGAAAATTACTGTGGGATGTCCATTTGTTAAAGAGAGAGAGATGTTAAAACCTCTCTGTTTTGTTATAAACAAACCAAAAAAAAAAAGGATTTTTATTGAAATTAATAATACTATGTTAGGTTACAGTAATTCCTCAAAGTAGTAATTAATTTTACTTGATACTGTTTTTACTGAGAAGTTAAATAATTTTTTAAGAATCACTTGTAATAAATCACAAGCTGCAGAAATTAAGTTAACCAGTATCTCCTGATCTTCAGTGATTTTTCCACTAAATGAATAATTCATAACTAAGCAGTTAAAATGATTCCTGAATTAATTCTGTGCTACACGTGACACAGTCATAAACAAATTTATTAATTTGTTTTGCTCCTCCATTTTTTGCTCTTTAAACTAGGACTTGGAGGACTAGTGAAAAAGTACTAGTTCTTCTTCTACTAGTTCTTCTCCTAAGACTTGAAGACATATGGAGTGAATAAATGCTAACGGGTTTCTACAAAGGGACTGTCCCCCAAGCTACATCTACTTTCCCCATACCCCTTTCATCCTGATTCAAGCTTAGAGGAAGGTAATGACAGAAACTAGTATTTTTAAAATCCAAAGGCAGGGGATATTTGCTGCCTCTCTCAAGTAAAGCCCAGAGAAGGAAGCAAGTACCCCATAGTGGGAATGGCTCCATGGTCCTGGTTAGATCTCATTGAGGTTCCCCTATGACTCTAGCAAGATGTGGAGATAATAACATAATTTCTATGTTCCAAAAGACAGCATGAGAGTGATAAAGGGTTATCACAATACTAGGAATACCAGGTACCAACAGAGAGTAGAATAGATCCCAGAGACCTAGGAAAACATAAGAAATACTGAACACTGAGCTGCATCCTAGAGGCACTCGGTCACGTGCAAGCCTTGACTTACTCATAACAAAAACAGAACATCTCAGCAGATTATCAGTGGATGATAAATTCTGTCACCTAATTATCACAAAAACATTATGGAATACAGAACTATAATTCAAACTTAGAATTCTCTAGCTTCATATGATGATATCATAATAATTCTACTATTTGAACTCCAACTCATTTCTATGTTGGTTGATTGAGTAGAAGAATGAATAAAATTGAATGAATTTTTCTATAGAGCAAATTAAAGATTCTAATTAATTTCAACTCAGTTTGTAAGTGATTTGACAGAAATTTGATTTTGGAGGTAATACAATAGTTTAGTTCTTATTTGAATTCCTATCAGGTAGATGCTTTTCAGCTTTGTTAGGAGGGATGCATTTCTTCTGACCCAGTTCTCTTCTGAGGAAATTATGACCACCTTGTATCACCTATGACTCCATCAAAATTCCCACTTACGTTATAGTTGGTAATGCATATCTCCAATTAGCTTCCAGTATCCACATAGAACTATCCTTAAAATCTTTCTATAAAATATCAAAGCTCAACTTTGTATATGCAAGTCAATTTAATCAAGGTTATATGTTTGTAGTTATATTAAAGAAAAATTACTTGTGTTTTAGAATTATAAGAGACAAGTAACACAGGATTATTTATAACAAAGCCAGAAGCAATTGTCTTCCTGGAATGTTTTTATCGGAGGGAGGCAAGCTGTTTTTCCTCTGAGGAAACCCATAATCATGCAATAAACACAGTGCCACTTGACTAATGATTTAAGTGCATTTGAAAACAATGCATTACTCTTAGAGATCTTCTTACGTTCTTAATTTTTTAAAGATATTACCTTGAAAAGTTGACATTTAAATAAATATTCTTATCTTTATATACTTTCATCTTAGGTCTGTTTCTAATATGCTCTTGCATTGCCCCAGGGCAAGGCATCCACTCTGTTCTAATGCAACATTGTATCATCAAAACATTACCTCTATTATACAGAAGGTGAAGCCGAGGCTTTAGAATTTTCCTTTTCAAAAATAAACTTTGCTCACTGACAATATGTTATCTCATAAATTTAAAAGTGTATTCATTGGGGCACCTGGGTTGCTCAATCGGTTAAGTGTCTAGCTCTTGATTTTCACTCAGGTCATGATCTCGTGGTTCATGAGATTGAGCCCCACGTCTGGCTCTGCACTGATGGCATGGGGCCTGTTTGCATTCTCTCTTTCCCCCTTTTTCGGCCCTCCCCTGCTCATGCTCTGTCTCTCTCTCTCTCTCTCTCTCTCTCAAAATAAACAAACAAAAAATTTAAAACAATTATTTTAAAAGTGTGCTCATTATATTTTAAAATAATTATAAATTTATATCAATTATAGTTTAATTTTTTTTAAGTTATATTTTAGTTTTGAGAGAAAGAACATGAACAGGGAAGGGGAAGAGAGAGAAAAAGAGACATATTCCCAAGCAGGCTCCATGCTGCCAGTGCAGAGCCCGATGCGAGGCTTGATCTCACAAAAAATGAGATCATGACTTGAGCTGAAATCAAGAGTCGGAAACTCAACCAGCTGAGCCACCCAGGCGCCCTCTATATCAATTACAGGGTTTTTGTTTTGTTTTGTTTTTTGTTTTTTAACATTTATTTATTTTTGAGACAGAGAGAGAGAGCATGAATGGGGGAGGGTCAGAGAGAGGGAGACACAGAATCTGAAGCAGGCTCCAGGCTCTGAGCTGTCAGCACAGAGCCCGACACGGGGCTCGAACTCACAAACTGCGAGATCATGACCTGAGCCAAAGTCAAATGCTCAACCAACTGAGCCACCCAGGCGCCCCTCAATTACAGTTTTAAGACAAAACCATATGCTAATTATTTCCACATGTGCATAGAAAATTCTACAGAACTCAAACGGAAGTCTCATCCATACAGTGAACTGCCATAATCTTACAAAGTATATTTGTTCTTCAAGTACTTCTCTTATATTCTGCACAATGCGTAACCAATATAGGACTATCAAAAATATTAGTTTCACCTCTGTCCACTACATAGTTAAGCATGTACATTTATGGCCAAGAAGAAGATGCAGGAACAAGTTGGTTTTTGTTACAGAGAAAAGCAGAAGAGCCATGCAAGATGCATGACAAGAAGACCTGAGACACGAACTGACAAAGTGTGAAATGTAACAGGGAAAAAGATAGGAGTTTTGACATAAATGACAACCCATTTCTCACTTACCTCTGATGCCTCAGGCTTCAAATCAGAGGAAAGATTTTGTAGCATGGAGAATCAGCGGGGGCTACAATCCAGTGTGGCTATCATCCAACAGAAGTGATGGGATAAAAAAAATAAATCAAAGATTAAGGGATTAGTATTTAATACCAGCTGATTAAAGACAGAGAAATACCACATGCACTAAGCTTCTTTTTCTATTAAATAACACATAAGTGATTTGTTATTTAATAGTTGTCTTTTTTTTATCATTCAACTTTTGTTTTAATGGGTCTCAAGATTCTGTCTTGACCAAGAATTTTCGTCAAGTTGTTTCTATTAAAAGGTACTGATTTTAAAAACTAATAACTTAAAATGACCACACACACACACACACACACACACACACACACACACACACAAACAAATGGTCCACAGAACCTTCTCCTTTCCTTCTGAAGGCTCTATAACATATTGTGATCGTTCACAGTCTTTTACTTTAAACTTAAATGGCTAATTGACACAAACAGTTCTGAGACCTTTCTCCCTCCATTGATTAAGCCTGGGGTAGCAGATATTGGAGACAACATTCATCCAACCTTCTGAGCTCTTTAGGCAGGCTTGGTGCCCTTGCCAGCTCCAGCTGCCTTGTTGTCCCCTGCTTTGATGACACCCACAGTGACTATCTCATGTCACAAACAGTAAAACAGCCCAGAGGAGACAGGTAGAGAAGCTCTCAACATGCATAGGCTTGCCAGGAACCATGTCAAAGATGGCATCATCACCAGATTTCAAGAACTTGGGGCCATCTTCCAGTTTATTCCAAAAACGAGGATCAATCTTCTCCTTCAGCTCAGCAAACATGCAAGATTTGTGAGCTGCAGGACAACCCGGCACAGGTGCATATCCAGCACTGATTTGGCCCGGACAGTTCAGGACAATCACCTGAGCCATGAAGCCAGCCGCTTCATTGGTGGGTCATTTTTGCTGTCACCAGCTACATTGCCACAATAAACATCTTCGACAGATACATTCTTGACACTGAAGCACACACTGTCCCCAAAAGAGCCTCACTCAAAGCTCCATGGTTACTTTCAACAGACTTTACTTCAGTTGTAATAAAGGTGGCCACCATTCTAGGTTTAAGAACACCGGTGTCCACTCAGCCCACAGGGACAATATCAATGCAATTTTGCAGATGTCCTGGAGGGGCAGACACAAGGGCTTGTCAGTTGGATGAGTTGGTGACAGAATGCAATTCAAAGCTTCAAGCAGCATGGTTCCACTAGCACTGCCATCCTTACAGGTGACTTTCTATCCCTTGGACCAAAGCATGTTAGCACTTAGCTCCAGCATGTTGTCACCATTCCAACCAGAAACTGGCACAAATACTACTGTGTGACGGTTGTAACCAATTTTCTTAACGTAGCTGCCGACTTCCTTAATGAATTCCTTGTATATTTTCTGGCAGTAGAGTGGCTCACTGCAATCCATTTGGTTAACACCAACAATGAGTTGTTGCACACGGAGTGTGTAAGCCAGAAGGGCATGCTCATGGGTCTGCCCATTCTTGGAGATACTGGCTTAAAATTCACGAACACCAGCAGCAACAATCAGGACAGCACAGCCAGCCTAGAGGTGCCTGTAATCACATTTTTGATAGAAAGTGTCTGTGTCTTGGGGCATCGGTGATGGTCACAAAACACTTGCCGGTCTTGAATTTCCACAGAGAGCTATCAGTGGTGATACTGCATTCAGCTTTCAGTTTATCCAAGACACAGGCAAGCTCAAAGGAGCCCTTTCTTACCTCAACAGCCTCCTTCTTGAATTTTTGGATAGTTTGTCAAGCCCACCACATTTATAGATCAGATGACCAGTAGTGGTAGACTTGCCCAAGTCTCCATGTCTAATGACAATGATGTTGATATGATTCCTTTCCCTTCCCGTTTTGGTGTAGGTTTACAAGTGGTTTTCATGACACCTGTGTTCTGCCAGCAAACCCACTGTGACAAAGTAAGAGCTGTATTTTATTTCTCACTGAATGCATGTAATGAAATTCTCATATTTGACCCACCCAGGATACTCATATAACAAAAATAGTTACCAGTTCTCATACATTTGGACAGGAAGAAATTTTTCCCTCAAAATCAATTTCTATCAAATTAAGAAGATGCATGTGACAAAGTGGCTTTTAACATTCTCCTCAGTTTGACTAAACTCAAGGCTTCTTCCTGACCAAAGGAACTTCCCTTTTTGTAGAGCATTTATTTTGGAAAACTGATAACTGTGAATTATTTCCCTGTCCCTTTGAGATATACGCAAATCTTTTTTTTTTAAATCATCTTGCCAGTTTTATGACCCAAGATTATCAAGTATCTGGAAGCAATTCCTGTAATCACCAAGAAAAATTAGAGCCTGTATCACACATCTCTGTTAAGAAAGCAGGAGCCTAGGTTCAGTGGGTGCCAGTTAGCAAGGCTACTCACACAGAAAATCATTTGCAAACTCAGGAAAAATTCAATGTGGTGGACACATTCCATTAGTCAACCTCCTCTATCTGTATTAGCTCACCTTAGTGCTAAAAACAGAGAGAGAGAGAGAGAGAGAGACAGAGAGAGACAGAGAGAGAGAGAGAGAGAGAGAGAGAGAGAACACAACCTTGCAACTTTTGTTTCAATGGAACTGAGTCACACTGAGTTCTGGCCTCTTTCCACTATTGCAATATTCTTGAATAAAGCCTTCCTTGCCAGTTTAACTTTGCCCAGTGTAATGTTTGTTTTGACATATGCATCTACATTTTGCATCCTCATAAGAAAACACAGCCATCATCCATTCATCATTCCTTGATTCAGAACTCACATTTATTCATTAATCTGGTACATGCAAGAGTCTTTCGAGTGTTGGGATAAAAAAATGAAATATCATCGCTCCTTATATTTTAATGGCCAGAAATCTTAAAATTCTATTTGTAAAGTGTATGTTGGAAGTAAAGATTCCTTTGGGAGAAAAAGGCTTTACCCAATCTGGAGCTTCATGATTTACTCAGGAGTTTTTCATTTGTTTATTTTTTATTTATTTATCTTGTTTGATTGTTTGATTCTGCTATTTATCTTCCCTGAGCCAGAATCCTGAAAAAGGACCCAGACTCTCTTAACAAAGCTACAAACAGAAATTTCAGAAGGCTGGGTTTTTTTTACAATGATTTTGGTGTCAGGAGAAGAGTTTTATTCACTTCTTTTTGTGGTCGTTGAATTATTTGCTTCATTTATATTCCTTTCAGCTATGAGCATGCAAATGCAAAGCTGAATAGGTGCTTTGTCTTTCTGCTCATCCCTTGTTAGAGAGGGAAATCTACTTTAAACTTTATGTGTAAGTGGCTGATGGAACAGCAGTGTGCTACCCCCAGAGATGTCAGCCACATGACCCTATAGTCCTTCATACTGGTTTGGGAGGAGGCAAAGGGACCATTGTTTTGAATTTGATACAACTATACAATTAGATCCTGTCCACTAGAGCCTAAACTTTACCTCTAGGGTATATACCTAAGCCATCATATTGTACCACCAGTTAGTAAAATAACAACTCAACTCTCTTAGAGAAGGAACAGAAGTACTTTGAAGAATGTGGCAGACATCAGACAGGTATACAAAGTGAGAGTACTTTCCAGGTGGTTTTTTTTCCTGAAGATGGTATTATCTAGAATGAATATTTGACTTGGTAAAGTACATTCATTATGACACTAATTCTAGAATAAGAAGCCACTTACCCTTTCCAAAGCCATGAGGAGAAAAATCTGCTACAATCAACCTATTAATGACAGCTATTTAATAATGTTAAGCACTAACTCAAGAACTAAAGATAGATTTTGACAGAACTCTGAAGTAAATCTACTACCCTGTATCCATGTGTTTTTATTTTGAAAGGATGAAATGAAATCTGCTGAAGAGGCCAGAGAAATGGAGAGAAATTGGAGTCACATGCCCTGATGTGTGACTCAGTAACTGAAAAGTAAAAAGTATAACTTCAGTGGAATCTATGAAACAGATCAAAACTTCTGGAAGAAAGCATGAGAAAGAAGTAAAAGACAAAGGCCATTTACCCAGTTAAGAGTCTAATAAGGTTAAGGATGAGAGAAACCACCTCCTGTGCACATTCTGATTATGTAGAACTTCTGGCTCAGCTCGGAGAGAACCAAAGCACACATGAAAAAAACACTAAATGAAAAATTGCTGAGACCTAGCAGTTTTATGTTGCCAATTAAAAAAAAAAAAGTGTTTACTTATCTATTTTGAGAGAGAGAGAAAGAGAGAGAGAGAGCGCACACATGAGCTGGGGGGCACAGAGAGAGGGGAGAGAATCCCAACCAGGCTCTGCACTGTCAGCACAGAGCCTGACACAGGGCTCCATCTCATGACTGACTGTGAGATCATTACCTGAGCCGAAATCAAAAGTCAGATGCTTAACTGACTGAACCATCCAGGAGCCCTGGATTTTTTTTTTTTTTACATGTAAAGAAGAGAAGCACACTATGAGTATGAAAAGATGTTCATCGTAGAATTGTTATTTTTAATAACTAAAAGCTCTAAATTACCTAAATATTCAAAAAGAGAATGACTAGGTAAATAATAGTTTAGTTATAATAAAAGAGAATATTAAGCAGATATTCAAAATCATGTTTAAAAACTTAATGACATAGAAATATCCAACCTAATTTTAGGAGACAAAAGCAGTAGGCAAAATACAATTTATGCTAATCACAAGTATATATAATATTACTTATATGTACATATAGATAAATATTAAAATTTGTGCTAAAAGCGAAATATTATCCTTCCCTAGGTAAGGAGATTATGTATTTTTTTTTTTCTTCTTACATATCTTTTCTACTTCAAATTCCTTGCACAAAAAAAACACTGTTTTTGCAATCAGAAAACAATCTTCACAAATTAAAAGCTATAAATTTCTGAGACTAAAATTTTGCTCTACATGTAAGGTAACCAGTCAGCTTGCCACAGCTTCACAGGTGTTGTCAAAGGCAAAGGTATTTATTACTCTTGACCCAGCAGCATGAGCCTCGTATCCACATTGGTCTCCTTGCCCCCAAGTCCCACAGGGGTAGGGCAGAAGATGCAGTTTAGGACCAGGGACCCAGAGTTTATGAAATCTAGATCTCTGGAAGCTTCTAGCAAACCTGTCTCCAAAGGGAGACATTATCTTTATCATGCCCTTCAGGTAACAAATCTGTCCTCTGCACCAAAGGGAGATACTGTCTCTGTCTTTGAAAGCTGTTAGCTATAAAAACATCTTTGAAAAGATAGTTTGGAGCAGAACTATCAATGCCTCTTGATAAAATAATTGTGCAGAAATACAAGAGACACCTCGGAGGTATGTGCCCCACGACAAAACACATTTGCAAACTCAGTATCTACTATTTTTTTTTTATTCTAAACCTCTTTGTAAAGGAAACAGTGTCTCCAAGACCTTATATTTACAATTACTGATACTGCCATCATGCTCCCCTTGCCCTGAGTCTGCTTATCGAGTTCATCATAGGACAGCATTAGAACTCACTTTAAAGACCTACTAAGAACCTATAGCCCTGATTCCCACTTGTGACACTGCATTTCACTGCTAAAAAAACATAGGCTTGTCCTTTGGTTCTTATGCGTAGTTTCCAGTATCTATCACTCCCCAAAGGAATCTGTGGCAGAGGTTATAGAACTCACACTACGAGGGGAAATCTTCCTACCCACCCTGATGTGTGATGGGGCCACTTTGGGTAACCAGCTCATTTCAGCCAGTCAGAACCCAAAGATACAAAATACATTTCCAATACCACTAAGATATATTCTGAGATGACTGCTCTTATCCATAAAATAAATGAAAATATGTTGTTAGACAAAATAAATTTTCTGATGCTGGTTCACACAGATACAGCATGCCCGTCTCCAACAAATCAGAATCTCCTATTGGTCAAATGGAGTCCACTGATACCGGAGTCACTAAATCACCATTCTTTCTGGCATTCAGGAAGTTGAAGTCCTCCTGAATTCTTGGACCTGTGTGTCTTTATTTTCTCTTTTTTCGAGAAAGAGATCAAAGTTAAGGTACCAGGAATGACACAGGCGAAAGTCACACCACCTACCCTAACTGTAATTTTGAAAAATCACTCAGACTCTGTGATTTCTCTTTTTCTTACTACCACCATGTCTAACTTTGCCAGTATCCTATTTGAAGGAAAAAAAAAAAAAAGATCTACAAAAGTAGCTAGAATTCCTAGAAAAGTCTAAGCAGAACTTCAATTTCCTCACAAAAAATAAATAAATAAAAACTGTAAATAGGTGAACACATGTTAACTTGAGGGGTGAGTGGGAATCCTTTCACTGTTTCAAGTCATATCATCACACTGTACACTTTAAATATATCGTATAATTCTATTTATCAATTATACCTCAATAAAGCTGGGGCGGGGAGAAAGAAAAGCCTCTCTAGTCTGTCTAGAAAAGTTCATAAATAAAATTAAAATACTAAAATCATACAGCTTCTCTAAAATGTTCATGGCACCTAGTGATTTCTTGAAAAGGCAAGTAACAATTTACTATGATGGTAACTTGTAGGATTTGCAAACACCAATGTCTGAGAACAAAGAAGAGAATTAGTATGGTCTATGCTGATTATGAATTAGCTTTTCTCATGTTTCTGTTCATATCTCCTATTAAATAAATGCTTTGGTTTAAATCCAATTAAAGATTTTATTGGTCCACAAAGCTCTCCTTTTCCCCAATCTATTATACTATCAATGGTTAAATAAATAAATAAAACGCTACACTATGAACAATGGTAGGAATATTGGTGAGTTAAAAAAATGCTATATTTTTCATGCTGACATTTATGAAAAGTCAATAAAAATGTTAGAGAACAGAAGTAGACAATCATGTCCTTTTTTTCTTTCTTTGTCAATAGTGTAAATAGGCCCATATTTTATAAATATTTTTGTGTCCTACTTCATTTCACTTAGCCTGAACATTTTCCAATGTCATTACAAAGCTTTATTGTAACCAATTATTCAGAAGTAATATAACTTATTTAACTATTCACTTTTGGGCACTAGTTATTTTCTTATGTTTCACACTTACAAAAAATAGCTGCCTATTTTTTCTGTTACCGATATTCTAGATCATAAATTGGAGACATGTTATTTCCTAAGCTAGATTCCAAGAAGCAGATTACTCTATTACTAAAGGATGGGGTCATTTCTAAGGCTCTAGACACCCTACTGCCAAATTGCCATCCAATATGTTGAATCTATTTGCACTTCTTTTGTGCTGCATGGGAATTTTCATCCCACTGGAGTCTTCTCAGAGCTCATCACTAAAATATTAGAAGAAAAATATTTTGTTTTTGTTAATGTTTGTTTGTTTGTTTATGTTATTTACATTTATTCATTTTTGAGCAACAGAGAGGGACAGAGCACAAGTGGGGTAGGGGCAGAGAGAGAGAGGGAGACACAGAATCCAAAGCAGGCTCCAGGCTCCAAGTTGTCAACAACGTGGGGCTCGAACTCACAAACTGTGAGATCATGACCTGAGCTAAAGTCAGACAATTAACTGAGTGAGCCACCCAGGCGCCCCAAATGTTTATTTATTTTTGAGACAGAGAGACAGAGCGTGAGCGGTGAAGGGGCAGACAGAGAGGGAGACACAGAATCTGAAGCAGGCTCCAAGCTCTGAGCTGTCAGCACATTCATTTTGGTTTTAATTTATATTTCTTTACTGAGAATTAAAATTAAACTTTTTTTCTCTCATAAAAATGTACCATTCGTATTCCTTCTTCAGCAACTTCTTAGTCTTTTATGATTGCAAAGGCTTTTTCAATCTCTATTTTACTCTCCTGTTCAGAGTGGTTAAGCTAAAAATCTGTATTTTTCTCTAGTCCCTTAATGTGAATTGGGTTGTACCCATCAGAAAGCATGAGTTCTGATGGAAGTGGAGGTTGATGCCACCTCTCTGCTGTGGTACCAGCAGACTAGTGGCTTCCAGAGCATGTAGATATTGGCAGTGCCCATTTTCCAAATTCTGTTGTCTACTCACCAGCTTCATCAATGTGGAGCACTTGTGACATCAACAGCAAAGTTTCTAGGAGAGCAAAATTGGGATCCTGGCCATTCTCAAGACATATTTTTGGCCCTTTTGTCATAAATTACTTAACCATATGTGCATGGGTTTGGTTCTAGGCTCTCTATTCTACTCTGTTGACCTATGTGTCTCTTTTTATGCCAATACCATACTGTTTTAATTACTATAACTTTGTAATATGGTTTGAAATCAGGGACCATGGTACCTCTAGTATTGTTCTTTCTCAAGATTGCTTTGGCTATTTAGGTTGTGTGTGTGTGTGTGTGTGTGTGTGTGTGTGTGTGTTGCTATACAAATTTAGAATTACTTATCTATTGTTTTGAAAAATGTCACTGTAATTTTGATAGGGACTACACTGAATCTGTAAATCACCTTGGATAGTATGGACGTTTTAAAAATAGTGATCATTCCAATTCATAAGCATAAATATCTTTCCATTTACTTGTGTTTTCAATATCTTTCATTAAAGAAGTTTCAATATATAGGTCTTTTACCATCTTGGTTAAGTTCATTCCTAGGTATTTTAACCTCCTGCATGTAATCATACATGGAATTGGTTTTTGTTTTTGTTTCTGTTTTTTAATATTTATTTATTTATTTAGAGAGACGGAGAGAGAGAGAGAGAGAGCGAGCGAACAGGGTAGGGACAGAAAGAGAAGGAGAGAGAGAGATAATCTCAAGTAATAATCTGTGCTGATAGCACAGAGCCTGATTTGGCATTCAATCTCACAAACTATGAGCTCATGACCTGAGCCAAAATCAAGAGTCAGATGCTTAATTGACTGGGCCACCCAGGCACCCCCCGGAATTGTTTCCTTTATTTCTGTTTCAGATAGTTTGTTATTGGTGTATAGAAATGCAACAGATTTTTGTGGATTGATTCTGTATCCTGCAACTTCATTGAATTTATAACTTCTAATATTTTTTTTTAATTTTTTTGATGATGTCTTTAGGGTTTTCCAAATATAATATAATGTCATCAACAAGTAGTGACAGTTTTACTTCTTCCTTTTGAATTTGAATTTTTTCAAATTTTTTCTTGTCTAATTGCTCTGGCTAAGACTTCTATTACCATCTTGAATAAGACTTGGTAAGACTGGGCATCCTTGTGGTCCTGACTTTAGATGAAGGCTTTCAGCTTTTTATTGTCAAGAATGAAAGGTTTTCAGTTTTTTACTGTCAAGTATGATGTTTAGCTATGGGCTTCTCATATATGGTCTTTATTATGTTGATGTAAGTTCTCTCTGTACCCACTTCACTGAGAGTTTTTTTATTATAAATGGATGTTCAAGTTTGTCAAATTTTTTTTTCTGCATCTATTGAGATGATCATTTAATTTTTATCTTTCATTTTGTTAATGTGGTATAAGACACTGACTTATAAAGGTTGAACTACCCTTGCATCTTTGGAATAAATCCCACTAGATCATGGTATATGAAATTTTAATGTATTGTTGAATTCATTTTGCTAAAATTTATATCTTCTAATAGAATTATACTATTCACAAATGGTCCCCAACTTATAATGGTTTGTGATTTTTTGATGTTACAATGGTGTGAAATCAATGCACATTCAGTAGAAACTATACTTCAGTATTTGAATTTTGAACTTTTCCCCAGACACCAATATGCAGTGTGATACTCTATCATGATGCAGGGCAGCAGCATCACGAGGGTAAACAAAACTATACTTATTATTGTTCTGTACCCATACAACCTTCTGTTTTCACTTTCAGTATAGGATTCAATAAATTACATGATACAGTTAAAACTATTTTATAAAATAGCCTTTGTATTAGATCATTTTGCTCAACTGCAGACTAATGTAAGTGTTCTGAGCATGTTTAAGGTGGGTTGGGCTAGGCTATGATTCTTGGTAGGTTGGGTATTTTCAGTTCACAATATTTTCAATTTATGATGGATTTATTGGATGTAATCCCATCATAAGTTGAGGAAGATGTGTATATTGCTCCAATATTTGCTTAATAACCTTTGCCAGCATTCATCTTGTGAAACAATGGGATCATTTAATTGTGCTCTCAGAGAGTGATTTCTCTCTAGTATCACATCACTCCCAAATATTTGTAGTTGACTTTCATTTGTTTTTTTTTCCTTTAATGTTACTATCCATTGCTAAAGATGCAGTGTTTAAATTTTCTAAAAATAGATTTACCAGTCACTTTTTGTTTTGTTTTGTTTTGTTTTGTTTTCAAGCCCTTCTTTGCAGAACCACAGTGGTCTTCTGAAGTATTCAGAAGCAATCATACATATGACTTAGAAGCACTTCTAAAGGAAGCAGGTGGATAACCACAGGAGCCAAGTTCACCTTGGAAATGGACTCTGAAGAGTTATAACTCTCTATCACAAAGAAAATAACCCCAGGGCATCACCGCTAGCTTCCCCCAAACTATGTGATACACATATAAGATTCAGTGCCACATGGTGAGAATGAACACTTTCAGAAATGTGAGAATTGCTGATAAAAGAGAGTTGATGGCACTGGGGAACGGATATACTTTCAAAGTAGGTAAAAGCAACCAGTGCAAATTATACCTTAGAGGATCTAGAGTTCAAAACCAGTCTTAATCTAAGCTGTGAGTGAAGAGACAGAGAGCAGTTCTGGAGGCTATGTTTTTTCACATATTCATTTATTATATTTGAATTAATAACATCAGAAAATAACTACTTGGGGGAAAAAAAGCATTTCTGTGATTTCTAAAGTCCAGAAAGAAAAAAAAATCCAACATTCTCTCATTTAGAAGACATCTTTTCAGGCTTCAAATAGGATTGAGAATGCATTAGGTACAATTATGTGATTCTTCTTCTAAATCATTCTTTACATTAGGTGTGGAAAAAGTAAGAAATTTGCCAAAGGATCTATGATACTATTCCAGCGAATTCAATGTGCCATAACTTTAGCATATCTTGGAGCTATTTTGACAGCTAATACCAACCCCATCATTAATATTTGCACAGAAATCTAGGACAGTGCTCAGGAACCTTTTTCTGTAAAAGGCCAGTTTATAAATATTTTAAGCTTTGCAGGCCATTTTGTCTCTGTTGCAACCACTCAACTTTGGCATTATAGTGCCAAACCAGCCATGAACAATATGTAAATTAAGTCAGTGCTGTGCTCCCATGAAAGTTTATTTATAAAAGTGGGCTGTGGGGCAGATTTGGCTGGGCCATTTATACATTATCAAATCTTAGTCTAAAACATCTATTTACATTTGAGTTATAAATTGCAGACTGTTCTTAGGATGAAAGAATTTCTGTTTATCTGCATTATTTTTTTTTTTTCCTTCTTGCATCCCTTGTGATCACTGTACACATTACTCACAGGATGCTTTTGGTGTCATCCCTGATTTATCTGCATTTTCTTGCATTCGGAACATTGATCCTACCAGGAGTTCCTCACATATCTTTACCTGGAAATCTCATTCATACTTTTTTTTTATACTTTATTTATTTTTGAGAGAGAGAGTGTGTGAGCAGGGGATAGGCAGAGAGAGAAGAAGAGAGGGAATCCTAAGCAGGCTCTGGTGTGGAGCCCAATGCAGGGCTCTATATCGTGACTGTCAGATCATGACCTGAGCCAAAATCAAGAGTCAGTCAATGGACTGACCTACCAAGGTGCCCCTCCTTCAGACATTAAACTAACTCTAAACATGCCTCCATCTTCCCTCAGCTGTGTCATTCTTCCTCTTACCTGTTAAAACCATGTATCTGCAGACTCCTTAGGAAACCCTCAGTTTCTCCTCTATTTTCTCATTGTTTATAAACATGCATTTAGATGAGTGGATTTCAGATTTTTCCCCCTTAAATTAACCAACACAGTGCTTTGCATGGAACGATACACAGTCATTCAGTGGCTAAATGCCTCAACAAGCATTTATATTAGAAGGGAAAGGAAAAGGATTTAAGGTAAATGTCATGGAATCAATTTGGCTAGAATGTTTCAAGTAAACCACAAGTCAATTAATTTTTATTTCCATGTTAATTAAACAACATAGCCTCTCCATATTGGAAAATTCCAAAATTGGCTGAGACTCTTGGGCACCTGATACAATATGTTTGAACAAGAAATTTTTGTCATTTAATGAAACTGACCCATTAGTTTTATTAAATCATTTAATTTCTCTAAGGAATTCCATATAAAATACTGTGTAAACATATAAACAGCATTTTTAATTTTTTTTTTTTAAGAGACAGAGAGACCGAATGTCAGCAGGGAGGGGCAGAGAGAGAGGGAGACACAGAATTCAAAGCAGGCTTCAGGCTCCAAGCTGTCAGCACAGAGCCCTGCATGGGGCTCAAGAACTGTTGAGATCATGACCTGAGCCAAAGTCAGAGGCTCAACTGACTGAGCCACTCAAGCGCCCCTATAAACAGCATTTTAAATAAACGTGGGTGATTATCTTCTAATGACATCTAAGTTACTAAATTGGTATTCCATTAGCATTTCAATATTATCATAGATAGTTGTATTGTTTTTTGGCGATATGAAACTAGACCATAGAAAAATTCAAATTATTAAATAAATACCAGTATATTCTTTGCAATGTCATATATTTATCCACCAACAAACTCATCAGTTGTTTTCAATTTTAAACTCAAAAGAGACTCAATTAAAGAAAATTAAATTAAAAGAACATCATGAAAGTCAAGGACTTTCAGTCCTTTGATGGAAAAAGCTAATTCCCATAGTTCTCTTGCTTTCAGGAATTCTGTCATATATCTTTTCTTTTCTCCATTTTTTTTTCTTTTCCTAAAAATAATCTGAGTTCTTATAGCACTTTACTATTATGTAAATTCAATTGCATTTACATCAACTTTGTTTTGACAGTGAAAAGGAGACCTCTTTCATGTCTAGTGTGTTTTAGGTACAAATGCTTGGGGAAGGAGTCACTGAGGGCAGCAAAGGACAAGACAAGGTCAACTGGAGACTGCAACTAAAGAGAATCAGAAATAGCTCTTCATCCTGGATCAAAAATCATGTCTTAAAATACCACATAAGAGTACACAGTAATATTCAGAAGGCAGAATTTTAAACACAAGCAAAGATGTCTTGGGTTATTTATGAGGGTCTGGAATCTACAAATTCAGTCCAGGTATGGGAGGAACTAGTTGCCTATATTAGGTGGGATTCTCTGAAGAAGAAATAAATTAAAAAAAAAAAAAAAAGGATTCTCTGGATGCAAGTATCCAAACCAACTTGACCAGGTAGAAACAAAAAAGCGGAATTTAGTTTAAGGATTTAGGGGCTGATTCCAATAAGATGGCAGTAGAACCTCAGCAAGGAACTAAAAATGAAAACTGAAAAATTGGCTGAACTCTTCAACACTTGACTCTGCCTTTCTCTCTGTGCAGTGCTTCCAAGATCTCTTCCAGAACATGACCTTTCCTTGTTCTTCTTCTTATACATAACAGGTAAAAGTAGGTTACCCATCTTTCCTCAAAAACCTATACCAAAATAAATTAGAATTTCCTCATCCTAATTCCAAATGTCCAAGGTTGATAATTTCATTTGCCCAACTTGTGTCAGGTGTCAATACTGGCCTCAGTGAATTGTACCATCACACCTGTCAGGAGACCAATCAAGGTAAGAAAATAGGGAAAGTAAGCATTGTAAGCTGGAATGAAACCCCCAAAATGTGTTTACTCTGAAGTCTCAGAATTCAGATCAGTACATAGCTCAATGTGGAGGACATTATCCAACAATGTGGATAGGGATGAAAACTGTTGGCTTAAAATTTGGCAATGGTGACCATAAGCATAAATAAATATTTTGCCCAAGAAATTGCATTTTTAAAAATTCTGAAACAAAGGCATAAGCTTTGCATAAAATGTAGGTATAAGGATGTTAATCATACCTTGTTTAGAGAAAAAAAAGCCAAACAATTGAGGTTCTAAAAATGATATTATATCCCAAGAGTGTTGTTGGTTAAAACTATACTAAGAATTCAATATAATGTGGGAATTTTTTTTTCCCAGCAAGAAAAGTAAATTTTTGGAGAATATTTATATTCTATGGCCCCGACTGAAGGTTTCATTTAAATTTCCAAAGGATCTATCTCCTGGATATAAACAATTGTGATTTATAAACTTTTTTATTTATTATCCTAGGGATGCCTATATACATACAAGAGCATTTCAAAACCACAAATTATATCACTCATTTAGTTGCTGATATTCAATTATTTTGGAAAAGTAAACATTTGCTTACATTATATTTGCATCCCTTGGCCCTTTGTGAATTTATCCACAGCCTATAAATCAGTTAGTCTAAAAGGTCCAAACTTTTTTCAGATCTACATATCTTACTGCAAGAGAGCACAAATAATAATTTTGACTCTAAAATTTTGATACTCAAATTCATTTTGAAGTTTGGGCTCTTCAGCAATCCTACAATCAAGATAATACCTCTGAGGAGGTGAAAACCAAAGTCAGAGAAATCAGCAATATATGTTTATTGGGGAGGGTACATAAGATATTTAGGCAAAAGCAAAAGCCTATGTAAAGTTCCAGAGACAGGACAGGGAGAATACATATGTGTGTGTGTGTGTGTGTGTGTGTGTGTGTGTGTGTGTGTGTGTGACATTTAAACCCAAAGTAAAGAAAAAAAATCCATTAGTCCATACTGATAGATATAAATGATTAAATATAGAAGTAAATAATGACCAATCTTTGATGCAGAAAAATTCTGAATAATTTATGCCAACACTTTGCTTTTAAGGAGGTGAAGCAAAGCTCTCCATTACTTAAGTACAGGATGTGTATAGTGACCACCTTCCAAAGACTACAGTATGGAAAGAGAAAGAAAAAAAAGAGAGAGAGAGAGACAACCAACAGTGGAAAAACATGACTAACACTACTTTAAGCCAGGTGATCAGGTTTAACATCAGCACCAATATGTTATATTGATAGTATGCACCCTTGATGTAATGTGAAGAATATGGCACATACCTCTGTGGTCTTCCTCCTCAAAAACCCATAGTTCCAGACTAACCATGAAAAAAACATTAAACATACCAAAATTTAAGGATATTCTACAAAATATCTGACTAGAACTCCTCAAAATTGTCGAGGGGAGTCTGACCAACTGTCTCAGCCAAAAGGAGTCTTACTAGATATGACTATTAATGCAATATGTTACCCTGGATGGGATCCCAAGAACATAAAAAGGAAGAGGGAAAGCTGGGCAAATTTTAATGAAATATGGACTTTAGTTGACAACAGTGTGTCAATATTGGTTCATTAATTGTTACAATTTTACCATATTAGTGTAAGATAGTAATAGAGGAAATTGCATGTGGGGTATGCAAGAACTCTGTGCTATCTTCATACTAGTTTTGTAAATCCATGAAGCTGAAAAACTGTCCCATATGTTTCATCTTAAGAGAGATATACCACAGCATAAGCTGAATTCAAAAGATGTGAATTCAGAAATGATTCACCAACTGCCTTCCTTTGCGATCCAGCCTGTGCAGAAAGTACTGTGGTCCTTATCCCCCTGGAGCATTAACATTTCTAGCAGGCTGGTGGACAACAAGCCATTAAGCCAATAAGTGAAAAAAAATATAATCACACATTGCGATTGTTCCCATGAAGGAAATAGGCAAAACCCCTACATGTAAGCTTCATAGTGCCCCAAATGTTATTCCCTTTTTAGTCCTTCACCCACCTGCAGCCCATCCCTCAGCCTGTGCTTGCTTGTCAACTCATAGTTTGAGATGGCTAGTTGCAGATATCAAAGTGTGTGTAACAAAATGCAGTAACAAAAATGTGTGAAATGTGTTGTTGTTTTCGTTCTTACTACTTCTCTAGGATGAATTTTACTCTTCCACTATTTCCTCTATATTTTAACAACATATATTTTAGAAGCATAGCCACATATATTCTAAAAAATCCTTTTAGGAGGATTTTTCTTACCATGGAAAATCATGGATTCTGGAGGACTATGGATCAAGACTGAGAGAAGGAAAGAAAGCTACCTAAACTGGTCAGACTGGAAAAAACAACCATGGCTTTCACTTGGACATTTGTTAGACATTACAGTCACAAGATCCTCATGTATATGTCTAGCTGCTTTTTATTTTATTTTTTTTCATTTTAATTATTTGAGAGAGACAGAGACAGAGAGAGAGAGAGAGAGAGAGAGAGAGAAAGCGAGCGAGCTAGCTGGGAGAGAGGCAGAGGGAGGGAGAGAGAATGTTAAGCAGGCTCAGTGCTGAGACTGATGTGGGTGGGGCTTAAGCCAAAATCAAGAGTCAGGTTCTCAACCGACTGAGCTATCCAGGTGCCCCTAAGTCTAGGTGCTTTTAAGATATTTGAGTTTGTTGACTGAAATAAAATTAGGCATTCATTTTCATTTGTTTTAAACTTAGTTTTTATTTGAAAGCTTATTTCACATAGTCAACTTCGGTGCCTACCTGAAATTTTTGCTTTTTAAAATTTAGTTTCGGGGCGCCTGGGTGGCGCAGTCGGTTAAGCGTCCGACTTCAGCCAGGTCACGATCTCGCGGTCCGTGAGTTCGAGCCCCGCGTCAGGCTCTGGGCTGATGGCTCAGAGCCTGGAGCCTGTTTCTGATTCTGTGTCTCCCTCTCTCTCTGCCCCTCCCCCGTTCATGCTCTGTCTCTCTCTGTCCCAAAAATAAATAAATGTTGAAAAAAAAATAAAATAAAATTTAGTTTCACACAATCAACAATATAAAGTAACTTTGCTTAGATTAAGATATAATTTTTGAAAATTAGTGGACCAGCTGTAATTTTTCCACAATTGTTCTCTTATTTAATGGTGCATTACAGTTGTCTTTAGAATTCTCATGTTGAATAACCATAAATAGAGTGAGCATCCACTTTCAGCGATACATCAGGTCAATAAATTACTGTGTGAATCTGTGTTAGGATTTGAACTGATCTCAGGTTTAAAGTTTTGTTGCTATTTCGTTTTTCTTCATTTCTTTAGTTTAGAGGTCAAAGGTCATACCAAAAACACTGAAGCTTCTGGGTGTCATAACTTTCTGGACTTGAGACCATGAAGTTTCCAGAACCATTTAGATTGAAGAGAATTAGCTAGAAAGCACTGTTTCATCTTTGAAAGTGTCGACTGTATAATTCCAGAGTCATTATGGAAGCAGGACGAATTTCCTAAGGGTGACCAAGCACAGGTAAACATCTTTGTCAGGAAATTCTTATGACTGTTAACCCCCAGGTTACAGGGTGACATTGGTTGAATGATTGTAGAGCAATGAAAAAGAGAGAAAATGTGATCATTATTTAAAGTACTTTGGAAGCTATATTTTTAATGGGTATTCAATTTGAAAAGATGAATGAGTTAAAAGGAGCATAAGAGACGCTTGTGTGGATAGAGCTATTTCAAAATGGTTTCATACAAAGAATAACATTCTTATTCACACAATTTAATTTGTATGGAAGAAAATGAAAACCCCTAGAGCAGACATTTGAGGATTGTCTGACCAGCGTCCACCCAGTCTCTTCTGAGAATTTCTCCTTTATTTTTTATCTGATGAACTCAGATAAAACCTGGGACATGGTCATCAAGGAGTGGTTATTAAAATGAGCAGTCTTTAAGATTTTCAAACTGGAAAATGGTTGGGGGGGAGAGTTAATTGGTGGTAGGTGATTCTTGAATGAGAAAAAAAAATAATTGATTATATAGGTTCTCAGAAAAGTAAAAGAAAATAGCTTATCTTTAACAAAAAATCATTTAATGCTAAATAAGAGAAGCTAAACATACAAAAACAGGGAGACAGTATGTTAACAGTTAAGAATAAGCTGTTAACAGTAGAATCCCTGTTCCCAGATATTTTCAGAGTCTTACTGGAGTCTTACTCCATGTTCTTCCAGTGGCTTTGTGGTTTAGCATTTCCTTCTTCAGAGATTCAATAAATGAATTGTATTTTATATTTTGTGAGTGTTGTTCCTATTTAACCATCTCTTCTTCAGTATTGGAATTTAAGGTATCTGAAGTATCTATTGTACAGATCCATTTCAGTTTATTAAACTTCACTATTTTTCAGGGCTGGGAGGGTCTTTATTTCATTGATAATATAAATAATAATTAATAATATAAATCATACCAATGCTTTTTCTTCTCATTTCTTTATTTTTTTAAAGTTTATTTCTTTATTTTGGGAGACAGGGAGGAGGGTGAGGAGCAGAGAGAGGGAGAGAATCCCAAGCAGGCTTCAAACTGTGTGCAGGGAGCTGATGGGGGAAGGGGGCAAACTTGCAAACCTTGAGATCATGACCTGAGTGGAAATCAAGAGTTGGACATTTAACCAACCACCCAGGCACCCCATAATTACTTTATTTTTATTCTATTGCTTTTTTTCCCCAGATCCTTTAGTTCAGCATATGTTATTTAAAAAGTAAACAAAAAACTAGTATTATTTGTGATCATAAACTATTTATTTATGTTTAATTGTTTTAGCGGTATCCTACATTGACATGTTTTTCATTAACATTTAATGTATTATTCTTGCATTTGTTAATTTCTTTTATAATGTCCTGGATAACTCAAGTTATATCATAATAGTTGGTTTCTAACACAGATTTTTTGGTCTCTTTTGATTTACTATCTATCTAGTTTTTCTATTTATATGTATTTTTTATTTTATCAGATTAAGATCTTTTAACATGCTTCATGAATATTCAAAAGTATGCATATTATCAGGTGTAGAACTCTAAATAAAAATAAAGTCTTAATGTTATACTGCTATTCAGATCTTTAACCTCCCCACCTTTTTTCTTCTCCATCCACTAGTTCAGAGAATGTTGTGTTAAAAATTTGTAACTATTTCAAAGTTCTTAATTTATCTGTATTTCCCCTGGAGCTTTGTCTCTTGATGCTTTATATATGAGATAATATTTTGTTAATTACAATTATTTTTATGATGATTTTGTTTTATTTAGTTCTTTCTTTTACTAGGTTCTATTTCATTCTTCCCTGATTTTTCCTTTTTTGTCTGAATAAAATAATAACACATGATACAATCAGAAACCCAGATTTGTTTTGTTTTGTATTGTCCACCTTTATACTATTTTCTAAATTTTCAGTTTTTATCAAATTTTGTTCTTTTTTTTCATCTTTGACAACATATTGTTGAAGCTTAAAATTAATTTGAAAGACTTTTTAGTACATAAATTTGTTTTTTCTGTATTCATAGAAGGACTGATATATCAAAACTCACTTTGAACATGTTTGGTTCTGTTCCCTTGCTTTTTTGTTGTGTTTGTTGTTTGTCTTTTGTTTTGTTTTGTTTTTTGTCTTGATTAGGTCAAGTTTTCTTCTATCTTAGGTCTATATTATTTTTCTCTCAGTTACTCTCTTAATACTTACATAGTCATTTTACCCACTGATATTTATACTGTGTAACAATATAGTTACAAGAATATTCTCTCATTTCACTTATAACTTTCATACTGAAAAATTTGAGTTTTGTTTTTTGAGTTGTTATGGACATAATTTCTTGTTTTGGAATCAGAGGTTTTAGGACAACAACAATATGCTTTCATAAATTATTAGATCAACCTTTAATCCTATATCTTTTTTCACACCTGAATTACTGGTTTTTAAAAGTTCATATTTGAGTATTTTCAAAACAGGTTTCTGTTTGCCAAACATTCAAACATCTGGGACGCCTTAGAACATTTTTATTACCTTCTCAAATTTAAATGAAAATTTGAATGTTTTAAAATTGTAGAATTACAAATTATTTTTCATTCCTATATTAACCAGAATGAGCTATATACTATGTTATTATAATAAACTACCCTGAAATATCACAATAAAGTTTATTTGTTGGTCATGTCTGAGGAAGATCAGGCTGCCTCCATGGAGCCCTTTCCATGCGGTGACTCAGGAATCAAGGATACAGAGGACTGAAATCTTTGCTTTGTTTACTAATATTTCATGAGCCTAGAAGAATGCCATGCACTTAGTGAGCGCTCAAGAAATATTTGTTGCATCAATTAAATAATGACTAAAAAGTAGAGGAAAACATGGACAGAAAAACAGAAAATGTTTGTAGCATTGTACTACTGAGGAAGTTGATATTTATAAAATAATACGTAGTTTGTTTAATGTATCAACATATGCTAAGAGGAATTGCTGTAGGACTTTCTTCTAATTTAGAATACAATTCATTTGCATCTTTAACTGGGTGTGAAAGGATGCCCAGACACATAAATATGGTGGTGTTTTTCTTAAGAATGTGAGCAAACTTCCTAAAACACTAATTTAGTATTAGATGACAAAAATTAGGGAATGCAGAGCTTGATGAATCTTATTAGTTCTCAATTTCTCCATTGCTCCCCTGTTCCCTTCATCACTTCTTCCTCTAACTGCGCCCTATGATTTACTGTCCAATACATTTTCAGTAGAATTATTGCGTAATATTTGTTTTGGGTTACAATCCAAAATGTAGTCAATCAGTCATTTGTGATTGTTGAATTGAGTCTACTCGCTTTTATTTCTAATTGTTGTAAATTTAATTATCATTTTTAAGGGAACATTCCATTTTATGAAATATATATTCACATAAAGAAATTTGTTAGGCCATAGAAATCTGCTACCTAAAAAGAAATTACAATCTTAACCATCAGACCCTTGGTTTCTATTCATCGCTGTACATTAGGAAGCTCAAAATGGAGTTAAGGGACCAAAAACAAATTGCAGTTATATTTTCAAAGAATATTCTAAGAATTATTTCCACTCCATGTCCTATTAATAAGTCATTGCCCAAGGAAACACGGGCATGCCCTGTAGAGGAAAGTTTCCTCCCTTATACTTTTGATGCTAACCCCCAACTTGCTGCTCCTTTAGCAAGGTGACTTTTCTGACATTTCATATGTCATTAATTATTTTTCCATTTTGCTTAATCTTACCACCCTCAGTAATTTGTCATATCCTTTGAATTCAGACACATGTGGTTGCATGCTAAAGGGACTGAAACACATCAGGAATCTAATTTTTCTTGACAACTACATTATGTTACCTCTAGCTTTGGCATATTTTAAATTTCTATGTTTTCTCCTGATTTGATTGACACATAGCACACTAAATGGCCTTAGCTCTCAAATATACTTGACTATAGCCCCAAGAACTCCACCCTCTGATAAGTGAGTATGCTCTGATTTTTAGAAGCAAATATTCTTGTAATTAAAGGAAACCTTTCTTTTATCCTTACTTAGGATAACAGCTTAAGGAATAGTTTTCAATTTGGGATTGGAGCTTCAAAACTTATTGGCTTACAAATACTATAATTCAGTTTGACGTTTGGAGTAACAAAATATCTCCATTCTATAGTATTTAGCTTTTAGTTTATCTAAAATTCCACAGTATTTGGTATCTATAAGCATTACTGACTCTAAGTTTCTTACTTTAAATTTTTTTTCTCATGTTTATTTATTTTTGAGAGAGATAGACAGAGTGCCAGCAGGGGAGGGGCAGAGAAAGAGAGGGAGACATAGATCTGAAGCAGGTTCCAGGCTCTGAGATGTCAGCATAGAGCCGGACATGGGGTCTCAAACTCATGACCTAGAGCCTGACCGGCTGAGCCACCCAGGTGCCTCAAAGTTTCTTTCTTTTAACTGTGCATCTGGGGGCACCTGGGTGGCTGAGTCAGTTAAGCTTCTGACTTCGGCTCAGGTCATAATCTCACGGCTCATGGGTTGGAACCCCATGTTGGGCTTTGTGCTGACAGCTCAGAGCCTGGAGCCTGCCTTGGATTCTGTGTCTCCCTCTCTCTCTGCCCCTCCCCAACTCACACTCTGTCTCTCTCTCTCAAAAATAAATATTAAAAAATATTTAAATGTGCATCTGAAAGAAACCTAATTAATATACTAAATTCCCTTTGCCATAAGCCATATTTACACCATACATCATTTTCCTGAAGATAAGCACAGTGATAAGGAAATTACATTCATAATAACATTTGGCAATTTCTTTAAAGATAGGAAAACAAGACTGTTGCCTTGAAATGAAAACAATGTCTAAAAAGGGATACAAATTCAAATAATTTGGCTTTAAAAAATAGCTCGTGGCCTTTCTACTAGTTTCCTATGACTGTCATAGGAACCACAAACTGGGTGGTTTTATTTATGTATTTATTTATGTGTTTATTTAGCTAAAAATATATTTTCTTAATGTTTATTTATTTTTGAGAGAGACAGAGCATGAGCAGGTGAGGGTCAGAGAGAGAGGGAGACACAGAATCTGAAACAGGCTCCAGGCTCTTAGCTCTCAGCACAGAGTATCACGTGGGGCTCAAACCCACAAACCACGAGCCATGAGATTATGACCTGAGCTGAAGTTGGAGGCTTAAGTGACTGAGCCACACAGGAGTCCCAAACCAGGTGGTTTTAAACAACAGAAATTTATTCTCTCTTGGTTCTGAAGACTAGAAGTACAAAGTCAAGGCATCTTTAAGGTCATGTTCTCTCTGAAGGCTTTAGGGAAGAATCTTTCCTTGCCTTTTCCTGGCGTCTGGCAACTCCCAGAAATCCCTGCATTCCTTGGCTTGTAACCACCATCAAGCTAAATCTCTGCGTCTGTCTTTACACAACCTTCTTTTCTATGTCTTTATGTGGCTTTCTATTCTGTATGTCTCTCTTTCTGAATCTCCCTCTATTTTCTCTTCTAAAGAACGTGTCATTGGATTTAGGGCCCACTGAATCCAATAAGACCTCTTCCTGACTGGGCACATACGCAAGCACTGAATGTCTCCAAGATATTGCATTCTAAGGTTCTAGGTAGACATGAATTTGGGGGGATACCATTATAATCTGCATCTATAAAGTAGAAGACTATATACGGAAACACTTCTGAAAATGAATCTTACAGACAAATCGTTTTAAAAGCTAATATTAATTCAATCGTCCATTTTCCACTAAATCCTAGTAACACTAGGATTTGCCCTCACCAAATACGCCCATATTACCTATGGCAGCACGTAAGAGACACCCTAGCACTCCATGTGCTTTAGCTGGGACCACCCCTTCCCTGGTGTTGACACTTCCAGCTCAATCACTGCAAATCAACCACTTACAGGACCAATTACAAAAAGGAATCTATAATTAGAGTTGATTACCACTTATTTCCAAAAGAGTATCAGCACAAATCTTATTAGGTTTTTTATTCCTGTGTATCTCACTCATTTCTAAGTACAGCAATCTTATACTTTGTCTTCCAAATGAGGCCACTTTGGAAAGTGGAGGAAACACTATCAAGAACTACAATGAATAGGCGCAGGCATAAATGGAAACAGACATATGTACATTCTACCAATAATGGCCCCTCATCAAATGGGCCTTTATTCCTATGTCTCTAGCCACTGAACTAAATACCTGTGGGGCTCTACCCTCTGGGTTTTTCAAACCCTTCTGCTATGCCCTCTAGAGTGTATGTGACCATCATCAGTGAACTATATCCTATACCCCAAACTCTGCTGCCTTCACCATTTTGTTCAATCTGAAACCTACCTGCAAACACCTCCAGTGTAGATTATTCCAACATTTCTCCTACCAGGGAGCCTGGGGTCGACTAGGTGTCTTCCTTGTTCTTCAAAATGCCATTTCCTTTCTAAAAGGCAAGACTTCACACTATACTACTGAGACACTGTATGCTTTTGTGGTTATCTGCTAATCTCCAAATCGTTCCCCCTCCTTTCTCAAAAATTATATTATCCAGTTCTCTCTCCAGCACTATTTTTGTTGCACTTTTAGTGACTCATAATTTCAACTGTATCACCCACCCAACACCTTAGTGATTCAGTTCCTTCAGTTGACCACTTTTAGCAATATTTACCTCCACCGTTTATTATTCACCTGCTCTCATGTGAGACAGCACTATTTCTCATACAAGCACAGTTTTAAGTACCCACTAAAATTACCACCCTCTATCTCTCCAGTTTATCGTTCAGCTATCTTCTACTCCTCCTGTGTCATCAGTGCATCCACTGTGACTATCCTTACCATCATGTAAACATGCTGCAATATTTCTCATGTAGAGGAGAAAAACACTCTTAGTTCTCATAGAATCCCCTCTAGCTCCTATCTCTTTATTTAGTACAATTTATAGCAACACTTACTGAAAGTGTTGTCTACCAACCTGTCCAATTGCTCTCAAAAGTCAGTTGCATTATGCTTCCATCCCAATAACACTACTAAGCCAGGGAGAGCTCTTGTAATTGCAGCCAAGAATTTTCATCTTGCCAATATGTTTGGACCTCTCAGCAGTGATGACAAATTGATTTCCTTCCCCTTCTTGAAACACCTGCTTCACTCAGCATCCTGGGCACTACACACTCTTGTCAGTCCTCCTTTGCTGTCAGCTCCTTCTCAATATCTTTTGCCCTTTTCTCTTCACTGTCTGTATTTACTCTCTGAGTCATCATTTTCATTCCCATGGCTTTATGCTACTTGTACATGCTATTGATTACCACATTTCCCCCCTTCTAACCTGGATGTCATTGCCCAGGGCTCCAGGCTCAGGTGTGCATTTACTTACCTATCATCTGTCCTCAGAAGTCGAACACATATCCCAAATTGAACATAGCCAGGACAGCTCTTGAAGCTACCCTCAAACTATTTTTTCCCTCATGGGTCTTCTATTAATCAATAAAGATCACCATCATTCACCTGGTGACTCAGTCTAAACACTCAGGAAACACTGTCACATTTTGTTCTCTCCTTCTCATACTCCATCCAATTTTTTGACACGATTGGCTCTTCTTTCAAAATATACCACAAATGAGACCACCTCTTTCCATGTATTACCACCCTAGTCTAAGACACAACCACAGTTCTTGTGCAATACAAACATAGTGTCCCTATGGGTCTTTTTTCTTCCGCTATTCTTATCTGAAATCTATTTTCAGCACAGTTTTCCTCAGTGATCTTTTTCAAAGGCAAGAAAGATCTAATCCTTCCTTTGTTCCATCCTATCACAGGTAGAAAATGCCAATTCTTTATGTTGGTATACAATGACTAGCTTGGTCTAGCAGCTGCTCACCTCTCTAAAACCATCTCCCTACTTTTGTTTTTTATGGTTTACATCTCTTCCAACTGACTCTTCCCTGATGCTTTGCAAGCATACTTATTTTTTTCTACTTTAGAGTCCTTCTCCTTTCTAACTTCTTTCTTAAATGTTCTTTCCCTAGATATCCACATAGTCCACACTCATTTCTTGCAAATCTTTACTCAGCTATATCTCAAACCATGATCCTGCCCTCCATTCATACTTTTATAAAGACTTTCATAAAAATATAAACTATAAAAACATGTCAAAGATTACATTTAATTCATTAATTATGGAGGGATCAGCAAAATGTTATAAGCAGTTCAAAGGAGAATTTAAATAATCATACATATATATGCAATAAGGAATTCTTAAATAAATTTATAAATAGATGCCAAACCAGTCTACCCATAGGGCAATGATCAATAGAACTGTGTCACATACAATTTATTTGCATTTTCATGAATGCAATTTTTATTATTACCAGTTTTCGACATTTTAGAGTTGCAAATTAGCTCAAAGGCAATGAAAGGAAGAGATTACTTGGAAGAATACACTAGATGGGACACTCAGTAATCTTTTTTATTTTCCCACTTCAAAGTCTTTAATAATGTTTACTGACACTTGCTCTCCTCCTATCCTCCTTTACTCTCCCTCACTGAACTTATTACTAAATTAAAATATATTATATTTTTGCATTTTTATTATCTGTCTCTCTCACTAGAAAATAAGCTCCATGAAATCATAAAATCAAAAAAGTTTGTGGCATATAGTAGCTGTTCATAATCTGTTGAAGGTTGAAGTCATGCATATATTTCATAATAGCTCCTAAATACTATCTATTCATACCATATATTTTTTTGAAAGGTAAATAATGACTCTGGTCAAACCAGAAAGTGAATATATTTCAAAGATTTTGTTTAACTCTTTAGTTACCTAGTAAGAAACTAGTTAAAATTAAAACTATACTATTAAAACTAGTTTGAAAGATAATTCAAAGTAAGCACACATACATAGAAAATCAGGAATGGTTTCACAAGAAATAAGTTGGTTATAAATGCAAAACTGATGTGAGAAGGGCCAATCATACCTCAATTGGACACATCCATTTTCATTTTTATGAAAACTAATCATTGGCATTACTATCAATTTTCTACAACTTGCAGAGTTTTGAAATAGGTCAAATATAATGAAAGATATGGATAATTTGGAATATTAGAGAGAATACCTGGTAAACTTTTACTCCATTTCAAAATCTTTCACAGTTTTTTTTCTAACATAGCATGGACTATAAAAATATAAGAACATTAGTGTCAGAAAAAAAAGAACAATAAGAACATTATTGTGAGAACTATTCATAATAGGGAACATACTTAAATTTTTTGTATTCCCAGTACTGCATATAAGTTATCAGCCAAAATTTAAGCAAGTTGTAAGCCAACAAAATGTGATTTTTTTCACCATTAATCTTGCATTTTGAATGTATATTTTTCTAATTATCTTAGCTGTCTTAGTTTACAGAGCAATTAAATCAGGTGTTCTAGTTTGGCCTTCTATACGGACTAGTTAGCTTTTCTCTCTTTCTTAGTCATATTAAATCTTCAAGTTAGTTTTTTTCTCTCCTATATAATAGAGTCTTGGCCACAAGAGACTGTGGAAAAAAGATTTGAATATTTAACACGAATCTTTGTTCATTGCTTTAATTGTAACTAATGCTATAATATGTTGTACTGAGAAACAATTCTGAAATGTTCTCCTTACCTGTTTAGATGAGCACCAGAATCTTAATTCTAAAAAGAAAATGGGTACCATCCATTCTATAGATTTTCTTAATTTTATTTTGTTAATGTTTGTTTATTTTTGAGAGAGAGAGAGAGAGAGAGAGAGAGAGAGAGAGAGAAAGAGAGGGAGGGAGGGAGGGGGAGAGAGAGAGAGAGAGAGAGAGAGAGAGAGAGAGAGAGGAAGCATGAGTCGGGAGGCGCAGAGAGAGAGGGAGACACAGAATCTGAAGCAGGTTCCAGGCTCTGAGCTGTCAGCACAGAGCCCAACATGGGGTTCGAATCCATGAACCTTGAGATCATGACCTGAGCTGAAGTTGGATGATTAACCAACTGAGCCACCCAGGTGTGCCTAAAGATTTTTATACGACACAGTAAGTATGAAGTTTGGTTAAACATCCATGAATTTGATTGAAACATTATTATACATTTGACTGTCCATAGCTATAGATTACTACCTATAGAGAATTTCTTATCAATGCTATTTCTCCCTAGTGTATATTTCAAGTACCTATTGATAACTCTGATCCATTCTGGATATTGATTTGTTTCTCATGCTAGTTTTGCCCATGTGGCCTGTCTGAGAAATCAGCATATTACTTCAGACCCTTCTTTCTATGTCTTAGACTTTATCTTTACATTGACTCAAACTAGAACTTCCAATCACTGACTATAAAAGTCATAATGGCTGCTATATGACATAAATCTGCCTCTAAATGTAAACTCTTCAGTGAACTCCATTCTTCAACTAGGCCACCCTCTGTTCTCATAGCAAGCATTACAATGCTAAGGTGCTGAAACAATTTGTGAGAAGACTATTTTCCTGATTAGAGGCAAAAATGAAAAAATGGGAGCTGTGTCAAAACATTTCCTTTACAACACCATTAAGCATGTCCCAACCAACACCCATAAGTCAGAACGTTGCAATTAAAATATTTTACACTCAGTATAGTATAGGTTATACTAGCTTATCTTACAGTGCTCGTCATTAACACACTATGAATAGAGGACAAATTATCTTGTAGAACACACTCAATATATCCTGAAATTTTGACTTTTTTTCAGGACCATATGAATTTATATATTTCAGTAATCTTTCTATATTGTTTTAGATTGCTATCCATGTCTCTTATATATTGGAAAGAACATCAATATCAATACAAGATTTTCCTTGGCCTTGGATCTGTTTAACATTGATTTCAACCAACATATGATACAAAATTAAACTGCACAAATTACCATCAAACAGTGATCTAGGCCAAGTGTATTCAGAGCATTTCAGCTTTGGAATATGATCTCTATAAATCAGTAACAAAACTCATGCATGGCCAGTATCTAGGTACTGACCTGTATGTGTGTACATGTGTAGTTGTGTGTATGTGTGTCTATGTGTGTGTGTGTGAGTGTGTGTGTATGAGCACACGTGCTCATGCTTTTCTTTGTTTTCTGTTTTACCCTTTGGTCTTCATAAACAATAAATGTGCAACAGTGCCAACGCATTTACCTAAACACATGTTGATTTAGTTTTCTTTTTTGTAATCAATAATATTTTGCATAGACTTAAACTGTGTAAGTGTATATGTAGATACATGTGTGCATAGATATTTTAGATGGCTATGACTGTACCTATAGCTATACATACAGTGGTTCAGAGTTTTTAAAAGTGGTTTTCTGGGGCGCCTGGGTGGCTTGGTCGGTTAAGCGTCCGACTTCAGCTCAGGTCATGATCTCACGGTCTGTGAGTTTGAGCCCCGCGTTGGGCTCTATGCTGACAGCTCAGAGCCTGGAGCCTGTTTCAGATTCTGTGTCTTCCTCTCTCTCTGCCCCTCCCCTGTTCATGCTCTGTCTCCCTCTGTCTCAAAAATAAATAAACGTTAAAAAATTTTTTAAAAAATAATAAAAAAATAAAATAAAAGTGGTTTTCAAAATTTTCAACAATGATTTATCTAAAACTCTTTCTTAGAATTTACCTGGAAGACATTTAAATGATAAAGTCAGATACTAAAAACATGAAAGAGCATCTGATTTTAATGGTACAGTTTTCAGACACTCCTATTTCTTCCACTAGCTTTTGTCCTTCACAAAAAGAGTTGTAACACTACTAAAAATAACATCATCTGATAAAAGATGCTCTGTAAGTAAAAACACCATGATAATAAAATAATCAACTCCCCTAGGAAGCCTTAACTGACATTCTTTCCTAGGTGATATCATACTTTTTTTTTAAACATATAATTGGGGGGCGCCTGGGTGGCGCAGTCGGTTAAGCGTCCGACTTCAGCCAGGTCACGATCTCGCGGTCCGTGAGTTCGAGCCCTGCGTCAGGCTCTGGGCTGATGGCTCGGAGCCTGGAGCCTGTTTCCGATTCTGTGTCTCCCTCTCTCTCTGCCCCTCCCCCGTTCATGCTCTGTCTCTCTCTGTCCCAAAAATAAATAAAAACGTTGAAAAAAAATTTTAAACATATAATTGCTTGCCTGTGGCCCTCAGGAAGGCAAATCTTTTGGGTGTGTAGGGATTGGACTTTTATATCTATTTCCTTAGTTCCTAGCATGCTGCCTACACCAGAGCAGGTGCTCAATCTATATTCTCTGAATCAGTAGAAAAAAATATCACAGGAAAAAATAGCTGAAAATGTTTTTCCTAAAGAAAATTATCATCAAGACACAATGAGAACAACCATTAGAATTGATAAATATATATCTCCATTAAAATATTCTGCTTCACAATGATTTGAACAAAGAGAAAAAGCAACAATTGTTAAGATTAATATAAATGGGCTAGGTGCTAAACAGGAACAAGGATGGAAGGTTGTTCCTGGTTCAGAATGAAATATGGCATATTACATATTAACTCTGTAGTATGTACTCTATATAAGGTGTACACCTTATGGAATAGAAGACGAGCCATGGTAACTATGAACATCAGAGGAAACAGATAAAGGCACATTGAGCGAGCAGAGCATACAACCAAATATAAAATAAACAGTGGAATTTGGGGAAAAAAGGGTGGACCAGAAGTAACTGAGTTGGGTCTTTGTCATATTACCTACTGATTTGATTACTTAGGGAGATTGTTAGACACATGTATTTTATCTCAATTAATAGAGAGATGGTGGTAACAAATTATAGTATGAGCATGTGAAAAAACAAATGTATGAGTGGGAAAACCAAGTATTACTTCCTTGATTTGATGTAGAGAAATGTAATTTTCTAAGAAACAGAATGTGAACCTGATTCTGTGATGTTTCTAAACTATAGCATTCTGCTCTGAGTTGTGATAGATTTTTACAAGCTTTAGTTAAGCAACAATGATGTATCTAAAATTATCTATATGTATTCCTTTTGTCCTTTTAGGTTTCTATATATCTTTTGTATTGTATTTTTATAACACTATCTTAGCATCTTCTTTCTAATACCTTTTATATGTATATATGTATACACACATTTGCATATAAAAGGTTACATGATACAATTGAATTGCGTGTCTCTATGTAGACATTCAAAAATGTATTTATTAAATGTGTATTATGTGCTAGAAATAAAACACATAAAAGAAAATGAGATATAGTCTTGCCTTGTGGAGCTTGGTGTCAGGGTGGGGAGATGAATACATTAAAAAGTATTAGAGTACACAATAAATAATCTTTGATCAAGATTTATATAACAATCTATGGCAGCATAGGAAAAGGAGTGTGGAGGATATTTATTACAGAGAGGCAAGGAAGGTTTCACAGATGTTAAAATACTTGAATGCAATGTCTAAAATAGAGAAAGAACACACAGGGCATAAAAAAGAGAAGAAAAGAGGCAATGTCAGAAAGAAAATTGCACTTGCAAAGGCACAGAGGGGCACAAGAGTGAAACACACTGAAAATCACATGCAGATCAATCTGACAATGTGTTACAAATATATACAGATATGTACGATTTGAATAAATGCAGGCATATTGCTTTTTTATTCTGCTTGGACACATACTAATTTTTCCTTCTCTAATTTTCCCCCAATAGTAGTAACAAAAAAAAATCCTTCTTTTTCAAGGACATACAAAAGAAATCTGGCTAATACTTCCTCAAAGCAATAAAGCAAGTGTAATGTAATTCAATCCAGAAGCTACAGGACACTCTACTCCTCTTCATTACTCCATAAAACATTTAACCTATTTGTGAGGAAAACATTTCACTTTTAAATTGGGATTCCAAACTACTCTCATAAAATGGAGGTTCTTCAGGCCCAAATTTTATTTATTTATTTATTTATTTATTTATTTATTTATTTATTTATTTATTTATTTCTGATCATCATAGTTGTCATTTCTTGCTTGTCCTGGGAATGGGCTATTTCCTCCCTCCTACCCCAGGCTTTGTAAAAAAAAAAATCACAACAAGGGAATGAAATAAAATAAAATCATGATTTACTGGTTTCAGCTCTAGTCAGAGAAGCATTTTGTCTATTCTTTCTAAACACCTTATAAAGCATTTACATCTTCAATGATACCCAAGGTCATGTGAATCTCTGAGTCTATTTTTGATGGAATATTTTTACCAGGTCTGACAGCAGAGAACATAGCACTGAAGCTCACACTTCACAAATGTAATTTGGAGTGTTAATTGGAAAGGACCTAGCTGACCCAGTGATTTCTACTCTCTAAGAACTCATGACAAGATATCGCATCCTTCCTTCTGAAGTCTGGTGGACAGAAAAGGTGAAGATCATGTGGGATTTTGTTGAGGGAGGAAATGGTACAGATTATGGAAAATAGGAGAAGAAAAATAAAAAGAAAAAAACGTTTTGATTGCTTGGTAAAAATAATGAAAACAAATTATATCACTTCGGAAAGTTGAAGTAAATGATCTAAGAATGGTTGGGACTAGTCCAGTTTCTATTCAGAATGTCTTTGAAGTAAAGTCAAGAAAGATGCCCAGAAGTTTGGGGACAGAAAAGTCAAGCAAAACAACAAGGAGACTTGTAATTTCTCAGTAGGAAGTGTAAGCCCACCTAGCACACTGTCAGGCCATCTTTCTCTCATAATCTGCACAGCTAGATATGTGTACCACTTAGACCAGGCAAGCATGAGGAGCTTAATTTCAAAATCCTATAAAGCATATTCTGAGGTAGAAGTTAACTGGAATTTCTGGGGACCTAAGAAGTACCTTCTATACAAACCAAAAACGTATGAGGGCACTGGGGTGCCAGGGATGGGGGTTCGGGTCGAGTAGAAGTCACAAATAGGGAAAGTAACTTAGGCACAGAGAGAGGCGTATGCCATTCCCTCCCCTAGTGAACACTTTTCTCACTCATAAAACTAGTCTGTTTAGGCAAAGAAAATTTAGTCTGTATTAAAATCATGGCATTTTCAAGAAGAAATGTACTTGTTTAGATCATATGTTATGTAAAATGAAGAAATTGACAAAATTTTTTTTAGAAGACTTCTATCAGTACTGACTACTAAATAGATTGAGAAAATCATCTCTCCTGGTCTTAAATTTTTATAGATGTTCCTAAAATGTTCATTTAGCTCACCTCTGGTAACAGATTGAGTAGAATGATTTATGAACAGGGCTGATTTCCATACCACTGATGGATGCTTTATTCACTTAATGATCACTGGCAAGTAGCAGCTACTATAAAACTTCAAGTGTCATTAATAGGACTTTTTAGCTCTTATACTGTAAAACACAATTTGTGAGTTTTTTTAAAAAGACATAAAGCCTTAAAAAAAACTTTACTTTTCCTTGTACTAAGCATTTTAACCTCAGATCATATATATCCAACTACTTTACTGTTATGTTTTCAGGCAATATATATAAAAACCAGAATGAATAATATATTAAGGATGGATAATACACTAAACTACATATCATGAAGAAAGAGAATCTCCAACAAAAAATAGGAATATCTCCTTTTGAAAAATTATCTATATAAATAAATGTTATATCTAAGTAAATGATTTTACTAACACTATCAAATGCAGGCTGCTTTAACTGTATACTGTATACTATATGTTATTTTCAGGTGTTGACATATGTGTGTGATTTTAAGGAATTTGGTATCAGAAATATTTTTAAAATATTTTCTTTATATATGTTGCTGTTTTTATATAGAGGATATAAATCTGTGCAACTTTAAAAATCCAAGGGACCCAATGGATATCATTCTCTAATTCAGTAATTCAAAGGCTTTTATCAAATTTACTCCTATATCAGTGATTTATGGTAGGTATGGTGAGGAGGGCTGGTGCTTGACATTGTTTTCCATTTGATAGAGGGCATCATGACACCAAAATCAGTTATGTGGGTCTTGATGTCTCAATATTCTCATCTGGGTACTGAGGGGGTTAGACTAGCTGATCTCCAAGGGCTCTGACATCTCATACATTATTCATTTCTATAAACCCAGAACATAAAAGGAGACACTCCGCAAATTTAAAACAGTAAAGCGTACGATGACTGACATCCCCTCAAAAAACTTATTACATCCATTTTAAAACTACAATCTTTAGGGAGTATAGAGGGATTTTGGTAAAAATCTTGTATTAGTCCGAAAATACAAGACATAGACCACATCCTGCTTCTAGCGTACATCTCCTTAACTATAGCAGAGCATGGTTGTATATTCAAGCATGATGGTCATTTAAAAATTTACTAATATAAAAAAAAAAGATCACTTTCTTGATGCAATGTCTCTTCCAAGGTGAGGGGTTAGGGGATTAGAGATGCTGACTTTATGCATTACAGATTAAACCATCCCTAATGAAATGAGAAGGTTCAGTTTCCCACTCATGTTACCATTCATCTTATAATCATTTTAAACTTCCAGGTACCTCAGGATGCATCTGTCGGGAGAAATAACTTTGAACTGAACATTTTGTTGTTGTTAAAACTCCATCTATAATCTGGCTTTTTATGTTTTACCTGAGTGAAACTGTTCTTTGACATTATGAGGATGGGAAAACACAATTTAACATCCAACTGGAAACCAGAAAAATTAGAAATCACTTCCATTTCTTTATATACACACACACACATACATATACATATATATATTTTTTTTTTTCCTGTTTCACCAAACTTCAAGAGTTACATGTCAGGAGACTGGACTCTATTTATTTAGGGAGAGCAACTAAGAGACAAGTTCACCTCAGGAGCCTGAAGCACATAGGCAAGGCAATTTATCACATAAGGTTTAAGAGTAGATAGGGCCTACTTGAAACAAAAGCAAAATGTCATCTCAGTGGACTTGATGAGGAAGGAGGGACAGAATGTAAGGAACTGAAAGAGGTTCAAGTCATGAAAGGATTACATTGTAGATATCTTCAGTCAAATCCCACTCTATGGGCCCTTAACTCCTGCCTTGCCTTGTAATAGTTTCCCTACAGGAGCCACTGTGTTAAGCAAGTTATACTAAGTTACTTGGGCCCACTTGCAGTGATCTGTCCCCCAGAGACATGACCATGGACTGAGCTCTCCCTCTCTGTGCCCTTCCCACTTGCAAATGAGGCACACCACCTCCGAGGTCCAAGATAGTTGTTTTTATTACCAAAGAACCATTTAGCAACAATTGGGAAACAGGTGTTATTTGAATGTTTTTTAGCATTATGTTTGTTAAAAATAGAAGGAAGTATCTCTCCCTCTGTCTCTCAAAAAATAAATAAATGTTAAAAAAATTAAAAAAAATAGAAGGAAGTGGGGCAACTGGGTGGTTTACTCAGTTAAAAGTCCAACTTTAGCTCAAGTCATGATCTCAAAGTTCATGTGGGTTCGAGCCCTGCATCAGGGTCTGTGCTGACAGCTCGGAGCCTGGAGCTTGCTTCAGGTTCTGGGTCTCCCTCTCTCTGCCCCTCCCCCACTCATACTCTGTGTCTGTCTCTCAAAAATAAATAAACATTAAAAAATTGTTAAAAAAAAGAAAACCAGAAGGAACAGCCAACTACTTTGGCTGAACTTGGATATGTGGGTCCTGATATTTTCTTTTCACCTTACTAAAAAAAATGGAGGTGAGGTTTTCTTTTGTTTTTTTTTTTTTAATAAAGGGTATTATACCCTTTGGAAGATGCATCTTTTGCATTGTTTGCAAAGTAAAAACAGCCTGTTATTATAGACTAAGAACATTAAAAGAAAAAGTATAGAAGCTACAAACTATAAAATCTAATCAGCAAGAGAGTTGTATCAGTTAATGTTATACTTACCTGCAAGTAATGGAAAGTCTTACAAAATTAACTTCAATAAGAGTTAATTTCACTTTCAGGGCAAGAAGCCCACAGGTGGTCTGTAGATGATGAAGCTGATTAATTACTTCATCAGAGATGCAGTCTTTATAAACCCTTCCTTACTTAATGGGAAAGCACATTCCCTTGTGTCACAAGATGATGGTTCTACTTTTAAGCATCACCTCAGATTCCAAGCAGGAAGAAATAAAGAGGGCTAAATCAAAGGGCCAGGACAGACAGGTCTGTCTCATTTTATCAGGGAAGCAAGAACTTTGCCAAATGCACATCCAGGAAATTCCAGTTATATACCATTGGCATGAAGTAGGGCTCATGGCTACTAACTACACAGCTGTTAAGAGCTGAATTCCTTATGTGCACTAATGCAAGAAAGAGGGTAGCCCCATTCTTCAAGAAGAAAGTCAGAGCAAATAATAGGTAGACAATGAACTTGAGGGTTATTTTTTTTAAAGTTTTTTTAGTTGTTTTGAGCAGGGAAGAGGGTCAGAGAAAGAGAGAGAGAGAGAGAGAGAGAGAGAGAGAGAGAGAGAAATCAAACAGGCTTTGTTTGTGTTTCTGTCATGCATAGCCCTACTTGGGGCTCGAACTCATGAACCGCAAAATCATGACCCAAGCCGAAATAAAGACTCTATCACTTAACCAACTGAGCCACCCAGGTGTCCTTAATCTTGAGTTTTTAAACTCCAGCTAGCTTATATTTGTGTGTGTGTGTGCGTGTGTGTGTGTGTGTGTGTGTGTTTGTATAATGAGAATTCCCTGACAGTGTGTGTGTGTGTGTGTGTGTGTGTGTGTGTGTGTGTGTGTGTATAGGAAATTGTCATTTTCTTACTTATGTTTGTTAGTTATATATTTTTCTTTATAAAAATATCAAAAACAGTTACTCTGTACCATCTTAGCCTTCAGTTAAAAACCAATATAATCTTGGCTTTGGAGCTCAAAGCCAAGTTGAACAATTACATTGGATACAAGGCAACAAAAGCCACAGACAGCATTCTATAACAGTACATGAGAAGGAAACAGAACTTCCCCTGGGAGATCAAGAAATAATTTGTTTTGTTAAAGACACTTAGGATTCCACAAAATACATAAATATTTCTGGTGACACTAAAAGTTAATATAAATAAAAACCTGACAGGGAGAAACATACTTTAAAAATAAAAGAAATGTGAAAAAATATATGATTAAGAAAAAAAAAAAAAACAAACATCTATTCAGAGGAATCTACCAAAATGGCCTAAATTAGATTACATACGAGTTTATATTACCAAATAAGGGATATGAACATCCCGGTCTCACTAAATATATTTCTGCCTAAGACTTGTGAATTCTAAACTCCAAAAGTGAATTGTAAACTCCAAATCACTTTACAGTAGGTGCTCTTTAAATTGTCACCAATTTGTTCTACATAATAAGGGTAATGTTGTGTTTTCATATCTCTATGAAATGATCACCGTGCTGACAATACCAAGATCATTTTAAGTAGAGAACAAGCCCTTAATTTGCTGTTTGAAACAAGATGGGCATAATTAAATAAAATACCGGTTTCATTAGTTCATCAACTTAAATGAGCAACTACAGTGTATCAGCATATCATCAGATAGAAGTATTAAGATCAATACATTATGGTTTATTGTGCTTATGGAGCTATGGGATAATCAAATAAGACAACAGTTATATATTGGGCTTTGTTATTTTTAAATAATGTAACTCCTTTAATTAAAGGTAGCAGATAATTTCACAGATACCCACACAAACAAGAAATAGAAGTAGCCAGAAAGCTGTCAGAACAGAGCCGAACATGGAGCTCGATCTTGTGAAATCATGACCTGAGTTGAAAGCAAGAGTCAGGCACTTAACTGAGATACCCACGGGCACAGGCCACCCAGGTGCCCCTGCCAGATCCCTTTTTAAATGCCTGGAACAGGAAAGAAAGAAGGGAAGCAATCAGTGGGGAGGGAGCGGGAGGAAGGAGAGGAGAAGAAGAGGCCACAGGGGTGGTAAGAAGTGGATGCAAAGACAGTAAAAGCAAAGGGAAAGAAAAGCTGAAAAGATGAGGAGCAGAGAGAGAAGGGGAGAATAAGCAGAAAGTCACTGCATTGCGACATTGCAGAACTCATTGAAAAAGCCCTGGGCTGGGAGTGCAAATGAGCAAACAGAGTGGAGACATAGATGCACTAGAGAGGGCCAGCATGGTGGCCACAATGGCCATGCTCCTAACAGGTCTCCCTACTTCCACCCCTACAGCCTGCAGTCTGCCCTCAATAAAATAGTCAGAGTGAACCTTACTGACTGTGGGCTGGGTCATGTTTCCCTGCTCAGCAACTTTCCATGGTTCTTCATTTTATTTAGGGTAAAAGTCAATAGCCTTTTAATGGTCTACAAGGCCTTCTGGATTTTTTACCCTATTTTTAAAATTCTCTGACCTCATCTCCTACTGCTGTGCCCCAGCTCACAAGCTTCCTTCCCCCTCTGGAATATCCCATAAGGGCTCCTAGCACAGAACTCTGCACTGGCTCTCTTCTCTTCTAAAAATTGCTCTTCCTAGCTACCTTCTGGCTCTTTCAAGTCTTTTTCACATGTCAACTTTTCAGATGCCTATCCTTAAGCGACTAAATGGTTTGCAATCCCTTTCTGACAACACTCTCAATCCTCCTCACTTTGTTCCATTGTTTCTCCTTATCCAGAACACTTGCCAAATCAATTGAATTTATTTATCACATTTTCTGTTTAATATCTATCTCTTACAATAGAATATAAACTCTTTGAAAAATATTGTCAAAGATTTTATTTTTTTCTTTTTGTTCACTTATAGACCCTTAACATTCTATCTTATCCTGAACAGTAGACAGCTCATAGTCATGAATATACACACACACACACACACACACACACACACACACACACATATACATACATACACCTTAATAAATAAATGACGTTAGTTCTATACCCAATTTTCTTTAGGGATCCATATCAGAGCATCAATTTATTCTTAAACTTTAAATTTCAAAATATTTCTTCTATATAGATTAACAAATGTTGATGTGATTCCTACAAACACATCGTTAATGCATTTTGATGGATACAAATACTTTATAGCTTATTCTCATTCATAATAATCCATGTAAAAATAATCATCACTTCACAATCTTTTTGGATGCCACTTTCAAGTATGTGTGTGTGTGTGTGAGTGTGTGTGCACGCGTACCACACTTTCTACCCTAGTCACACATATATGGAAAAAGGCTTGCAAAAGTTACTAGAAAAGCTCAAAAGAAGCTGTATTAAACAAGGAGGTGCTAGGAGGAACATTTTGAATGATTTCATGAGTACATAAAGGGACGTATTATAGTCATTCTGAAATTATTTAGGCAATCAAGACAGGATGGGGTGTTGTGAGATTAAGAATGGAGAAATTACATAAAAGTGTAGTATTGTGTGTGAATTTCCTATGCGGATTTTCATGTAGCTATATTTAAAAAGGCATCATGTGAAAAGTGATGGGAGATAGGTATAAAAAACGACCAAAATACTCCTCAACTTTTTTCAAAATCCAATGTTTTCGCCTCTCTACCTTACCAATTAACACCTCCTGTAACCCCTCTCCTTACCATTCTAATAGTTTCCCTCCCTTCTGTATTCTTCCATACAGAAGAATAAAATTTTTTAGAATCAAAATGTTTTCAGTTATAAAAAATCAATTTTAAAATTAATTGTTATTTTTTCCCCCTAAAATTTCAATTTTCTTATAATTTCAATCAATTTCTGCCTTTCCTATTGGTTTACTGTTCACTTGCTTGGTTCCTCTGTTAGAAATTATGTTTTCCCCAGATAGTTGTAACCTGTTATTTACCTTTGCAAGTGCCATGATCATTTATTTTTATTTTTTTTTATATGAAGTTTATTGACAAATTGGTTTCCATACAACACCCAGTGCTCATCCCAAAAGGTGCCCTCCTCAATACCCATCACCCACCCGCCCCTCCCTCCCACCCCCCATCAACCCTCAGTTTGTTCTCAGTTTTTAACAGTCTCTTATGCTTTGGCTCTCTCCCACTCTAACCTCTTTTTTTTTCTTTTTTTTTTCCTTCCCCTCCCCCATGGGTTCCTGTTAAGTTTCTCAGGATCCACATAAGAGTGAAACCATATGGTATCTGTCTTTCTCTGTATGGCTTATTTCACTTAGCATCACACTCTCCAGTTCCATCCACGTTGCTACAAAAGGCCATATTTCATTTTTTCTCATTGCCACGTAGTATTCCATTGTGTATATAAACCACAATTTCTTTATCCATTCATCAGTTGATGGACATTTAGGCTCTTTCCATAATTTGGCTATTGTTGAGAGTGCTGCTGTGAACATTGGGGTACAAGTGCCCCTATGCATCAGTACTCCTGTATCCCTTGGGTAGATTCCTAGCAGTGCTATTGCTGGGTCATAGGGTAGGTCTATTTTTAATTTTCTGAGGAACCTCCACACTGCTTTCCAGAGCGGCTGCACCAATTTGCATTCCCACCAACAGTGCAAGAGGGTTCCCGTTTCTCCACATCCTCTCCAGCATCTATAGTCTCCTGATTTGTTCATTTTGGCCACTCTGACTGGCGTGAGGTGATACCTGAGTGTGGTTTTGATTTGTATTTCCCTGATAAGGAGCGACGCTGAACATCTTTTCATGTGCCTGTTGGCCATCCGGATGTCTTCTTTAGAGAAGTGTCTATTCATGTTTTCTGCCCATTTCTTCACTGGGTTATTTGTTTTTCGGGTGTGGAGTTTGGTGAGCTCTTTATAGATTTTAGATACTAGCCCTTTGTCCGATATGTCATTTGCAAATATCTTTTCCCATTCCGTTGGTTGCCTTTTAGTTTTGTTGCTTGTTTCCTTTGCTGTGCAGAAGCTTTTTATCTTCATAAGGTCCCAGTAATTCACTTTTGCTTTTAATTCCCTTGCCTTTGGGGATGTGTCGAGTAAGAGATTGCTACGGCTGAGGTCAGAGAGGTCTTTTCCTGCTTTCTCCTCTAAGGTTCTGATGGTTTCCTGTCTCACATTTAGGTCCTTTATCCATTTTGAGTTTATTTTTGTAAATGGTGTGAGAAAGTGGTCTAGTTTCAACCTTCTGCATGTTGCTGTCCAGTTCTCCCAGCACCATTTGTGAAAGAGGCTGTCTTTTTTCCATTGGATGTTCTTTCCTGCTTTGTCAAAGATGAGTTGGCCATATGTTTGTGGGTCTAGTTCTGGGGTTTCTATTCTATTCCATTGGTCTGTGTGTCTGTTTTTGTGCCAATACCATGCTGTCTTGATGATGACAGCTTTGTAGTAGAGGCTGAAGTCTGGGATTGTGATGCCTCCTGCTTTGGTCTTCTTCTTCAAAATTCCTTTGGCTATTCGGGGCCTTTTGTGGTTCCATACGAATTTTAGGATTGCTTGTTCTAGTTTCGAGAAGAATGCTGGTGCAATTTTGATTGGGATTGCATTGAATGTGTAGATAGCTTTGGGTAGTATTGACATTTTGACAATATTTATTTTTCCAATCCATGAGCAGGGAATGTCTTTCCATTTCTTTAAATCTTCTTCAATTACCTTCATAAGCTTTCTATAGTTTTCAGCATACAGATCCTTTACATCTTTGGTTAGATTTATTCCTAGGTATTTTATGCTTCTTGGTGCCATTGTGAATGGGATCAGTTTCTTTATTTGTCTTTCTGTTGCTTCATTGTTAGTGTATAAGAATGCAACTGATTTCTGTACATTGATTTTGTATCCTGCAACTTTGCTGAATTCATGTATCAGTTCTAGCAGACTTTTGGTGGAGTCTATCGGATTTTCCATGTATAATATCATGTCATCTGCAAAAAGCGAAAGCTTGACTTCATCTTTGCCAATTTGGATGCCTTTGATTTCCTTTTGTTGTCTGATTGCTGATGCTAGAACTTCCAGCACTATGTTAAACAACAACGGTGACAGTGGGCATCCCTGTCGTGTTCCTGATCTCAGGGAAAAAGCTCTCAGTTTTTCCCCGTTGAGGATGATGTTAGCTGTGGGCTTTTCATAAATGGCTTTTATGATGTTTAAGTATGTTCCTTCTATCCCGACTTTCTCAAGGGTTTTTATTAAGAAAGGGTGCTGGATTTTGTCAAAGGCCTTTTCTGCATCGATTGACAGGATCATATGGTTCTTCTCTTTTTTTTTTGTTAATGTGATGTATCACGTTGATTGATTTGCTAATGTTGAACCAGCCCTGCATCCCAGGAATGAATCCCACTTGATCATGGTGAATAATTCTTTTTATATGCTGTTGAATTCGATTTGCTAGTATCTTATTGAGAATTTTGGCATCCATATTCATCAGGGATATTGGCCTGTAGTTCTCTTTTTTTACTGGGTCTCTGTCTGGTTTAGGAATCAAAGTAATACTGGCTTCATAGAATGAGTCTGGAAGTTTTCCTTCCCTTTCTATTTCTTGGAATAGCTTGAGAAGGATAGGTATTATCTCTGCTTTAAACGTCTGGTAGAACTCCCCTGGGAAGCCATCTGGTCCTGGACTCTTATTTGTTGGGAGATTTTTGATAACCGATTCAATTTCTTCGCTGGTTATGGGTCTGTTCAAGCTTTCTATTTCCTCCTGATTGAGTTTTGGAAGAGTGTGGGTGTTCAGGAATTTGTCCATTTCTTCCAGGTTGTCCAATTTGTTGGCATATAATTTCTCATAGTATTCCCTGATAATTGTTTGTATCTCTGAGGGATTGGTTGTAATAATTCCATTTTCATTCATGATTTTATCTATTTGGGTCATCTCCCTTTTCTTTTTGAGAAGCCTGGCTAGAGGTTTGTCAATTTTGTTTATTTTTTCAAAAAACCAACTCTTGGTTTCGTTGATCTGCTCTACAGTTTTTTTAGATTCTATATTGTTTATTTCTGCTCTGATCTTTATTATTTCTCTTCTTCTGCTGGGTTTAGGCTGCCTTTGCTGTTCTGCTTCTATTTCCTTTAGGTGTGCTGTTAGATTTTGTATTTGGGATTTTTCTTGTTTCTTGAGATAGGCCTGGATTGCAATGTATTTTCCTCTCAGGACTGCCTTCGCTGCGTCCCAAAGCATTTGGATTGTTGTATTTTCATTTTCGTTTGTTTCCATATATTTTTTGATTTCTTCTCTAATTGCCTGGTTGACCCACTCATTCGTAAGTAGGGTGTTCTTTAACCTCCATGCTTTTGGAGGTTTTCCAGACTTTTTCCTGTGGTTGACTTCAAGCTTCATAGCATTGTGGTCTGAAAGTATGCATGGTATAATTTCAATTCTTGTAAACTTATGAAGGGCTGTTTTGTGACCCAGTATATGATCTATCTTGGAGAATGTTCCATGTGCACTCGAGAAGAAAGTATATTCTGTTGCTTTGGGATGCAGAGTTCTAAATAGATCTGTCAAGTCCATCTGATCCAGTGTCTCATTCAGGGCCCTTGTTTCTTTATTGACCGTGTGTCTAGATGATCTATCCATTTCTGTAAGTGGGGTGTTAAAGTCCCCAGCAATTACCACATTCTTATCAATAAGGTTGCTTATGTTTATGAGTAATTGTTTTATATATTTGGGGGCTCCGGTATTCGGCGCATAGACATTTATAATTGTTAGCTCTTCCTGATGGATAGACCCTGTAACTATTATATAATGTCCTTCTTCATCTCTTGTTACAGCCTTTAATTTAAAGTCTAGTTTGTCTGATATAAGTATGGCTACTCCAGCTTTCTTCTGGCTTCCAGTAGCATGATAAATAGTTCTCCGTCCCCTCACTCTGAATCTAAAGGTGTCCTCAGGTCTAAAATGAGTCTCTTGTAGACAGCAAATAGATGGGTCTTGTTTTTTTATCCATTCTGATACCCTATGTCTTTTGGTTGGCGCATTTAATCCATTTACATTCAGTGTTATTATAGAAAGATACGGGTTTAGAGTCATTGTGATGTCTGTATGTTTTATGCTTGTAGTGATGTCTCTGGTACTTTGTCTCACAGGGTCCCCCTTAGGATCTCTTGTAGGGCTGGTTTAGTGGTGACAAATTCCTTCAGTTTTTGTTTGTTTGGGAAGACCTTTATCTCTCCTTCTATTCTAAATGACAGACTTGCTGGATAAAGGATTCTTGGCTGCATATTTTTGCTGTCTAGCACCCTGAAAATCTCGTGCCAATTCTTTCTGGCCTGCCAAGTTTCAAAAGAGAGATCAGTCACGAGTCTTATAGGTCTCCCTTTATATGTGAGGGCACGTTTACCCCTTGCTGCTTTCAGAATTTTCTCTTTATCCTTGTATTTTGCCAGTTTCACTATGATATGTCGTGCAGAAGATCGATTCAAGTTACGTCTGAAGGGAGTTCTCCGTGCCTCTTGGATTTCAATGCCTTTTTCCTTCCCCAGTTCAGGGAAGTTCTCAGCTATTATTTCTTCAAGTACCCCTTCAGCACCTTTCCCTCTCTCTTCCTCCTCTGGGATACCAATTATGCGTATATTATTTCTTTTTAGTGTATCACTTAGTTCTCTAATTTTCCCCTCATACTCCTGGATTTTTTTATCTCTCTTTTTCTCAGCTTCCTCTTTTTCCATAACTTTATCTTCTAGTTCACCTATTCTCTCCTCTGCCTCTTCCATCCGAGCCGTGGTGGTTTGCATTTTGTTTTCCATTTCCTTTAAAGCGTGTTTCAGCTCCTCGTGACTGTTCCTTAGTCCCCTGATGTCTGTAGCAAGAGATTCTCTGCTGTCCTGTATGCTGTTTTCCAGCCCAGCGATTAATTTTATGACTATTATTCTAAATTCACTTTCTGTTATATTATTTAAATCCTTTTTGATCAGCTCATTAGCTGTTGTTATTTCCTGGAGATTCTTCTGAGGGGAATTCTTCCGCTTGGTCATTTTGGATAGTCCCTGGTGTGGTGAGGGCCTGCAGGGCACTTCCCCTGTGCTGTGGTGTATAACTGGAGTTGGTGGGCGGGGCCGCAGTCCGACCTGATGTCTGCCCCCAGCCCACCGCTGGGGCCACAGTCAGACTGGTGTGTGCCTTCTCTTCCCCTCTCCTAGGGGCGGGATTCACTGTGGGGTGGCGTGGCCCGTCTGGGCTACTTGCACACTGCCAGGCTTGTGATGCTGGGGATCTGGCGTATTAGCTGGGGTGGGAAGGCAAGGTGCACGGCGGCAGGGGGGGCAGGCTTAGCTCGCTTCTCCTTAGGTGATCCACTTCAGGAGGGGCCCTGTGGCAGCCGGAGGGAGTCAGATCGCTTCTGGAGGTTTGGCTCCGCAGAAGCACAGAGTTGAGTGTTCGCGCCGAGCGAGCAAGTTCCCTGGCAGGAACCAGTTCCCTTTGGGATTTTGGCTGGGGGATGGGCGGGGGAGATGGCGCTGGCGAGCGCCTTTGTTCCCAGCCAAACTGAGCTCTGTCGTCCGGGGGCTCCGCAGCTCACCCTCCCTTTGTCCTCCAGCCTTCCCGCTTTCCGAGCAGAGCTGTTAACTTATGACCTCCCAGACGCTAAGTCGAGCTTGCTGTCGGAACACAGTCCGTCAGGCCCCTCCACTTTTGCAAGCCGGACTCGGGGGCTCTGCTTGGCCGGCGAGCCGCCCCTCCGCCCCGGCTCCCTCCCGCCAGTCCGTGGAGCGCGCACCGCCTCGCCGCCCTTCCTACCCTCTTCCGTGGGCCTCTCGTCTGCACTTGGGTCCGGTGACTCTGTTCTGCTAATCCTCTGGCGGTTTTCTGGGTTATTTAGGCAGGTGTAGGTGGAATCTAAGTGATCAGCAGGACGCGCGGTGAGCCCAGCGTCCTCCTACGCCGCCATCTTCCCAGAATCCGCCATGATCATTTAGATATGAAGGTACTCAATAAAGAATTCTGATGAACTTCTGAACTGAGTAACTGGTGACCTTGTACACCGGTTTGTCAGAGACAATCTTAGTTTATGCTATGACAACAGTGTATTTATTAATAGAACCACCTCTTATTCTTAATGCTGCCATTTGGATGAACAGTTGTGTGAACTTCCTCTTTGTGACCCACACTAGAGCAAAACCTATAATGTAGCACCACTGTGGCAATGCAAGTTGTAGTAACTGCACCAAAGCACTCTAAACTTTCCCAATAGTTGGTAGCACTTGCTTGGAGTCAAAATCAACGTCTTTATTCCATTCTTATGTAAACTCCATCATGGGTCTTTTTCTGACACTTAGAAACTTGTACCTATAATCTCAACTCCTATCTCATTTTTTTTCTTTTTTTTCCCTCCTTCCCCACCCTTCTACAATGTTTAGTTAAATTCTGACTTCATTTCTCTGTATTTTTTAAAGTTTTTATTTAAATTCCAGTTAGTTAACACACAATGTAATATTAGTTTCAGGTGTGCAATGTAGTGCATTTCTCTGTATTTCTAATTGCTAACAGATGGGATTGGCATCATTGCCATGGATTCACTATCTAACACATAATATTGTCTGTAAACGTTAGATTTTATACTTGTCAATTACTCAAACTATTTAAAAAATAACTTAGTATAAAAATAATTTATTAGACTGACCCCAGGTTTATTATTGAATGTCCATAAACACTGGAACTAGGAAATGCAATAACAAGTGGTCCCAGATATTGGCCGATTAAGATCACATCACCGGTACCCTTCTTTTTCATTCACTTTCTGCTCAGATGATTTGTTTTCTTCCATATTTCTCTCGCCTCTATGGTGTCGCAAAAACGTATTCCCCTTTAGTGATCAGGATCATCACTCAAACCAACACTCGAATCCCATTCTTGACTCATTCATGGAATAAGGAAGCAGAAAAGCCTATTAAGCAGGTTTAGTTTTCAGTTCAATGTAGGTTTACTGTCATTATTTTGGAAATATTTTTCCAAGTCTTTAAAGCATGGGCCTCAGATTTGCAAGGACACAGACATATTTCAAGTGGGCCAGTATGTCCAACATCAGAAGATACCACCCAAATGCCTCCTAAATGACTCCGATTTAGTTTGGGACTCACAACCATATCCCATTGCTAGAACTATGTGAATGTTACTTTACATGGCAAACTTTATGTTGAGATGGGAAGAGTATATCCCAGGGGACCCAATCTAATCACAAGAGTCCTTAACCACGGAGAATCTCTCCAGGCCACAAAGAACCAGAGAAATAGCAATCTGAGAAGGAATGATCTTGCCTCTTCTCCTCATTACTGGCTTAGAAGATGGAGAAAAGGGCCACATGCCAGTGACTGTGGGTCGCCTCTTAAAGTGGAAAAATAAGAAAACATTCTCCTCCCTTGAGCCTTCTGAAAGAAAAGCAGACCAACTGACATCTTGACTTTAGCTCAGTGAGGTGTGCACTGTACTTTCAGTAAACAGAAGTATAGCACAGTAAGTTTATATTGTTTTAATTCACTAATTTTGCAGTAATTTGTTACAGAAGCAATAAAAATATTTTATGCTTGCTATAGGGAAACCTGCACATTTACAATTGCTGGTTAACAGTATGAAAGGAATGATTCTGACTTGACTGCACATTAAAATTACCTGGAGAGCTTTTAATATTTGCAATGCCCAGGAACCAGTGTCCAGCCCAACTAAATCAGAATCACTGGGGCTGGAATCCAGGTAACAATATTTTCAGAGCTCCCCAGATGATTCCAATATATAGTCAAGTTTTGAGAACCACTCATACCTGGCATTCTGCAGAAGAGTATTTATCTGCTCATACTGTGACTGAAATACCAGTACATTTTTCCACAAACCTGTGAATATTGGCTACTTCTAGATGAGAAATTATATACAATAAAACAAGTGAACCCCACTCGCTGGTAGCAACTAATTACTTTATTTCAAATATGCAGGGACCTTCCCAGAGAATGCTTCTTTGCAGAACATTAGATAATCTAGTGTTTTTCTAAAATTTTCATTCTAAGCTAGAGGTCTTGAGTAAGCATCGCCTGTTTCATATTTTTGATGAGATTAAAATAATTTGGTGGAAGGATGATTTTAACAAAAGAGGGAAAGGACAAACATTTGAACAGTGAATGGCCTTAGAATGGTCATGTATTACTGCATTTTAAAGGTCAATCCAGTCATCAAAAGGAGGGAAACATACTAGGTTTATTCTTGATAAAAATTACTAAGCTTACAGTTGAAAATAAAGATGTATTTTTAGAAAGGTGCATTTTTTTCCAAAAAGTAAATTTATCCTGTACTTCATGACTTCAATTACCAAAGCGAATAGTTTACACAGTTAAAACTATATCTTTTCTACTTGTATGGTTTATTTTTACATGTATTGAAAATACAATTGTTATAAATGTGATTGTATTATATTACCACAAGATATAAGAGCTAAGGATAAGGGAAAATGATAAACAAAAACAGTTTAGTAAGCTGGCAACAGGGCAAGAAGTTCCATAAAAAACACTGGGCTGTGGCACAAAAACAGACACTCAGATCAATGGAACAGAATAGAGAACCCAGAAATGGACACACAGATGTATGGACAACTAATCTTTGACAAAGCAAGAAAGAATATCCAATGGAATAAAGACAGTCTCTCCAGTAAGTGGTGCTGGGAAAACTGGACAGCGACATGCAGAAGAATGAACCTGGACCAATTTCTTACACCATACACAAAAATAAACTCAAAATGGATGAAAGACCTCAATGTAAGACAGGAAGCCATCAAAATCCTCAAGGAGAAAGCAGGCAAAAACCTCTTTGATCTTGGCTGCAGCAACCTCTTACTCAACAAGTCTCTGGAGGCAAGGGAAACAAAAGCAAACATAAACTACTGGGACCTCATCAAAATAAAAACCTTCTGCACAGTGAAGGAAACAATCAGCAAAACTAAGGCAACTAACAGAATGGAAAAGTTATTTGCAAACAACATATCAAATAAAGAGTTAGTATCCAAAATCTATAAAGAACTTATCAAACTCAACACCCAAAAAAAACAAAGAATCCAGTGAACAAATGGGCAAAAGACATGAACAGACACTTCTCCAAAGAAGACATCCAGATGGCCAACTGACACATGAAAAAATGCTCAACATCACTCATCATCTGGGAAACACAAATCAAAACCACAATGATATACCACCTCACCCCTGTCAGACAACAGATGTTGGCAAGGATGAGGAGAAAGAGGATCTTTTGCACTGCTGGTGGGAGTGCAAACTGGTGCAGCCACTCTGGAAAACAGTATGGACATTCCTCAAAAAATTAAAAATAGAACTACCCTACGACCCAGCAACTGCACTACTAGGTATTTATCCAAGGGATACAGGTGTGCTGTTTTGAAGGGACACATGCACCCCAATGTTTATAGAATCACTATCAACAATAGCCGAAGTATGGAAAGAACCCAAATGTCCATCGTTGGATGAATGAATAAAGAATAAAAAGATGTGATACACACACACACACACACACACACACACACACACACACACTAGAGTATTATTCGGCAATCAAAAAGAATGAAATCTTGTCATTTGCAACTACGTCGATGAACTACAGGGTATTATGCTAAGCGAAATTAGTCAGGGAAACACAAATATCATATGACTTCACTCATATGATGACTTTAAGACACAGAACAGATGAACACAAGGGAAGAGAAGCAAAAAAAAAAAAAAAAAAATATATATATATATATATATATATATATATATATATAAACAGGGAAGGGGACAAAACATAAGAGACTCTTAAATATGGAGAACAAACAGAGGGTTACTAGAGGGGCTGTGGGAGAGGGGGTAGGCTAAATGGGTAAGGGGCATTAAAGAATCTACTCCTGAAATAAGTGATGCACTATATGCTAACTAACTTGGATAGAAATTTTAAAAATATAATAAAATAAAATAAATTATAAAGAAAAACACACACACAGATATCAATACATTTATCCAAGGAAATGAAAGACCTGTACAATGAAAGGTACAAGGCTTTGATAAAAGAAATTGAAGATTACACAAATGGAAGGACATCTACATTCACAGATTAGAAGAATTAATATTGTTAGAATGGATTCCCATACTATCCAAATCCATTTACATATTCAATTCAATCATATCAAAATTGCAATGGCATTTTTCAAAGAAATAAAAAATCAAAAATTTGTATGGAAACACAGAAAATCCTGAATAGTAGCCAAAGCAACTCTGAGAAAAAACAAAACCAGAGGAATCACACTTCCTAATCTCAAACCATACTACAAACTATAGTTATGAAACAATATGATTTTGACATAAAAATAGATACATAAAATAAAGGAACAGAGTTGAGAGACCATAAATAAACTCATGTATATACAGTCAACTAATATTTGATAAGGGCGCCAAGAATACTCCATGGAGAAAAGGTAGTCTTGAGAAGTGGTGCTGGGAAAATTGGATATTCACATGTAAAAGAATACTGAAACTTATGATTCAGATGGCACTGAACTTCATGGGCAGCGAAGAGAAACATGTGGTACAATTGGAAGCCACGTAGGACTATTCATATCTTAATTGTGATGACAGAAAAAAAAACCTGTATTGCGATTTTTGAGTTATGATTTAATCTGGTCTTCACCATTAAAAAAAAAAAAAGTCTTCTTATCAATAAAATACTGTTTACAAAGAAAAAAAAAAAAAAGAACACTGGGCTGGAGTTGAGTGACCTGAATATTTACCCTGGTTCCAGAGCTGACCCATTCACATATCACTCCAGGTAAAGAGTCACTCAGAGAAACAGCATCAGCCAAGCAAATGAGATATATTTGAATATATTCAAAGGCTAAGTTTAAAATTCTATTAATTGAGATCTGGACGTAATGCTAAAAATAAATAAAATACAGTGTTGAAAGAAAACCCCACTAACCTAGAATTCCATATCTACTGAAATTATCCCTCAAGAGTGAAAGAGAAATAGAGACTTTCTCACATGAAACACTGAGGGAATGTATGGCTACTGGACCTGCTCTACAAGAAATATTAAAATAATTTCTTCAGGGAGTAGGAGAATTATATAGGTCAGAAATTCAGATCTACATAAAAAAGAAAGAATGTCAGAGAAGAAATAAATGAAGATAAATAAAATATTTTCTTATTAATAGACCAAATTAAATATTATATTCTCAAAGGAATAGCCAGTAACAATGTATCAGGTGAATATACTACATGGGTAAGTAAAATGAATGACAGCAATGCTATAAGGGATGAGAGGGGAGAATTAGGGCTACTTTGTTATAAGGTATTTGCACAAATTGTGAAGAGTAGTAGTGTTACTTGATAAAGGATTTAGATTAGTTATGAATGCATAGTGCAAAGCCTGACAAAACCCCTAATTCAAAATAAATAAATAAATGAGTAAACAAATAGGCAATTGATATGCTGAAAGAGAAAAAAAAATGGAATCATATAAAATCCGGAACTAAAAGTAGAGAAGGCAGAAAATGAGAGAAAAAGAATACATACAAGTAAGAGAAATAAGGTGCTAACATGGTGGTTAGTAAACCAAATGCATCAATGATCACTTTTAAATTACTGTAAGTTTATTTACTTATTTTGAGAGAGAGAGAGTGCAAATGGAGGAGGAGCATAGAGGGAAGAAGAGAGAATCCCAAACCGACAACACTGACCCTGATGCAAGTGTGGAACTCATAAACCATGAGATCATGATCTGAGCCGAAACCAAGAGTCAGATGCTTAACCAACTGAGCCATCCAGGTGCCCCAGTAATCACTTTAAATGTTCATTGTCTAAATATACCAATTTAAAGACAGAAATTGTCAGAGTGAATAAGAGAAATTCAAAAATCCCATAAGGTACAGCTATGTATTTTCTACAAGGAACTCACTTTAAACATAAAGAGATGGATAGGTTAAAAGTAAAGAAACAGAGAAGGTACACCCTGATAACAATAATAAAAAGACAGTTGGAGTAACTATATAAAGATGAAACAAATTTCAGAGCAAAGAAAATTATCAGGGATAAGGAGAGACATTTCATAATAATAAAGAGGTCAGTTATCCAAGAAGATACAAAAGTTCTTATCATTTATGCATCTAAAGATAAGGTGTTAAAATCTGTGAGACAAACACTTATAGAACAAGAATGAAAGACAAACCCACTACTACAGTTGGAGACAACAATACCCTCATTAATAGTTGATAAATTAAGGAGGCAGAAAACTAGTAAGAATATAGTTGACCTGAACAGAAGTATCAATAGGCTTGATTTAATTGACATGTATGGAAGATTTCATTCCATAACTTAGGATACACATTCTTCTCAGACCTATATAGAACACTAACCAAGAAAAACAATGTTCTATTCCCCCCCCAAATACACCTGAATAGTTTTAAAAGAATATAAATCATACAAAGTATGATTCTCCTCAGAACACAATAGAATTAAACCAGAAATCAGTAACAGTAAGATAGTTAGAAATCCCCCCCCCAAAATATTTGGAAATTAAGCAATATAATTCTAATAAAATATTGACCAAATACTATTCAGGAAAAATTTTAAAGTATTTGAACTAAATGTAAATGAAACATCCAAATTTGTGAGATGCAGTGAAAGTAGTGCTTAGAGGAAAATTTATAGCACTAAATACATTTAAAATAGAAAAATCTAAAATCAAAATCTTCCATCTTAGAAAAATAGAGAAAGAACAGTAATTTAAGCCTAAAGAAAGAAGAAAAAAATAACAGAAATCAAAGAAACTGAAAACAGAAAAATGATAAAAGAAAGCAATGATATCAAAAGCTTTTTTTAAAAGATAAATCAAATGAAAGATCTTTATTTAGACTAGCAAAGACAAAAATTCCTAACAAAAACAAATTACTAACATTAAAAAATGAAAACAAGACCATCATTATTAATCCCATGGACATCTAAAGAATAACAGAAAAATGTTTAAAAAAAATCTCCATGACCATCGTTTTAAAACAAATGGAACTATTTTTTGAAAGACACAAGCTACCAATACTCACACAAGCAGATAAATATATAATCTGAATAGAATTATGCCTACTAAAGAAACTGAATCATTAAATACATAATTTTATAAGAAAGAAAACATCAGGCCCAGGTGGTTTCAGTAGTGATTTCTGACAAAAAAATTTAAAGAAATGATGCCATTGCTGTACAATCTCTGCCAGAAAACAGAAGCAGAGGAACCACATCCTAACACATTCTGTGAGGCAAGCATTACCCTAAACTACCGATCAATCTCTCTCATAGATACAAAAATACATAGACATATAATCCCTGGACAAAATGTTAAAAAATCAAAATCAATAATGTATAAAAAGAATTAAACACCTTGTTCAAGTAAAACATATTCCAGTAATGTAATCTCCCCCATGAATAAGCTAAAGAAGAAAAGTCATGATTGTATCAATTGATGCAGAAAACTATTTTATTCTTGATGAAAATTTTCAGAAACGTAGAATTAGATGGAAATGTTCTCAACTTGAAAAAATCTAAACAAACAAACAAACAAACAAACAAAAAACCCAAAAAAACCCTACAGCTACAATCTTACTTGATGGTGAAAAACTGACGGCTTTTTTTCCTAGAATTAAGAAGGCAAAGATGTTTCCTCTCACTACTCTTACACTGAAAGTACTAGCTAGTATAAGAAGTCAATAACTTAAGATAATTAATAAGACAAGAAAAAATTAATAAATGATTAAAAAATGATTAATAAATGATTGTAATGAGGTCAGAGTTTGTTAATATAGAAAATCAATTGCTTTCTTATATATCAAACAATTAAAACTGCAATTTGAAATTAAAAACACAATACTATTTATAACAGTACCTAAAATGAAATAATCAGGATAAATCTAACAAAATATGAACAGGATACACATGTGGAAAAATATAAAACTCTGATGAAAGAAATAAAGAAAATCTAAATAAATAGATACTCTGTGTTCATGGATTAGAAATCTCAGTATCGTTGAGGTATCAATTATTCCCAATGTGATTTATATATTTAATTACATCCTAAGCCAACTCCCAGAAACCTTTATTTTTTATATTGACAAAACTGGTGATATCAAAGAAGAAAAGACCCCAAATAGCCAAAACAAAAACAAAAACAAAAGCAAAAATAAAACAAAACAAAACAAAACTATGCTGAAGAAGAAGAAAGTTGGAGTACTGACACTACGGACATCAAGACTCACTATTACTCTACATTAATGAAGGGACCATGTTATTGGTAAAGGAATAGACACATAAATCAATGGAACAGAATAGACAGCCCAGAAATATACACAAAAATATACTGGGCTGATATCTGACAAAATCAAGAGATTTTTGACAAAGGAGCAAAGGGAATTCAATAGAAATAGGAGTCTTCTCAACAAATTATAGTGGAACAGCTGGGTATCTATATCAAAAAAATAAAAAATAATAAAAAAAAGGATCCAGATAGAATTTAAAGGTTTCATAAAATTTATGTGAAAAATGTACCATAGACCTAAATATGAAATGCAAAACTATAAAATTTACAGAAAACATGGAAGAAAGTCTAGGAACCTTGGGTTTGACAATGAGCTTTTAGATAAAACACCAAAAGCATGATCTGTGAAAGAAAAGCAAATTTGATAAACTGTTAAGTAAAGTTAAAAATGTCTGTGAAAGGCAATATCAATAGGATGAGAAAACTAAACACAAACTGGGAGAAAATATTTATAAAACACATCTGATACAGTGGTTATATCCAAATATACAAAGAGCTCTTAAAACTTAGTACTAGGGAAGAAATATCCCAATTTAAAGTGGGCAGAAGACCTGAAAAGAAACTTCACCCAAGGGGATATATTCATGACAGATGGTAAACAATCAAATGAAAAGGTGCTTATCATTATTTATTAGGGAATGCAGATTAAAACAACAGGCTTATACTACTACACACGTATTGAAGAGACTGAAATATCTGATGATTAGCAATGTTGAGTACTTTCTCATGTGTCTGTTGGCCATTTTCTTTGGAAAAATGTCAATTCAGGTCCTCTGCCTGTGTGCTAATTGGGTTGTTTTGTTTTGGGATTTGGTGTTAAGTTGTATAAATTCTGTATATATTGTGGTTATTAGCCCCTTATTGGATATATCATTTGCAAAGATCTTCTCCCATTCAATAGGTTGCCTTTTTGCTTTATTAGTAATTTTCTTCACTACGCAAAAGCTTTTTGTTTTGAAGTAGCCCTAATAGTTCATTTTTGTTTTTATCTCCCTTGCCTTAGGAGACATATCTAGAAAAATGCTCCTGTGGCCAACGTCAGAGAAATTTCTGCCTGTGTTCTCTTCTAGACCTAAAGGGTATTGTGCTAATGAGTCAGACTGAGAAAGACAAATACTATATGATTTCCCTTATATGTGGAAGCTAAAAAAAAAAAAATGAATAAACAAACAAACAAAAAGCAGAATAAGACCTGTAAATACAGAGAACAAACTTATGGTTGCCAGAGGGGAGGGAATGGGGGTGAAGAGGGGTGGGAGGTACAGGTTTCCAGTTACAGAATGGGTAAGTCACAAGAATAAAAGTTACAGCATAGAGAAAACAGTCAAAGGCATTGTAATAGCAGAGTATGGTGACAGATGGTAGTTATACTTGTGGTGAGCACAGCATAATGTTTAAACCTGTCAAATCACTGGGGCACCTGGGTGGCTGTCAGTTAAGCGTCCGACTTCATCTCAGGTCATGATCTCACGGTTCATGGGTTCAAGCCCTGCGTCGGGCTGTCTGCTGACAGCTCAGAGCCTGGAGCCTGCTTTGGATTCTGTGTCTCCCTCTTTCTCTGCCCCTTTCCCACTCAGACTCTGTTTCTATCTCAAAAATAAATAAACACAATAACAAAAATTATTTAAAAATTTTTTTTCCAACATTTATTTATTTTTGGGACAGAGAGAGACAGAGCATGAACGGGGGAGGGGCAGAGAGAGAGGGAGACACAGAATTGGAAGCAGGCTCCAGGCTCTGAGCCATCAGCCCAGAGCCCGACGCGGGGCTCGAACTCCCGGACCGCGAGATCGTGACCTGGCTGAAGTCGGACGCTTAACCGACTGCGCCACCCAGGCGCCCCACAAAAATTATTTTTAAAAAACCCTGTTAAATCACTATGTTGTACACTGAAACTAATGTAACATTGTATGTCAACTACACTTAAATTAAAAATTTAATTTAAGGGGTGACGGGGTGGCCCAGTCGGTTGAGTGTCTGACTTCATGTCTCAGGTCATGATCTCAATGTTGGTGGGTTTGAGCCCCATGGCAGGCTCTGTGCTGACAGCTTGGAGCCTGGAGCCTAGAGCCTGCTTCAGATTCTGTGTCTCACCCTCTCTCTGCACCTCCCCCCTTGCACTGTGTCTCTGTCTCTTGAAAATAAATAAATGTTAAAAAAAAATTAAGTTAATTTAAAAAAAAGGAAAAAAATAAGGTGACTTAAAGTTAAAAAAAAAAAAAAGGACAAGACCAAATGCTGCTAACAATATGGAGGAAGGGGAACACTGATTCGTTTTGGAGAAAAATATAAAATGCTATAGCCACTTTTGAAGACAGGCTGGCAGTATCTTACAATGTTAAACATATTCTTTTCATATGACCTAGTAATCAAGCCTTACTTATTTATGCAGTTTATTTGAAAACATGTTCACCCAAAAATCTGCACACAAATGTTTACAGCAGCTTTATTTATAGTCACCAAAAAATGGAAGCAAAAAAGATGTCCCCCAAAAGGTGAACTGATAAGTAACTGTGGTACATCCATGCAATGGAATATTATTCAACAATTTAAAAAATGAGCCATTAAAATGCAGGGAGTGAACACAGCATAATGTTTAAGAGAGAACCATTAAATGCACAACATTAAGTAAAAGAAGAGTATGAAAATGCTGCATTTTTTGAGACTGCATTTCTTAAGATGCATTTTTTGCATCTATAAGAGACTATAGATGCTGGTGAGGATGCGGAGAAACGGGAACCCTCTTGCACTGTTGGTGGGAATGCAAACTGGTGCAACCGCTCTGGAAAACAGTGTGGAGGTTCCTCAAAAAATTAAATAGATCTACCCTATGACCCAGGAATAGCACTGCTAGGAATTTACCCAAGGGATACAGGAGTGCTGATACATAGGGGCACTGGTACCCCAATGTTTATAGCAGCACTTTCAATGATAGCCAAATTATGGAAAGAGCCTAACTGTCCATCAACTGATGAATGGATGAAGAAATTGTGATTTATATACACAATGGAATACTACGTGGCAATGAGAAAGAATGAAATATGGCTCTTTGTAGCAATGTGGATGGAACTGGAGAGTGTTATGCTAAGTGAAATAAGTCATACAGTGAAAGACAGATACCATATGTTTTCATTCTTATGTGGATCCTGAGAAAGTTAACAGAAGACCATGGGGGAGGGGAAGGGAAAAAAAAAAGAGGTTAGAGAGGGAGGGAGCCAAAACATAAGAGACTCTTAAAAACTGAGAACAAACTGAGGGTTGATGGGGGGTGGGTGATGGGTACTGAGGAGGGCACCTGTTGTGATGAGCACTGGGTGTTGTATGGAAACCAATTTGACAATAAATTTCATATTTAAAAAGAAATAAATGAAAGAAAGAGAGAAAGAAAGAAAGAAAGAAAGAAAGAAAGAAAGAAAGAAAGAAAGAAAATATTGCATTTTGTAAGATTCAAATGATGTTCTGGAAAAAAAGAAAACTGTAAGAGACAGCAAAAGAATCAGTGTTTGAGGTCAGAGTAGAAGGCTGAAGTAAAGCCCAGGAGAGTTTTAGAGCAGTACAATTATTCTGTTCAATACTGTAAGGGTGAATAAAAGACCCTATGTTTTTTTTCTGTATCCTTAGAACTTCACAGCAGAAAAAATGAACCTTAATGTATGCAAAATTAAAAAAAATCATTTAGGAAGTTGGGGTGTCCCCAGAAGGGAGCCAGACTGACAGGAGAATCTAACTGTATTACAAATATATGGTTCAGCTTCACTGATGAGAAAGGGGAAAAGGTACTGACCTAAATAACTCTAGAAATGAGTAGAATCTGTAAAACAAAAAGGAAAGGATTTGTGCATAACGATTTTTTTTCAATTTTTGATAAAATTGCATCCAACAGGAGTCTAGGTGAACAAATGCGATACTTCCACCCATATACATCAGACTGAAAATTTAAGAGCCTGAATCTTATGAGCCAGGTTCCTCACTGTTTAAAGAGAAGTTTCCAGATAAGTAAGGAAAGGAGGCCAAAAAGATTCATGTGGTTGGTAATAGATAAGAGTTAGAAACATGAATATCAACTCCATCTTAACTTAATATAGAGAGTTAAATATGGAAATATGTTTAGATATCTCTATATACAAAAGTTGGTGCAAATCCGTAGAGTTATTGCTTTGTTAGCTAAGGGCACCAAAAGAAATGACACCCCACTAACAAGGAGAAAAACTTGTGTCCAGATCTTGGTTTATACCATTCTCTTGAAGAAAGGGCTGATTCTAGGGCTAGGACCAGAAATAAAACCCAAAACAAAAATATACTGGAGTCAACTGAAAGAACTCCTAAGGAGAAAGCCAGATTCATTAGATAGATAGATAGATAGATAGATAGATAGATAGATAGATAATAGGTAGATAGATAGATAGATAGATACAGTAGTACTAGATTATAACTTCAAAGTATTAAATAACTATTATTCTCTACTGATATAAATAAATGATTTACTAAATTGATAAATTGGTGTGTGTGGGGAGAGACTAATCCTCCATGCAGAATTCTAATTTAAGTAGATGCTCCTCCCTCAAGGGGATGGGGGCATATATACCCACTCCTTTGATTTGAGCTATTCATCATGACATCTTTCCAAAGTGTATAGGGTTGGAAGATGGAAGAGAGAATAGCCTTATGGTAGAATATCTGACAGACGCTACCTTGGTACGTGATTATGGACAACATCAATAGTCATAAACCATGTTGACAAGAGGTAGCATTGATACAATATAAAAATGGCCTTTCTGTAGTCTTTCTCCTAATAACTCATACACCAAGTCTTATCATGAGAAAAAACATTGGATACATTTCTATTGCATGCCATCCCATAAAACATGTGGCCAGTGTTCCTCAAAACTGTTAGGGTCATCATAAACAAGAAAAGTATGAGAAACTGCCACAGTCAGAAGTAGTCTAAAGAGACAAGGTAACTAAATGCAATGCATGTATCCTGGAACTGAAAAAGGAAATTTGGTAAAAACCCAGGGATTCTAAATAAACTATGGACTTTAGTTAATGATAATGTAAATAAACAAAAAACAAATGGACCTGATGCCTTTGCTTAACTGCAAGCCAACATCACACAATATCTGAATAGTTGGGAAGTCAAATATTTGTAAAGTTCATATATACAATAAAACACAGTTGACTCTTGAACACTGGGGATCAGGGATGCTGATGTGTACCTTTTGACTCCCTGGAAACTTTACTTATAGTCTTATCAATAACATAAACAGAAGTCTTTACCAATAACATAAATAGTTGATTAAAATATATTGTTAGGCTATATATATTATATGCTATATTCTTATAATAAAGCTTAGAAAAAAGAAAATATTATTAAGAAAATCCTAAGGAAGAGAGAATACATTTACAGAACTGTACTATTAAAAAACTCATATATAGTAGACCTGTGGTCCAAATCCCTGATGTTCAAGGGTCAACATGTAAGCAAGTAAAATATTTAATGAATGAGTACACGCCACTAACACAGTGTTTGCTACTGTACTAAAAGCATTTATTTAAACATGTCAATATCCTTCAGTAAGATGGAAGACATAGGGGCTCATTTCCTTTTTAAAAAAAATGTTTATTTTTTAGAGAGAGAGAGAGAGAGAGAGAGCGAGAGCGAGCAGGGGACGGGCAGAGAGAGAGAGAGGGAATCCCAAGCAGACTTTGTGCTATCAGCTCAGAGCCCCATGCAGGGCTCAAACCCACAAACTGTGAGATCATGACCTGAGCTGAAATAGGATGCTTAACTGACTGAGACACCCAGGTGCCCCAGGGGCTCATTTCTTATGTTACACAATATATGATTTCAATAATAAAAATCCTATGTTACACGGTATATGGTTTCAATAATATACTGATGGTGAAAGTACCATCAGTAGCCTAAATATAAAGTTGAATTTTGGCAAAAACATGAATGCTATAAAGAATAACAGAGCTAATAAGGAAATACATAGGTCTACATCATTTGTCCATATCATGGCCCTGCCTCAGTTCACACTTCCCTTTGGAATGGGGAGATATAATCCTGTCCAAAATTACTATAAATTTTATATATGTGGTCTGCTGACTTACATTTATTTTTCTCTAAATTAAGTAACATATCTGTGGAAACTATACTTTTAAAAATTTGAAACATGTTGAATTTGCTGGTTCCTATGAGTAGAGAAATATGTGAGTAAAGAAAAGAGATCTTGTCTATTATAAATATGATGTTAGTTACAATCTGACCAAGAAATTTCCACTAAAGAGAACAGAAAAAGTCCTTGTTACCATCAGTTACCTAGGGTACATATTCAGTTCCCCATTATTCTCAACAAAGAGCTGACCTAGGCAAATGGAACATTCTTTACAGATAATGAACTGGTTTTAGCCATACGAATGGCAAACAAAAGTTACTCCAGCACATTACAAAATATAAAGCACTAGGGAATAAAGCCTAGGCCCTCTACCTTAGACACTACTCCAACATACCACAACATGTGAGTTATTAAGCTTTATAAAAACCAAAAAGAAGAGTAAGTAAACATCTTAAAATATTGCTAATAGATGGGGGAGAAATATTGCTAAAAGTGAATTCTTTATTTGCAAAATTTATAGTGGATGTTCTGATTACTTCATTAAAAGAATAAACTGCTATTTTCTTTAAAAAAGTAAATAAACTTATTTTTCATAATAATGTTATGTTAGAGATACATTAGTGTTACATTAGAGATACATCAGATGAAATTGTGTTAGAGATACAGGAGTCATTAGAATTTTTGTTTCAGTATCATATGTAGATTTTATGTTTTTCAGATTTTAGTAATCAAGCAATTGTGATTACTGCAGTGCCCATTTTCTGGTTTGGGTTTGGAACCTCCAGAGCACTAAGGGTGTTTAAGAAACCCCTGTGCTCAGTTTTCCCAGACAATCATTGTCAATAGGATTATTTGACCATACTTGGTCTTGAGCTGAAGATTTTTTTTCTTTGATCCAACTGTGAGTACTTTAAAATTGAAAGATTTAGAGAAAATTAAATCAACTTTAAACATTATATCTATATCTGTATCTATATCTATCTATCTATCTATCTATCTATCTATCTATCTATCTATACATAAAGTTTGCCAACAAGTGTTGTCATTTATTTTTAGATTTACCATTTAGCAGAAATGAAACTGTCCCGCAGCTCTACGTCTGTTGTATTTGTAGTGTATATTCATGTGTGCATGCATTTCTTAATCTTTATATTTTTGTAAATTCAGCTCCTGGGAAATAGTCCATCTACTTTTTATCCCTCCTTGTAATAAAACATTTTCCATGGGAAAGTTCTTTAAATCACCACAGCACCACTTATCCTAAATATTCTCTTGATATCAAAAACATTACTTGATAACTTCTTTCCAGTAAGTGCTTCACTTCCTTTTCATTACCCTCTTCCCTTAACACTGCAGTGCCTTTTCATCTAATGTACTGCCTCTTCCAGAAAGTCTTCCTTGACTCCTCATTGAGCATCAGATTGTCCTTCCCTGTGCAGGCATACAACTGGTAGTCCGTGTGACCCAGCATCACTACCTCACAATATATTCATTTGCTTCTTTAACTGCCTTGGCCTTCTTGATTTATCTCTTTCTATCTACCACTCACTTTAATGCCCAGCAGATGGTAGACTCTTTGAACTGGTAAATGATTTCAGCAAAAGTGAATGTTTGAAAAGAACTTTTTCTGATTTACATTGATCTGCATGACATAATATTTAAAATGAAAAGTTTTTCAATGTAATTTTACCTTGTATATCATAATTTATAAATAGAAATAGAAATAAATTAGGAATTCACTGGCATCTGTTAATAGAAATGAATAGATGGTCGTCAATAAAGTCACAAATGATTCTCCCTTCCATTTTTTCCTTATTTTTGTCAAACTGCACTTAAAGTGAACTTGCTGGTATTACTAAATGAGTCACTTGAGCCAGGTACACTATTTTGAGTTAAGATATATTCACTCTGGGAATGTGAATTTACTGGAGCAGAGGAGTGTCAATTTCAGGCTGCAAATGAGGTGCTGTTTTTCAGCACTGAATAATATCATCACTCACACTTATATATATATACACACCTACATAAAAATCATTGAGTATTTTATTTATGTGTGTGTCAGAAGAATTATGTAAGCCTTACATTTTTTGGAAATGACAGAACAACTTAATCATGAAAATAATACATATTTTCAAGAGAGTGTACCTATAAATACCTTAGATAAATGTATTATTCAGTAAATGAAATCATGGCAATTTGCCACTATTATGCCTTAGTGGACCCTGTATAATGAATGTCTTGCTTTTAGCACTATTAATAATTTACATCAGTACATTTACATGAGACATTTTTGGCTTTAGGTAATAATGCCAACAAGAAATAAATAAATCAAGTCTGTTTTGGAAAGCTTCATGATTTCTAAAGATCAGATTTTGTTACTGATATAATTTGATTCACTGGAATCTCCTTTTACATTGGTGCAAAGATAAAAAAAAACGGTACAAATAGCAGGTTTGGGTGAAGCAACAAAATACACAAAATACACATAATGTGTTCTTCAGTGGAAACAACAGTAATAGATTCTACACTCCAAAACTGGGTATCTCTACTGGAAGATAGATATGGAATTTTATTTGAAGTCAACCTAACCAAGCCCTTGAGGCTAGAGGCATATTATAGCTATGCAAATTCTTGGTGTGTGTGTGCATGTGTGTGTGTGTGTGTGTGTGTGTGTGTGTGTGTGTACACTCACCAGAGTTGACCCTCCTATTGATCCTACTACTGTTAGAGGAGATCTAGGGAAATTCCTCCAGCACTCTCCTTCCCCATGTGTCAGTCTCCCCATAAATAATATTTTCTGATTTAAATGTGAATTTACATTCATTAACATGGATACATAGTCATGATGTACAATGGGAATTTTTTTTTTTAAGTTTACCTATTTTGAGAGAAACAGCACAAGTAGGATTGGGGCAGAGAGAGAGGGAGAGAGAGAATGCCAAGCAGATTCCACACTGTCAGCACAGAGCCCAACAGGGGACTCAATCTCACAAACCATAAGATCATGACCTGAGCCAAAACTGAGAGGTGGACACTCAACCAACTGACTCACCCAAGTGTCCTTACAATGGGAATAGTGGACGCACATCAGACCACATATAGTGTGTGAGTATACATTTACATGCAGATATGTTTATAAGGCTATAGAAAAAAAAACTGTTAATAATAGTTGTCTCTAAAGAGGACTTAATGTCTCTGAAGACAAGAGTGAAAGACTAGGTTTTGTTTTTTTTTGTTTTCACCTGTTTGAACTTCTTTGAATTTTGTAAGATGCAAAAGTATTATCTATTCAAAGTTTCAAGTAAATTGGGTCTGTGTTTATGTGTATGTGTGTGTGTAAGAGAGAGATATAAAGAGAGAGAACGACAACTACAGCCTAAACCTAATGTTTCACTGGTAAAAAGACACTATTAATTATAAAAACTAACTAGCATCCATCTAAGGTTTTACTTCTTCATATTAAAAGCCCAAATTAAATAACAATTTTGGCATTTAAAAAGATGTTGGTTTGAGTATATTTATATCACAACTTCACAACTTCCAATTTATCTCCTGGCAATTCTCTTGTCATTGTCCCTTGGATAGAAATATCAAGACAATAACTTTGCTTTGACTGTCAGAAGAGATCTGCAGACTCAGCTACTCTGAGGTGTTCACTTCTCATCTCTGGTAGGATGATATATTGTCCGCAAATTTGGCCAATAACTTCTTTTTGTTTCTTCCTGTTGAAATATTGGGATGACTTAATCCCCATTATCCTCTGTTTGGATACTACTTCAAAGACTGAAAAATATATATATAAATACTGCTCAGCAGTGAGTGTGGAGAGGGAAGCATCATTATATTTGGATATGGAGGATGGCCTGGAGAAAATTCAGGAGTTATTTCAACAAAGCAATTCAAAAACACAAGAAAACAGGAATTCAGACAAATAATTATAATTTTACTGAACATGTAATCTGTTAGGGAATAATTTAGATGATAGCTAAATATTCCTTTTCAGGCATTGACATTAAGGGATCTTTACAAGATTGCATGGTAGCAGACTTCATTGACAAACTCAAAGGCAGGTCACCCTGAGTCAGGGGTCTCTAATAAAACTCTGTTTCTGAATGGGAATGTAGCATCTGGACAAGGAAGATAAGACAGTAAAAGTTTATCTATCTGGTGGGTGAAGAAGAAGGAACAAATTTGTTGTAAATAGCAATATAACCTTACCAAATTGGCAGACTCATCTGGGATATGTGACATTATTTACATAAAACAGTGCAGTGATTATCAGAATGAAATGATACCTTCCGATTTGGGGACCACTTTCAGATGTAACAAACTGTAGCTTTTAAGGCCAGGTAGATTCTACTTTTGTTAGCCTTCAAAACACCAGAGCTAACAGACCTGTTAGCAATAGGATTTCTAACATTTATCAAATGTGCCCTATAAACTAACTACCTGAAAAACATGGCCATCTTTAATTTTCATAAAAAGCCCCTATGGAAGTGCTGTTATTACAATACTCCACGGTCCAATAAGGAAACTAACATACAGAGAACTTAAGGAATTTTGACAAAGTACACACAATAAATAAATGATCAACACCCCACATTACTATGCTATACTGATACCTGGTGTTTCTCAGGTTGCAAATCCTGAGCCTAAATAACAGGCTTAACAGTTTCAGTCTTTCTTAAGAGCAACAGCTTTTCTCAGTTGATAGAGTACAGATCTCTGATAGGTCAAATCTCAACTCACTAGCCCAAGATTGCTGTTTGTAGATAAGCTGATCATTTGAACTCCAGCCTCATGTATTTTCAGACTAACCAGAACTGTACCTACCCATATGTATCTCTAACCAGAGCTGTACCTATCCACGGGTATCTCTAACCAGAGCTGTACCTACCCATTTATATCTGAGTCCAGTTTATGCTGCAGCTACAGCTAGATCTTAGCTGATCAGCCTAGACACCGCTGCCCATCACAAGTTAAAGCAGAAACAGAGATTTGAGTTCTAAACTCTCTCATGTATAGAATTTTACCAAAAACTGTGGAATTGGGACATGATATCATTTTGGGCCCAGGGAATTTTAGAAAATATTACCTTCGAATATGGGAGTGGAGGAAATTCTTGACTATTTCGTTATAATGATCCGTCTCTCACGTGGGAAAAAGATTAATTCAATCATACCCTACTAGGAGTTCATGATACTGCATGGTTTGGATCATTTCATTCCCAGAACATCATTTGTTTGTTGCTAAGGGTAGGAAACTGAAGCGTGAGATACTTTAACATTTTTATAATCACTTAATAATTTTACAGGTTTGTTAATTGGTAATAATTCAGTCAATCTCGTGTGTGTGTGTGTGTGTGTGTGTGTGTGTGTGTGTGTGTGTATGAAGAGACTTATTCATCTCATGGGGGAAAAATATGACTAAAGTAAATTAACAAAGTTACATTGAAGTTGTATCTTTCAGTCTTCCTTCCTAAGATGAAGAAAGACATATGTAGTTGAGAAAAAAAAATACAAGAAGAAAATCTTACCAGAGGAATGTTAACAAGCCAGTGAAAATAAATCTGATTACTAGTTAATATTATCATAGAGGCTGATAAATCATTTTGACTTATTTCCTGGTAGTTTGAACATTTCACACAGGACATTATAAGAATAAATAAATTAAATACAAATGGCAAGAGGGTGTTTTCTCTCCTCATTGGCTCTACAACAGCAATTTGTCAATATTTATAACATTCCCCAAGAAATAGGAAGTAAAAGTTCACAATTTAATTTTTAATGTAAATATTACCCAATATACATTAAATTCATCCTGGAATTTTTATTAATATTAATTCATTAATAAACAACAGCAGCAACAAAAACTTAGAAGACACTGTAACCTAATAAATTATACGAGGCTCTAAAAGGAATTCTAGCTGTAAAATAAATAATTCATATAATAGAACTTGACAGATGTCATTGAAAATAGTTGGATAAGTGAAGAAAGAGAATGAAAAAGTTTAGGGAGATTGTTCTTGGCAACAAGGCTCAGAAGCTGTAGATCTAGAATTTGAAGCCAACATTTTCTGATTAATCAACCAATACCCACTTTATTCCCCTAAGTTTAGAGTTAGCACCTCTAAACTTCTATAGAGAGAGACTATCTACCACTAAGTCAATCATAAATTAAAGAAAAAAAAATCATATGAAGGTTGACTGTCAAACCGATATTTCACTCTGAAATGAAGAGCTGAAACAGGAGATCTGAACATTTTTCTGCCTTTTTAACAAATTATAATTCATCACGGGCTGTTGAGAGAAATTTCTTTTTCACAGATTAATGATGTCTAATAAATAGCATAGAAATCATATACTTTGAAAATCCACTCTTCTGCAAAACCCAACGATATATTTGATTGTAGCATATATAGCCAACAGACGATAACATTATTGGGTAAGAGGCAGTAGGTGAATTTGTTTTTGGAGGATGAGTTTCATATGCCAAATTATGATCCCCACAAATATTGTTTGCTAAGTTCAAAGGGGAAACTACTCTTTATAGTGGAGCGATCTATTGGTCACAACCTTAACTAAGTAGCTAAACTCAGCATCACTACTAGTAAGATCAACTAGTATTATGTGCAATATGGGGTGTTGCATAGTCTCACCTGTGAAGTGTTCTTGTTGAAACTTTAACCTGAATCTAATCTGGGCATTAGTTCTAAATTCTGGTTTAGAAAAAGCACAGGAATAGAGGAACAAATTAAACAACATTACAAGGAAACAGCAAGAGAAAGCAAATATGGGAACATTCTATAAGATAACCGACCCAGAGTATTACAACATTCAGTGTCATGAAAAATAAGCACATGAAAGAAAATGGAACTTATTTAAAATTAAAATAGGCTAAAAAGATGAGAATCAGATGCAATTAATAAACTTTAACAAGAATCCAAGTCTTAAAAAAAAAAGTTATAAAAGAGTTATTGTAGTCAACTTGGGACATTTGAAAATAAACTGTATATTAGATGCAATCAGGGTGTTACTGTTATTTTTCTTAGGTGAGATAAAAGTACTAGAGTTATATTAGAGAATGCTCTTGTTTTGGCAGATAATGTTGGAATATATAGGAGTAAAGTATCATGACACATAAAAATATTAACAAGTATGAAATTTACAAGGAATCTACACAGCTCATTCTTTTAATTTTTCTGTATGTTGAAAATTTTATAACAAGGAACTGGAAAAAATATTTGGTGATAAATATATGCCAACAATATATTACCTAATCTCTTGTTTAAGAGCCTTTCAAATGTCTTAGTCAAGAGGTGCCTGAGTAGCTCAGTCGGTTAAGCATCCAACTCTTTACCTAAGCTCAGGTCTTGAGCTCACAGTCCTGAGTTCAAGCCCCACATTGGCCTCCATGCGAGGCATAAAGCCTACTAAAATATGTCTTAGCCAACTTAAGGAGAACTACTTTTAAAAGAAGAAGAGGGGCGCTTGGGTGGCTTGGTAGGTTAATTTCGGTGCAGGTCACAATCTCAGTGTCATGATCTCAGGGTTGTGAGATTTAGCCCCAAATCAGTCTCCACACTGACTGTGGAACCTGCTTAAGATTCTCTTTGTCCTATCCCCACTCATGCTTGCTCTCTCACACTCTCTCTCTCAAAAATAAATAAATAAATAAATAAATAAATAAATAAATAAATAAATAAATAACAAAAGAAATAAAGGGAGAATAAAACAGATCAAATAAAATTTATTTCAAAGGCAGGCAGACAGCAAACAGTCCTCTCCAAAATTGCCTGTGTCTAAAGCTGATTTAATTTTTGAAAAAATTTAAAAAAGAAGAATCTTAGAGGACTTCAAGAGAAAAATTACAGTACATAAATTATTTTCTAATCTGCAATGTGTTTGGGACCAACCTTCTTTGTTTAGCAGCAGCAACAATACAACTACCAACAACACAAGCTGGAAGTTGGCCAAAATAGGTTTTACTACCCTAATTCATCATGAGTCACAAAAGTCACCTCTTTTTCTCTCCCTGGGGCTTTTGTAGCCCTGATATTTCTCTCCATCAGTGATTTTGGTTAGCACAAGATGAAAAGGTACTGCATTGAAAATGAACTTACAATTTACTCAGAAAACCAGATGTATTTTACCCACTGACCCTGGGTTTTGGATAAGATCTTGAATGTTTCTTTAGCTATAAAAGGAAGAGAATAATGTGAAGCACCTACCCCATAGGGTCGTTTAATAATTTTTCTTTAAAGAAAATTTATTTGAGCATGTACTAGCCAGATTCTGGGCTGGGTGACTCAAAGAATCTTATGGTCTAAAGAGAGAAATCGATGGTAGCCCTTGAAATAGACCTAAGAACTATTTCCTACGGGAATACAAAAATGGACCAATAATTCTATAGGCATTAGGATAGGTCTCTTGGGAGTTAATATCTCAATTGATTCTTGAATAACTTGTAGGAGCTAATTAAGTGAAGAGAGCCAGGAAAGCCACTCTAGGAAGATGGAATAACATGGAAAGACAATGAAATTTAAGAGAGGATTGTCCCTCCACTAAAGTCATTTTTGGAGTGAGATGCAAAAGTTTTGGTAAAACCCAGGTCATCGGCATAAGTAATGATGAGATATGTGGCCAGAAAAGTACACAGCCAACATCTCACAAAAGGCCTTCTATCTCTGGACTTCTATTCTTAGCAGTGACAGTTGATGAAGAAAATTCAGTGCAGAATGATTTACGTTTTAAAAGTCCTATGAGTCAGACAGCAATACTGAGAACTACCAGTGATAAAATACAGCATTCAGGATTCTTTCACATTTGTATCCTCAGCACTAAATACAGTTCATAACTCATAGTAGGTATTCAACCCTAGAATTGGAAGCAATAATTAACTGAGATATCAAGATCAGTGAAGCACTCTGGAGATGTTAAATATTATTCTTCACATTGAATGTAAGCGAGACAGATTTGTTTATTGTTCCCCTTGGAATCCTCACTTGCCTCCTATTCATTTCCCTCCTCCCCAGTGGGCTGAATATGGCATCGCCTCACTGCTCTCCGCACCTTCAATACAATTCTGAATTCAGAGCAGACTTTGAGGAAAATAAAATCTCTCCATAATATTCATAACCTCTTGCTCACTTAGGTGACTTGGGATTGAGAATGTCAATTCAAATAATCAATTTCACTCTCAGAAATACAGTCTGAGAGTGAGAAGTAGCTGGGGGCTTCACTAAGCCCTGATCAGTCTGCTGCTGTGCAAAAGCAGACATGATTAATTCATGGAAGTATTATATTTGAGCATTAGTTACTGTTCACTTGCAAATGTTTATTGATACAGATCTAATTTTCTCAGCAATATGACAGAAATCTTAAATGTTCTTATTATTTACTTATTTTTACACAATTGTATTCTATATAAAACAATATTCTTTTTTTTTTCTGACTTAGTGTCATATGTAAGAGGATTTAAATTAGTTTTATCAGGAGCTTTATGAAAATGAAGCTGATACAGTGTCATGGAGTCATTGAGACAGAGGTTCCAGAGATGTCTATGCCAACAATGTCATTTCTAAGAAAAGCAATCTCAGCCCAGAAACCTCAATCACTTGCATAGAGTCACATATACCCAGTCATTCCAAGAGCTGGCATTAGAATGTGTTCCTGGGACGCCTGGATGGCTCAGTCAGTTAAGCATCCGACTTCAGCTCAGATCATGATCTCAGGGCTTGTGAGTTAGAGCCCCGCGTTGGGCTCTGTGCTGACAGCTCGGAGCCTGGAGCCTGCTTCAGATTCTGTGTCTCCCTCTCCCTCTACCCCTCCCCCTGCTCATGCTCTGTCTCTCTCTGTCTCTCAATAATAAATAAGCATTAAAAAAATCTTTTAAATAAAAAAAAAAGAATTTGTGTTCCTTAACTTCTAGTCCAAAGATCATTCAGTATACCAGCCACACACACAAAAAAAGGAAATTATTGTACTTTAAAACAGAGAAGGAGGAAAACCATTAATACAATTTATAATTAAACATGTTTTAATGTACTGCTTTTAAGAACATCAGGTCAACTGATTATGTTTATTTGTTGTGGCATATCTTTTACTCTAAGTGTCTAAAGTGTCTAAATGAAGAATGAAGGCACTAAGAATTCTTTTTTTAAGTGCTGAGGGTGGATGGCCGAGTAAACATTTGGTTTCACCCTACTTTTGTCTCATCCTCATTTAGACCAGAGAATATGAAGGAGGCTATTAAAGAAGAAACAATACAATGAATAAAGAAAACCACTTTGACTGTCAAGAAAATTCTCTTTGACTATATACACAGAGTACAGACAGCCCTTTGCTTGGCCATCAGATGAGCAGACAGGAGAAAATTTCAAATTCCCTGAGAAACAACATGGAGCTCCACATCATAGAAATCACGGTGATCAAGATTAGTAGCAAGATGATACCCTTCTCTACGAGCCTATACAGATGATTCTTATTTGTCACAAAAGGTTTATTTTCTAGGAGTTCTGTTAGCTGACACCTAAAAAAAGGTTTTAATATTAAAATCTATTTCTTGGGAGTATGCCCTGGGCAGAAAACACTCTGAAAGTACCCCCATATCCCATCAAAATATTTTTAAAGCACAAAAACGAGCAAACAAGAATTTAGTGCCTCTCAAACTTAAATTCAGATTATTGTTTAATGTGCCTGCAGTGAGATCTGAGATTCTACAGCTGTAACAAACTCTTGGTGATATCAATGATGCTGTTGTGCAGATCACAATTTGAGAAACAAGGCTATTAGTCAATACGTTATTTTGCAAGTATTTCATGGAGACCTCTCCAAAGTGGGGCATTTTACTCTTACATCTCTTTCCATTACTTAAAATATATTCCTGAATTTTGGAGAGACCTTACAGACCATTTATTTTTTATGGAAATATGATAGAGATAAGAAAAATTTAAAAACTATATTTTTTCCAAAAGAAAATAAATTTGATTTAAACTTACAGTTTGCCAATTAGTTTTGGCTGAATGATGAAGCCAGTAAAGTATCAACTACTTCAGATTACTTTTAGAAAGCAAACTAAAATATTTATTAGACAACTTATGATGTACCAAGATCTATACTAATAGTAGCAGCTGACACAAAAAGATAAAAAGAATTTTGAAAAAAAGGGGGGGGGGGGCACTTGAGTGGCTTAGTCAGTTAAGCATCTGACTCTTGGTTTCAGCTCAGGCCATGATCTCACGGTTTTATAAGTTTGAGTGGCATGTCAGGCTCTGTGCTGTAGGCACGGAGCCTGCTTGGGACTCACTCTCTCTCTCTCTCTCTCTCTCTCTCTCCCTCCCTCCCTCCCTCTCCCTCTCTCTCTGCCCCCCACCCCCACTCATGCTGTCTCTGTCCCTCTCAAAAGAAACAAACAAACAAAAAAGATAAAAGGAGACTCTTTGCTCTCGAGGAATTTAATTTTACTGAGAATATAGATAGGTGTATAGATATGCGCATGCACCCAGTCATAGATTCATTCAATACCTATGCAATGACCATTTTTTTCTTTTCCAGGCATGGTATGAAGACAGCACGACTGCACCTTCATGGCACTTATACACACCCAACCTGCAGCTCATGTATTTCAAGTCTACTATGAAATATGTGAAGATATCGATACAATGAGTAGAATGGAAAAACAAATAAAATCTTCCTCTTCTACCTTTGAGTTGCTTACACAACTATTTTAATCAAAACTTTACACTTTATCAAATTGTCCTTTTGATACCTATAATAGTTTCTCAAAATGGACTATATGTAAACAATTGCAATAATTAACAAAATAAATGAAATGATTCAATTAAATAGCAAGTGGCATTCTTTCTTTTCCTAATGAGAACATCAAAGGAGGTAATGAATGACTTGTGACAGTTTTCCAATATTGCAATGACTGTACTCATAAAGGGATTAAGGGAGTAACACTATTCTCTTGACCTACAATAAGACATCAATTGTGTAAGTCAAAGGAACATTTTCTTATTGCTAGGAAAGCTTCTTATCGGCACAAAGACCGATGAGGATAGGTAAATAATCCTTCTATCACCAAGGAATACGTTAGTAATATGTTTCATATTGGTTAAATTGCACATATGGTAATATGATCTTTATCATAAAAATCAAGGGCATATTAACATGTGTGTTCTGTTGACAGATTCAAAAGACTACAATTTGTCAGATACTGAGTTTCTCCTGAAAAACTTTAAGTACATTGGAATCTCCAAAAAAGATTAAACTACTAATGTGTAGAACCTACCATTCAGGATTCTGACTTAACTATTTTAGTCAAGTACCTAACTATTGCTCTTTTTAAAAGTGATTGTAATGTGCTGTCTGGATCGATAGCAACTACATTAATCTGTTAAAGGGGGAAAAGTCCGTTGTAAACCTTACTTGAATTCTAAGTCTTAGTTTCCTCCTCCATAAAATGTAATGATGCAGTGAGTTTTTGCAGATTATTGCTAATTTATGTAAAGTGTCTTTTGCATAGTTGATTTCAGTAAATCAGTTATGAATCTTATCTGTGGTGCTGCTGGTTGTGGATGATATAGTAGTGGAAGTAGAGTAAAAGCAGCAGTAAGACTCTTTAGGGAGGATTGGCTAAAAGCATTCTGAGAACTTTGCAAATGTCATGGTTCAAAGCCCAAACACCACCACAACCAAGGAAGAATCAGTGTAAGAATCATTAGAGAAATACAATGATATACCCAAACTATAATGATATACTACCTCATACCTGTCAGAATGGCTAAAATTAACAACATAGGAAAAAAACATGTTAGTGAAGCTGTGGAGAAAGGGAACCCTCTTATACTTTTGTGGGAATGCAAACTGGTGCAGCCATTCTGGAAAACAGTATGGAGATTCCTCAAAAAGTTAAAATTAGAACCACCATATGAACCAGCAATTGCACTACTAGGTATTTATCCAAAGGATACAGAAATACTGATTCAAAGGGCACATGCACCCACTGTTTATAGCAGCATTATTAATAATAGCCAGTTTATGGAAAGAGCCCCAATGTCCATCAACCGATGAAACATGGATAGAGCTAGACTGTATTATGCTAAGTGAAATAAGTCAGAGAAGGACCATAAGATTTCACTCATATGTGGAATTTAAGAAATACAATAGATGAACATAGGGAAAAGAAGGAAAAAAAAACAAAAGAGAGAGGGAAAGGCAAACCATAGAAGAGACTTAACTACAGAGAATAAACTGAGGGTTGCTGGAAGGGAGGTGGATAGGGAGATTAACTAATTGGGTAATAGGCATTAAGGAGGGCACTTATTGTGATAAGCACTGGGTGTTATAAATTCTACTCCTGAAATGTAATATGTATATATATATATATATATATATATTTATGTAATATACAGTATATGTAATATGTAACTAGAATTTAAATAAAAACAAAAACAAAAAAAGAATCAGCTAAAATTACTTTGTTTCTGGCAATGAAGGCTCTAACTACATAGATTCTAATGGATCAATGAAAAATTTATGGACAATTAACATTTGGATAAATAAGCATCTGAAATTTAACATGTTCAGAATTGAAATGTGAATTTCTAGAGAATATTTACAAATTGAGATATAATTCACATATCATAAACTTTACTTTTTTAAAGTGTTTGATTCCATGATTTTTAGTACAGTTGACCCTCAAACAACACAAGTTTTAACCTCATGAGTCCACTTATACATGGACTTTTCTTGGTACAGTACAGTACCGTAAATGTATTTTTCTCTTCCTTATAATTTTCTAAATAACACTTTCTTTTATCTAGCTTACTTTATTATAAACATACAGTATATAATATGTATAACATATGAAATACGTGTTATTTGACTGTTCATATTATTGGTAAGGCTTCTGGCCAACAGTAGGCTATTAGCAGTTAAGTTTGGGGGAGTCAGAAGTTAGACACAGATTTTTGATTTCACAGGGGAGTGGGTACCCTAATCCTCTGTCATTCAAGAGTCAATGTATATCCATAGCCACTCTATAATTCCAGAATATCTTCAGCAAATCAAAAAACCCCCACAAAAAACCCCCATAAACATTAGCATTCATTCCACCTCCCACCAACCCCAAATCTTGGCAAACACTAACTTCCTCTCTGCCCTTATGAGTTCACCTATCTGGAACATTTCATATAAATGAAATCATATAATGTGTCTGTAGAGTCCAGCTTATTTAATTCAGCTAATGTTTTTAAGACTCATGCATGTCATAGGATATATTAGCACTTCATTCCTTTTTATGGCTAAATAGTATTCCATTGTATGGGTATACCTCATGTTGGTTATTCATTTGTTAATTGTTGGACGTGTGGGATGTTTCCACTTTCTGGCTATTATGAATAATTCCACTATGAACATTTCTACAAGTTTTTGTGTAGACATGTTTTCAATTCCCTTAGAAGTGTGTATTGTGTTTGTGTATGTTTAATTTTTTTCATATTTGCATGAATGTATATTGAATAAGTGATCAGAAAGGGGCTATATATCTAGGAGTTCAACTGTTGAGTCCTATGATATATTTACCTTTCTAAAGAACTGCTGAACTATTTTCTGAAGTGTCTACATGATCCTACATTCCCACCAGCCACATATGAAGATTTCAATTTTTCTTATCATCCCCAAAATTTGTTACCATCTTTTTGATACAGCCATCGTAGTTGGCATAAAGTGATATCTCATTATTGTCTTTATTTGTGTTTCTCTAATGGCTAATGATGTTTCATTACAGCTTTTGTACAATAACAAGTGTAATTCATCAGTTACCTTGCTAAGTACGGATAATGGAAACAAATCTCTAGGATATACTGTTAAACAAAAAATGAGAAGTTGCAGAATAACATATGTAGTATACTGTCCATTGAAAAGAAAAAGACAACACATGCACAATCCTATGAAATTATCACTTGGGAGGGAGACATGGACTAAAATATAAAATGCACTAGGCATCTTATAGTTGAATATATGATAGGGTCCTCTTTTGATTTTGTCTCACCTACTCCTCACAATAATCCTAACAGAAGGGCATTATCCTCCCTCTTTACACTGTGGCAGTTGGTGCACTCATTTGCCCATGACCTCAATCTTTTTCAGTCTTCTACTATTCCATCTTTATCCACTTGGCTGTAGCAGAAGCTGATCTGTTGCATAAAAACCTAACTCGGACATGTCTTGGTTTAGAAATGAAGACTTGATATAAATTGGGCCACAGGATCACTATCTGGGGCTTTAGGATGCCAAATTAAAAAATAAGACTCCCTGGGTGTCTTGGGGTGCCTGGGTGGCTCTGTTGGTTTAGCATCCGACTTCAGCTCAGGTCATGATCTCACGGTTTGTGGGTTCAAGCCCCACATAGGGCTCTGTGCTGACAACTCAGAGCCTGGAGCCTGCTTCCAATTCTGTGTCTCCCTCTCTCTGTGCCCCTCTCCCGCTCACACTTTGTCTCTCTCTCTCAAAAATAAACATTAAAATTAAAAAAAAAAAAAAAAAAAGGAATGCCTGGGTGGCTCAGTCGGTTAAGCGTACGACTTAAGCTCAGGTCATGATCTCGCGGTTCGTGAGTTCGAGCCCCGCGTCGGGCTCTGTGCTGACCGCTCAGAGCCTGGAGCCTGTTTCAGATTCTGTGTCTCCCTCTCTCTCTGACCCTCCCCCGTTCATGCTCTGTCTCTCTCTGTCTCAAAAATAAATAAACCTTAAAAAAAAATTTAGGGGTGCCTGGGTGGCTTGGTCGGTTAAGCGTCCGACTTCGGCTCAGGTCATGATCTCGCGGTCAGTGAGTTCGAGCCCCGCGTCAGGCTCTGTGCTGACCGCTCAGAGCCTGGAGCCTGTTTCAGATTCTGTGTCTCCCTCTCTCTGACCCTCCCCCGTTCATGCCCTGTCTCTCTCTGTCTCAAAAATAAACAAACGTTAATTTTTTTTTTAATTTTAAAATTAAAGAAAAAAGACTCCCCCTGGGTGGCCACATGTATGTTTGAAATGTTTTTAGCTTAAATAACCGAACGCTAAGTACACAATGACAACTTAATGGCATCAGGTCTGGATTCCATGTTTAGGTGGCTTCAAAGCCTTTCTCTCTAAGCATCACATTTATTCTATGTGTAGCACTATTTTAGGCAATTCATGAAATGTAAAAATAATGAGACGATAAAAATTAGTAAATATGTGAGGAAGTGACTGATGAATAAAGATTGAATGAGCAAAGAAAAATGAAGTTGGATACAAGAGTTGTTAGCTTATGAGTATTTATATGAATTATCAAGATAGCTGCAATTTGATTTTGTTTTTTAATTTTATGACATAAAATGAATTTTTATAAAAAACACAGCATATCCTGAAAGGGACATATAGAAAGGTATTGATTTAAACAGTTTATGTAGTAGAGAATAAATGGAAACACTTAAAGGTCTTTTAGTAAAAAAGGAAAAAAAAACATACTGTATATCCATGACACATAATAATACCATGTGCAAATGTAAAAGGATGAGGTACATCTACACATAGTGACATGGAATAGTTTTGAAGACAAATAAAGTGAAAAATGTCAAGTTAAAAAATATATAAAAGCAATGTTGATAGCATTTAGTTTAGAAAACAACAGGAAAAACAGAGATACATAGTACAAATAAATGAGGGGTGAGAAGGAGAAGGACAGAAGAAAGTCTGGAAAGATAAATACCAAACATATAATTAATAAACATGAAAAAACACAGTCCAGAGAGTCCATCCAGGGATAGATAAAATAAGACTTGTACTCTTTAAATTGCAAGCTTCTGTATTATATTACTTCTGCATCAATGAATATGGAGGTTAAAAAAAAAAAAAGTAAAGAGTAAGTCTGTGCCAAATTGGATTATTGATCATTGACCCTCTTTGTATGTGCATAAACAATACTATGTTAGGAATTTAGAGCCACAAGAACATTTCTAATGTTGTTACAATAATCAATATAGTACATCCCTCTACAAATGCTTTTAAACATCCCAAACATGACATTATCCCTAAGTCAGCCATGCATTGTTCTATTGTTCTGTCATGGTCCATTGCAGCATTTGGCTCTCTGGACTTCCCAAGAATTAAACCATGTTCCTTTGTTTTATGTGGCCAAGGCAGTAGCTCTATCTTCATGGCAATCTATTTCTTAGGGAAGTGTGGCCAAAAAGAGAAGGCACAATTTGACAATGATTATGATGTTTATAAACCCAATAAAAACCAACAGTGACCTTTAGATACACAAATTTGGCTTTGAATTTACTTCTGTTTGGTGTCTGAAAAGATTAAGCAAAATAGTTTGGGAAGATAATATAATAAAAATATGATACTATTTCTAATTCTCATAACCAAAAATAGATTTAAGATACTCTATGGTAACAATCTGGGTCTTTGAAGTTTTGAGTCCAATAGCTGGATAGATCAATTTACATATAATGGTTTTCTAGATTCATAGGGATAAACACACAAATCTTCAATGGATTTACTAAAATCTATATCCTGTGTAATTGTCCTTTATTATTATCAAATGGATCATTTTATCACTTGCAGAAAGAAGGACAGAAGCTTCGGATGACAATTAAATTGTATTACATATTCCTTTACAGTAATAATGTTGCATGTAAAGGAAAAAGGATTTTGTATGAATCAACTTCCTTTTTTAATCCCTACACATAATTAATCTTAGGAGGAGGAGGAAAATGTAGGGACAGTTCTCAAAGTTTGCTCCAAGCAATTTTATTACACAGTCATTTGCTGATTGATTAACCAGTGTTCAAAGGCATATCGTCCCATCATGCACTGTAAGTAATTTATTAGAAATGCATACAACATTGCATCTGTTTCTCAAAGATGTTCTCTAGTAAGTATTTTTGGCTTTCTATTACAGGCATAGTATTAATATTCTAAGAATCTATGTGGTTTTATTTATAAATTCATCTTAATGTTAATGCATTCATCTGAAGCTGTTGATACACTAAAAAGCTCACTACAAAAAGCAATGGTGAACAAACAAATTAATCATATTTTTGCTTAAATCTTAATGCTTAATCTTAAAGTTTGATTAAATAACGTGTTAATGACTAAATAAAAAATTCCAATGAACTGATTTTCTCCCAATGATAGAAACAAGACTTACTGAATATGATTGTGTTTGTATACTATTTTAACCCTTTTACGATACTCTATCCATTTACTTTTACTGATGGGATATTGTTATCCTTGATGACAAACACATGGACAACTATTAATAGTAATTTCCTCTTTGCAGCTGGGATGGACTCCTGGTGAGATGGTACCTAGATCCAAACAGGGGCACCTGGTTGGCTCAGTTAGTTGAGTGTCTGTCTTCAGCTCAGGTCATGATCTCACAGTTCATGAGTTCAAGCCCTGCACTGGGCTTTGTGCCGACAGCTCAGAGCCTGGACCCTTTTCAGATTCTGTGTCTCCCTCTCTCTCTCTGCCTCACTTTCACTCATGCTCTGTCTTTCTCTCTCTCTCCCTCTCTCTCTCTCTCTCAAAAATAAATATTAAAAAAAGTTTAGATCCAAACAACAAATCTCTCTTTCCTGAATAACACTGCTTGGGGGACTACCATACCCATACACAGGAGACTTCTCAATGGTAGGAGCAGTTTCTAAAGCATAAATAATGTCTTCCACATTTCCCATTCCCAGGGTCATTAGACTATGCAATCTTCCAGCACAGGTATCACACCCATCTTTTTATCATCTTTGCTTTAAAATTGTCCTGCTTCGGAGGAGGCATTCAACAGATGAAGATGTTGAAAGAAATATTATATCCAAGTGACTGCTTAGTACTATGTAAATTTTTTCACATAAGTCACTGTACCAAATTTTGCTTAGGCTCAAGGTTTCTCCATCTGGAGGGAAGCCCTTAAAATATGAGGTGTTTTTTTTCTCTTTTTTTTTCACAGTCCTTTACCTTAATATACCATGTCAGCTTGGGTTCTCCAGGAAGCATGGGATGAAACAGTTACAAGAATAAGAGGTTTGGGTAGGGGTGGGAGCGTAATGCCAATGAAAGGTAAAGGAGAGAAAGCAGGAGTATGAAGGGGAAGTCTACAGACCATGATGCCATGAAAGGAGAGGGGAAGGAAGGATTGAGGGTAACACAGGACTGTTGCACAGCTCTGAGAAAGTCTCAGCCAGTTCAATGGGAAGTTCTATTGCAAAAACTGCCTGAAAGGGAGTCTATATTGAGCAAAAATGACTAGCTCCTAATATCCTGTGCATGCTCAGTCATTGGATTGTGCTGTCTCAGAAGATTATGTCCTCAGCTCAAACACTGAAATAGAGGCCAAATGCCCTGCAAGCAGAATAAGCCTCTACTCTCTACAAGGTCTCTAGTAAAGAGAACTCCAAGTGGCACCCCTTCATGGTTACCATGTACATGTACTCTTATCCATAATTGCAACCCCATAACATCCCTTTCCTGAATTCTCTATGTGGCAAACTTCTACTCTGCCGTTAAACTTATTTTTAATGTCCCTCAAATCCCTCTTTCTCTAACTTCACTTGCCCAGTAAGTCTTCTATACTTATCTTTTTTCTATCACTTTGTACTCACCATTAACAGACCCTTTGGTACATTGTATTATACTTGGACTTTAGAACATGTGACAATGCCAAATACTATCACAAAGCAGAGGATGAGTCTAAGACAAGGAACCTATTTAGAAGCTTAGTTTATATATCCAAGCAAGACCTGAATAAGACCTGAATGACAACAGTAATTATAGAAACACTTGAGAAAAATATTAGAATGTCAAATCGTCAGACCGAAAATCCCCTAAGAGCAAAGTTCGTTTCCACTTGGTCTATATTCCTAGGAGCATCTGCACAGTATTTTTCACAAATGTATACTCATTAAGTATTGGTTAGATGGAAATTATTATTTAAATAATGCATTATGTTTCTATTTACTTGGTCTCATAAAAGGCCATATGCAGCATGTTGAGCTCCTCAAGGGCAAGGCTGGGTTTTTTTTACTTTCATTTTCCCTATGGCTAGGAAAACACTCAAAGATATGTTATTTTTGCTTTTTTTGTATTTTTTAATTTATTAACATAATATATAAAAGTTTATACAACAAATAAAAAATTATAATTAAAATGTGCTGACTTATGATGCTATATGGACAGCATTAAAATATGAATTATGATGCTATATGGAAAACATAGAGGAAATAATATGAAAGTTTACAGAAAAACTTTTAGTTTGCATCCTGTCTCAAGTATATGGATCTGAAGCTATTTTATCTTTTTGAGTATTAGCTTCCTTACCTATATAAAACATAAATAATTATAACACAAGTATTACATTTCTAACCCAGTGAATGCATATCTAAAATGAAATATATTATGTTAGCATTATATTACTATGTTAGGTCATAAAATGATCTGAATCTGCAAAGTAAAACAGAGTGGTGGGCAGCATATCTTTTCCTTATCATATTAAAGAAATGTCTAACCAAGGATGATCTCAGGTAACGTTCATAGTCAACTATTTACTACAATTAAAGATCACAGATGTGGTAAAGTCATGTGTTAATTTGACTCTGTCTGAAAATATGCAAATAATTGCAGTCCCACTGAGCGATAACCCTAAAGTTTTATGGCCCCATCGGACAGTTTTGTATTGAAGCTCGTAAACTATCCTAACATTACCTATAGGTACATAGCTTCTCAAAATGCTCTTTTTTTTTTTTTTTTTAAGATGAAATTCATTGTCAAATTGGTTTCCGTACAACACCCAGTGCTCATCCCAATAGGTGCCCTCCTTGTACAGGTCATAACATCTTATTGGCTTCCTCCCTAATTAATGAATTGAATGGAAACTTTAATATGTGTTAATTTTATATGTTCATGAAAGTCACAGTTTTTAACCTTTTGAAAATTTCTACTTAGCAATAGATTAGAGTCATGCTGGTTGAATTTGAGTCCCTGTTCTACCACTGAATAACTCTCTGATGAGAGAGTTACTTTGAATGAATTACTTAAACTCTTCAAATCATTTTTCTTATATGTAAAATGAGACCAACATTTCTTTGTTCATATGACTTTTTTAGGATTAATTATCAATATGCACATAAAGTTCTTAGAATGTAATCTGACAGATGAGTAATCAATAAATGTTTTTCATTATCCTTTGACTCCTTCTCCTCATCTTTTCAGTTTATCTAAACCCACCTGAAAATTGTTCATTTAACTACATTGTATATTTTCAGAATACTTTTCCATAGGTTTCAATAACAGTTCATTCATGTTTTTATTTAGTAATTATTTATTTTGTCTTACCAAGAATATTTATTAACTACCTCTTGCTCAGCAATTAAGTAGGATAAGATTGTTCAATATTCCTTTTTTCTCATCTGTTTACTTCAGTGTCTGAGTTAACATAATTGCTTTCCCTCTGGTGTCTGACTCTGACCAATCAACCTCTTTGACCTCAAAACATCAGTCATGCGTTCACACTTCTATCTTAAATCATAGGCAACTTAGAGGAGACCATTCACATCCTTAATTATTTCCATGACCATCAGGCTGTTTCCGGATTTCTGTCACTGATGCCATGTCATACTAGACATGATACTACCTATTAAGGGTTGTTTAGGATTTTTGTTTTTGCTTTGTTTCGTTAGCCATCAAGCCATTGTTTTTTTTGAAGGTAAGTAGTAGTGACGTTTGACATTTCATAGTCTTGGCATACTTTCCCACATGGTCTCACTAAATAATTTAAAATTTTTTCTGTTATTTATAGTATCTTCATTTTATAGATGCAGGAATTGACCAGAGAGTTTAACTAAATTGCCTCAGCTCACAGAGCAGCAAGGAAGGAGCAGAAGAGGACTCAAATCCAGCTAGGTCCTTTGATTCCAGTCCCTGACTCTTACCATTATTCCTGCTTCCCCTTCTCTTACCAGGAAAATTAATAACTATCTTTAAGGAAAAAAATATTAACACAGGTCAGCTATTACTTTTAATGACTACTCCAAAATAGCTATAGAAATACTAATGCCAGAAAATAACATATTCTAAAAGAATATATATAATAACATATTCAAAAATAAATCACCTGCTCCTTTCTCAGATCACTTTTATTAATGTTTATGTTTTAATGTTTTTTGTTTGTTTTGTTTTTGTTTTTATTTTTATAGTGACCCAACATCTAGTCTAAAGGCCAGTATGATTTGAAACTGCTTTATTTCATTTTGGTACTATTAATATATTATCTCTAGCTGAAGAAACCTCTAGGTACATCTTATTACCACTTGATTTAACACACAGGTTATCCTACCATGATCTCATTCAAATTTGATTTACCTGATTGGCAAATTCTTAGAGATTAATAGGTAGAATTATGTAATGAAACAGCAAGTGATGCTATGGAGAATCTAGGACTGCATCAGCTCTGGAACAGGGCCCATAAGTTAGAAAGGACTCCAGATAATAGTCTTACAAGCTCTGAGTGCTCTAAATCTTTGTTTTCGATGACAGCATCAATGTTATCTCTAAGAAAAGCATGGTTTTACTTACCATTTGTGAGTCTCATAGCCAGAGGGATAAACAGCCTAGACAAGAAAAAAGTGAGAGACATAAGCTTGGCTTGATTTTAAAGGGGGTAAATGCATTAGAATGAGCAAATTACACGAATAACCAGGGGTCACAAAAATGAATGTCAAAATATTTCAAATCTAAACATTATTGGCCCTGAAAGTGAATTATTTGTTTTCCTTGATTAGTAATCAAAAGCCTTCCCCCAGAAAACTTATCTAACAGGAAAGATTACATTCACTCTGCCTCCTACCTATAGTAATGTGGAAAAATTGCCCTAAATCAAGTTTCTGCTGGCAGAAGTTAAACTTTTTTTCTCAAAACTTCACATTACAGAAAAAAAAAATGACTTTTGGTTGAAGCTACTATAATACTGATACTTTCTTGTGTATTAGTTTAATAGAGGTTTTTTTTTTTTTTTTTTTTTCCAAAGCAGGGGTAGTGTACTTTTTTTTTTTTTAAAGCAACTATCTATTGATTGACTGCCATATCCATAAGTAACAGTCTGTGTTTTCTTGTGCACACAACATGAATTTTAGTCATTTTCCCTATGAACAGTATATTTAAAGAAATTATTTCTTGCCTAATTAAATGGTGACTTTCCCTAATAAACTGCTTCAGAAAGCAATCTTGCAAGAGAAGTGAAGGGGATGACTTTTTCTATGGTTCACTCGTGTCTCTGAGCACAGAGACAAAGTTATAGCCATCAAACCAACAAAAGACTCCATAATGGGGGCGCCTGGGTGGCGCAGTCGGTTAAGCGTCCGACTTCAGCCAGGTCGCGATCTCGCGGTCCGTGAGTTCGAGGCCCGCGTCAGGCTCTGGGCTGATGGCTCAGAGCCTGGAGCCTCTTTCCGATTCTGTGTCTCCCTCTCTCTCTGCCCTTCCCCCGTTCATGCTCTGTCTCTCTCTGTCCCAAAAATAAATAAACGTTGAAAAAAAAAATTAAAAAAAAAAAAAGACTCCATAATGGCCTTTTTCTTCAAAATTCAAACTTGAATTCCAGAAAACCCTGTGTGAAGTAAATTAAAATGGGTAGTACATTCTTTTACGAAGAGATTCAACGTAGACCAACTGCACTTGTTTTCAGTGTGTTGTGAAGCATTTTATGCTCATGTTTATAAATCCAATGGTCAATAAAACTGGAAGAGGGGGAGAATCGATTGTCCTTGCCATTAAAGAGTCTTCTGTTTACACCTCTCTGTGCATCCTCCACTGTTCTGCAGTCCCTTTCCATTTGATTGTATAAATTTATAAATTATTAATTAGAAACACACAGTCCTCAAATATAAATACAAGCAGTGTGCCACCTGGTGAAATGCGCTGGGGTGATGCAACACTTTATCACATCTGTAGCCTAATGCTCCCACTGGTAAATAGCAAGTTCTGCATACAAATATGAATATAATGCCACATTAGGTTTTTGTTGGGGGCAATAAAAAGCATCTGTCCATACTTCTGTCTTACATGATATCATTACTTCCTGGTGAAAAATGAAACCAATATATTTTAAAATAACTAAGCTGAACAATAATGAGACTGGGCATATTTTCATATCCTTGTGTTAAACAATAGGGGACCAGGTATATTTTCCTGTTAATGTTAAATAATGTTTAACAAATGTTAAACAGTACTGAGACAAGCAAAATTTTATTTAGTTGCTCAAGAAAATACTTTCTCCTGAAATACTAGACCATATGTCAACTAAAAAGTCTTACTTAATCTAGTCGAACAGGCTAAAATTTGAAGCCAAGACTAGCTTTAAGACTTTTGCCTTACTGTAATCACTAAACTAAACATGTGTCATAAACTTAACCCAGAATCAATCAGTTCCCCACCTTGCAAGACACCTTAAAATCTAATATATGTAGCTTCACTTGAACAGAAGATTTTTCTGATGATTTTTGGAAAAGTGAACAATTGGCTAGTCATTCCATGAACATTCAAATATCTCTCTTTGATAAATTATAGAGTGATAGGGGTGCCTGGGTGGCTCAGTCGGTTAAGCCTCTGACTTCAGCTCAGGTCACGATCTCACGGTCTGTGAGTTCGAGCCCCGCATCGGCCTCTGGGCTGATGGCTCAGAGCCTGGAGCCTGCTTCCGATTCTGTGTCTCCCTCTCTCTCTGCCCCTCCCCGGTTCATGCTCTGTCTCTCTCTGTCTCAAAAATAAATAAACGTTAAAAAAATAAATAAATTATAGAGTGATAGAAAATCTTTCACCTTAGTAGTTCACAGGAAGTAGCCACTACTTAGATTTCTCATACAGTAAAACCATGAAATTTCCCAATTTCTTATGTACTGATCAAGTACCAAATACAAAACTAGGTACAATGGTAGGGGCTACTAATAGGGAATAAAATTGATTCCATCCCTTCCTTATAGAATATAAAGACAAACTATGTTCAGTTCTGTAAACAGCTACTTACTAGCTCTGAGATTTTGAGTAGGTGACAATCTAAGCTTTACTTTCCTCATCTTTAAAGAATGATTAGTAATAATTTCTTTATAAGATTTTTACAAAGATTGAATGTGCTTAGTTATAGAAAGAATTTACACTGTTGGGCACATAGTAGACACCCAAAAACTGTAGTGTTTTTTGTTTTTGTTTTTTAATTTTTTTAATGTTTATCTATTTTTGAGAGAGAGACAGAGTGACAGCAAAGGAGGGGCAGAGAGAGAGAGAGAGAGAGAGAGAGAGGGAGACACAGAATCTGAAGCAGGCTCCAAGCTCCGAGCTGTCAGCACAGAGGCCGATACAGGGCTAGAACTCACGAACTGTGAGATCATGACCTGAACTGAAGTCAGTTATTTAACTGATTGAGCAACCCAGGCGTCCCCAAAATGTAGTGTTTTTAATTAAAAAGAAAAGAACACAAATAAATCTAAATAAATAATAAAACAATTTCAAATTATATTGACTGGTATGAAAGAAGAGGAAGTAAGAAAAGAATACAGGTGCTAGTGATACATTCAAAGGACATTTTATCTGAGAATATGATTTTGCAGCTGCTACTCAAGGAGTAGGAACAAGCCATGAGAGAAGGGTGCACATTCCTGAGAAAAAAACTCAGATATATTCAAAGGCCCTAAAATGGGGAGTCTGCAGGTTCTAAGCAGGTCCAGTAACCTTAGAGCTTAGGAAACAAAGAGAACTAACTACTAGTACTACCAGTAAGCCCTAAAAGTTAGAAACATCCAAAAGCAAAGGGTTGGGGTAGAGTAGGCAGAGGTATTGCTTAGTCTAGACCATCCTTAGTGCTTAACTTCACCAAATACACATGCCACCAAGTTGGACAGTTCTACCTATCCTCAAACTGCATCAGATATGGATGAAGGGGGGAAAGACTCCAGTAGAACAAAAAGATCCCATCCAGTTTTCTCAGCCTGAGACAGCTTTCAGGAAAGGCTGGAGAAGACATAATACACATCACACTGTATCACAGATGGAACTCAGATTCTAACCTACCTCACATGAAGCAAAGTGGAGGTAGGTTTATTGTCAAAACTTCATTGGTATCACCTACTTCTATACCATTTATTGAGAAAATGAATTCAAATGCAGTATCTTGATTTATGAAAGTAGACAATGTTGCTGTGACTAAATTCCATATTTTTTAATAGAATGTCTAGAAATACATAACACAAGGTGGGGAGTAAATTCTACATGACTTTTCCTTTTATTTCTCTACAGGTGAAGGTTTTAGGTTCACTTTTGGAAAAGTTGGGATATACCAAAAATCTAAGACAAATCTGTGCAGTAGTTCATACATGTGTTCAATGTTTTCCTATCTACTTTTTAAAATTATTATTATTTTTTTAAGTAGACTTCATGTCCAGTGCAGAGCCCAATGCAGGGCTTGAACTCACAACTCTGAGGTCAAGATCTGAGCTGAAATCAAGACCTAAGCTGAGATCAAGGGCTGGATGCTGAACCAACTGAACCACCCAGGTGCCCCATCCTACCTAATTTTTATCAGAGTTTATGCATTAAATACTTATTAAATTATTTTTTTATAACGGGTACTATAAAGACTCTGAAGTGTATGTGAATAAAAGAATCCCTTCATTTTAGATTTTATTGCTTTATTATTCCACAGGAGTTTTGGTCCACGATTATTACTCAATTACATCTCCATCACTCAGATCAAAAAACCTTTATAAAAATTGAGCTGCCATTCACATTTAAATAATAGAAAACTGTGGAATATTTCTTTTGGAACAGTTCACCTCTTAACCTCTACAAACACCTAATTTTGCCTGCATAACTGCACAATTACAACATTATAATTTAATCAATCTTATATATTCCTCATCTTCCCTAATTAATTATGTTTTATGCTTAAGGCTAGATTAATTATTCAAAAGTCTTCTATATGTCCTATATAGGATCCATAGGGAACCCTAGTACACCCAAGATAAGACACTGAGATAAAACTTCTTTAGCCTCAGAATTATAAGATGATGTAATCTACAAAATACTTTTATTGGTAGGCTAAAAGTCTATGTATGTCATGGGGAAATGTGTCAATTAACACTGTAACACCAGTTGAAAATACTAGAATTCAACATATATATGTCTATATATATATATATATTAACACATTTTGAAATATGTCTCTGGTTCCTTTTTTCTCCTTGCGTTCTCCTCTTCCTTATTATGGATGTTGTCTCTACTGTGGTGATATTTTACATCTGATTGTTACCTTACTGCCAGGTATATGCCCACAGAAATTATTGTGACTGCAATGGAAAAAAAATCAGATTCTCCTTACTGATTACAATCTCTTTCTCTCTGTGTCTCCATCTTTATCTCTGTCTCTCTGTTGCTCTCACACACACAGACGTGCACGCTGCATACACATACACAATGCATCCCTTTCCTTTTCAATAGATAAATAACATAGAGTAGGCTACTTGTAGATATAAACCCCAAAATGGAGACAACTCCAAGATTTTCACGGTTTAACAGAAAGAAATCGTTCATGGCCAATGAGTATAGAAAGGAGAAGGGGATCTGTTCATGCAATCATACAAGGACCAGGAATGTGTCCTTCTAGGCACCGCCTAGGGCACAGTTGACCTGCACTTCATCTTCTGAATCCAACTAGGGGTAAAGGGAAGACAGACAGATTGTGTGTGTGTGTGTGTGTGTGTGTGTGTGTGTGTTGAGATATAAATGATATATGACATTATATTAGTTGTGGGTATGCAACATGATTTCATATTTGTATATATTGTGAAATGATCAGAGTGAGTTTTTTTATTTTGTTTTGTTTTTTTATGTTCAAGGTCTGGAGGTAGCATACATCACTGTGCTGCACTACAGTGGCCGGGATCCAGCAGTGTGCCCCTACCTGAGTGCCAGGAAGATGAGAACACTTGCCTCGCTATGTGTCAAGAGGAGAAGGAGAGGGTCTGGTACACCCATATCATTCTCCATCACAAGTTGGATAATCCAAACCACTGATGCAAGTATTATTAGACACATGAAACGAGCTGGTTGAGACGAGAACACACATTGACTTGGACAAAATTATATCACCAAAGTTGTGGAAAAATGATGCCAATGGGCAAGCTTTCACAAACTACCACAAGCAAGTACCAATGCATTTGAAAGGGCTGAGAATGGAGTGATATTCTTGAGGGGAAATTGGTTAGTACATGGCACAAATGTTTGAACAAAACTACTAGTCGCTGTTATAGTAAGTATCCACAGTCAATTTTATTATATACCAAACAATACGCTAAGCTTTATGTCATCTAATTATCAGAATTACTTTTATCCACCCCGTTTTACAGATGAGAAAACAGGTTTTAGACAGGTTGAAGACATGATATAAAGCGATCTTGCAAATATCTTTTAGAATAGATAGTCAAACCCAAGTCCATAATCAAAGATTTTAAGGAGACTGCTACCCTGGCCTGCATAATACCTCCCACCAGCGAGCGCGGGCGCCACACACAGCACGCATGTGCTTGGAGGGGAATACTGCATGCATCCCTATAAGAACATATTGAATAATTTGAATTAAATCATTTGGAATTCTAAATCCTGTGTCAGGTATGTGCTGTGGTTTCCTGTCTTCAGTATAATCATTTAGAGAATTCGGGCATTGATGTTATTGGTCATGGCTCCAATTCTCCTTTCATGAGGAGGTTAGCCTACCTACAGATCTTTAGCTCTCAGGAGGCTCGTTATGTATTTACTCATTTTAAACTTGTAAATATTTTTTATTAAAAAATGTATCATCACTACTTAAATGTAAGAACCATGAGAGGAGGGATTTTGCTTGTCTCCCAAGTTCTATCTCCAGCACTGAATGCTGTCCTTGGTAAGAATGGAATGCCTCTGAGCACTAAATCAATGAACAACAAAATGGTGAGAATACAGTGCTGTGTAATACAGACAATATCCGTGCTTTGGTTAATGTTCTCTCTTAAAAGTCAGTTAAATAGGCTATAGCTGTACAGGAACATACATGCTCTGGTGGAGGAAACATGCATACCTGTGATAGTAGACCACAGTAATTTTCAAATCACATGTGAATAGGAGTCATTATTTCTATGTTATTGCTAAAAAACAAATCTACAGAACACCTAAGCCCATTTAACTCAGCCAGCAGCCCAGGTTTCCCTGAGCAGCAGGCTATGGTTTTGTCTGAAGGAAACATTATCCCATCCCAAAGTGGCCTTCAAGGAGACTGAACTGCCCTGCCATTAATCACAAAAAGAATGCAAATCAGAAGACAGCCAGCATGTCCTCTGCAAACAGGACCTGTGTCATAATGGTGAGTCACATGTGTGACTGTGGAGGAAGAATAAACAGCCTTTTGTTATTTGTGGATTTGCACAAAGGCTAAATACACCTTTCGTTAAAAAATTGGAAAATGACAGAATCTTTTATTTTTGCCAAAGTCAGTAAAAAATGTAGTTTTTGGAGACATTTTTGACATTTACAATATCAATTATTACTTAGCTATTGCTTTTTTTTCTCTTTCTTCAAGTATTGCTAGCACTGTTGCTATTATTTGAATGCCACCTTTGTCTCTCAACTATTGTTTCAGAAGCACTGCTCCTCACCCCCACTGCTTGTTTTTTGGTTATTCTTTGACAAGAAAGAAGTACTAATAAAATTGTCCTGCTAAACACAAACCTAAGGACTAAATAATTCCCTTCTCCCACCTCTGCTTATATTATTTGTGAGTTGCTAAAAGTTTCCATATACACACTGTGCCTCTGGACTTAGTTAATAGCATGGACACTTGCAAAATAAAACAATGTAATAGGGAATCAAATAAGATAACAAAAATTGTCCCTCTGTGTTACTGTCTTACTTTATATTATAAAATTGATGCTAAGTCTAAGAGTTTTCTGTTTTGTCAGTTCAGGACAAAGGTGCTTATGAACTTATATAATTTTAGTTATGTTTAATTTCACTGAAAAATAAAACAGGACAAGTATTTCATTTATCTGTCAATGTCACTTACCATTTTACTGAAACTAATCACTTTCAATTTGCAAATTATTTAACAATCTAATCCTCACTGACAAAAAACTTTCAGATAGATTAGAAAGATAGATGATGGCTAGCTAGCTATCAAATGCACCAAACACATTTAATCTTTCTTGACATGTCCAAAAGATAGTATGATTATAATATTATTGTACTATCTGATCTTGCAATAATTTTGCTGTCACCTCTCAGGCATTAGTAATTATTATTATAACAGATTCTTACCACTACTCTTATATATATATATATATTCATACACATTCATATATATATATATTCATACACATTTATATATATATATATTATATATATATATTCATACACATTTATATATATATATTTTATATATATATATATATATAATAGATTCTAATAGCAAACCAGTTTATTTTTTTAGTTTTTAATGTTCATTTATTTTGAGAGAGAGGCAAACTGCAAGTGTGGGAGGGGCAGAGAGAGAGGGAGACACAGAATCTGGAAGCAGGCTCCAGGTTCTGAGCTGTCAGCACAGAGCCCAACGTGGGGCTTGAACCCACAAACTATGAGATTATGACCTGGGCCGAAGTCAGTCACTTAACTGACTGAGCCACCCACATGCCCCAATAGCAAACCAGTTTTGAACCCACTACATAGTTGGGTGAATTTGGGGAAATCACTTTTATTTTTTTATAACTTTTTAAAAGCTTGTTTCACTACTTTCTACCATATTAGAGTTTAAATGTGTCATGCCAGTATAATATGACTTTTATATAAATATGTAATGTTCTTTTGCTTCCTTAGACCTTTTATTCTTCTAGTTAAGAAATGTTAGCAGTGTATGTCCACATATGAAACTTTAGGATTATTCTGCTTGATACTTGGTGGAACTTTGACCATGAACATTTAAATGATTAAGTAGAGAAAGTTTTCTGGTTTTTTTCCCCCTCCCATTAATCATTTCTTTCTTCATTTGCTTTCTTCTTAAATGTAATCTTGTATTTCATTTAATTCCTTGTCATTGTATGTTTCATTTTATATTCAGTTTCCTATTTTATTTTATTTTTTGAGAGAAGAAGAGAATTTTAAGCAGGTTCCACACCTAGTGCAGAGCCTGAAACGAGGCTCAGTTTCGCCATCATGAGATCATGACCTGAACTGAAATCAAGAGTCAGATGCTTACTGACTGAGCCACCCAGGTGCCCCAAATTTCTTATTTTAGTAATCTAATCTTTAACCATTCTTTTCTTTCATTCTATCCACTATTTGTTGATTAATTTATTTTGAGATAATTATTAAGTAGTAATTTAAAATATTACTGAATCATATATTATTTTATAAAATTAAGCTATATTTTATAATATTAAATGTTATGGTATTAAATATATTAAATAGTATATTGTTTTATATTATTAACCTTACATTATATTTTATAATATTTATAATATCAAACTAGTTAATATCACTAACTAGCTGTTATTAAATAGTAATTCAAATAGTAATTGGTAATTAAATAGTTGTTACATTGTAATTTTTTCTTATAGGAAATATGTCTTTATTTATAACATTATTGCTAATTTTGGTGAAGATACAATTTACAAGTAATTTATTTTATTTATTTATTTCTTAAAGTTTATTTTGAGAGAGGAAACACATGCCAGCAGGTATGCATGAGTAGGGGAGGGGCAGAAAGTGAGGGGGAGAGAGAATCCCAAGTAAGCTATGCATGGTGTCAGTACAGAGCCTGATGCAGGGCTCAATGTCACGACTTGATATCATGACCTGAGCCAAAATCAAGAGTCCCACACTCAATTGACTGAGCCGCCCAAGGTGCCCCTGCAATCAACTTTTAAACATTTTATATTTTCTTTTTTTTTTTTCAACGTTTTTTATTTATTTTTGGGACAGAGAGAGACAGAGCATGAACGGGGGAGGGGCAGAGAGAGAGGGAGACACAGAATCGGAAACAGGCTCCAGGCTCTGAGCCATCAGCCCAGAGCCCGACGCGGGGCTCAAACTCACGGACCGCGCGAGATCGTGACCTGGCTGAAGTCGGACGCTTAAACGACTGCGCCACCCAGGTGCCCCCATTTTATATTTTCTTTACAGATATTAACTATTTCCTCAAGGGATGTTATTTCTTTTTTTTTTTTTTTTTAAGAAATTACTCTCATTGTCTTAGTTTTCCTAAAATACATGATGATTGTTGCTTATAACTCATTTGCATGCACAGTGGTTAATTTTATGTCAACTTGCTTGGCCACAGGGTATCTAGATTAAACATTATTTCTTGGTGTGTCTACAATGGTGTTTCTGGATGAGATTAGCAATCAGTGGGCAATCAGTAGGCTCAGTAAAATCAGATTTCCATCCCCGTTGTGGGTGGGCTGCATCTGATCTGTTGAAGGTCTTAACAGAAAAATGTTGGAGAAAGGAGGAATTCACGTGAGTCCTTTTTTTATCTCAACACTTGAACTGGGACATCTCATCTTGTCTTCTGCTCTTGGACTGGGATTTATACATCAGTTCTCCTACTTCTCAGGCTTTCTGACTCAGACTGAATTTATACCATTGGATTTCTGGGATCTTTAGCTTGTAGATATCAGATCATTGGACTTCTTAGTTCCCATATTGGTATTAGGCAATTTTTAATACATATGTTGTATTGTATATATAATGTGTATATAAATATGTAAATATATATATATATACACACACACACACGTATGTATATATAGTATATACATACATATGTGTGAATATACATCTGTATGTGTGTGTATATATACATACACACACATACATATACAAACATATACAAATATCCTAAATATCCTATGGCTTCTGTTTCTCTGGAGAATCCCAATACAGTATTGATATCTATACTGCATTTCCTCAGTCCAACACTTAACTAACAGTTAACTGCTAGTTTGCTTAGGTTCTTATTAGAAAAGTCTGGCACCAGAGTTGGTACAGATATTGGAGGTAATGAATAGAAATACGGAAGCAGTCTTTTCCTGGAATGTAGTTGCTTATCCTTAGTATGGTTTTCTCTTGGTTCCTTGAGGGTCGTTCTAAGTTATTTTGTATAATTCAACTCCTGGAATCTGCTCTATGAATCTCTTGTATCAACAATCCAAATTTTATTTGGACAATCACTTGATTGTGTCTTGCAGGATTTCCTGTTGCTAATTTGGCAGAATGCTGCTACCTTCTATGCTTTAGAAAAATATTTCACAGAATTTCCATTCCCGTATGCTTCTCAGTCAGAGTTTGCCAATCATAGGAGCTTGCTCAAGACTGGCAAGGCAGCTGGAATAATATAAATTCCATTATTCTCCAGAGGTGGTGGCAGCCAGACACATAGAGACAATCTCAGCAACATCCCAGTAAGTTCTTGAGAATCATTATAGCCTGTGGTAGAGTAAGATCTGAGAACTTCTCAGAGATTCTTGAGAATTGACACAAGTTTCAGGATTTTTTTTTAAGAGTCATTCCGTGATGATGCAAGCTGAGATAGATCCTCAGTATGAAATGGTGACTTCTGGAAACATCTTCCATGACCTGCATTCCTCATCTCTTCCAAAATGCATGTAAGCACCTTCCTCTATTTTAAACTCTTTATACATCTAGTATGTAGCACAGTTTCTGTTTTCCTGACATTTATGTTTTCTAAATTCAATCACAGATTTACCTTGAAGGAAAATATTTTTATTTTAGTTGCTTTAGGGATGAGAGAGTAGATTTTTAATTAATTCTTAATTACTTAATGTTTATACCATCCCCTGTACACACAAACCTGATCTCTCAATATTGTGGCTATCTGCTAGGAAAATATATATATTTTTTTCTTTTGGTTTTATTTTTGTTTTTGGTGGTTCTCTCTCTCTCTCTCTCTCTGTTTTGTTTTTGGTAGTTCTCTACATAAGATGTCTGCTTTCTAGTTGAAATTTTCTTCAATGTGATCCTAACATGCTTATATCATCTAGGAAATTCCTATTATTCTCTCCTATTCTATCGTCTAGGAAATTCTTATTATACTATCAGTATCTGATCCATATTATTTTTATATGTATTCAATCCTTTCAACGAGACATAAGAGGGAGGAGCAGTAGCTACGTATGTTTAGTAAGCCATCTTTAACTAGAAGCCAAGCTTCTAGAGATAACTTTTTACGCCACTATTCAAATGTCAAAATATAGAAAGGTAATTTAGTCAAATAAGGTTAGCAAATGTTCTATACTATTTACTTTACCCTGAAAACTCAGGATGAACATTTGTATGTTATAAACCATGACAAGTCTTGCAATAAAATAAATCTATAAAAATTTATTTGATCCTGTTTTCCAAACTTATTTAACTACTTTACTTACCATAAATAATGGCATTCTACAAGATAACAGTTTATATTGTCATTCTATGGTTCTTATAAGAACAGATATACTGGTTTCTAATGGGAGGAAAATAGGTATAGAAATATACAAAAGAATCCTTAAAAAACACAATGTTACTATAACACATCACTACATTCTATGGTTGTAGTAATTATTCTTTTATTGTTCTTATTTTTTTTTAACATTTATTCATTTTTGAGAAACAGAGTGCAAGCAGGGGAGGGGCAGAGAGAGAGAGAGAGAGAGAGAGAGAGAGAGAGAGAGGGAGACACAGAATCCGAAGCAGGCTCCAGGTTCTGGGCTGTCAGCAACCGGAGCCGAAGTCAGATGCTTAACTGACTGAGCCACCCAGGCACCCCTCTTCTGATTGTTTTAATTGCATCTTTAGCTTTAACAATCTCAGAACAGAGTGCAGTTAAATATTAACTAAATGAGAACAAACAGCTGCAGCAATTAAAAAAACATCAGAAGAGAAGAACATGGAAATACCAATAACATCTCAATATTCTTTAAAAGTTGTCTAATACCTCAACAGAGTGATCACTCACCAATAAGACCAGTGATGCTAAGTTCTGACATCCATACATGTAAAATATATTACCAACATGCACATTGATGAGTTATCTATTCATTGCACTCCTACATTTCCCACTAAAACTACATGTTTGCTTATAACTAACAGTCATGAAATAATAGATCAGTTCTATTTCTGTCCAATAGCAGCACCTTTTCACGGTGCTGCAACTTGAGAATTTATTTCATGTGTCATTTTACTTGAAGAAATTATTACTTGTATATTCCTAGTCCATAAGCTTCATATAAGAAGCAACAGTTATTGGCTGAAGATTCTTTTTGCTTTTTCTGCAGCAAAGTCTTGTCTTTTTCTGAATTCTGTTAATTATGTCCTATATTCCCATTTGTTCTGTTGCCCGATTTGTAGAACCAGTTTCTCTCACCTACATAAATACAACATCCTGCTGATGGTTCTTCCTAGAGGTCATCTCTCATTATTACTAAGTGTTCTATAATGCTAACAGAATTTTTCTCAGAAAAAATTTCATAAAATTATCATCTGACCTAAACATATTTTCTGGTTTGCATTACAGGACATGTTTCAAAGTCATTTTCAAGGCTTATTAAATGTTATATAGCATGACTACATATACATATACATATACATATACATATACATATACATATACATCATATACATGTGTGTGTGTATTTCTCTATTCATTTAACAAATGTATTTGAGTTTCTGCCTTAGCCAGGGCAATATTATAGGTGGTGAGGATAGAATCAGACACATGACAGACAAAATAATCAGGTGCTGTGATGGTCTTTTGATGGGTCAGCTTGGTGTGCCTGCAGTGTCCAGGTGTTCAATCAATCACTAATACAGGTGTTTAGGTGAATATATTTTATATATATGATCAAGGTCACATTGTTACAAAACTTTACTTAAGCAAGGGAGATAACCCTAGATAATATATACCATATATAATCTGTTGACAGACACAGGCTATTTCTGTATCTTGGCCATAGTGAATAATAGTGCTAATTATTGATGCTACAAAGGAAATCACAGGGCTTCAATCTATCAAATTAACACACTCAATATCTTAAATTTATACAGTTATATGTCAAATCTATTGCAATTATTTTTTTAAGTTTACTTTGAGAGAGAGAAAGAGAGAGAATGCATGTGCGAGTATGGGGAGGGGCAGAGAGAGAGGGAAAGAGAATTCCAAGCAGGCTCCAAACTGTCAGCACAGAGCCTAACATAGGGCTCGATCCCACAAACTGTGAGATCATGGCCTGAGCCAAAATCAAGAATCAGACGCTTACCCAACTGAGCCAACCAGGCGCCCTTTCAATTAATTTTTTAATTAAGAAAAAAAAAAAGAACTTTATGGATAGCAGATTTAGCCCCCTGAAGAGCTCAAAGTTCTAGGCTGCCTTTGCTGAAGGCTTGCCTTACCAGCAAGAATTCAGACTTGACTACCTACCCCCTATCTTGTTAGCAAATTATAAATTTACATAAAGAAATTTATTGTAAATATCTCCTACTGGTTCTGCTTCTCTGGCTGAAACCTTACTGATAAAGGCACAAGGAAATCGTGAATAAACAAGTAATAAAAATGGATAACACAGTATTTATTGTGCTAAGTGCTATAATGAGAATGAAGCACAGCAATTCAAAGTGATTGGCTTTGTTTATGGCTCTTATTCCATTTGTATTTTAATGATGATGATATCTGAAATGACTACATCCTTAGCTTAACTTATGCTAAACAAGTTTCGTTTAGATATACTACACAAAATTTCCTCCCATCTATAACAATATTATGAACAATGAAACCAACACTGGTAATAGTGGCAGATGTTTCTTGAGTGTTTAAGAGTCGGACACTATCATAATCATTTCAAAAATACAATTTCTTTTAATCTTCATGACAATATTATGATTGTAGAGGTTGCTAATTTTTTTTTTTTTTTTTTTTTTTTTTTTGCAGGCAAAACCCTGAAGCATAGAGAGGTTCAGTAGTTGACCAAACGTACAAGATCACCCATGGTACAATAAGAATTCGAACCAGACTCTTAACCAATATGAGAATTAGCCCATTCCTAAATCTAACTTGCTAGTTCTATTTCAACTCTGACATCTTCTAATGTACTATTTTTCCATGGGACTAAAGTAACATAGTTTATAATCATTGTACCAATAACTTAGCATCAGGAACACATCAAGGTGCAATTCAAAAAAGCCTTTGCCAACCCACCAACCAGAATTAGTCATTTTTTTCTCTGAATCCTACAGCACTCTGCAATTATCCCAATTTAGCTTGGAATATAGCCAATTGAAATGGCATCATTATATATATTTTCTTATTAAACTGTATTTTCACTAAGAGCCACCATCTTGTTTTATTGGGCTAAATATTTACTCCAGTATCTAGAATAATGCCTGGAGTTGAACAAGTAGTTAATTAATAAAATTACATAAAATTAATTTAAAATTTGAAACTCTTCCCATTACACAATTATATGAAGTGCACCATTTAAAAGAGAGACAGAGAGAGACAGAGAGAGAGAGAGAGAGAGAGGAAACAAAATGCCAAGTCCATTCTGACCAGCATGTATCTCCTAAGACTTGAGACTCTGTGATGCTCAACATACTGTCCCTTTTCCCTAATTTAAACTGTTTTCCCACTGTGTCTTCTGCATTAGTGGTCATGAGTGTTTATTAGGGGTCATGAGGAATTCCTTCAAGATTGTCTCTTCATATCTTATAAAATATTCAACATAGACCAAAGGGTGTGACCAAGGACCAAGTTGTTTCCAATTAAAAAAAAAAATTTTAAGTTAATTTATTTTTGAGAGAGAGAGAGAGAGAGAGAGAGAGAGAGCATAAGCAGGCGAAGGGCAGAGAGAGAGAGACACACAGAATCTGAAGCAGGCTCCCAGGCTCTGAGCTGTCAGCACAGAACACAATGCGGGGCTTGAACCACAAACCACGAGATCATGACCTGAGCCAAAGTCAGACGCTTAACTGAGCCACCCAGGCACTCCTCCAATTTTTTATTGTAACACTGTGGCAACAAATTATAGTTTTCGAGATGGCCATACATATATATATTTTTTGACCCTGATGATCTTTTTTATAGGGTAACATTGCCATTCTTCATTGGAGATGTGGGGTGCACATTCAGTCCCCTGAACCTTAGTTGATCTTTATAACTATGTTAGCTAATACAATGTATAGGAAGGGCACTGCATTACTTTCTGACTTTGGAGACTCAACAATTAAAAGTGATGCTGCTCTTGTCTCTCAATCTATTGTGATGGTCACCCTTGGAACCCAGCCACCTGCTTGTGATGAAACCCTGGTCACATGGAGAGGACACACATAGGTTTTCTGGCTGACATTTCAAACTAGACCATTAGGACATCCAAGCATCAAGTATAAGACATGAGAGTAAATGGATCTTTAGGTAAGAGAGGGCTTCAAACTTGAAGTCTTCAAGCCGAGACCACAGACATCCTCAGGTGGAGGTAAGTTATAGTCTCTCTGAATTCCTGACTATAACATTTGTAAGAAGTAGATAATGATTACTGTTGCTTTAAGCCACTTAGTTGGGGTAATTTATTAACCAACTGGGACAGAAACATAGGAAAGAATATATTTTTTGGGTATCTGGGTGGCTCAGTCAGTTAAGCTTCTGACTCTTGATTTCGGCTCAAGTCATGATCTCACAGTTGCTTGAGTTCAAGCCCCACGTCATGCTCTCCACTGACAACGCAGAGCCTGCTTGGGATTCTCTCTCTCTCTGCCCCTCCCCTGCTCACGTGGTCTCTGTCTCTCTAAATAAAGAAATAAATAAGTTTTATTTATTTATTTATTTTGCATACAAGATGTTACCAAACCCAAACTTGTACATGTACCTAATGTGCAGTAAGCCTATGTCTGAGACACCAGTTCTGAAGCAAAGAAAACTTTATTATCAGAAGGGCAGCTCAACAAGAAGGCAGGGGATCATTCTCAAGGTGGCCTTGACCTACTGAACCTAGGGGCAGCTTATATACTACATGAGAGGAGGGTAAGGGTGTTCTTGAAATCTTGAGCATGGGGACAGAGGGCTTGAAACAATCTGGAGGTAAGCATTCTTCTAGACAATGAGGTGCTCTTTGGGACCTGGTAATGATTAGATACATCAGGTTTCTACAACAGGTGGATAAACAGGAAGTAGGGGTAAAAAGACAAAGTTAATGATTGATCATGCATGAGGTTAAGATGTGCATAAAACATAATTAAGTGGGGAACAAAAGCGAACATGGAGCTAAATTAATAATGCAACTAACACAACTATGGTACTGCTTATGCTTCCAAAACAGGTCTGGGATCTGTCCACACTCTCACACAGACACACATTCTCACACTGACACACATGCACGCACCCACACCCTCACACGCAAAGAAAAGAAAGTGTCACAACACTTACTTTCACTATGTGTAATAAATGTGTCTGTCTTATTGTGTATAATGTATATGTATTATATTTTAGCTTATTGTTATTATTTTGGATACTTACTCCATTGAATTCACTGAATTTATAACACAATTTTGAGCCACCGCCTGCAGCATGAAAAATGGTTTTAATGAAAAAAAAAAAAAGATAGCAGTTTCATGAAGTAGAAATTGGAGACAGTTGCTATACTTCTCTTAGGAAAGGAAATGTGTCTATCCTAGGACCATAATCAAAATATTGCCTCAGAAATATAAAAATAAACAGCTCTAGGTTTATGAATTCCTGGAGCTTAAAGACAAGCTTGGGCAGATTGACTCTGACCTTTGGATCATACATTCTGGCTTTGAATACATTTATTGGAAACTTGAAAAAAGTTGCCTTGTCAAATTCACTTTTAACTGCAAACCACAGTGCAAAGTAACGAATGACTTATAAGGAGGTTTATAAGACCAAGACCTTTCACACTCTAAAGATGGACTCTTATTGGCCAGGGACATCACGGCCAAAACATCACTAAACAAAATGAAGTCTCCAAGAATACTTTCAGCTTAGAGCCATTTACAGCTGTTTCTATCAAGTAAAAAGGGAAAGAAATTGAATTTTTAATATAAGGTCTTATTACACTGCTGAGGGAAGTGCCTTGAAAGAACAGAAGAGGGAGTAAAAAAAAAAAAACAAAGAGAAAAAAGTTCCTTCTGTTTTGCAAAGTGAGACTTTTGAAAAGTTGGAAAAATTCAACTCAAGTCATAAAGTCATTCAAGGTCTTCTTATCTCTCCTTAAAAGGAAGCTATTTTAGCTTTCTTCCTTTCCTTAAATTGTCACTGTTTGGCAAAAGTGAAAGCCAGAGTCAATCAACAGTAAATGTGCTATCTGCTGGGTGTTCCACAAATGGGAGAGATATTTGCATTGCAAATGAATAACTAATAATCTCCTTCCTGACCAGTGCCCTGTTTTTATTTCAACATGTTCCTTTAGCTCTTGTAAAGTTCTAAATATTTTTTAATACACTGAAATCCTACCATCAAGATGGTAATCATATACTTTTCAAGATATTTTTAGATGTGCTAATGAGGAAGCCTGAGATCAGTAAAACAGCAAGAATCATTAAAAATTAGATTTATTTGGCAATATGCATGGTGTTTGTTTAGGTTTTTAATTTCATCAGTTTAGAAAATATTTTTTAAATGTTAATCAGTTTGCTTTGAGGATATCTGTACTTTCCTGCCTGGCACACATACAGGTACATTCATACTTCTCCCAGTCTAGTTAGCGCAGGAGTAGCTAAGATCTCAGGATTTGGATTCTGGGGCCAGAAATCAAGGGGTGGAGTACCCATCCTGGAGAACTCAGGAGCGGACAGCAAGTGGCATTACCATGAGCTGAAGCTTTAAGTACTGGCTCCCTGCAGAATCCCCCATTGTCCCATAGGATTTCACTTAAAAACACAAATTCAGAGATAAAATTATTAAAAGTTTCAGAACAGTGACTACACTAAAAGTGTTAAAAAGAAAACCACATGCCCAACATGGCATCACGTAGATCTAATCATCAGACCAGGGCTTAATAATATCTAATCTAATCTAATCTAATCTAATCTAATCACAGTTTTAACCTCACCCAGAAATTTGCCTTAATGGTTCAGTCAGGAATTCTCAGATCTGTGTCCATGATCTAATCTGTTACAAGGGCCCTCTCCATCCCCCAAAGGAAAAAGGAGGGAATTTGCATGATAAGAGTCCCTGCTCTTCCATCTAAGGTAACCTTGCAGGAAACAATCCTTCTCTTTTGCTCTATACTTTCTTGCCCCACCCTCATTCCTGTAAAACCCTCCCATTTTGTACAACTCCTCAGAGCTCCATTTCACTTGCCAGACCAGAGGCTGCTCGATTCATGAATCACTTCATAAAACCAATCAGACCTTCAAATTTACTCATATTCTGTTTTTTAACAAAACCTGAATGCAGAACCTTTCTGAGCGGGAACCTTGTGTGACTATAGTGGCCACACACCCATGATGCCAGCCCTGCACTCTTAAGATTTTGGGGGCGCCTGGGTGACTCGGTTAAGCACTGACTTCCGCTCAGGTTATGATCTCACAGTTTGTCAGTTCAGGCCCCGCGTTGGGCTCTGTTCCGACAGCTCAAAGTCTGGAGCCTGCTTCAGCTTCTGTGTCTTCCTCTCTCTCTGCCCCTCCCCCACTCATTCTCTGTCTCTCAAAAATAAATAAATGTTAAAAAATTAAAAAAAAAATTTTTACTTACAGTAACAACAAAATCTTCACAACACAATACAGGATCTCCCACCCAACATTTGCCGACAATACCCTCCTCTCTTTCCTCTGCAGGCTTAGGAGCCTCTAAGCTACTCCTAGAACACCAGACATGCTGAGAAGTGAGCCCATGCGCTGAGGACCTACATACTGGTCATGCATTCTGCCTGAAACATTCTTCCACCTTCCCAGGGCTCCTTTTTTTTTTTTTTTTTTTTTGTCCCCATCAAGTCTCTCACATTTTACTTTCTCAAGGAGGCCTGCCCTGCCAAAGCTACTGAAAATACAACACTCTCTGTCTAGTTCACTAAGCCATATATTTCTTTATGGTTTCTATAGCACAAACTATCTTTTTACTATACCATGTAATCAAATTATTATTATTTTTAAAATTTTTTATTGCCTATCTTCTTCTAAAACACAAGCTCTGGGAGAACAGGGATACTGATCTTCTTTTGTGGGTGGTATCATGTGTTTATCTTTTATTTCACTGATGAAGTTCACTCACCTACAAGTTATGTGCCTCTGCCACATAATAATTACTGGAAAAAATACCTGTTGAATTAGTTAGTTGGCAGTTTTATTTTCAAGTCTATTTAATAAAATAGTCACAGTATACTGAGTAAAAAGATATAGAACTGTAGGTAGTCAATGGCCCATCTGGTACAAATGAAGTTTATATGTGTGCAGGAATAGATTTTTATTTGTATATATGTGCTTGATTAGATGCATGTGCATGCGTATGTATGTGTATAGAAAAAACAGAGCATGTGTGATGTACTTTTTCTTCCTCTAGATGATGAACCGGTGGGTGACTTTCTCTTTAATTTTTTTTTTTTGTATTTTTAATAGTCTACAGTATTAATTTAATGACTGCAAAAAATGATTAAGTAATAAAATGACATCACTTTCTAGAAATGTTGATCATTTCTCCATTCTAATATTCATAGCATGCGATCTCAACTTGAAACTTTCAGAAACTGCTACAAGGCAACTTCTACCACTTTTTCCTGATAGCTAAAGACATAGGTCTTATCTTCCCTCAATACGATAATGTGTCTGCCATATATTTTATCACGGACACAAAGACATTCACACAGATTCCTGCACTTTGTGGAGCTACTCATTCTCTTTTCTCATTTACTAATAAAACAATCTATTTTTTAAATGACTGTTTGTTTTCCCAAAGACTGTCTATGGCACGACCAAGAACTGATACTAAAAAAAAAGGTCAGTTGATTTTACTGGGATAAAATTTCTAAGGATTGAAGATGTGATCACAAGGAAACTGAGTGAATTAGACAATGATGTCAAATACACATGGGTAGGTGTGTATGAACAGTAAGACTAGACACACATGGTATTACCCACAAGCACCATGTGAGGCTAGGCATCGGGTGTTCCTATTGTCCATCGTCAACAATTTATCTGAAAGAAGCCAAGTTAAAGTAAAATCATGGGGAGCCTTGATGAGGAACTAAGGCACAGAATCAATAAACATATGCCTTAATAATGGTAACAGAGAACCTGATAGCTTGGTTATCTAGAGTTATATGAAAGAATAGTTTCTGTTTTTGTATAAAAAAAATTATTACTTTTTTAGAGAGAGAGAGAGGGCAAGAGGGGACAGGGGCAGAGGGAGAGAGAGAGAATCTTAAGTAGGCTCCATGCTCAGCATAGAGCCAAAGTGGGGCTTGATCCCATGACCCTGGGATCATGACCTGAGCCGAAAACAAGAGTCAGACACTGGGGCACCTGGGTGCCTTAGTTAAGCCTGTCTTTGTTTCAGCTCAGGTCATGATTTCATGGTTCATGAATTTAAGCCATGCTTAACTGCTTAAGATGCTTAACATGCTTAGAGCTTGTTTGGGAGTCTCTCTCTCCTTCTTTCTCTGCCCCTCCCCCACTCTCTCTCTCAAAATAAGTCAACAAACTAAAAAAAAGTCAGCCACTCAACCAACTGAGCCACCCAGGCACCCCTGCTTTTGTTTTAGCTATCAGCCAGCAAATCCTTTTACTCTCGTTTCCTACCAATATATATTTATACCATATTCACTTCAAAACACATTTTCATAAATTCTTGCTTATGTTACATGAAGAAAAAAAGCACCAATTTGATTTTTTTATTTTTTTAGTAAATTATCCAGCCCTTATAATGTCAAAGGAAAACATAGCCTATAGTGCATTACATTGAGTTTAACTTCAATCACATAGAATAATATTCAGTGCAATTTTCATTTCAATTCAATTGCCCTCTTATTCCCATTGGATTTAAATTTCATTTACTTATTAGGCCCTTCTCTTTTGTCTGAAACTGGGACTCCACTGAGCATACAGTAGTAGCATTTTTGAATAAAACTGAAAGGAATTAGAAATTTATTGAGGTCAAGCAAAATTGGACAGGAATTGCATATAAATTCATCTCCTCACATGTTTTGTGCACTACATGTGCATTTAATATTTCTTTAGTTCAAATTATAACTTTCTAGATTTCTATAATTTAATTAACCTCTCCTCACTCTGTGTTTCTATATCTCTCTGTTTGCAGCTCCTTGATAACACCACGTTGTCCCTGCTCTATGAGGACAGGGAAGTGACATTGATTTAGTTTCTATGTATCAATCTCTGTGCTGGTTACTTCACTCATGTGATCTCCACGTCCTCACTGATTTCCAGCCCCAACACTTTCCGGCTGATGCTAATCATCTCAAGGTAGTACTAAATCTCAGAGAGGTTAGGGAAGTTGTTCTAAATCACAATCCAATATGTAGCAGGGCTGACATTCAAACCAGGCCTATGTAAATCCAAACTTCAATTCATGCAGTCTCTAATTATCCATGCCAGGCTTTCTCACTAGACCGTCAACTAGTTAAACTCACCAATATTGTCTTCTGTTTCTTGCTAACACTGCATTGTCTCAGCAAATTGTAAACTCTGACATAGTATTTTTAAAATGTATCAGACTACATGTTAACTCTGTTGGTATGTATATTCATGATACATAGCCTTAAGTAATACTCTGCTTTTATAATTAAAAACAAAAACAAAAACAAAAACACACTCACAATGTTAATCCCCAAAGAAATTCCATAGAAGTAGAAAAATTCATTCTAGTTTCAGGGCTAATCTGTGAAATATGAAAAAAAAATATATAATGAAAAAATATATAAACTAAAAACAATCATCAAACTAAAGCCACTTCCAATTTCCTAAGGCAGAAATCTGATCCACAATGAAGGACATTGCTTCTTAATCTTTGATCTTTAACTCAAGTAAAATGTCAATATATATTAGGAAAAATCAACTGAAACAAAACCAGGTTTGTTTAAGGCTTCTTTTTTGTGTGTGTTTTTTGCTTTGTTTTTGAACAATGCTATATACAAAGAAAAAGTCAAACCTCAATGCAAGTTCTGAGAAAAAGTCCATTTAATTATACTTATCTATTTAGAAGTTCACTTTCCATAAGGTTAAAAGAAGACTCAGAGTATAATGCTTATATCTGTTTGTTGTAATTCTTTCAAAATTTACTTTCCTATATTCACCTCAGGGGAAAAAAATCTTTTTCATGGCTAAAACAAACAAGTACTATAGAACTTTAGGTAGAAGCCAAGTTTCTTCCACCTTAACCTTGTCGCAAACGTCTTAAAATACGTAAATGTACTTTATATAACTTTCCTTCAGAAAGAGAAAAATCATTCTGTTTCAAAGTCTACTAATATATTCTCCAGCAAATTGAGAAACATATCTTCTAATTTTCAAATTCTCATTTAGGATTGTTCATTAATTCTACATATTTTATATAGGCACACACGATTGATAAAAGAAAGATGCAATTGAACCTCAAATTAGCCATTTAAATGTAAGCTATTCCTTCATTCAGGCTGACTTTAAATCTGGGCATAAAAGTGAAACCAACTCCAGCTGATATTAATTTAATAGCCCCGTGACAGTAGGGGAAAAATGGGCATGGATTTGCTTTTGACGGAGATAAATTTTAAAGTTAAGTTTTTCTCTCTACTTAGCTTTGCAGTTACCTTCAAGGCATTTATCTATTGAAAGGGATAAGATATCATCTTTCAGAGGAAACATGTCATAAATATTTTGATAAAGTATTTGTAATCCTAAAAAACAGATGGCTGTTCCATAAAGATTGTCAGCTGAGAAGGTTCTGCTGACAGAACATATTAACAATTGCAACCGGGTTTTGCACTGCAAAATCAGATGCATTTTTCTATTAATCAATCACAGCTGGCTGATTTTTCTGACAGCTGGAACTTGCAAGACCTAATTTGCACCCTGTGCTCTATTCCTGACTAATAAACCCTAAATAAAGCAAAGTAGTCTCTTGTGGGTTGAGGGGCATAATAATGAATTAACGTGCCAGTAGGAGAAACATGAAGGGTGTTGATTTAACTTTATAAATATGGGGAGAAAGAAGTATTATGAGGACTTAAGCAGAAACATCTTCCAGGAAATTGGTTCATCAGGGAAAAGAAGTGCCTATATCTATAATGATAATGCAATAAGGAAAATGTGCATTTTCCCCTGTGGCTTCCACTTGGCAAAAGGCACTCCATTCCCTACCTGATTCTTGGGCCAGTTTTCTTTATTGGCATTTGGATGAAATTTTGGGAGAAGTATGCAGTACTTTACATCACTAAAACTCAAATTGTGCTTTCATAATATTAGTATAATTTTTATATAAATTGATGTATTTATTATTTGTAACTTTCTACTTTGAAGAAGATAAGGAAAAGGTATCTTGTCTAACTAATTTCCCTAAAAATCAAATGAACCAAAAAAGATACCAAAAGAATGTGTGGGACTCCATGTGACAGACAATGGGTGGTTTTAAGTCACACTGCAACCTATTACTGTGTTAAATTCCTTCCAGTATTTATGTACCATTATCTGAAACTTTCTTTTCATTTATCCTTTGACTCTGATTATTAATCTAACCTCCAACACAATGTAAAATCAATGAAAGCAAGGATTTGACTTTGCATTGATCATCACCCCATTCCTTCTTCACTGTAAAGAACGGTGCCTACTATAAAGTATATTCTCAACAAATATGTTAAAGAAACACATAAATGCCATCCACTGCAATGGTGAAATTCTAATCACAGCATACATTCTGTGCTCTGGGTTAATTTACTTTTTTCTTTGCAAAAATGATTTGTCAAACATACATTCTCTACCTATCTTGCATGAGGCGTTATGTTAGGTGCCTCAAGATGAATGTGGATAGAAAACCACCCTTGTCTATAAAGGTTCACTGATAGGTGGAAAAGAAAACTAAGGAAACCAAGCATTATGGCAATTATGTCCTTGGCATTTTTAGCTCTGCAAATGAGAAGTCTACATTTTATGCAAAAAGTAGAATCTACTATTTTATATCTGAAAGCAATAGATTGGCTTATCTAAATTCATTTTACAAAGAAAAGGAATCGAGGCTAAAATAATTCTGTAAAACTTGTCAGCTTATTATGGGAGATCTCTGAATTTGAAGACCACCACTTTTTTTTTTGGAGTTCATTCATTTATTATTCATTCATTCATCCATTTTTCAGCAACTATATAATGAAAACTACATAGTGAAGATAAAAGATTAGAGACATGAGGTAAAGTAATTAAAATATTGTTTTTATAAGTAACAAAAATCTGTCAACAGAAAAAAAGATCTTCTAAGTCTATCTGGCAACCTTCCAAAATATTGTAAGTCCTTGTATCTCCCATATATCTTGAGAGTTTGAATAAAAAATTTTGTCCTGACACAGTACATTGCAAACAATTACTCAAAATGATTGCTGAATGAGTATATTATAAAGATGCCTATATATTTTTTGTTCTTTGTAGAGATTCTGAATAATACGTACAGAGAAGCATACTTTTATCTTTTTTTAAATTTTTATAATGTTTATTTATTTTTGAGACAGAGAGAGAGAGACAGAGCACAAGCAGGGGATGGGCAGAGAGAGGAAAACACAGAATCTGAAGCAGGCTCCAAGCCCTGAGCTGTCAGCACAGAGCCCGACATGCGGCTCAAACTCAAGAACCGCGAGATCATGACCTGAGCTGAAGTCCTACACTTAACCTACTGAGCCACCCACGCACCCCTTTACCTTTTTATAAGCAGTCTACACATTCAATACCGCCAATGTTTACCTTTGAATCTAACCAAGTTATTTTAAATGTATAAGAAAAAAAATACAGGAAATACACATTAAGAGTCTACCACGAGCCGGGCATCATGAAAATATTCAAATCCATATATTAATGTAAGTTTTCCCATCCTTGAGGTTTGACCCATTGACACCAATGAAATAGGCATACTTATAAATGTGCAAGTATACTAAAGAGTAACAAGTGGCTCAAGTCACGCAAGAAGTCTTGGTTATCATCTCCATATGAATTTCTCACATATCTGGATTCACAATTTGCGTCTCTTTCTTTCATGTCATATGCATGTCTCCAGCTGTCTACTGAATTTACCAGAAATATTTGCCATAAATTTACCATAAATTTTGCATTTTATTTTACCATTAACTCTTTCAATACATTGGGCCAAACTCATCTCATCATCACCTCCAAAATGTGTCGTATTTTTTGTCAATCTCTGTTGATAGCACAATTACCAACCCAGATGCCCAAGTCTTTATCATCTGTCATATGCAGTTAAACCCTAAGATTCTTGATTTTTCCCCTTTGTTCCCTTTCTCAAATCCACCCACATCTGCCTATTCTTACCTTAGTTGAGATCACAGTCATCTTTCATCAGAATGAGAACTACAGTCTCATTCTTTTCTCTTGCCTCAAGTGCTTTAGGGTATTCCAGAGAACAACAATGACATGACTGAAGCCACATAATTCTGAGAATCAACTTCTTGTCAGGGAAGTGCAAAGTATTAGATGTTAGCAGCACTTAGGAGAGCAGTCCTTGAGTTGTGCAAATGACTGGTGAAAAGTGGGTAGGGACAAGATTATATATACTCTACAGGTGCTAAGTAATTTATTATTTCATTATGTAAGAGATTAGCTCAAAAAATAAAGACGGAAATAAATTCGGTAGTTAAATTTGCCATTAATCTAATCCTTAGTTTTGCCCAAACTAACCTATTCTTACTCAACATTTGATCTATTTCTTTTTTTTTTAATGTTTAGTTTTGGGGGGGGGGGCAGAGAGAAGAGGGAGACACAGAATCTGATGCAAGCTCCAGGCTGAGCTGTCAGCACAGAGCCCAACAAGAGGCTCAAACTCACAAGCCATGAGATCATGATCTAGCCAAAGTCGGACGCTCAACCGACTGAGCCACCCAGGCGCCCTAACATTTGACCTATTTTTAATGAACATTTGCCGATTTCATTTCTGGTGTCTTAATTTGCTTGAGCATTTGTATTTAATAGTAAGTGAACTTAATATATGTGAATGCATGAACTCTATCCAACTAACTAAAATTCCTAAAGACCAGGAACTACTTTTGTAGGTTTTTCTTTTGTTTTTTGTTTTTTGTTTTTTTTTTTTTTCTTTTCTGTTTCTTCCCTCAGAGGACTAGGAAAGGGTGGTAGTCCACCTTCACCTGAGAATCCATAAATTAAATGTTGGTGATAGAGAACTGCCAGAGATTCAGAGTCATTTTTCATTTTTCTGTTTTTCTTAAATAACCCATTGCAATTTAATTTTTATTTTTTTTCTATTTTTTTAATGTTTACTTTTGAGAGAGACAGAGCGCAAGTGGGAGGGGGAGAGAGAGAGGGAGACACAGGATCCAAAGAACATGCCAGGCTCTGAGCTGTCAGCACAGAGCCTGATGCGGGGTTCAAGTCCCCGAACTGGGAGATCAGGACCTGAGCCAAAGTTGGATGCTCAACTAACTGAGCCACCCAGGGACCCCTTAAATCACCCATTGAAATTTTAAATGAATTTGTTGCTTAACTATAATTGAACCCTTCCAGAGACAGTAAGGCCAAATAAGAATATACTCTTTCGCATGATAATTTTTCCTGTTCATTACCATAATCTAACTGCTACTGACATATGGGCTTTTATAAACCCTGTTTCACTATATAAGTGAAACTCTCCCAAATAAATCTAGCTATTTCTATAGTAACATGGGAAGGCAACTTCTGCTCAATATTTTAATATCCTTATTTTATGACTGGCTGTTACAGTACACATGACAAACCTTTAGATCTATCTAGAGCCCTCATTTCTAAAATTCTGTGAATGTTTATTAAAAACACCTTATACAGATGGTCCCTGACTTAAGATTTTTTGATTTTACAATGGTGTGAAAGTGATAGGCATTCGGTAGAAATCATACTTTGAATTTGGATCTTTTCCTAGGCTAGCAATATGCAGCACTGTACAATCTTCTCATTGCTGCTACACAGTGGAAGCAAGCCTCAGCTCCCAGTGAGCTATTCAATCACAGGGGTAACCCAATGATGTACTTACAACCATGCTGCACCCATATAACCATTCATTTTTGTTTTGTTTTTTACTTTCAGTGTGGTATTCAATAAAATACATGAGCTATTCAACACTGTATTTATAAAATAGGCTTTGTGTTAGATGATTTTGCCCAACTGTAGGCTAATGTAACTGCTCAGCATGTTTAAGGTAGGTGAGGCTAAGCTAGGATGTTTGGTAGGTTAAGTGTGTTACATGCATTTTCAACTTCAGTATTTTCAACTTGCAGTGGGTTTTTCAGGATGGAACTCCATAGAAAGTGGAAAAGAGCTGTACTGGATCTGATGATCTATTTTCAATTATCACACTGTCTTCTCATAAAGAGTAACATAATATGAATCTTTTTTTCCCCTTGGTGTTCTAAAAATTAGGGTTGTTGAACTTTAGAAGACTCTAGACTATCGGTTTCAATTTTATTTTTATAAAAGTGGACACATTTTCACTTCTCTCCCCTCTGAAAATGCTGCAGATTGGTTATTGTTGGCTCCTTGTGGAAGTGAACCTATGGAATATAGGAGGTTGAGAGACAATATGGTCTTAACTTCTTATTTACGGTTCTAGTATAAATTATTGTTGATATCAGTCAATGTCTCATTTTCAAATGAGTAAGTTAAAATAAATAAAACTGTAAAGAGCTTTTTATTCTCACACAATTTGGAACGTATACAACTAATAACAAATCCAACTGATAAGGCCATAGTCAACAACAAAACAAAACCGAAACCCTAAAACTAAAAATCACACCAACATAGACATTTTGAAGGATTATTTTTATATAGTAATTCTAATGTTTCACTGTACATTACATATAATAAGTGGAATATACTCAAAATATTTTTCAAATCATGGTATATTTTTTTTTTCAACATTTATTTATTTTTGGGACAGAGAGAGACAGAGCATGAACGAGGGAGGGGCAGAGAGAGAGGGAGACACAGAATCGGAAACAGGCTCCAGGCTCTGAGCCATCAGCCCAGAGCCTGACGCGGGGCTCGAACTCACGGACCGGGAGATCGTGACCTGGCTGAAGTCGGACGCTTAACCGACTGCGCCACCCAGGCGCCCCTAAATCATGGTATATTTTGAATGTGGGAAAAGAACACACAATGAAACTAGTGCCTATAACTGTTAGTGTTCCCTGTAGGCTTTGATCACATAAGGTCAAAGAGTAATTAAAAAGAACTGATTTCATGGAAAACAAAATAGAAATTAGCAAAGAGATTATAATCATATACATAAGTTTAATTATTTTCATTTTCATGACACCACCTCAATGGGAAAATAATAGCAAGCCTCTGAGATAGTTTGAACCTCAAATTTTAGCAAATTATTACTATCATAGTAAATTATTATTGAAACATTATCAGAAAAAACACCCATCAGATAGAGGCTGAAATATTAATTTTTCTCCATCGTCCTAACCCTCTTTGTGTGTATGAAGGGTTCCTTCTCATATGAAAGTTTAAATGGTTCAAGTCAGGGGGTTAAAACTAGCAACCTTTACATATGCAGTCGATGTTTGGCAATTATACCTTGAATATTATTGACAAGGTTAGTAAAAGAATGGAAAGTATTCTTGTGTGTGACACTAACAAAGAGGTACATGTTGCTTCCATTAAGAAAGTTGTTCTCCTATTATAGAATGGGCATTTGGAATTATCTGTCATTTTTGCTTTCAATCACCAGTTTATAACTTTGGTATCAAATCTTCCCTACAGGTTCTTTGACAAAAGTCCCATTGGCCCTGGTATTAAATAGTTATGCCATTATCAGCAAAGTTTGACTCATTCCCTGGTGTTTTCATTCAGTTCTGGTCTTCAAGTATCCCTGTAATTAACCAGTTACTTTGGATGATTCCCACAGAGATGCCCTGGGGTTGAATAATTACACAAAATGATTAGCTTTTCAGCCTTGAGGTCTGTTGCTAGAGACATGAAAACTATAACATGATCTACAGTACAATGCTAGATTACTACATCATTGCACATAAATGTCCCCAGTGAGCATAATTCTGTTAAAGAACAAGAAATGTAATTTGTTTTGCAATGAACAAAATATTTTTAAAAATATATTATGGCATATATACAAGGAAACAAAATGTTTGAACTTAAAAAAAAAAAAATCCCACCAGATAATGAATCAAGAGACCTGCATTCCAGTTCTGGCTCCTCAACTTATCAGCTATAGAACCTTGTGTAAATAATTTTATGGGAGTCTATGAGTTCCTGATAACATTTCCTTATTGGCAAATCTAAGGGAAGAAGTAGGAAAAAAAAATAATTAGCACAAGAAGACATTCAGTATAGCTTTAAGGTTATTTATTCTGAGAGAGAGAATGATAGAGAGATAGAGAGAGAGAGAGAGAGAGAGAGAGAGAGAGAGAGAGAGAGAGAGAGAGAGAGAAGGGGCAGGGCAGGGAGAGAAGTAGGGAGAGAGAATCCCAAGCAGTCTCTGCATTGATAGTGCAGACACCAGGCTCAAATTCGAACCTTGAGATCATGACCTGAGCCGAAATCAAGAGTCAGATGTTTAACCAAGTGAGCCATTCAGTTGCCCCTGATGGAATAGTTCCTTACAAGTGGAAAACTAGCCTCCACTTTAAGGCTGGACTTTACTGTTCTCTATTTGCTAATTGCTTCTCTTTGATCTGGTTGTTTGAGATAATCACAGCATGGTGTGAGATATATCACTTTAGATATATTTCATTCTTTAATTGTTTTATTTCATTCCTAGACCAATTTTGCTCAAATGTATTCCCTTAGGCACCCAAAGAATGACCTGGAGATGGCAGTGTTGAGATTTATGTGTCTTAAATTACTTTGATCTATACTTTATATCTCTATACTTATATCTGTATTTATATCTGTATCATCTGTATTTATATCCATAGCTATAGCTATCTTACCTAGCTCAACGATTATATTGTTTAAACTTAATTGATGGCAAAAAGTAATAGTGTATCCTATAATGATTATGGGGTTAGAGAACAGAAAGTAAAGTCTGTGATACCTGAAACAAACTCACTTCTAGAGACTGCACCAATTTACACTGCCACCAAAAGCTTATGAATGTCTGTTTCACTACAGCCTCATCAGCAATGAGGCTTTGCTTTAATCATTGTCATTTTGATAGGTGAAAAAAAAAGTAATACTTAACTATATTAAGTTAATGAGAACTGAATGATTATTCAGTTTATTCAGACTTCTGCAATGCACTCTGACAGAAAGGTAAAATGATGCCACTATGCCATACAACTAATAATTTTATGAGCTAAATGTAAGAGATTTCAGTCTTTTTTTTTAACACAATTAAAATGAGATTTGAGTAATCACTAAGGATTCTGTAAGACAGACATGCCAACCTCAGATTAGCAAAAGTAAAAATTCCTGATAGATAACTTGAAAGACAATCTATACATCGATAATGAACAATACAAATGCCAAGGGAAACAAACACGATACCTGATGTTAAATGACTCATCACATGGAGAGAAACTACCATTTGAATCAATTACATTTTTTATATGAAAAAACAAATTACAATCAGAAGATTAGAGTTTTCTAAAAAATACAATAAAATAAAAGGAGGGGCAGCTGGGTGGCTCAGTAGGTCCAAGCATCTAACTTTTGGTTTTGGCTTAGGTCACCATCTCACACTCCTGAAACTGAGCCCTGTGTTGGGATCCTCACTGGGCAAAGAACCTGCTGTCCCTCTCCCTCTGCCTCTGCCACTGTTCCCCCCCCCCCCCCCCGCCCCTGGTCGTTCTTACTTGTGCTCTAAATAAATAAATAAATAAATAAATAAATAAATAATAAAAATAAAAAAAATATAATTTTCTGGTGTTTGTTATATCACTGAAAAGGCTGAAATAAGCAAATGGCTTTTCCTCTATTCACTATGAATATTTCCTTTACCTGGATTCGGAAGGTTAGTAGACTTTCTTCTTGAACATTGATAAACCGGCACAAAGTTTATCTGTGACTATTTCCACCTTGTGTTTCTATCTTAGTCTGCCTGGGGTGCTATCACAGAATACCATAGACAGGTGGCTCATAAACAACAAAAATTTACTCCTCACATTTCTGGAGGCTGGGAAGTCCAAGATCAAGGCACCAGCAGAACTGGTATGTGGTGAAGTTTCACTTTCTGGTTGGCAGATGGCCACATTTTTGTTGTGTCTTTGCATGGCGGAAGGGACAAGGAGATTCTCTGGGGTCTCTTTTATAATGGCATTAATCTCATTTATAAAGGCTCCACCCTCATGACACACCTCCAAAGGCCCAACCTCCAAATTCCAAAAATTGGGCTTTAAAATTTAAGATAAGAATTTTGAAGGGACACACATTCACTCTACAGCAATTTCTGTGGCTGGAAAGAAAAGTCCCCATTAACGTTTTATTATATTAGCACTTCTATCCAAGCTCAATTCTTGCTGGCTTTAGAGTCTTTTTTTTTCTTTTTTTCTTTTTTTGTTTTTTTGTTTTTCTTTTAAAGTTGCTTTGTACTTTTGTGTTCTGGCTTATTCCACACTTAATTTTCAGATGGTGATATATTTTCTAAGTTACTTCAAGGACAGGGCTTCTCAATATAATCCTAAAGTATAAAAGACACCCTCCACTTGAGAGGTTCTGGAATAAGAAAACTGAAATCATGCTCTCAGCTTTCACTAGCCACTAGATTTATGTGACCTGGAGTACATCACTCTTGTCTGACCTTTGTTCATCTGAAGAGTGGGTATACTAATAATGACCTCATTGAGTCTTGCAAAGAATAAATGATATACTGTATATCAATGGTTCTCATAAACCTGGAAGCATATTAGAGTAACCTAGGCACTGGTATTTTTTAATAACATTTTAAGCTATTTAATGTGTGCTTAAACGTCCTCTTCAATGACAATCTTTGCTGGCAAAAATTCGGACTTACCCGGAAATCCTGTGGTCAGATTTAGACATAACTAACTTTGTAATCTTATAAGACAGGTACTTTTGGGTTCTGAATCATTTATTTCAGAGCTGATTTGCATTTGGGGATCTTAAAGCATTCTTAATTTATGTCAAGATATGGATCATCTAATCATTGCCACTTGGCAAAAAAATATATATATATATATGAACTTTACTGCTGGATGAGAGGAAATGGTTTTCAGCTCCTTGCATGCTTGGTACACCCTGCTTATCATTACAGCTTAAATACAGAAGGATATTGTTTTCTACCGCAGGTGGAAATCAGGATTGGAACAGGGTAGACAAAAAAGTGGCCTATTCAGTTTTAATGGGCTTCTTAATAGATACGGCCTGATTTATAAGGGAGACAGTTTTTTAATTTTACTGAGTGCCTAATGTATACGATGTAGTTCCCAAACACATAAAGTGATATTATTATCATGATTTTTAAATGGGGAAACCAAGTTTCAGAAAAGTGAATATCTTACGTATCATATCTTACGTATATGATGGGTATTTCAATTCTATCTGTCTTTTCAATATCATGTCAACCTATATTGAGTAATGGAATAGAATTAGAGGGGCCAGATTTTTTTTTAAGTTTGTTTATTGAGAAAGAGAGAGAGAGAGAGAGAGAGAGAGAGAGAGAGAGAATGAGCAGGGATGGGGAAGAGAGAGGGAGGGACAGAATCCCAAGCAGGCTCTGCACTGTCAGTGTGGAGCATGACATAGGGCTCGAACTCACAAACCATGAGATCATGACCTGAGTTGAAATCAAGAGTCAGATGCTTAACTGACTGAGCTATCCAGGTGCCTCTAGAAAGGGCAGAATTAAGGAGAAAATAAAAACACAGAACATTCCAAAAGGAAAGGAAAGGTTCAAACTACTGTAGCACCCTTTAGCATTTATAAGAACAGTGAGCCAAACAATGAACTGATAGCCAGAAACCACATTGAAATGAACAATTTCACACTTGATCCTAATAGATAAAACAAAATTAATCTTTTTAAATAACGAATTCCTATAATGAATAGAAGACATTTCTTGCAATAAATATATTCCAATCTACACCAAATAGCAGAGTTCTAGCTAACTTAAGTGAAATGATTTAGTAATTGGCATTACAAACATCAGTTCTCATGATAATTTAATAGGCCAGCCCCTCCCTTGCTTTAGGTAAAGGGTAACCTATGGTAGGAACAACTGATTATAACCTAACATCTAGGCTAATCAAATTGGATTAGAATTCCAGCATGATGATTGGAAAACACAAGCAATCATAATGAGTAAAAGTATTTCACAGACTAACAGTGACTGTAAATCCCTTTGAAAGAGTAACAGGAAATTTGAATGTAGATTTGTAGAAGGTGGCACAGAATAGGAATAGAGAACTTGGAGTTTATCAGAAGACATTTAACACTTACTTGAGCAATTTACTTAATTCTGAGCCTCAATTTCTCTCTCTATAAAGGAGGATAAAAGTATATATATCATGAGATTATTGTTCAGATCATATAAGATCAGGTAATTAAAGTCCTTAAAACAAAGTTTTACATTGAGGTAAAAATGACCGGTATACATCAGATTCTGGTTTGAAAACAGACAGTATACCTTCTTTTCAAGTACCTAAAGAATAATCTTCAAACTTATTTTGCTTTCAGTTAAATTTTAGAGATGCCCAAGTATTGTTGAAAAGTATAGAGAATAATGTAATAAAACTAGAGGTTAATGCAAAATAACAACAACAACACACTCATCAGCAAATAAACAAAACTGTTTTAAAACACCTTGAAGAAAACCTTAACTCTATCAAAAAGGAAATCAAAATGAAGCTGAAATCAGGATAATGAAAACGATGTGAAAACAAATTAGATAAGAAGTTGTAAGAAAGTATGAAGTATATTATTTACATATTATTAAATTAATGAATACTCAAATTCAATGTTTATCAGAAATAGAACAAAAATAAACCTTACAAAGGTAGGATGATCTGATTTAAGAAATCTGAAAGTGAAAATAGAGAAGGAAATAGAATAAACTTAAATACTTGTTCAGTCAAAAGCAAAATAAAATAGCTAAAATCATTAAACCAACTGACACAAATAGCAGGAACAAAAATGCACACACACACCTACAAAGATCATGGATAAATCAACCAGAGACAGAAAGGAAGATCTTGTTTGAGACTCATACTCAGATCTAAACAATCCATTCTGGATGCAATGCCTAATCATGAAAAAGCAAAGCAAGGGGCACCTGGGTGGCTCAGCAGGTTAAAGGTCTCACTTTGGCTCAGGTTCCCGAGTTTGAGCCCCGCATTAGGCTCCATGCAGACAGCTCAGAGTCTGGAGCCTGCTTTGGATTCTGTGTCTCCCTCTACCCCTTCCCTCCCCTGCTTGACTCTGTCTCTGTCTCTCAAAAATAAATAATAACAAATTTTAAAAAATAAGTAAAACAAGAAAATGATCTCCAAAGAGATGTAAAATTTAAACAGAACAGTTGTTAAAAATAGTTGTTAAAAACTTCTTGAAGTTATCAAGAAGATATTTCACAGGAGATTTCTATAAAATATTAAGAAAATAGGGGCACCTGGGTGGCGCAGTCGGTTAAGCGTCCGACTTCAGCCAGGTCACGATCTCACGGTCCGTGGGTTCGAGCCCCGCGTCGGGCTCTGGGCTGATGGCCCAGAGCCTGGAGCCTGTTTCCGATTCTGTGTCTCCCTCTCTCTCTGCCCCTCCCCCATTCATGCTCTGTCTCGCTCTGTCCCAAAAATAAATAAAAAACGTTGAAAAAAAAAAATTTAAAAAAAAAAAAAAAAAAAAAAAAGAAAATAATCTCAAAGTCACTTAAAGTGTTCCAGAGCAAAGAAAAAGCAGAAATGTTTCCAATCATTTTATTATAATATCACTTCAGTACCAAATCCAACAGGATTGCGCTGTCTCCCATACACACATTCACACCACACACACATGCACACACACAAACACACATACCTCAGTTTCCAATCCCCAATTACATAATAATTATATCATATAGAACTATATGAAAACAACTGTATATATATATATATATATATAAATGTATATGTGTATATATATATACATAAATGTATATGTATATACACACACACACACACACACACACAGACCCAAATACAATAGCACATTAACTCTTGCTAGATAAAAGTTTATTTCTTGCTCCCGTGAATGTACATAGCAAGTACTAAGAGTGTGTTAGCAGGTCACCATGATGTTTTCCCAATGCAGACATTCAAAAATATAGGATGTTGGGGTGCCTGGCGGCTCAGTAGGTTGAGCATCTGACTCTCAGTTTTGGCTCAGGTCAAGATCTTGTGGTTTGTGAGATCGAGCCCTGCATCAGGCCCTGGCTGACTGCACAGAGCTTGGGATTGTCTCTCTCTTTCCATCTCTCTTTCTCTCTGCCACTCCCCAACTCATAAGCCTGTACTCTCTTGCTCTCATTCTTGCTCTCTCAAAATAAATGAATAATCTGGGGCGCCTGGGTGGCGCAGTCGGTTAAGCGTCCGACTTCAGCCAGGTCACGATCTCGCGGTCCGTGAGTTCGAGCCCCGTGTCAGGCTCTGGGCTGATGGCTCAGAGCCTGGAGCCTGTTTCCGATTCTGTGTCTCCCTCTCTCTCTGCCCCTCCCCCGTTCATGCTCTGTCTCTCTCTGTCCCAAAAATAAATAAACGTTGAAAAAAAATTTAAAAAAATAATAATAAATGAATAATCTTAAAAAAATAAAGAAATTTGGGGCACCTGGGTGGCTCAGTTGGTTGAGCAACCGACTTTGGCTCAGGTCATGATCTCATCGTTTGTGAGTTCCAGCCCCGCATCGGGCTCTGTGCTGACAACTCAGAGCCTGGAGCCTACTTTTGATTCTGTCTCCCTCTCTCTCTTCCCCTCCCCCGCTTGCACTCTGTCTCTCTGTCTCTCTCAAAAAAATAAACATTAAAAAATATTTAAAAAAATAAAAATTATAAATAAATTAAAAAAAATAATACAGGATATTGGTGGCATTGCCATTTCCAAAATTTGTTTTCAAGGTTAGCCACGTGTCAGTAGGAAAGGTCATGGGGCAGCATCATGGCGAAGATTTTTATAGGTCAAGGCTGGAAAGGTCTCGCATCAATTCCATCCACACTGCTTTAACATGCAATCACATCACAAGTCCTGCCTGCAAGAAAGCCTGAGAAGTGTAGTTCCTTTAAGGTCAGTCATGTTCAAGCAATAACTTAATGCCAAGGAAAATAAAGGATGCATTTTAAGAGGAAATTTAGCCTATTTCTCAGAGTGGTTGTGAGGATTAATACCTGTCAAATGGTCAAAATAAGGACTAGTAGATGGAAACCTCCCAATATATTTAAGCTACCTCAACACCCATTCTGTTTATCCCCACTCCTACTCTACTCTATGGTCTTATCTCCTTCTTTACTTTTCAGTTAGAAGACTTTAAGCTGTAAGACAACTCAAATCCAATGGTTCCAATAAGAAAGTATTATAATGTAATTTAAGTAAAGCCCTGAACTGTGGCAATTCTAAGGTTATTGAGTACTACATCTCAGTAACATCAATACATGTTCAGTTTCTTGTGGTTTTTATTTTCACAATTCACCATATATTAAAATTTTGTCCCTGTGGCTTGCTCCCATCACAAATGAAAAATGGTCTGAGCATCCCAAGAGACATTAGAAAATTAGAGGCAAGAATACTCCTTTCTGTATCTTTCATCTTTTTTTCTACATGTTTTTTTCCTTCACATTTGCCCAGTTGTAAGCCTTATTTCTGTTGGAATCATGCTGTCTGCTTTGTCTGGACCATCCCAATCCAGATGGGGTACTCTGGGTGACTTGCCTTGTGGCCTCACATCACAGAACAGCCTGCAAGCTGTGCAGTGGGGGGAGCAACTCTCCCTTGGCATAGTTTGGTAGAAAATGAAATGTGGGGAACACCTGGGTGTCTCTGTCAGTTAAGCGTCCGACTTTGGCTCAGGTCATGATCTCAGTTTGTGGGTTCATGTCCTAACTAGGGCTCTGTGCTGACAGCCTGGATTCTGTGTCTCCCTCTCTATCCCGCCCCTGTTAGCACTCTGTCACTTTCTCTCTCTAAAAAATAAATATATATATTTTTTAAAGTGACCTGGCCTGAGAGCTTCCCTGACACACAGAAGACCAACCAATCTCAAGGTGGAAGTGAGGCTTTTCAGACTCTAGGACAAGCATGTTTTTTGATGGGTCCTTTCTGGATAGGCTGCTTACCCTCTGTGCACTTGCTGGACACTTGTGGGTCTGAAGTAGAGCCCTGGGTGGGCAGCTGCCAAGAACCATTAGTAGTAGCAGGAATCCAGAGCAACCGGGAACCTGCAAGGACCATGGCCAGGGAATGGAGGCGGCTCCTGGCTTAGGGACAGGCTTGGCTGCCACTCTGCTTTAGGAGGGGAGTGGGTGTGTTATGGGGAACAACCCAGTCTACCCTAGCCTAAGCACTCAGGGAACCAGAATATCTTCGTAAACTAGAAATCTTCAGAAAATTTGTCTTAATCCCATTTGGCAGAACTAGGTCACGTTTCCACTACTAAATTAACCATTGGCAGAAGACTTAACCAATCAGAATTTAACCCTTAAGTTAGGAATAGCGCCATCTTTTCTTCAGTTAAGGGATGGGGAGATGGAAACACTCAACAAAAAGTTGATTATCTCAGGAGAAAAAAGGAATAAAGCTCTTTAGCACCCAACTAACAGTGTCTGCTACAATTTACCACTTATTGCCTAGATTGCTATAGAGTTCTATTACCGGGTTTTTTTGTTTTGCTTTGTTTTGTTTTTGTTTTTTTGTTTTAATCTATAGTTTCTACTTTGATAACATTGCATATGATATTGCCAGATGCATTTTCTAAATGGACAGCTCTTATTTATTCCATCTCAAAAAGTTTCAATACATTTTAAATCATTTAGGTCTAGGAGCACCTGCTGATTTTCTACAAGTGTTTCACTATGTAGCATATTTAAGTGTGTATTCACTGAACTCTCTGCATCCATCCTCTTCCCCCAGAGAGCTAAATGGCTCCATCACCTCATTTAGGTCTTTACTAAAATGCCATATACTTTAGTAAGCCCTTCTCTATCATGATGTAAAATTCCAACTACCTCCAACCTTCCATATTACCCTTTCATATTTTATGTGTCTCTAATAAATTAACATTATCCAACATAATTTATATGGAGCACTTATAATTATTTACCACTAGAGCTAAGCTCCAAGAAGTTAGAGATTTTTTTTTTTAATTTTTTTTTCCAACGTTTTTATTTATTTTTGGGACAGAGAGAGAGCATGAACGGGGGAGGGGCAGAGAGAGAGGGAGACACAGAATCGGAAACAGGCTCCAGGCTCCGAGCCATCAGCCCAGAGCCTGACGCGGGGCTCGAACTCACGGACCGTGAGATCGTGACCTGGCTGAAGTCGGACGCTTAACCGACTGCGCCACCCAGGCGCCCCAAAGTTAGAGATTTTTAAATGTTTTATTCACTGTTCTATCTCCAGGGTTTAGAACAGTATCTACTTCATGTTAGTTGCTCAGTGAACTTGTTGAATAAATGGCTAAAAATTAACCAGATTATAAGTTGCAAAAAGTGAGAAGGTCCTAAAGACGTAAAAAAATGCAAATGAAATCATCAATTACATATTGCTTTTAAACCTATTCTTTACATTTTAAAATTTTGTTCTTGTCCTTCACAACTGAATGCCCACAAAGCCAACATAAATACAAGGTTAGACTTATCCAGAATTTCCAGCTATATCCATTTTTGTTTTGATTGTGCAAAATTTACAAAGATTGCCTTAATCTTTTTTTGTATTAATTTTATATAAAACCTTAAAAAGCAACAAATATTAAGATAACTGTATAGGTAAATGCTATTAAAGAAAGAAGACAATAACACTTAAGTTTTGCCTACTGTAGGGGTGCCTGGGTGGCTCAGTTGGTTACGTATCTGACTTCAGCTCAGGTCATGATCTTGCGGTCCATGGGTTCAAGCCCCATGTCAGTCTCTGTGCTGACAGCTCAAAGCCTGGAGCCTGCTTCAGATTCTGTGTCTCCCTTTCTCTCTCTGCCCCTCCCTCACTCATGCTCTGTCTTTCTCTGATTCTCAAATATGAATAAATGTTAAAAAAATAAAAAAAAAGATTTGCCTCCTGCTCTAGAAGGCAGGATTTTCATCCAAATAAATTGGAAGTGTTCATCAGCAGGTGTATGTTTTTAAATTCAGTGTTTGAAAGGTGGTTTGGGAGAAACAGTTATAATGCTAAGAATGTAAAAATGCTGAAAATGCAAAGACTCAAAATAACCACAGTTTTCAACCTACACTCTATAAATTTCTTGCAAATGGAAACCTTCAGATCACATATATATGGTGTATATATACACTATATATGCACCATATATCCACCATATATATATATATATACACCACATATATATATATGTATATATATACACCATATATATACATATATATATATATATATACACTGTATATATGTATATATATATATATATATACACTAATATATATATATATCATACACGCACACACACACACACACACACACACACACACACCCTATGGATTACCAATTCTATGACTGCCCTGAAACCGCGCCTCATATCTTCACTTCAAAGTGCAGTAGATTGGCCTATCATTCTCAAACAGATGTTCCTTCCTTTGCTTTCAAGGGTGTTGTATATCCCTTCCTATTATCTTGTGATGTTCTCTGACCAAAGGGATAAGAATGGGCTTATACATTATACTTGACTAGTCATTTTAAGAATGAGTCAAAAGTTTCTATCAGGTCTCTTGTTCTTCTTCTACTATACAAATGGTACCTTCCACAGATGGGCTCCTCATCAGTCTGAATCCTGAGATAAGACATTTGCAGTGGCATCACATACCAGCTGTGGTAGACACCAACATGTATGGTAAGCAAGACATAAATGTTTCTTGTAAGTTAGTAAAATTTTGGAGGTCATTTGTTACTTTGGAAAATAGATCCCACTGTGACCCACAGTGATTTCCCACTTTCTCGTGCCCATGTTCCTATGTAATCCTCTGCCCTTGGTGCAGGCTGGTCCTAGCGACTGGCTTCTAATGAATGAATATGGCAAAAGAGATGAGATGCCATCTTTGTTAGGCTATATATCATGTTATATAATGTGCCTTAGTAGACAAGGACAAGAGATTTAATATAAGCAACCATGATGGAGAACTTCCATGGCAAGGGACTGCAGATGGCCTCTAGAAATTTCAGGAAAACTAAGCTCTAGGAGCAGCCTCCACCCAGTAGCCAGCAAAAACATGAACTCTCAAGCATCTGATCTAAGGGAATGGATTCCTCCAATAGCCTAAATGAACTTAGAACTGGATCCTTTCCCCATTGAGCCTCCAGATAAGAATGTAACCAGCCAACATCTTATTTGTATGTATGTGCTGGTCTTGCCCAAATTCTTGACCCAGAGAAATGATGTGATTTTAAAAAGTGTGTTAAGTCACTATGTTGCTATAAGGCAACAGAAAACTAAAACAGTTATCATAGATAATGCCTGTAAGTATCATATACTTAATCTCAAATTCTACCTTTTTCAACAACCAGAAATGATCCCTCCCACTCTACTTCCCTAGCATTCGGTGCCATGATATGGCACTTAGCACTTTTTCTCTAGGTATCTGTTAATCTTACACACTATTTCCATCTTTTGCATTTCTGCTACCTGGGAAAGTGCTTTTTGTTTTTATTTGCCCAGTTCTAACACATTACTTTTAAATGAAATGTACTAAAATTAAATAATTAAATTTAATATATAAATATTTTGACAATCATGATTTTTGGCATAGTCATTAATATTAATAAATGCATTTTAAAGAAAAAATAAATATTTAAAAAGATAGTCTATAATCCCATTTCATTATTTTAGACTGATCCTCTTTTAGGCTGTATTTGTAGAGTTTTCTGGTAAGCAAAATGAAACTACTTACTTTAGGTTCTTATTGCAATTGAGCAAATGATTAATTGTGTGGCTTCCTTAAGGTGATTATGTATTGATCTGTGATTCTCTTCCACTTGGTTATAATTTCTCATTACACTTCTATGTCCCTACGACTGCACTTTTTTCCACATTGTACAGACCACTATTATTGAATATATACCACATCACTATGGAATAGTAGGAATAGTGTAAAAAATACATCAGGGGATATCTGTAGGCAATGGCATAAATAATTGCTTACCAGAATTGCTATATCATACAATGAACTTGAGGGGATATATTTGCCAAAGCACCTATGTCCTTACAGATATGTTAATGGGCTTTAGGCTTGCACCCATTCAGAGAAAAATGGTTTTAAGAAGAGATTAGAAGCATGGCATCTTTGTGAAGTCCAGGGAACATGATAGGTCTGATACACTCCATATATATAAACATGTATTTGCTTATCATTAATCTCTTTTCACTACAACGTAAGTTCCATGAGGGGAGGAGATTTGATCTCCCATTTATTCACTGATATATATCACAAGAACACATCCCCTCATACTTAATACCTAATAAATGTTGGAAGAATCAATCATTTTATATTACCTTGGCAATGAAAAAATAAATTTATATTAAAGTGAATTATAAAAGACGGGTCTTCTAGAAAAGATACTATAATTCTGGGTCTCTTTTCCTTCATTCATTTTATATGCATGACTTTTTTTACCCACAGATAGCATCAATTGCTATAATCTGTATGAATGTGGATAATATCTAAGTTAGTACACACAATTAAACATTTATTTATTTATTTATTTTGCATAAGCTGGTTAGGCATGTCTCTAGGATTTTAGAGTGTTACTCTCTTCTCTGAGTATTTCCTTTTGTCATGACAACTGAGGAAGCAGAGAACTGAATGGGCTCCTGTCTAAGGAAAATACAAATGATGACTCCCTTTCTTTTCATATGTCTGTTCATGGCATATCAAAGGGAAGATCTTCCTCCATGAGGGAAGTCAAAGAAGAGAAGTTTTGCTCATATCCATGGCATCCCTGCCATCATCATCAACATGGAAGGATCTTATCAGGAAAAACAGCTTTGCCTTTCCTATTAGTGAGAGTCTTTAAAGATGTGAGGGATTACAGGTGGGAGAGGTATGCTTGTTCTTATGGTCTCTTATTATATCGGTCTCTTAGATCAAAGATTTTGGTGTAAGAACAAGCAGTTCACTATCCTTGAGTGTATTTAACATGCTTTTAAGGAGCCACCAGGGTTAAAGGAGCTAAACGTCAGGAGTTTGTGATTTATAATCAATAAAATGTCACTGCAGTTCCCAGCATGCTCAATAATGATAAACAGGGAGTATTTTTCCATAGTTTTGCAAAATGCAAGGCCGACAGTTGTTGGGTATGTAAATTATACTCAGAAAATGTTATTTTCCTTTTAGAAATAAATGGCTACTTGAGTAATGAGCCCAAAAGAATGAGTGATGACCATTAGTTTTTGCTTTCCCCATCTTGTAAGCTCTTCTTGAGGAAAAACATACTATCACTATTGAAGTAATTATAATTGATGTCTGAGTTACAACAAAAGATAATCCATTTTCTTCTGACAAAACCAGAGCTGACAGGAAAAATGAAAGTACATAGGAATGATTGAAAAATGGTATGAAGAATAAAAATGCTAAATACGGATTTAAGATTTATCATTGGCTATAAAGGAAGTCACCATATAAAGTATTTGTCTGTTGATAGGACCTCTCTCTTTTTTTATTCCAGCAGAGATAAGTACTAAACATAGAAAATTATTTTTAAGATAGGTACTCTAAGAAATTCTAGCTGAGGCTATACCATTTCAATATTTACTAATGCTAAATTAACGAGGGCCACAAAAAGCTTGTAAAGATCATGTGAAAAGGTGATTACATTTGTAGTTGAACTCTGACCTCACTATGTAAGTGAAAGCTTAACAAGGAAATGGCATGAGGATGACAAACTAACTTGAGCTATGGTGTTGGTATCTAATCGATGTTGGTACATAATACCCACTATTATCTAGTATCATGTACTTTGGGTCGCATACTTAATGGATCACTGTACAGGCGTCCTTGGAGCCACAGTGCTCGATTATACCCCTGAGGGTGGAAGTAGATGTTTCCTTCAAAGAATGTCAGTAAACAGTATTAGTAACTGTAAATTAGTAACAGTAAACAGCATTAGACATGTCGTAGATTGCAGTAAGAGAATAAAATACTTCCTCTTTGCCTGGGTGTAGACTTCTTTTTGACTTGATGCACTAAGAAGAAAAGGGACCAAAAATCTCTAGTGTGCTTGAATGTATGCATGCGCTTGTGTGTAAGTGACTGGGGACAGAGGGGGTGATTTGTCCCTGGCTGTGGAGGTATTCTGAAATTATTTTCTCCACAGCCTTTCCTATATTCTTCAATGCTCTACAGAAAGAAGGCTTATCACAATAACTGAGGCAGCTGAGGTTGAACTCTGATCCCCTGCTGGGACAAGAATGAAATGGGGATGAGTGGGGAAGTTGGTGTACTCTACTGAATGAAGAAGATCATCAAAGGTTCAAGGTATGCTAAATAATTCACTGTAGAGCAACTACTGCTAAGAGCTATGTCTACTTAGAGTGCAAATTGCTTGAATTTCCTACAAATGCCCTCAACTAACCATATCGAGAACGTAAGCTATGTTGTGGTATATTAGCATATATGAAGCATAATATGTTATACTAATATTGGAAAACTCACAAACTGTGAGATCATGACCTGAGCTGAAATCAAGAGTCAGTCACTCAACCAACTGAGCCACCCAGCCACTCCAGAAACCATTTATTTTTAACCTAGGTTCTCTGGACTGCTTAGAGTCTAAAAGGTTTCAACAGCAATTCAGAAGCTATTTTCAATATTTCCAGAAACCTAATGGAAATCATAAATTACCACAGTCATAAAGCCTAACCAAATAAATATAATCATAAGCGTCTTAGATAGATGTTATCCCTTCTTACCCAGAGTTCTGAATGTATCCACAATTCATTTAAAAAAATAAATAAAAATTAAAAAAAGACAAAATCAGTGTAATCCTAATCTATGTAATATGGCAGACATATCTTTCAAATCATAAGTACAGTACTGTAAAGGAAATTTGGGGTTGAAAAATTTTGGCGGTCATTAATCTAGTTGAACCATATCTTCATCTACCTCGTTCCCCACCACGTAGCAGATGAGAAATTTGAGGCTAGGAATAGTTAGTTGATTTATCCAGTGTAATAGCTTTCATTAATATTAGAGGTGAGATGGGATATGGGGTCTCCTGATCCCACTAATTTCACTATTTATTGTACAATACCAGATGAGATACATGTACAAATCTGAGTTTTAAAAAAATCTAGGTTTCCAAAATATTTCAAATTTTTACATTGTTATATGATTATATCTGTTCTCTCCTCATTAAAAATTTAGTTCTATTATACATGCATTCTCTATTTTAAAGTAAAATATATTAAAGAAAAAAACCACATGCATTACTGCTAATATAGCCGCTAAGACAGATAAATGAGAAACTAGTGAGAAAGAAATAAGTAAATATGATAATTGAGGTAAACTATTATCATCAACTAAATATGCATGAATATGCATATATACACATAGGCATACATTTACATATATAAATACACACATACATATATACACATTAACATATATATGGCTATATATTTGGCTTGTTCAGATATCTAGTTTTCATTGCCACATGACATATTGTTTGATGCTGGATTTATGATAGTACTACCTGCAGGTTATACTCTTCCTTAGAGATATTTTTATCTCCCCTAACATTTCCCTCCCCTAACCCATTCACAGATCCCTTATTTCTCAATTTTCATTGTTTTGCATATCTTTATTATGAAATTTTAAACTTGCCTGTACATATAAAAGTATGAGTAATTAGTTATCCTATTCTTAAAGAATGAGAAAGACATTTTGTATATAATTTCCCACAATAAAGTTGACTTCAAAAAGCAAAAAGTATACAATTCAACATCAGGATCCAGTAAGCCAAAACAAAGAGAATGGATTGTCCTACATGACTAGAATGTCCAGGAACATAGCTTGACTTAAGGCCTAACTATATCCAGGTCCTCCAATGATGCTGTTGAAATTCTGTTTCTCACAATTGGCTTATCAAGGGTAGCCTTTCTATATAGAGCAGAGCAAACACCTTAAATGACCTCAGCCGAATCTGGATCTACATTTTATGTTTATCAATTTCAAAAAAGAAAAAAAAAAGTCTAATCTTACCAAAAGTTCAAGGAGATATTTTACAGGAAGATCTGTTTGTAGCCTGGTGTGAGTCACATGACAACTCATATGGAATGAAAGCCACAGTGAGCTGCTAAAAGTGACTATATTGGGGATGGAAGAAGAAGGGGAAGGGGTCAAGGGCAAATAAAGACCAAACTGCTAAGTTCTAAAGCACCCAGAACAGCAATAGGCACACTTTTGTATCTCAGTGAGTCATGTTTATGGAAATCATTTCCATATACTTAATATATTACATACCACTATTAGAGTTCTATAAAATCAGTTTTTAAATAAAAAACATTTAGCTTGGACTTTCTAAATTTTATATCATTTTTATCAAATGAATTACTTCAGCTACAAAATGTTTAAACAAGTAAAATTATATGTTAAACAAAATTAAGTTGCAATAATTGGTGTGTTTCATAAAAGCTTTGTTCTTATCAATTTATGTCAAATTTACATGTTTTCTCCATCTTAAAAATATTCACATTTTTATCTTTCAAATAAATTATTAAAATCACTTTTAGTCTCCATGTAATATACCAGTGTATATTATAATTTTAGTATCTTTTGTTAACTTTAAGAGTTAATTAATTAAGAGTTAATGTAGAGTTAATTAATAAATCAGAATTTGATATCTGGTAGTGTCTAGAAATTAAGATAGAAATTATAAAACAGTGGAACCTGAAAAATGGTGATCTATATATTATAGTATGGTCATCAGTTAACAGGTTGAAAATGGTACCCACATTTGCATACATTTGAATTGAATTATTATGCATACCTCTTTTTTAAAAATTGTAAGAGGTTGTATATAATAGTTCCAGATGACTAATAAATTATTGTATACTCTGTGTTGCTGGTGATTATCAAGCAAAAAAAGTAATCCTGTAAAGCAAAATTATCTGATTTTACAATGTAAACATATATAAGGAACCAAATTTTAGAATATCCAGTAAAAGTGGATTTCTGAAAGGAAGGGATTTTTTTTTCTTTCCTGTATAAGAAACTTAAAAAAAAATGAGTTGGAAAGAACAAAATGTGCTGAATACGTTCAACAAGGCTAGTACAATATTATAGGTTTATTCATAAAAGACAAATTTAGGTGATTCCTCTATTTCAAATAATTATAAAGGATTTACGTGTAACAACAGATTCTTTTAGATCTCCACATTACATTTCAAGAGAAGCAGAAGCTATGAAGCCTGTTATACCTGGACACAGGTAAACCCAGGGCACTGAAAAGTTGGTGCCTCTGAGGACAACCTTAGAAAAGGAACAGAACTAGTGGATGTATGCCTCCATTCCTCAACCTTTGAACAGAGCATTCTGGAAGGCATTTCGTATGTTTCCAGAGGTCTGGGGAGATTGAGCCCATACTGCCTATAGCAGTGACCTTGATAATATACCTCTGTTTTGCTTCCCCTGCTTCCCCCTCTGATGCTTTCCACTACCTTGCTTTTATTTCCTGAGATCTTCTCTCTAATTAACTACGTGTATCCAAAATCCTTATGTTAGACATAGTGTAGAAAAAGAGCAAAACAGTAAGTTGGAATTTATTCATCACAATTAAAAAAAATATTGATATGTTAGTACATAGAATATTATTTATGAAAAATAAAGATGTGTACTTTGGATACTACAGGTGTCTTACACTACTGGATTTCTTGTTTTAATTCTTAAATCTGAAAACCATGATAGTTTGCTTTTTAAAATATTTTGTACTTTGTTACTTTCAAATAATTACAGTGTATTTTTACTTTTTATTATTTTGTTTTTATTGAGTTATAATTGACATGATATTATCTTAATTTGGGGTATATAAAGATAGTTTTGATATTTTTATACATTATGAAGTTATCACCTCAGTAGGTTGAGTTACCCTCTATACATATAATATAATATTATGACAGTATTATTGGCTATATACCCTATGCTGTATATTATATCCCCATGATCTATTTATTTTATAAATTGGAATTCTGTACCTCTTAAATCCTCTTCACCTATTTTGCCTGGCACCCCTAGTCCCTAGCACCCCTAGTCATCCCCTCCCCTTTGGCAACTACCAGTTTATTCTCTGTATCTATGAGTCTGTTTATGTTTTGTTTTGTTTGTTCTTTTTTTTTTTTTAACTCCATATTTAAAAAATCATATGGTATTTGTCTATGTCTGACTTTCTTCATTTAGCATAACACCCTCTCGGTTCATGCACATCACAAATGGCAAGACTTCATTTTCTTTTTTAATGTTTGTTTGTTTCCTTGTTTGTTTGTTTATTCATTTAGGGAAAGAGTATGTGCACCAGCAGGGGAAGGGCAGAGAAAGAGAAGGAGATGGAGAATCTCATGCAGGCTCCATATAAGATCATGACCTGACCCCATATCCAGAGTCAGGCACTTAACCAACTGAGCCACCAAGGTGCCCCTTTACTTAATTTTTTAAATGGCTGAGTAATATCTCATTGTGTGCGTACACACATGTGTGCATCTGATGGACACTTATGTTGCTTCCATATCTTGATTATCAATTAATCACTGCAATTAATATAGGTTTAACATAGACCTTTTTGAATTTGTGTTTTCATTTTCTTTGGATTAGTACTCAGAAGAGGAACTGCTGGATCAAATGGTAGTTCTATCTATAATTTTCTGAGGCACCTCCATATTGCTTTCCATAGTGGCTACACCAAACTTACATTCCTACCACTAGTGTATGAGGGTTCCCTTTTCTCCACATCCTCACCAACACTTGTTACTTCTGGTCTTTTTGATAAGTCATTCTGACAGGTATTTTCATTTCCCTGAGGACTGGCGATGTACAGGATCTTTGCATGTACCTGTTGGCCACTGAAACCATATTTTAATAAACACTTCTGATTTAAATAAGCTAGAACCCTAGAAATGTGTTACTTATGTTTATTTTAAATAATGCATATAACCATTCTTATCCTTAGTCACTTTTATCTGATGTCCAGATCTTGCATATGCTGATACATTTTTGATACGAGTTATTTAATATTTGAGATCTAGAAACATAACCATAAAACTGTTAAATAATCTTTTATACTTAAAAGGCTTTGTGAGAAGGCCACCAGGTCATGTTAAATATTTGCTCCTTCATCATAAAAACAGTGATGCTTGACATAATTGAGTATCAGGCACTTTCCAGATTAATAAGCAGCCTAACATTACTATGAAAGCTACCCTGTTCACCACATAATGTGAAATGCTGTCTTGTCATTAAAAAAGCTCAATCTTCCTTGGTTAATAATATATACAAAATGTTGTTAGTAAGAATAGGTGTATATTTTGGATAGGGGCAATCATGTCTCTGTACAAAGTCCTAAACACAGGACTTTTGTGCAATATTTGTCAATTTATTCCACATAGAAGTACAGGAAATATATATATATATATATATATATATATATATATATATATATACATACACATATATACATACACATATGTATATATGTGTATATATATACACATATGTGTATGTATATATGTGTATATATATATGTATATATATGTATACATAGGAATATATATAGGCAGAAAGTAATGTAGCTTCAAATATAAAGCTTTTGCAGTTGTATAAGTAACACTGGTCTAAAAATCCCATGAGATTGGTAATTCTATATAATAACAACTCAAAACAAATGTATTTGGTCAAATCCATGCTTAAGAAGCAGACTCCTGGCCACAGGAAAAGGCCATGGAAACGAAATTAACACTTGATCCTGATGCTATCAATGATAAAGTTTGGTCTGTAGATTAGGAAATCTCAGATTACAGGCAGTGATGAATATCCCCTCATGGCATCCTAGAACACTGATGAACAGGAACATCTCAAAGAAAGATTACATGCCTACATTCTAGGTACTGTAATGAAGACTGTTAGAAGTGAATTGGATGGTTCTTGGTTCCTGATCACTGTTTCACAGGAAGGAAAATCTACTTTACCCTAGAGATATACCAAAACTACAAGGTCTACTACTGTCCCAGTTCAGACTCTCCAAATAAATGAACCTTGAAAAATTTCTTCAAGTCTGACTCTCTAGCAAAGTTCAAAAAGAATCTGTCACCTTATTAACAGGTTTTCCTTTAATAAATCAGACTTCTGATTATCACCATTCTAGAAATAGATCATCTATTAGTATGACAAGATCTCCACTAAGCAAAAGAGTATCCTTCCTCCTTGAACACAGACTGTGATCTTTAAATAGCATTTTCCATTAAAAGTTGAAGGGCTCCTTGAAGAAATAGCTCATTTTGGGAGCTGTGGGATAGGATATATACAAGAGGGGCCTGGAATACCTCGTCACACCAGATTAGAACTCTTTCAAAGATAACAAAGGTCAAAGCAGGATGTTTCAGGCAAACTTGAAGAAGCTACCACAGGGGAGACAATTTTCCACAAATGTGACAAATCGAACATAAATAAATATAATTGCAACAGATTAATAAGGCAGTTCATGTTAATGCAGATACAGCACAATTTAAATCATGAAATCAGTGAAGTCTGATCTCAATTTACTTAGTCAATTTCCATTTATTACTGAATTGCATATTGCTTAGCATTATTGAAACCAAGCTCAGTCTTCCTCTGCAAATGTCTTCAAAGTAGTAGTAGGATCTCACATCTTATATTTTTTTAATTTTCTTTAACATTTACTCATTTTGAGACAGAGAGAGAGAGAGAGAGAGAGAGGCAGAGAAAGAGGGAGATACAGAATCTGAAGCAGGCTCAGGCTCTGAGCTGTCAGCACAGAGCCTGACGTCAGGCTCAAACTCACAGACTGTGAAATCATGACCTGAGCCGAAGTCAGTCACCCAACCGACTGAGCCACCCAGGTGCCCCTACATTTTTTTTAAATGTGTGGGTTTTTTTTTCCATTTGTTTGTTTGTTTTGAGAGAGAGAGAGAGCGAGCGAGCACAGGGGAGCAGCAGAGAGAGAGAAAGAATCTTAAGCATGCTGGGCATGGAGCCAGACTCAAGGCTTGATCTCATGACGCTGAGATTATGATCAGAGCCAAAATCAGAAGTTGGGCACTTAACCAATAGAACTATCAAGGTGCTCCTAATTTTTTTTTTTTTTATGAGTAGCCACTGTGCCAAATATATCTTGTCTCTAAGCTGAGTATATTCTTTTACCATCCTGCATTCGGGTGGTCATGGCCTCTCAGATCAGTACTCTTATATGAAGAAAAGGCAATGAATAGAGGAGATAGTTCAAAACTGTCATTTTTGAGTTTTCTGACTCTTAAGAAATGCCAGTGATTTTATTCTGAGGAATCAGAGATTCACGTATTAATAAAAAAAGTTCACAAGTCATTTTACCTCCCACTACCAATATATAGACAAATATTCATAACCATGACAGTAATTAACTTGAAAAAATTAATATTCCATCCTATTTTCCAAACTCTTGTGAAATGGGTATGTATTTAAGCATTCTCATGGTTACTTGTATTTTATCTATTACCTCTTCTCATATCATACCTGAGGAAAATAAAAGCTCCTCAAAAAGGAAATAAAATTATACTGAAACACTGCCAGAGAAAAAGCTTTTAAAAGTACTAAAATGTAATCACATTTGACTAAACCTTTACAAAATCTAAGAGCAAATACTTCAAAGAGAACATACATTTGAGGTAAAAATTTATCAGACCTCCTAATGTCTTTTTCCCCTACCACTTATTACTTGATTTGGATTGTCAGAAGCATCTGAATGCTGTAAATAAATTAGGTAAAATGGATGTGTCATGTCCTTCCGTTGGGTACCAGTGATTACCATCCCCAATTTAGTTTATTCCCGTTTTCTTTTTTCTTTATTATTTTTTTAAACCTCAATGTAACCATTAATCCTGCTTTTATAATACTTTCTGAATTTACTCTGGAGGAAGAAACCCTTTTCCGCACACAACGTAGGTTCTGCTGATAAAACTGATTTTGCTAGCAGGACACAGAAGCACAGTCACGAAGGACCTAGGTAACAAATGACTAGTAACAGAATTCCATACACACTCTCTGCCATAGTGATACCTTTTAAAAGACAAACTCATTCTACAAGTTAGGATAATCCTAACTAATTCTGGGAATTGTGTTTGCTGTCAGGTTTATGAATTCCAACTCTCCCATCCCCACCCTCGCCAATACCACTCCTCAAAGAGAACAGGCATCCATGGTATTTGGCAATCAAGAAATGATCGATTCATCAAAGGCCTCAAGTTTTTGCAAACCAGATGCTGAACAGAAAAATTCAGCCAATTCAACAGAAAGAAAGCTAAGAGATCCTGGTGTCATAATGTGGGTCTTAAATCAAGCTGTGCTTGAGGCCAGAAGCCTCTAGTGTCTCAGAAATAATGGTCTCTTAGTGAGATCACGTTCTTCTGTTGTTGCTGGAGCTGTGAGTTGAATTACATCTTCCTCAACATTCATATGTTGAAGTCCTAACCTCTAGTAACTCAGAAAGTGTCACACCTTTAATTAAGCTTACCATATTTTTACTCTGAGGAAGTAAAAATAAACATTAACAAATTATGCATGCCTCCATCACTACCATAGAGAAATAAATATTCATCACTTTAACAGTGATGAAACAAGCTGAAAAAAATCATAATCTCCTCTTCTCCCAATATGTTGGATTTACAGGTATGTTCTTCTGAATGGAAGCCAATTATTTTGTTTATGTAAGCCACTTAGAAAACAGAATTTCCTGTCAATTAACAACAACTAAAATGTTCTGACTGACCCATGCTATTTCTGAATGCAGTATCACTGAAATTATTTTGTTCCCCCAATTGTCCAGATTTGCTTTATTTAGGACCCTGTAAAATAAATTACAGCTTATCTCATGACCCAAACAGCAGACACTTTGTGAAAGTTGACAAAAACAGTGTTTTTCTCTTTCAGTGGTCACAGGAAAAAATCCAAAGCAATGAAGCATACATGCAACTTTGACAATATAGATCTTGGCTTAATCATACATAGTTGTTGCCCTATGCTTTCAATAACTCAATTTCCCCCAAACTTGGTAGTTTTCTTGTCTAGAATCTTTATGAAATGTTCACATTTAAGTGCCTGCACCCTTGAGACTTTCACCCCCCACCTTAAGAGGTGGAGTTTTCTCTCAACCCTCTACTTAAACCCATTGTGAAGCAAAATCACTGCTGACTCTGGTGATAAATCACCATATTACAACTATCAGGGCATTTAATTTGTACCTAAAATCAATTGGGGCTTGCTGATGCCAAAAAGTAATATATCGTCAGTTAAAAAAAACAAAAACAAAAACAAAAACAAAAAACAAAAAAACAACAACTGGATATTGCACTTCAAAGCAAGATGAACCGTCAGTCACCTTGATGACCAACCAACAATTTATGGGTTGTAAAAACCAAACAAATTGTAAGAAAAATGCACTTTGACTTTAACATCGACATTTGTGGGATTTGGCTGGAGTGAAAAAAAAATCAAATGGCTTTGTAGAAAAATGAAGAGATATATGGTGGTGTTGAGCCTTGTTACAGAAGGAAGTGTGTTTGTTGAGGGTAGAGTGGGGGATGTAAAGACATTGATGGTTGTAATTCCTTGACTAAAGATCTCTAATTAGCAAATAATGTTTTACTAAATATTAGCAAGTTACATGTTATTAACTAATCCATCTATTCACTCATCAATTATTAGCACATCAAACACCATGTCAGAATGTTGGAACCCTAGCTGTGTTTTGCTGGCTAGAGAGATATTTACCCAAAAAATGAGGAAAAGAGCTAGGTCTTTGTTTCTGCCAGAAATTATATCAACCATGATGAGGAGAGCATTAGGCATTTAAATGTTTATTGTGTGGCTGGCATTGCAGAAGGCATGTAACATTTTTACATTTGATTCCCCCCTACTCTATGTGAGAAATATTATTAAAAACAACTTTATTGAGAAAAATAAGATTTGCATATGAGGAATTTTCCCAAGTGTACATAGCTATTAAGAAGAAAACCATCTTTTGAATCTAAGTTTACTGCAAACTCTGCTTTTAACTTTCAGATTTAGGAGATGGTATAAAAAGGAGGGCAAAAGATAGTGATGCCAATGAACAAATCTGGCAAATGACCCTTTTGCCATTAACAATGGAACTACTATTAAGAATGGAAATGCCTTTGCTGTTTAATGTGGTGATATTTAAAAAGCTGGTACATTTTTGCAGTCACATAAAAAATCTTGGAATCGTACTTTCTCTGTATGTGATTTTGGACAGGTTACTTAAGCCCTCTGAACTCATTAATTTATTCTGAAAATATTTATTAAGTAACTACCCATAAGCACAAAAATACTATTGTCATCAAGACACAGGTCTCTTGGCATCAGAAAGCTACCACACTAGTTTTGGGTAGGGGATGAGGGGTTGCCATAAACAAATCAATTAAAGTCATAATTTCAAATTGTGTCAAGTACTATAAAACTATCACTATTACTATTAAACAGTATGTAAATAGGTAACTAGCGAGAAAGAGAAGAATAAATCAGGAACAGAACAAATCAGGGGTAATCAGGAAATGCCTCCCAAAAGCAGTAACATCTGACTGCAATCTAAATAATGAGAAGGAGCCAGCCAAGTGATAGTCCTAGGAAAAGGGTCATATACAAGTAATAGGGGGAAAAAAAGTCTTAAGGTGGGAATAAACTTGGCACATTTGAGAAGGGTTACAAAAGTCAGTCTTGTGAGAGTGAAAATGAGATTAAGTCGGAAATGCTATCTGAGATCCAATCACATAGGGCCTTAGAAGTCATTGTACTAGATTTGGAATTTCTTAGGAGTGCTACAAAAAAGGATAGTATTTTAAGATGGCTATGATTTGATGCAATTTATTTCTTTACTTTAGCATGCTTCTGGCTACTATATGAAGAATGGACTAAATTCAGGAAGGGAAAAAGCAAGGAAGAAATTAGGATTTTACTGAACTAGTTTTAGTGAGAGGTGATGGTATTGTGGTTGGAGGAGGTGAATAGTGAACATGGTGATGGTAGAGTGTGGGATATATTTTGGGGCAAAGCCAACAAGTATTTGGTAGACTAACAGACTGAACACGGGTTATAAGGATACAAGGAATTAAGGATCATTGGTAGGATTCTTTTGGTCGGAATTGTGTGGTTAGTGGGGTCATTAAGAAGAATGCAGGGAATTGAGTGAGGAAGAAGTTTCTGTTGGAGTGGACAGTGGGGGATGTTAGTAAACACTTTTTTTTGACCAAATTATCTTTAAAAAACCCATCAGATATTCAAATGGAGCTGTGATGAGGCATGAAGGGGATAAAAGGATAAGATGAATAAATAGGAATCATCCTCATATTAAAAGTCACGTGTGAAATAACTCCGAAAATAATGAAGTTAGAAAGGAGAAGGCGGCCAATGCTTGAGCATTGGCATATATGAACAGAGTAGAGAGAGAAGAAAAATACTCAAAGGAAACTGAAACCAATAGTCTAAAATTGCAACAAACAAACAAACTAGAGAAATGTAGTGTTACTGAGGACTGCAGAGGTAGAGAATGGACAACTATTCAACACACTGAGGACATAAATAAAAATGAGTCCAGGAAATTGGTTATATGTCAAAAGAAATTGTTGGTGATATCAATGAATTGTGGACAACAACAACTGGAGAGACTCATGTTCAGATTAAACGAGGTGAAATATAAAAAATGATTACTTTGTTTATCTAATGCTGCATAACAAATTACCCTGAAATTAGTGGTATAACATAATCACTTATTATGTTCTTGTGCATCTGCAGGTCAGAAATTCAGGAAAAGCTGAGCATTTCTTACTTGGGGTCTCTTACGTGGTTGTGCTCAGATTTTGCTGAGACTACAGTCATTTAAAAGTCTAATGAGGGTGCGGGATCCAACAAGGTAGCTCAGTCACATTTAAAGGAAGTTGGAGTTGACACCTGGCCAAAACTGTAGGACCTTCCCATGTGAATCTCCATGTGGCTGTTTTAGTGTCCCCATATCATGACAGACAGATGGCTGTCCACAGAGCAAGTGATTTTTTTTTTTTTATATGAAGTTTATTGACAAATTGGTTTCCATACAACACCCAGTGCTCATCCCAAAAGGTGCCCTCCTCAATACCCATCACCCACCCGCCCCTCCCTCCCACCCCCCATTAACCCTCAGTTTGTTCTCAGTTTTTAACAGTCTCTTATGCTTTGGCTCTCTCCCACTCTAACGTCCCTTTTTTTTTTTTTTTTTTCCTTCCCCTCCCCCATGGGTTCCTGTTAAGTTTCTCAGGATCCACATAAGAGTGAAACCATATGGTATCTGTCTTTCTCTGTATGGCTTATTTCACTTAGCATCACACTCTCCAGTTCCATCCACGTTGCTACAAAAGGCCATATTTCATTCTTTCTCATTGCCACATAGTATTCCATTGTGTATATAAACCACAATTTCTTTATCCATTCATCAGTTGATGGACATTTAGGCTCTTTCCATAATTTGGCTATTGTTGAGAGTGCTGCTATGAACATTGGGGTACAAGTGCCCCTATGCATCAGTACTCCTGTATCCCTTGGGTAGATTCCTAGCAGTGCTATTGCTGGGTCATAGGGTAGGTCTATTTTTAATTTTCTGAGGAACCTCCACACTGCTTTCCAGAGCGGCTGCACCAATTTGCATTCCCACCAACAGTGCAAGAGGGTTCCCGTTTCTCCACATCCTCTCCAGCATCTATAGTCTCCTGATTTGTTCATTTTGGCCACTCTGACTGGCGTGAGGTGATACCTGAGTGTGGTTTTGATTTGTATTTCCCTGATGAGGAGCGACGCTGAACATCTTTTCATGTGCCTGTTGGCCATCTGGATGTCTTCTTTAGAGAAGTGTCTATTCATGTTTTCTGCCCATTTCTTCACTGGGTTATTTGTTTTTCGGGTGTGGAGTTTGGTGAGCTCTTTATAGATTTTAGATACTAGCCCTTTGTCCGATATGTCATTTGCAAATATCTTTTCCCATTCCGTTGGTTGCCTTTTAGTTTTGTTGGTTGTTTCCTTTGCTGTGCAGAAGCTTTTTATCTTCATAAGGTCCCAGTAATTCACTTTTGCTTTTAATTCCCTTGCCTTTGGGGATGTGTCGAGTAAGAGATTGCTACGGCTGAGGTCAGAGAGGTCCTTTCCTGCTTTCTCCTCTAAGGTTCTGATGGTTTCCTGTCTCACATTTAGGTCCTTTATCCATTTTGAGTTTATTTTTGTAAATGGTGTGAGAAAGTGGTCTAGTTTCAACCTTCTGCATGTTGCTGTCCAGTTCTCCCAGCACCATTTGTTAAAGAGGCTGTCTTTTTTCCATTGGATGTTCTTTCCTGCTTTGTCAAAGATGAGTTGGCCATATGTTTGTGGGTCTAGTTCTGGGGTTTCTATTCTATTCCATTGGTCTGTGTGTCTGTTTTTGTGCCAATACCATGCTGTCTTGATGATGACAGCTTTGTAGTAGAGGCTGAAGTCTGGGATTGTGATGCCTCCTGCTTTGGTCTTCTTCTTCAAAATTCCTTTGGCTATTCGGGGCCTTTTGTGGTTCCATATGAATTTTAGGATTGCTTGTTCTAGTTTCGAGAAGAATGCTGGTGCAATTTTGATTGGGATTGCATTGAATGTGTAGATAGCTTTGGGTAGTATTGACATTTTGACAATATTTATTTTTCCAATCCATGAGCAGGGAATGTCTTTCCATTTCTTTAAATCTTCTTCAATTACCTTCATCAGCTTTCTATAGTTTTCAGCATACAGATCCTTTACATCTTTGGTTAGATTTATTCCTAGGTATTTTATGCTTCTTGGTGCAATTGTGAATGGGATCAGTTTCTTTATTTGTCTTTCTGTTGCTTCATTGTTAGTGTATAAGAATGCAACTGATTTCTGTACATTGATTTTGTATCCTGCAACTTTGCTGAATTCATGTATCAGTTCTAGCAGACTTTTGGTGGAGTCTATCGGATTTTCCATGTATAATATCATGTCATCTGCAAAAAGCGAAAGCTTGACTTCATCTTTGCCAATTTTGATGCCTTTGATTTCCTTTTGTTGTCTGATTGCTGATGCTAGAACTTCCAGCACTATGTTAAACAACAACGGTGACAGTGGGCATCCCTGTCGTGTTCCTGATCTCAGGGAAAAAGCTCTCAGTTTTTCCCCGTTGAGGATGATGTTAGCTGTGGGCTTTTCATAAATGGCTTTTATGATCTTTAAGTATGTTCCTTCTATCCCGACTTTCTCAAGGGTTTTTATTAAGAAAGGGTGCTGGATTTTGTCAAAGGCCTTTTCTGCATCGATTGACAGGATCATATGGTTCTTCTCTTTTTTTTTGTTAATGTGATGTATCACGTTGATTGATTTGCGAATGTTGAACCAGCCCTGCATCCCAGGAATGAATCCCACTTGATCATGGTGAATAATTCTTTTTATATGCTGTTGAATTCGATTTGCTAGTATCTTATTGAGAATTTTTGCATCCATATTCATCAGGGATATTGGCCTGTAGTTCTCTTTTTTTACTGGGTCTCTGTCTGGTTTAGGAATCAAAGTAATACTGGCTTCATAGAATGAGTCTGGAAGTTTTCCTTCCCTTTCTATTTCTTGGAATAGCTTGAGAAGGATAGGTATTATCTCTGCTTTAAACGTCTGGTAGAACTCCCCTGGGAAGCCATCTGGTCCTGGACTCTTATTTGTTGGGAGATTTTTGATAACCGATTCAATTTCTTCGCTGGTTATGGGTCTGTTCAAGCTTTCTATTTCCTCCTGATTGAGTTTTGGAAGAGTGTGGGTGTTCAGGAATTTGTCCATTTCTTCCAGGTTGTCCAATTTGTTGGCATATAATTTTTCATAGTATTCCCTGATAATTGTTTGTATCTCTGAGGGATTGGTTGTAATAATTCCATTTTCATTCATGATTTTATCTATTTGGGTCATCTCCCTTTTCTTTTTGAGAAGCCTGGCTAGAGGTTTGTCAATTTTGTTTATTTTTTCAAAAAACCAACTCTTGGTTTCGTTGATCTGCTCTACAGTTTTTTTAGATTCTATATTGTTTATTTCTGCTCTGATCTTTATTATTTCTCTTCTTCTGCTGGGTTTAGGCTGCCTTTGCTGTTCTGCTTCTATTTCCTTTAGGTGTGCTGTTAGATTTTGTATTTGGGATTTTTCTTGTTTCTTGAGATAGGCCTGGATTGCAATGTATTTTCCTCTCAGGACTACCTTCGCTGCGTCCCAAAGCGTTTGGATTGTTGTATTTTCATTTTCGTTTGTTTCCATATATTTTTTGATTTCTTCTCTAATTGCCTGGTTGACCCACTCATTCGTTAGTAGGGTGTTCTTTAACCTCCATGCTTTTGGAGGCTTTCCAGACTTTTTCCTGTGGTTGATTTCAAGCTTCATAGCATTGTGGTCTGAAAGTATGCATGGTATAATTTCAATTCTTGTAAACTTATGAAGGGCTGTTTTGTGACCCAGTATATGATCTATCTTGGAGAATGTTCCATGTGCACTCGAGAAGAAAGTATATTCTGTTGCTTTGGGATGCAGAGTTCTAAATATATCTGTCAAGTCCATCTGATCCAGTGTCTCATTCAGGGCCCTTGTTTCTTTATTGACCGTGTGTCTAGATGATCTATCCATTTCTGTAAGTGGGGTGTTAAAGTCCCCAGCAATTACCACATTCTTATCAATAAGGTTGCTTCTGTTTATGAGTAATTGTTTTATATATTTGGGGGCTCCGGTATTCGGCGCATAGACATTTATAATTGTTAGCTCTTCCTGATGGATAGACCCTGTAATTATTATATAATGCCCTTCTTCATCTCTTGTTACAGCCTTTAATTTAAAGTCTAGTTTGTCTGATATAAGTATGGCTACTCCAGCTTTCTTCTGGCTTCCAGTAGCATGATAAATAGTTCTCCATCCCCTCACTCTGAATCTAAAGGTGTCCTCAGGTCTAAAATGAGTCTCTTGTAGACAGCAAATAGATGGGTCTTGTTTTTTTATCCATTCTGATACCCTATGTCTTTTGGTTGGCGCATTTAATCCATTTACATTCAGTGTTATTATAGAAAGAAAAGGGTTTAGAGTCATTGTGATGTCTGTATGTTTTATGCTTGTAGTGATGTCACTGGTACTTTGTCTCACAGGGTCCCCCTTAGGATCTCTTGTAGGGCTGGTTTAGTGGTGACAAATTCCTTCAGTTTTTGTTTGTTTGGGAAGACCTTTATCTCTCCTTCTATTCTAAATGACAGACTTGCTGGATAAAGGATTCTTGGCTGCATATTTTTGCTGTCTAGCACCCTGAAAATCTCGTGCCAATTCTTTCTGGCCTGCCAAGTTTCAAAAGAGAGATCAGTCACGAGTCTTATAGGTCTCCCTTTATATGTGAGGGCACGTTTACCCCTTGCTGCTTTCAGAATTTTCTCTTTATCCTTGTATTTTGCCAGTTTCACTATGATATGTCGTGCAGAAGATCGATTCAAGTTACGTCTGAAGGGAGTTCTCCGTGCCTCTTGGATTTCAATGCCTTTTTCCTTCCCCAGTTCAGGGAAGTTCTCAGCTATTATTTCTTCAAGTACCCCTTCAGCACCTTTCCCTCTCTCTTCCTCCTCTGGGATACCAATTATGCGTAGATTATTTCTTTTTAGTGTATCACTTAGTTCTCTAATTTTCCCCTCATACTCCTGGATTTTTTTATCTCTCTTTTTCTCAGCTTCCTCTTTTTCCATAACTTTATCTTCTAGTTCACCTATTCTCTCCTCTGCCTCTTCCATCCGAGCCGTGATGGTTTGCATTTTGTTTTCCATTTCCTTTAAAGCGTTTTTCAGCTCCTCGTGACTGTTCATTAGTCCCCTGATGTCTGTAGCAAGAGATTCTCTGCTGTCCTGTATGCTGTTTTCCAGCCCAGCGATTAATTTTATGACTATTATTCTAAATTCACTTTCTGTTATATTATTTAAATCCTTTTTGATCAGCTCATTAGCTGTTGTTATTTCCTGGAGATTCTTCTGAGGGGAATTCTTCCGCTTGGTCATTTTGGATAGTCCCTGGTGTGGTGAGGGCCTGCAGGGCACTTCCCCTGTGCTGTGGTGTATAACTGGAGTTGGTAGGCGGGGCTGCAGTCCGACCTGATGTCTGCCCCCAGCCCACCGCTGGGGCCACAGTCAGACTGGTGTGTGCCTTCTCTTCCCCTCTCCTAGGGGCGGGATTCACTGTGGGGTGGCGTGGCCCGTCTGGGCTACTTGCACACTGCCAGGCTTGTGATGCTGGGGATCTGGCGTATTAGCTGGGGTGGGAAGGCAAGGTGCACGGCGGCAGGGGGGGCAGGCTTAGCTCGCTTCTCCTTAGGTGATCCACTTCAGGAGGGGCCCTGTGGCAGCCGGAGGGAGTCAGATCGCTGCCGGAGGTTTGGCTCCGCAGAAGCACAGAGTTGGGTGTTCGCGCGGAGCGAGCAATTTCCCTGGCCGGAGCCGGTTCCCTTTGGGATTTTGGCTGGGGGATGGGCGGGGGAGATGGCGCTGGCGAGCGCCTTTGTTCCCCGCCAAACTGAGCTCTGTCGTCCGGGGGCTCCGCAGCTCACCCTCCCTTTGTCCTCCAGCCTTCCCGCTTTCCGAGCAGAGCTGTTAACTTATGACCTCCCAGACGCTAAGTCGAGCTTGCTGTCGGAACACAGTCCGTCAGGCCCCTCCGCTTTTGCAAGCCGGACTTGGGGGCTCTGCTTGGCCGGCGAGCCGCCCCTCCGCCCCGGCTCCCTCCCGCCAGTCCGTGGAGCGCGCACCGCCTCGCCGCCCTTCCTACCCTCTTCCGTGGGCCTCTCGTCTGCACTTGGGTCCGGTGACTCTGTTCTGCTAATCCTCTGGCGGTTTTCTGGGTTATTTAGGCAGGTGTAGGTGGAATCTAAGTGATCAGCAGGACGCGCGGTGAGCCCAGCGTCCTCCTACGCCGCCATCTTCTTGGAGAAGCACAGAGCAAGTGATTTAAGAGACCAAAAGGGAGATAGAAGCCTTGGGAGCCATACTTCTTCACACCTGCACCCCTATATTGGTTATAAAAGCCCGAAAAAAGAAGTCAGTTTCAATGTGACAGGGGAATATGTGAGTAAATATTAGGAAGTAATGATTACCGGTAGTCATCTGGGTGGCTGACTCACAGTGATATGTTTTAAATCATTAAATACATTGCCTGGGATATGGTAGATATTCAGTAAATGGTAATGATCAGTGAGCCAGACTTGAAGTAAAGGACACAGTCAAATCTGCCCCAAACTCCAAGCATCAATCCCAAGTTCAGGGGTTCTTGGAGACAGCCTCACTCTCAACTATCTGGCTACAAATTTAGGGGTTCCTATTATCATCTTTAAATTTGAAAATTTGCTAGAAGGACTTACAGAACTTAGCAAAGTGTGACACTTATGATTATAATTTTATTAGAGCAAAATGATACAAATCAGAACCAGCCAAGGAAGAGATGCAAAGGGTAGAATCTGAACTGCAAGGCTTCTAAATCTGAAGCTTCTATATCCTCAGGGATGCATTATCCTTCAGACATAGATCTGTGTCAATATCCCCAATATTTTCAACCCAGAAGCTCACCCGAGCTTCAGTGTGTAGTTTTTAATAGCTTAAGATGATAGACACTGGGAGATGAATGAAAATCCAACACCTGCTCTTCATGGTTTCTAACTGCTAATTCCTAATTGTTTACTGTCTGATTTTATTCTGTATCAATAATCATTAAACATTTAGACCCACCAGCTTTTCCCAATCAGAAAGTCAAAGGATATGTAGGATCTGATTAACCTTCCTTGCAGTCCTGTGCTTTAGGCAAGACGACTATCATCCTGAAGTCAGTGATGTTCATATAAATATCACCAGAGCAAACAAAAAATTAGAACCAGTGTTACATAGACGGTAAGAACTGAAGTTTACAGATCTGACACTAACACATGTATGTTCCCTATTTTCTTTAGTTTTTCTATTTTTAATTATTTTATTTTAGAGAAAGAATACATGTGAGTGGGGAGAGGGCCAGGAGAGAGAATCCTAAACAGGCTCCACAATCAGTATGGAGCCCAATGCAGGGCTCAATCCCATGACCCTGGGTTTATGACCTGAGCTGAAATCAAGAGTCAGACGCTCAACCTACTGATGCACTCAGGCACCCCTATATTCTCTACTTTCTGACCCCCGTCACACCCATTATCCATGGTTTATCACTGCCCTCTTCTTTCCTCATTCTATTCCCCTCTTTATGCCAGCCAATTGTTAAATTCTTTAATCTACTATGCTACATGTACTTCCATTATGATGCAGTTGTCATGAGGCTGGAGTGTTATTTTCAGAAAACATTTATCTAATTTTAGATCTGAATAGAACCAGTAGGTATAGTAAGTCCATTATGTATGGTTCTAAACTCATAGAAAAATCACAAAATCACCCCTTAGGGCTCTTTTATGCCAATTTACTGGTCAGAGTGTGGAGGAGTCAATGAAAGGGAGTCAGAAAGCATGTTTATGTCAGTAAAAACTCAGGCAGTTGGTCAGATCTTTTTCAGTGGCCTTGTGAAATTAACATATACATGTCACTTCTTACCTTTAATTCCTTAATATATTCTGAAATTTCTCATCTCAGCCTCATTAAAGAATGAAACTTTTATTTAGCACCAACCATAACCTTATGAAACAAGACACACTCTATGAAAGATCAATGTGTATACAACACAGACAGGCTTGGGCTAAGAAAGGGCTGATAGTCTATGTGGTTTATCTTTTCTCTAGAATTTTCCCTCACCTCTTTTCTCTTTATTTCTATGTTGTTTTTTTTTTTACAGAATGAATCCTCATTCCTTGTTACTCAACATTAGTAATCTCAGACATACTAGGTTATAAAGAGCTTAAAATACTTTAAACTCCCTGGATATTTGGATTTAAAGAAGAATGCAACTTTCAGGCTTTTGTGAAAGACAATTTAAAGCAGTCCCTTTCCTTGATGGTTTTCAAATTAGAGTAGATAGTCCATCAAAGTGGAAGGCAAACTTAACTGCATGAATTAATAGGCACAAAAACAACTTAGAAAACCTATGTATTTAACAGTAACAATAATCTTCATGCTTAACCATTGTGAAGTAATCCTGTAGTTGAAAAGTGGGGGAAAAGTTCTAAATTCTGAGAACACAGAGGAAGACTTAGCCCAAAAATAGAAGAAAAAAGAGAAAATAGAGTGAAATTACTTGCTCTTCTGAATTTGGCCTAACCTTGATTTAAGCTAAGCAGATGTTATGGTGAAAAATTAGTTTCATATTTTCTTCAAAGTTAAAGCAATTTAATGTAAACAATTGTGGCTATTTAAGGAAGGCACTTTAGTATGAATAATAAGGTTTAAGACATATGAACTTATAAACATTATTCAATAAAACACTGTAATCTTTCAATTCACTTTCAGAGCTAATCTACTAACTTATAGCAAAATACATGTCTCACTAGTAATTCACTTTGCCTCTAGGTTATTTCCCTTTTAACTTATACAAAAAACAGATAAATGTTAAATTATAGGAGGAAAATGGACTTCTATCATGGAAATAAGATATGTCTAATGTGTATTTTTTTTCAAATTATGTCGGGATTTATACTTTTATACTTTCAATTTACATAAACTCATCATTATCATCATATGCCTTTGTTCACTTACTTTCCTGAAACAAAAGTGTGGAAATAAATGTAATGTCAAAAATAAAAAGTGTTTGTTTGCATTGTTTATAATAACCTTGAATTTTTTTTTTAATTCTAAGGGAAGAAATATAAACTGAAAAAATACCTTGGTAATGGTAACCGTGTGGGAGGGGAATAGTTTTATTCTATTCCTGCACTCAGGTGCAGTTCTTCAGGCTACATATTTGTACAGATAGCTTGTTATTGCTCTGCTACCTAAAATATTTTACATACTAAATATTTGTTTTCTTTGTGATATTTTTGTAGTTGTGACAAGAGATTCACATGTTTTGAATCATGATTTCATTTTTTATCTCCCTCTCTCATCTAAGAAAAGCCAAAAAAACAAAAAAACTGCCTGGCTAGCTCAGTCAGTAGAGCATGAGACTCTTAAAAAAAAAAAGAAAAAGAAAAAAATTCCTTGCTTTTCTAGGCAGGCAGTTTCCCCAAACAGAATGCATCACTACTCAATTCTTACTTCCATTACAAAACTTAATGCATTCCGTTTTAATTTTTTTTCTTTTCTTTTTTTGTATTTGGTTTTTAACATAGAGAAATAAATGAGCATAATGGAAATACATGACTTTGGAGTCAGAGTAACTGGAAAAATTTTAGTTCTGATATCACCTTTGTGACTGCAAACATGTTTAATGTTGTTGTTCAGAAATTCCAGGTATAAAATTGAGAACACTAGTAAATATGTTTTTTCAAAAGCATATTTGTTGATGTTAAGCATAATACCTGTAAAACATCTTTCTTTTTATCCAATTAATAACAGCTCCTATTACTAATATAACAGAAATTCTTCTCAACATCAATTTTGTTTAATTATCTAACAGAGAAAGTGACAATTAGGAAGTACTCATTAGATATTCATGAAACTGAATAGAGCTGTCAGTTTTCAAGGATCACTTCTGTGGCCACCATTCTTTAATATCAAACAATCTGCTTCCTCCTACTGTTAATAGACCTTCAATTCTCAACCCTTGAGCGACAGGAGTGATCATCTGACCCCATGATAGACTATGAATAGCACCTCAGGACCCTGGCCCAACTGACTGGCCTGGAGGGTGCTTATGATCTAAACTAGCTTATGGACTTTACCTGGGATTTTATATATTGGAAGTAGGTGGGGGAAGGTGAGGTGTGATCTCTCCTCTTACGTTTCTAAACTTGATTAATATAACCTTAATATTCCTTCTATCAAGGAGATTTTTGCTTATGAAATGTGTGGATATGGGCTAAACACAAAGATGCAAAAATTGAAAGTCACTAGCATTTTTTGCTGGCATAATGTATATATGGGGGTTGGTGGTTAGGAGAAGGAGGGAAGGAAGAATGGAGGAGAGAGGGGAGAGAGAGTACATGTACATGAAATGTACATGTACATTTAAGTTGTACATTTAAGGTTGGGCAATATATTCCTAAAAGGTCTTTATTTCTGAATAAAATAGTTAAGATATAGTCCATAGTCTGTATCATATATTTATAAATGGTTTTCTCCAACCTTTATCTCACAGTGCTCACAGCATTAAAAATGCATGAAGAATTTGAGGCTTATTACTTTCTAATAGGTTTCTAAATTTAAAGTAGGCAAAATTTCTTGAGGCATGTAAATTTAAGTGTTATTCAAAGCAAAAAATCTCGTATTGGCCACCATCTTTATTTAAATCAGACTGATATATATGAACAGTGATAGGAAAAACTATGCTACTTGACTTTTCCTATTATAGATTACAAGAGATTTCAAGTTACATCAATTGTTTTTCTAAACTTTTGTAAAGTATTTGACATCTGGCTTATTTTTGTATTATTTTCATTTTTCCTCTCTAAATCTTTCTATTTAGTCTTCTGTTTACTCTCTTTCTGTTTACTGTTTTTCTATTTAGCTCTTATCTCAGTGTTTTAAAAAATTCTGCACCTAGCAAAATAAAAGTCCGGCAACCATACAACCATGCCCTTCTTCCCACATCTCGATCACCCACCTACCTACCTACCTACTTACCTATTTATTTATGGTATCCAAATATCATAACACTACTACACATATAAGAAGACCATTGTAGGTTCATGCCTGAGACTAGTAAGAAATTCAAGAATATTTGTGAATTTCCATATTCTAAATATTAAATCTAAAATTACCAAGGGTATATAAGATTTTTTTTAATTTGTTCCACTCCAAAATTCAAAACTCAAGCCATTATCATATTGCCTATAATTCCAAATCTAGAACTGCTAGTCTTCTATCAATAACCACCTTGCCTTCTTCCATTCATCCTACCTGCCTACCCCACTCACACACAATTTCAGTATGTTCTTAAATCACGTCTGAAGTTGGCATTTTGTTACTACCCAAATTTTATTAGCCCTCCCCTAATAACAACAACTGATTCTAACTCTAGTACAATTGATCTTACACAATTGTTTTTTTTTAATGCAAGTCAGATAACAACACTTTTAAATCCTTTGATTTTTAACATCCCATCTAGACTAAAATCTTAACACAGTTCAATATGGCCTATATTGTTCTACCAAATCTGGTGTCTATTTACCCCATTAGATTCATCTCATATTACTCCATCCTCTCTCCACCTTCCCTTCTCAATTGCCTGCCCAACAACCACCTTCCTGAAACTCAAGCCTGAACCAATGAATCATTCTCTTTCTAGAACATTTGCACTGCTTATCCTTTCTTTACCTGGGACTCTCTTTGTCTTCCTTGTGCTGCTGGCCCCTTTCCATGCTTCAGATCTGAATGGTATTTTAGAGACTCCCTCATGAATCCAGTGGTTTCCAATTTGTAGTCCTCAGAGCATCATTATCAGTATCACTTGGGAACTTGTTAGATACGAAGATTCTTAGCCACAGCTTGAACCCACTGATTTAGAAAACCTAGGGTAGAGTCCAGGATTCTGATGTTTGCAAGTCCTCCAGGTGATTCTGTTGTATGTTCAAACTTGTGAGCTACCTAGTGCACCCTAAGCTAACGGAATCCACTTCCTACCAGTCATGCTGTATCACGTCACATATTTTACAAAGCTCTTGTATTGTCAAAATGATGTCATGCATTGTGTGTTTGTTCTTTGTTCAGTTGTCTATTGTCTAAATCCACTCTCTAGATCTAGATTGAGGTTAAATTCATTAGTATATTAAAGCAGGGTATTTACCTTTCCAGTTGGCACAATAAGCAGATAGTTTATTTTGAAAAGTGATCCCAGGGAACAGGATCCCACAGATCCAGGGAGAGCCAATTAAAGGGTATATGATTGAGTTACTTCTTGCTGTGGACAATTGAGGCTCAGTCCCGCTGGGAACACTGAAGAATCACACCAGGTGACCCTCAGAATTGTGCATCTAACCACAGTAAAGGGCAATATTTATGCATCAGTCTTTACCCCTGTGGGACAAGACCTATCCTAGGGGATATTAACTCCCTCATAATTCCAGGTCTATTCACAGGCTAGAAGAACTGTGCACAATCCAACAAACACCAAAGAAGCCCCAACTAATGAGGACAAGTTGGAGCCCCAACTAATGAGGACATGCTGTCAGGTAATATCAGCATGCAGTTGATGGTCACAGTAATGCCTGGAGCAAATAAATGGGCTGAGAGGATGTGAAGCATGGTAAAGGAGATAGATGTCTGACATACTTTAAACTATGGTATCTGCATCAGCTAAAAAATGCCAAACCTGTAGCAGATACCTGACAAATATTTCCTCCATAATAAAGTCAATCCATGACTCAGTCTATTAACACACATATACACAATTGGGAGAAGGCAGAGACAAGACTTAACGCAGTTGTGATAATTTACTAAACCCATGCATCGCTTATCTTACCCAGCTGCCTTTCATTTATAAAATAAAAGAAATAATTAATTTAAACATTAGTTTAATTTTTTTAAGTTTTATATTCTTAAGTAATCTTTACATCCACTGTGGGGCTCAAACTTACAACTCCAAGATCAAGAGTTGCATGCTCTTCCAACTGAGCCAACCAGGAGCCCCAACATTAGTTTAGTTTTGATGATGATTTGATACTGCATAAGGGAAATCCACATCTTCTACCACTCTCACGTCGTCAGGGAATTTATAGTAGTCCCAGCTATACTGATGGTGCAAACTAAGGTCTTGTGGAAATGCAAAATGAGAATACTTTAACCTGTTATCACCTAGGACTAGTTTAGTAGTGCTTAAACTTTACCATATAGCAGAATAAAGAGCGAGATTTATTAAAACACACTGCTGGACCCCTTACCCCAAACTTTTTGAATCAGGAGGCCTGGGGTGAGGCCCAACATTTGCATTTCTAATGAGTGTCAGGTGATACTGTTGCTTATGGCCTAGGGACCATACTTTGGGAACTATTGGTCTAAGAAATCAAGTACAATTTGTATCTTTTACGTCTCATTCCTGTATTTCACTTGAGATTTGATTCCTTCAAACCATCATATGCTTAGAAATCTGTAAGTTAGGTTTCAAATCATAGTTCATTTTTAATAAATATATTTAGAATTGTGTTTTTATATCCATGTTAATCTAAATATTCCCCTGAGTAGAATATGATCTTTGGCTGTTTCCCCAATTCATCATCCCTTGATTTATTGAAGTCATTCAGAATTTGACATCTAGTTGGTTTTTGGTTTGTTTGATTTGTTTTGTTTCACTTAATATCCCTAGTACTTATTTGGAATTTTTTCTCAACAGCTGCACTGCAAATCATAGCTGTGTTATCATTGTTTCCATAATAGAATCTCTTTTAACCAACTTCCATGTAATAAGTTCACAAAATTAGCCAAATTTCTTCATTCCCTCAATAAAATATAATGACTCTACAGCCTTTTCTTCAGTGCCTCCAGTAGGTAGAAACCATGAAAAACAGGAGTTGAGGCAAACGTCAAAATGTGAGTAGCTTAAAACATGAATGCAATTTCCAAGCAGGCATTCTGATTGGCTCTGCTAAGTGGCTGAATGCTGATCTGGAAGTGAAAAGGCAGAACCTTTAGAGACTCCACTGGACCTGATTGATGTGTAGAAACTATGGCCAGAGAATGATAAAGACAGACTTTAAATGCCATTATTTTATATTTCCTAAAGATAAAAGAGACAAGTCCCTCCTCATCTTGGTAAATGTCTTTATACCAACCTTCTAATTTACATGGCACATAACCTGGGAATTTGACTCTACACTTAACATGCTATATGTACTAGGAAAAATTACGTAAGCCCCCTGGGTTTCCCTTCCTATATTTTAAGAGTGGATTAGTTCTTACTCCATAGAGTTATCATAAAAATTAAATGAAAAAAAAATCCCTATAATTTACATGACAAACTTTACCTATAATTTACCTGACAAACTTTCTGGAATATATTATAGGTGCTCTATAAATGTGAATTCCGAATATTGCAATGGTGACAATGATGATGATAATTTTTTTACATCTGTATCTATTTTTTCCCCTACACATTTATCTATGTGTATGTATCATTCTATATTTCTATCTACTTGTATACTGGATGCCCACCAGTCAAAGAGCACTGAGAACATGCAGATAACAGCACAAAGTTGGGCTTCTTGATATTGTTGAAACACAGGAGACCAGGTATTTGTGGGAACCAGAGATGACTCAGTAAGAGGGACCTGTTAGACTTGTTATAGGATTTGGGCTTGTGTTGGGTGATTGTAAGGAGAGTTCAAGGAAGTATGGGTTTTCTTTGTATGCGATATGGTCAGAAAGGAAGGCATTTCTATTACTGAGTATCTTAGTTGTAAAGAAGATAATTAGTAAAGAAATAGTAGTCACACATGTGGGTGAAAGTAATGTTTAGAATTGGGGGGGTTCACAATATTCTTTTTTTTAAGTTTATTTTTATTTTGAGAGAGATAGCAAGAGCACATGCATATGCATGAGCAGCGGGGGAGGGGCAGAGAGACAGGGAGAGAGAATCCCAAGCCTGATCATGATAGGGCAGAGTCCTACATGGGGCTCAATCTCATGAACTGTGAAGTCATGACCTGAGCGAAATCAAGAGTTGGATGTTTAACTGATTGAGCCACCCAGGCACCCCCACAATGTTCTTAATTTTGTCTAAGTTTAACCATGATTACAAAATGGCTACGGTTTGCATGTTATCTTGCTCTATTATGAGTAAACTCATAAAGTGTTGTCCTCGAGTACCTTTTCAAAAACAGTGTTTTTCTTTAAACCTGTTTTGTGGGATTTGCAGCATATAATAAAATTGAAATTAATGTTCAATGTCCCCAATTTATTTATAGAAACAAACATGAATATACAATCCATAATTTGATTGAATTATGAAATCAAAGAAAAATGTATAATGAGCAGAACTTTTCCAAAAGCCTAAATTTTCAATTTTATAATGATAAAGGGCCTCCTACAATAACTATGGCAGCTAAGAGCTAGTCATCTTTGGGTAAATTAGTGGAACAAATTCTTTTGAACAATTTAGAGCAATTTCATTCTTTTCTCATTCACAGTATTCCTTTTTGCATTTAATATTTAATTTTAGCTCGATTGGGAATTCAAGAGAAGCATAATTTTAAAATCTTATTTTATTTTCCTAAAGGCGGCCTAGTTGTTCCTACTATGCAGACATCATAGAATTAAAAAAAAAAGTTCTTGTTGGGGGAAAAAAAAGCTCTTACTCAGAAATTATTTCTTTGTTATATAAATGCCCTACCAAGTGGTAATAATGATATATATATGCTATCCAAGTTGTGTTCTTATTCAATGGTGTCAATTTGATAATCTCACTACACGTAGCTCCTCTGCTTTTCTCAAGCAAAGTCTCCTATGAGGGTGAATAAATGAATAAAATAATCTGTTCTTCAAATGCAAGGAGTCTAAGTGATTTACCAAGATTTGAGAAATTTTATTATTTTTTTTATTCTAGAAGATTAAAAAATAGAAATGGAGATTCACACTCAAGTACAGAAATAGAGATTTTATTGTTTGTTTTTAATCTTTCTGAAACGTGGTTGGCAGAGTTCACCTGCTTCATTCCTCACTTCCTAAATAGGACCACCTCCTAAATCACTGGCTATATATTGTCTTAGTTTTGAAATATTTCATGAACTTTCCTATTACTCAGAAACTTTTCTGACTTCCAAGGTAAATGTCATTCACTACAATATAAAACTTTGTTTTCTTGTTAGAAACTCCACTGAAATTGAAGGCAGCTGTTGACCTTCCTGCTTGAAATAACTTTTCATACACATGGAAGCTTCTCACATCCACATGAAACAATATAAATTATTTTCACCTTTCTTATAGATTCTACTTCCTGTTCTGTGCTTATTTTCATACTTATTTCTCTCTGACCCATCTTTAATTTCTGCAAAATTCTGTGGAAATGAAGAGTCTCAGCCTGTTCAGATGAATGTAATAAGGTCATTAATCATATTGAAAATAACTTGCTTATTATGCTCAAGGTTAATCCATTCTAGTAACATGAGTGAATATTATATAAATACCCTAACGCTAACTTCTTTTCCAAGAGATGCCAATTGTTTCACTCCAATGAACAACAGAAAAATCTCCCCCCACCAATAATTCCAGAGTTGTTAAATTTGTTCAACTCACAGACACAGCAAGAAGCATCTGGTTGGGCAATACATATCATGATAAATGCCAAGGTAGGGAGAGTATGCAGCATGTGAGGACCCTTTCTTTCCTTTCTTCCCCAACATCAGCCAAATGCAAAAACTTACATAATACTCCTGCCCTATGCACACATACATACACCACTTACAACTAGAAAAAAAGAAATGATACCTGAAATAATGTACAATTTTATACAGATGAGAAACTCTGAAACTCTATTTTCTATAGATTGTTATTTCAATTGTATGTTGAGATTATGTTTAAAACAAATTGAACGTGTGATTACTTTTTCTCTCTAGTGGGTGGGGTTTGGCAGAGAAAAATTATTAGTAGTTATTGAAAATATAACAGTATATATTGTTTCCATATATTCAGAATGTATATGGATGGAATAGTCTGACCTCATTACACTAATAATAATAAAGATTATAGAAAAGGAAAATTTATGGATATAGAAAGTAGATTTGTTGTTGCCTGGGGTTGGGGATGGGCACAGAGATGAGCTATAATAGGAATGAGAAGTGTTATTGTAATGTGAAAATACTCAGGAATATGTTAGTTGCAGAGCAACTGGGTAAAATCATAAAACTAGATCTTACACTAACCTAAAAAATATCTAACTTGAAATGTATTGACTGACTGTAAATACATATAAATATACATTCTTAATAATACTTAAACTAGATGTAGACCTAAAACAGAAAAAAAGTCCCTGTTTCATGCCTACCCAATTGTCCTTCCTTCTAATGTCTATAAAAATGACTTGTACAAAGTAGGTGTTTAAGAAATTTTTTGAATAAAAAAAGAAAGAGAGTCAGGGAGAAAAGGAATGTGGGAAAAAGAAAGGAGGCAGGCAAGAAGGAGAAGGCTAAAAGACCAATATTTTCCATTCATCCTTCTAGTCCTTTTTCTATTAGAGATGCACTCATTTCTGGGGTACCTGGGTGGTTCAGTTGGTTAAGCACCTGAATCCTGATTTCAGCTCAGGTCATAATCTCATAGTTTGTGAGTTCACTGCATTGGGCTCTGTGCTAAAAGCATGGAGCCTGGTTGGGATTCTCTCTCCCTCTTTCTGCCCCTTCCAGAGTATGCTAGTGCTTTCTGTCAAAAATAAATAAACTTAAAGAAATGCACTCATTTTCTCAAACACACACACACACGCACACACCACATTATGCATATATACTATGTATTTTACATAATAGGGCATTATCTTTTACATTTCAGTTAGCGATCTTTTCACTTCAGAATGTTATGTCCATACATATAACTCTAAGTTTTCTTTTTTAGTACCTGCCCTGTGTACCATAATATAATTATAATTACCAACCCTACTTTGGGATCTCACTCCAGCTGTTGGACACAAGTAGCTCTAAGATTTCCTCACAATTTCTGGATTATTTAATCTATGCCAACACCTCAGAAGACTTGCTGAGTGAATTTTCCCTAGTTCTTTATTTGCTATTCTTATACCTTTATTTCCCCCCAATCCTTCCATAGTTGTATAAGCCTAGTTGTTTATTCTGTAAGTATTTCATAATGGTCTGCTTCCTTGACTGAACCTAGACTGGTCTCCAAAGATGGTTTTCCAATGATTCATACCCTCTGGTACCAGTGGCCTTCTGTGGTTTCCTCCTAAATTGAATTTAGGCTAGTCATGTGGAATTAATTGTACACAGAAAAGGCAACACTGTGTGGCATTTGAAGATAAGCCATAAGAAGCCTAAAGGGTCCACCTTCATTTCCTGGAATATGCCGTCAGATGTTCAACGACCCTGAGACTGCCATGCTATGAGAAAGCCCCAAGAAGGTCTCTAACTACATGGCAGATACCTAGTCGCCCATGTTTCTCCAGCTATCTCAACTGAGATAACAGAGACATGGGTGAAGAAACCATTGTGGATATCCAGCCTAGTTGAGGATTCCAGCCCTATTCTCCATCTGACTGCAACTACATAACAGATTCCAAGTGAGAACTGCCCAACTGAGTCTAGTCAACCCAAGTAAATGTGAGATATAAACATATGTTGTTTTGGGGGTGCCTGGGTGGCTCAGTTGGTTAAGCGTCCTACTCTTGGTTTTGGCTGAGGTCACGATCTCATGGTCATGGGATTGAGCCCCGTGTCTGGCTCTGTGCTGACAATGCTAAGCCTGTTTGGGATTCTCTCTCTCCCTTTCTTTCTGTCCCTCCCATGTGCATGCTCTCTCTCACACTCAAAATAAATAAATAAACTTAAAAAAATGTGTTGTTTTTCAGGCCACCCAGTTTTGGCATTATTTGTTACATAGCAAGATATATCTTTAATAATATTGTTCAGAGTGTTGAAAAATACCTGTGCCTATTTTTGGAATCTAAATTGCATTAAACTATTATCTATTCCTACAGCAGTGTTACACTTTAATTCCTATAGCTTTGAGGTATTTTTGATGAATAATAATGTCAGTTCCTGTTCATTATTACATTTTCCCCAAAATTTCTTGACTATTTATATGTACTCATTCTTCCAAGTAAGCTTTATAATTCATTGTTTTCAAGTTTCCTCCTATTACCCTCACCTTACCTCCATGAATAATAATCTATTGTGCCTTCAATTCTGATATTGTATTCTCTATTAAGTTGAATTATAAAGAAGTAATATCTTTATAATACTGCATACTCTTAACCAGGATAATGGCATAATCTCTTTGTATCTTTATTTAAGTTCTTCATTAAAGTCTAATCATTTCCTTCATATAGATGACATATTACTATTTCTTAGTGTATGCTATAGGGTCTATTTGTGCACCCCTCCCGCCCCCACTCCCAAATCACACTTTGAAATCCCAACACCCACTGTGATGGTGTTAGAAGCTGAGGAGGCCTTTGGGAGGTAAACTGGCCCTGAGAATGAAGACTTCATGAATGGAGTTAGTGTTCTTATAAAAGAGGCCCCACAGAGCTCCCTAGCCCTTCCATCATGTGAGGACATGGTGAGAAGGCACAGACTATGAACCACAAAGGGAGCCTTCACCAGAACATGACCGTGCTGACACCCTGATCTTAGTTTCCCCAGCCTCTAGAACAATAAGAAATAAATTTCTATTGTTTATGAGCTACCCAGTCTGTGGTAATTTGTTATAGCAGCCCAAACCAACTAAGACTGTAATATAAGATGGTTGGTTTGCCTCTTTGGGCAAATTATACTGTGTTGGACAACATCCATCCAAAATTCATGTCCTTCATGGAACCTCAAAATATGATTTTATCTGGAAATTGAGACATTGCAGATGTAATTAGTTAAGGTGAGAGCATACTGGAGTAGAGTGGGCTCTCTTGCAATATGAGTGGCATCCTTAATAAGACAAAGGAAATTTGTACACAGAGAAGAGAATGTCATGTGAAGACATAGAAGCAGACACACAAAAGGAAGAATGCCAAGTGAGGATGGAGGCAGACATAGAATTGATGCAACTATAAGCCAAGGAATGCCAAGTAGTGTCTGCAACCTTCAGAAGCCAGAAGAGAAATTATGGAACAAATCTCCCTCAGACTTCTAATAGGAACTGACCCTGCCAACATTTTGATTTTAGTCTTCTAGCCTCCAGACTATAAAAGAATACACTTCTATGGTTGAAAGCCACCCAATTTGTGGTAATTTGGGATAATAGCTCTGGGAAACTAACACACTAATCCACACCATTTGTGTCATTTACAATCATAAGGATTTATTTCCTTTGTGTTTTCTATAGATATTGGTGGCTTCTTAAAGTTAGAATTAAGTGGAAACTGCAGTTTTTCTCCCAGAACCTCATAATAAAATTAAACCAGATCACATATCCAAACACTTACTTGAAAGTAGTCATCAAAGTAACCACATTTCCTAATCTAAAACTTGATATTAAATTTCCTGTTCTTTGTATTTAGAATTAAAAGTATGATTCAGGGGCAGCTGGGTGGCTCATTCAGTTAAGCATCTGACTCTTGTTTCAGCTCAAGTCACGATCTCACGGTTCATGGGTTCAAGCCCCGCATGGGGCTCCACTCTGACAGTGTGGAGCCTGCACGGGATTCTTTCTCATTCCCTCTCTCTCTGCCCCTACCACCCTGCTGTCTCACACATACTCTCTCTCTCTCTCTCAAAATAAATAAACTTTATAAATAAATGCATACATACATACATACATACATACATAATAGAAGTATGCTTCAGAGACAATAATATTCTAAACTCAGAGTTTAATACAGATGAAGACAAATGATTCATATGTCCTTGAACTCAGTGCTGACTAGAATCCTACTCATGGGGTGGCATGCTAATCTGCACAAACTATGGGAATATTGTGCAGGTACAGCAAATTCACCAACCCCTGTATCTACAGTATCACCCCTTTCACATGTGTTGCCATTTTTTTTAAATCCACTACTTTAACTGAAGCATCAGGAATTGATGAATGAGCTTCCATTAGAGTCTTGAAAAATGTTAACTAATCACTCTGAAGTGTGTATTCTTCATTAGGGGATATCATATTTAGCTAAGTGCAGCATAAAAACAAAGCTAACAGAAGCATATCTATTGACTATTTAGGTCAAAAGAATCTAAATTATATGTAATAAAATAAATTGCCCCACAGCCTTGATTTTTTTTTTCAAGACTACTCATGTTCAGAAGTGAGCACCAACTCTAGATCCAGAGATGGACCATGTAACCAGCTAACCAGTCAGGGCATTTCACTCCCCTGCCACAATGGTGGCTACAAGGGTATATTAGTTTTCTATTACTACTTTAATAATTATCACAAACTTAGTGGTTTAAAACAGCACCAATTTATTATTTTAAGCTCTGGAGATCATAAATGGGTTTCACTTGGTTAAAACCAGTGTCCTCAGGGCTGCATTACTTCCTGACAGCTCAAGAGGAGAATGTTTTCTTGCCTTTGAGCCTCTAAAGAATGCACTCCTTGACTCCTGGCCCTCTTCTATCTTTAAAGAAAGCAATGGAGTCATTTACACACTTGTGTTACCCTCACACTGACTCTCCTGACTCCCCCTTCTGCATTTAAGGACCCTTGTGATTATACTGGGCACACCTAGACAATCAGGACACTCACCCTGTTTCAAGGTCAGCTGCTTAGCACTCTACATCCAGCTACTACCTTAATTCCTCTTCACCTTGTAATGTTACATATTCACAGGTTTAAGGAAGGAGGAGGTAGACATCTTTGGGAAGTCGTTATTATGCTTACTACAATGGATAATAGGTCTAAATTAGTACAATTAGACCTTTGCTAGGGATGCTGAGAAAAAGACATTAATCTTCACTTCTGGACAGAAATGGGGAAACATATAGTCTGAGAATTTGCTACCATCCATCTTGGTGGCAAAAGAGGATTCAGTCTTAGGATCAAGATAATATAATGGAATTCAAAGGACAGAAAAGCATGAATAATTTGTTAGGTAATATCACCAAGCTATTGGATTAAGCTTCATCTGAAGTTCATGTTAACTCTAGTGTTTTCAATTATTTTAAGCAATAATTTGTCCTTTGTAAGTAAAGCAGCATGAGACAGATTTATACAGGCAAAGCTATCCTATGTGATATGTTTGTTATCTTTATAACTTTTGTATTTATGTTTACTGTGATCTTTGTATCTCCACATTATTTTTTCTAATTGCTTATTGCTATCATAAAGGAAACTGATAATTTCTGAATGATTATCCTAATTAAATCATCTGTTAATTCTAAATGATATATAATTTTATTCCTTTGATGTTTTTTGGCAGAAAAGCTTAAAATCTTTAAATAATAACAATACTGCCTCTTTTTCTCAATATTTAGATCTCAGTTATTTTCTTGTATTGACTAAGATTTCCAAGTCTATATTTTATTTTATTTTATTTTTTCAACGTTTATTTATTTTTGGGACAGAGAGAGACAGAGCATGAACGGGGGAGGGGCAGAGAGAGAGGGAGACACAGAATCGGAAACAGGCTCCAGGCTCTGAGCCATCAGCCCAGAGCCTGACGCGGGGCTCGAACTCACGGACCGCGAGATCGTGACCTGGCTGAAGTCGGACGCTTAACCGACTGCGCCACCCAGGCGCCCCTCCAAGTCTATATTTTAAATACAGCATTTCACTGTTAGCTCTGAGTCCACAAGGTAATACGTGCGTTATTTCTTCTTTATTTTCTGGATTGCTTTTAAGTACAAATAAAAATCCCTTTTTTTAATTTCTCTCTTTGAACAGTAAAGGAAAATATTCCACCAGTTAACTATCTTTATTCTGACATACAGAATAGAATACTGACACTTCTGTTACTGTTTCAAAATCTAAAAACTTTGGGCTTTATACATAAACTATTAAATTATCCACCCTAAAAGCAAATTATTTCATAATTACATTGGTCAATAATCAGTTTGGAAGACTTAACATGTCTATGTTGAACGGTGAATGAGGTACTCAGAAAATGTACTAAGACATAGATTTTTGTGGATAAAGTAGGGCTCACAACAGTAAATGATTACTGTGATGGTGTCCATAATCATTATTAACTCACCATTATTAAATCTTTCCATAACAAAGGAGAAGACTATTACTGAGGGTTTGCTACACCTGTTATGAAATTTGAAAGTAGTAGAATCTTGATGTACCAGAAGAACAGAAGGTATTAATTTCTTTCCTTACGTCTTTACACCTTAGCACCTTATTTTTGGTGGATTGGGTCCTTATACCATAGATCCTCAAATCCTACATTCTGCACTTGTTTGTTTTTAAAAGCTTTTAATGAGCTCTTGTCCCATGACACGTTAGCACAACCTGCCTTATTTTTTCACAATGACAAAACCCCGCAGATTCTAAATGAGAGATTTTATGTTATTTATTTTCTTTTTTCTGGGAGCCCAAACAAAGGAAATGACTTTTCCCTGGGATACTGTAAAAGCTCTCAGATGAGTTTCTCTTTCAATTCAGATTTCTTTCAGTTTAGCAGTTCATACATCGACTCATGGAGAATTCTACTTAAGGTCTTGTTCTGATTCCGTGGGTGAACTGAAGCAGAACACCGAAGACTAGAAGACATTTTCCCTGTGAGCAGCCAATCATGCCCTCCTGCCTTTCGTTGCTTCTTTGATTTCTCAGACAAATATTTCATTTCAGCACTGCAATGTATTTCATAAGCCTGACCTAGCCATACTCTGATTTCCCTTCTGCTCTCTTGAAGGGCAATGCACAACATCTTTCAAAATTACTCTGTAGAAGGCCAGAAGTACCATTACTTCAAAGGCAAATTTGACTTCTCTCTTTAGCTCTGAAAATCAGCTATGTTTTTTCTTTAAAAACTTCCATAAGTCAGAGCTGAAGAAGTGTATTTATTATACTAGTTACCAAAATTGCTTACGTTCCCAAATATTATTATTATTTTCTCCATTACTGTAAATATCTGTTTACAAAAATAAACCAATTAATTAATATCTATTGAATTTGATATTGGTATCAGATATTAGGGAGGCTGTATAGATATGTTGAGGTCTACATGAAATGCTTATGGATCTTATTTGAAATGAATAGGATCACTGATTAATCATTATACTCATTGTTCAGTGAAAGTTTGTTGAGTCGCTACAAAGAGGTTAGAACAAAACTTGTTATATAGAGACTGATTTTTCTGCTACATTTTTAAAGGTTTCATCTTGATTGCTAAATATGGTCAACTGGAAGTAACTGCTAAGTGGACTGTGGTGAGTATTCCGAAGCTAATGACCTACAGGCTGGAATCTGGTAGAAAAAAACACTGTGAATTTCTACATTGGATATGGGAGGGGCAGTAAATGGCATGAGTGTTATTTATTTGCTATCTCTGGCAAGAGAAAGGAAATAGACCCTGGGAGTCAGAGTAATGAATTAACTCTACGTGCCCATGGATAAATGGGTTTACCTCTGTTTCTTCATCTGTAAAATAAGGATATTGGATGAAGCAATTGCCTAATTTTTCTTGCTGCTTAATCCTCTGACTTCCAACATTTGAAAAAAAAAAAAACATTTACTAAACTCAGCTTACTATGACATGGTTTCTTTTTTCTTTTACAGACATTTGTGCCATCTTATGCTTAGTTCACATATTTGCTGCTATGTGATTAAAGTTAACAAATTTACTTATTTAATGAAATTTAACTATTAGATATGATGAACCCTCGATGTTGATGAAACACATCTGGACCTTCCATTTAATTATGGCTAACTTCCTATAATTTTAGGTTACCTGTAGATACATACATACAATATAATTATTTCATTCAGTTTTCAAAAAGGACAATCCACTACAATTTTTTAATGTGATGAGTGTATGTATATACACAAATATGTGTGCATGTGTGCATATGCCAATAATTAGTGTTAGAAAGAATATGCTTGGCCACTGGAATTTTTTTTCATTTTTTAGTGTTATGTCACAGGGTGCATTTCCATAGGAACAGGCATGATTAGTGCTGTCTGTAGATTTTGTGCTAAGTTTATTGTCCTAAGTTCCTCCTGAAATCATTAATACAACACTCAACGACTAGATATGATACATTTCAAAAATGATTAACCTAAATTTGCATTTATAACTTTCAAATAAATATGTCATCAAATATTCCTGAGACTCCACCAGACCCCTCTCCTGCTTTCCCATAAAATTTTTATAGGACTGCAAATTATTCTATTATGCATTGCCCTTTAGCACTTCCTAATACTTCATAATCATCGATACAGATATCCTTCTCAATTAGAGATATATTCTTATTTTCCAAAGTGATACAGAAAAAAAAGTGAATATTCAGAAAATCATTTCAAGATAGGTATAATATAAAAAGCAAAGTTAAACCTAATACTTTTTTTCTCACTTGGAATTCATAAGTGCCAAAATATCTAATTCAAAACCACAAAATCCAAAAAAGTATAGATGTTGTTTGAACATTAATTTAGGAAACTTATATTATAAACATTCTTAACACACTAAATTGATAATCCAATATGGCCTAGTTATCTTTTAATTTTAACTTTGAAATTACTATATTAAAATAACCACAATTTTATTCAGAAGGTCATTTTGTGGATAAAGGCAAGAAGATACTGATTTATTGAACACGTTATTTAAATTTTAGCCTTGGTGAGATAGAACATTCTTATCATGGCAATGTTAATAATCAATTTATAACAATAAGGAAATCAATATGGTTATTAAAAATAAATTTTAAAATCTTAAAGCTTCTTTTTTGTTCTATTTTAATAATGTATTCTAGTAAGAAAAGTGAGTTTGGGAGATTTTCTAAGATATTGCAGTATAGTACCACTAAGACTTGTGATTGCTATTAAAATGTAATAATTTATTACTCACTTGATGACTTTATTGCACTGCCATGACTCCTACCCTAGCTTATGTCATCAACACTGATTGCCTGGAAGGCCAATGATTTCCTAATTTTTCTGTTAACTTGTAGTTATTGTGGCAATCCCATTCACTGTACACCTTAACAAAGAAGAATTCTGATCATGTTCTATTCTGTTTAAAACAAAGACAACCAAACCATCAACAACTAGCAATAATATCTGAATTTAATAAATGAGTAAACACACATATTATTAGGAAACCTGAAACTTATACCGTTTGAGGGTCTTCTTTTAGGAAAAGAACATAACATGAACAAATGCAAAATCAGATATGAATGTGAATTATGTTTTTGAAAAGAAACATGAAATCACAATAAATTACAGATTCAAAAAACTTTAAAAATATAAAAATACACAAAATATAAATAAATGTATTTATTTATAAAGTGAAACAATACTATAGCACTAATTTTCTAACATTCATCGACTATTCTTGGGTCGCCTTTTCATTTGACAAAGATTTTATGATATCATTTTCCATAGAGAGATTAAGAAGAGGTTTCATTCTTGAGGCACCTGAGTGGCTCACTCAGTTAAGCATCCAACTTTGGCTCAGGTCATGATCTCACAGTTTGTGAGTTTGAGCCCTGCATCAAACTGAGCTGAGCTGTCAGCCCAGAGCCCGGAGACCACTTTGAATTCTGTGTGTCTCTCTCTGTCTGCCTCTCCCCTGCTTGTGCGCTCTCTCTCTCTCTCTCTCTCTCAAAGTTAAATAAACATTTTTTTTTTAAAAAAGAAGAGATTTCATTCTTTCTTCTAATGTATATTTTTGCAAGAATTTTGCTGAGGGAGGGCAAAACATAGTTGACAGGGCCAGAGGTGTATACAGCTATATTCACAAATCTTACTATGCCCAACAATGGAAATAGATTGGTAATGGAAGTGACACACACATGACAGCATATAATTATAAACATACATGCATAGGCACACATAGAATTTAAAGTAAATACATCCCCAACTCAATTTCCCTTTATACAGATCATTGGTGGTGGTTGAAACCATGACCTCTCATGAAAATCCTGATTTTAGTAGGCAAACTACTAAGTCTCCAACTTCAGCCAGCTGGAGCATGTGCACCACAGAGGCCATGAGGCCCCTGTAGCCATCTAGATGCCACTAGACCTATACCACCTTCCTAGAGGCTGGCTATGCTTCTGACTTTCTTTATGGCTCAGTTTTGTAACATTTGAATTATCAGAACTTTATGCGAGTGTTGTTGACCTAGCATTAATATACCTAATTGCAGAGCACCCACTCTTAATCTTTCACATCCCTATCGGATCCTCAGGCTCCAGCACCTGTCATATGTCATATTCTGTCTCCTGCTTTAAAGCACACTTGTCTGGTGAAACTAAGCATTTGGCTAAAACTCCTAAGAAAGAAAGAAAGAAAGAAAGAAAGAAAGAAAGAAAGAGAGAGAGAAAGGGAGGAAGGAAGGAAGGAAGGAAGGAAGGAAGGAAGGAACGTAGGAAGGTAGGAAGGAAAGAAGGGAGAAAGAGAAAGAAAAAAATGCCCACAACAACTCCATGACAAAACATAAGGGAAAATGAGATAGAGGAAAATCAAAGTGGAAAGTCCACAATTTTAACCAATTATTACGAAAGGTTGCACCTCTGTAAATTAACAAAAATCTCACAGGGTTTTGTGAACATATTTCTCAAATCGCTTCTAGACCTTACAGGTATCAGCATAGTTGGGGAACCCATATCTAAAACTGCATTTGTAAGGGTGCTTGGGTGGCTCAGTCGGTTAAGCGCCAGACTTTGTCTCAGGTCATGATCTCACAGTTCATGGGTTCTAGCCCCACATTGGGCTCTGTGCTGACAGCTCAGAGCCTGAGCCTGCTTCAGATTCTATGTCTCCCTCTCTCTCTGCCCCTCCCCCACTCCCTCTCTCTCTCTCTCTCTCTCTCTTTCTCTCTCTCAAAAATAGACATTAACAAAAAAAATTTTTTAATATTAAAACTTCATTTATATTATGGAAAATAAGCTTCTGTGTATCTGTGTATTGTCAACATCTCAATGCTTCATCCTCTTCTCTTTTTGCAATAGGACCTGACACCAAACTTTCCAGACTTTTCTTCCAATATTCCACTTCATACATTAAATCCTTCACTCTCTCCCCATCAAAAAACACTTATTGATCTTCAGATGTGTTAACTACTCTCCAATCTCTCTGCAACTGCCAATGCTGTTTCCTTTAACGGACACATCCTGCCCTATTCTTCAAGGACCTTCTCTCTATAAAATCTATTTCATTCATGACAGCAGGAAATAATTTCTTTATCCCTTTGACACAGAGATTAAATTCTTACCAAATGTTTTATTGTTATTCGAACCACATCAATTAGAATGATTACCATACATATGGTATTTAGACTGTCCCAGACTGGCTTTGAGGCCATTTTGTTTTTTCTTTAAATTCCCCTGAATGGCTTAGGAGACACTGAATAAACTTTTGAATCGATGAACAGTCCTAGTTGACCAGTAATAAAAAAATATTTTGTGTCCTGAAAATTCTAGTTTGAATGTATTACATCTTAAAAGGAAATGTAGATTAATGAATACTATTTTGTCTATATCTCAAATAGGAAAAATATATTTTATTAACATGAACCTTCTCCTAGCTGCTCCAAATTGGGAATAAAGTCTTTTTATAATCAAATAAGAAGAAGCATTGGTATTCTTCTGGGGTTTCTAATGTATTTCAAATATCTGTGTAACAACTAGCCATTCAAATAGAAAATAAAATGCAAACAGATGAGAGTGAAATTAACTTATGTGTGTTTCTAATGCTTTACAGAGCATGACAGATCAGGGAGACCACATTTAGATTTTATTTCCATACTTTTCTGCACAATTTCCTCAGATCCCAAGAAAGTGATCGGTAGGGTGGAGAGGCAGATGGAAGAGAAAGACTGTCCTGCAGAGCGTAGAAGAGGGGTTTGGCCACACAGCAGAATCAACTCTCCCTGGGGCCTTTTCTCCTAAAATTTTCATTTTCACTTGAAGGACAGCAAATCTGAACAGTGACTTTAGTCTAGGACACCTTCAACCAAAATGCAGGAGACTCTATTAGCATTTTTATAGCTGCCCAATAGAAGTTTGCATGAATATAAAGTTAAAGGATGTTGAAGTCAAATTTTCTGCCAAGAAATCAGACTTGCATTTGAACCTTAACTACTTGTAGGCCCATTTGAGATTGTAAAGAGTACATATTTACTTCTAGCTGAGTGTCTGAATTGCATTGTAATTTTTTTTTGTACTTAGTTTGAAAGAAACCATTTTATAAGGGTACAATACATTTTGCATATGATTTTCTTTAACAAAGTACAGGCAGCATGTATTTTGATAACCCCACAGAATAATGAGGCCCTGTATGTACCTTTTTAGTTTTGGTTTGTTGGTTTGTTTTGATTTTTGATTTTTTTTTTTTAATTTACAGTGACAAATACCAAATGATATATGTGCCTTGCAGCTGTACTGGCACAGCTAAAATACCTCCATGCATTGTCTGCTCTTCACTACTTATCTTAGACCTCTTGCTTCACCACAGAGCCAGTCATCTATAAGAAGTGACTAAGAAAGAAGGGGAAGGAGTTCAGAATGTCAGGTGTAAAGAAAATGACTGGTTTTACTACTTTTCTCCCAGCTTTGGAAGGGCGGAGTCCACCAGAACACAAATCTCATCAATGGTTCAAGTTAGTTTGGTATCCCCTTCCCTAATTATTGATGATTCCTTTCTCTTTCAATCTTGTTATATTGGGCTGTCCATTATGGCTTTTCACATAGGTCTTTTATCTTAAAAAATCTTATGGTCCAACGATTTCCCATTCTCAGCAAGAATCAGCCTGGTAACAGGCAGTTTAAGCAAGTGTGTGGATGCGGGTTATTCAGCTTCCAGATAAAGGAGAAAAAAAATGTCAGACAACTAGGTCATCCTGGATTAGGAATCAGGGATTTTTGGGGCACCTGGGTGGTTCAGTTGGTTAAGCCCTTGACTTCGGCTCAGGTCATGATTTCACGGTTTGTGGGTTAGAACCCTTCATTAGGCTCTCTATGGTCAGCACGGAGCCTGCTTCAGATCCCATGTACCACTTTCTCTCTGCCCCTCCCCCACTCATGTGTGCACACATGCTCACTCTCTCTCTCTCTCTAAACTACATAAACATAAAAAAAAGGAATTAGGGCTTTTCAGAGGGTAGGTGATGAAAGCAGTCCAGGCATGTTAGCAAAAAAAGTACAGAAACAGGGTCAATTCACATATCCTGTGGTTGTCAAAACTTAGTGTATATAAACCTCACCATATATGAAAATATGTGAAAATGTTTTAAATTAAAAAAAATAAGTCACTGAAACATAATAGGAGGTGCACATTTTTTCTGCAGATTTTAAGGTAAAATGTAAATATGTAAATAATCTTCTACAGGAAAAATTTAATTGTAGGGAATATCTGGTTTTTACTCTTGTTATAACATAAGAGAAAGTTGTGCTTTGTGGAAAATTATATAGGATTCTGAGAGTGGCTGAATTAAAATACAAAAAAGAAGAAAAGTCTCTGCATTCTAGACATGGCAGCAAGAAGAAGTAAGTAAATCCTTTTCTCCCTAAACAAGTATAAAACAGAACAGAAGTCTCAAAAATAATAATTGTAGGGCTCTGGAAAACCAAAAGAAAACAACAAATTGAGAAGCACTTATTAGAGAAGAACTGCTAGGAATCTGAGTTAAAAACAATGGAAGTCTACAGTCTTCTTGCCCAGGAATGCTCCTAATCCCCATACTTCCACTCATTTGGCAAGAAAAGTAGCTTTGCCAGATAGGTTTTGCTGTGACAGTCAGAATCCCTGCTGTCAGAGGGTGCAGACTAGGTTGGTGACAGAGAAAAGGGAAGAAAAATGAAGCTTCTCAAATTTGATGACAACTATTAATCTAAGATCTTTAAAAAGCTCAATAAAACCCCCAAAAAGATAAACATAAAGAGATACCCACCTAGATTCATCATAAACCAAAATACTGAAAGTCAAGAACAACAACAACAAACATGAAAGTAATGAAATAAAAAAAACAAATCAGTATAAGAAAATAACAACAGGATTAACAACTTACTTCTGAACAGAAATAAGGGCTAGAAGGCAGTAGAATGACATAGTCAAACCACTGGAAGAGAAAACTTGTCAATAAGATATTCTGTATCTATAAAACTACCCTTCACAATTAAAGACCAATGAAACAATTCCCAGAAAAATAAAAACTAAAATAATTCACTATTTGGGTACATACTCTACATGTAATACTAAAGGAAGTCCTTCGGGTTAAAAGAAATTGATACCAGAGTGTAACTAATATAATCCTAGAGGAAGAAGTGTGAAAAAAATTGTAAATATGTGGCCATTAAAGCCTACATTAATATTTATTTTCTCTTTTCATCTCTTAATTTCTGTAAAAAACATAAGGATATATGAAACAAAATAAGAATATAATACTGTAGTGTTTTGTTTTAAGACAGGTGTGATATACATGATAATCACAACATAAAGGATGGGGAAAATCAATTTATCCTGGAGCAAAGTTCCTGTTCTTAATAGAATTTAAGTTGATAGTAACATGAAATAATGTATGATAATTAAGATGTATCTTTTATTTACTAGAACCAGTAAGAAAACAATTTTTAAAAATCATTAAAATATCAAGAAAAACAGAAAAATAACAAAATGGCAACTATACACCCAACTAAATCAATAATTGCTTTAAGTGTGACTGAACTAGATACTCTCATGAAAATGTAGCTATTGTCCGGCTGGATGAAAACCAAGATCCATCTACATGCTGAATATAAGGAATATACTTTAGATTCAAAGGCACAAATAGGTGGAAAGTAATAGCATAGGAAAAAAATATATCGTGCAAACAATAACCATAAAAGAGCAAGGATGCGTATACTAACTCAAATCTGTTGTTGAACGTGTCTCATGAGGTTTTCATTTCAGTAATTGTATTTTTCAACTTCAGGGTTTCCCCTTTGCTCTTTTTAAAGTGTCTACTTCCTGGGGTGCTTGGCTGAATCAGGTGGAAGGGCATGTGACGCTTGACTTCTGCTCATGAGTTCGAGCCCCGTGTTAGGTGTAGAGATTACTTAAAATATAAAACTTAACTTAAAAAAAACTTTTTATTAATGCTTTCTACTTGTCCTACTTTTTCTTCACTTTTATTTTTTTTTTTAATTTTTTTTTCAACGTTTATTTATTTTTGGGACAGAGAGAGACAGAGCATGAACAGGGGAGGGGCAGAGAGAGAGGGAGACACAGAATCGGAAACAGGCTCCAGGCTCTGAGCCATCAGCCCAGAGCCTGACGCGGGGCTCGAACTCACGGACCGCGAGATCGTGACCTGGCTGAAGTCGGACGCTCAACCGACTGCGCCACCCAGGCGCCCCTTTCTTCACTTTTAAACACGGTTTGTTTTAGTTCTTTAAACATATTTATTATAGGGGCGCGCCCCTTTCTTCACTTTTAAACACGGTTTGCTTTAGTTCTTTAAACATATTTATTATAGGGGCGCGCCCCTTTCTTCACTTTTAAACACGGTTTGTTTTAGTTCTTTAAACATATTTATTATAGGGGCACCTGGGTGGCGCAGTCGGTTGAGCGTCCGACTTCAGCCAGGTCACGATCTCGCGGTCCGTGAGTTCGAGCCCCGCGTCGGGCTCTGGGCTGATGGCTCAGAGCCTGGAGCCTGTTTCCGATTCTGTGTCTCCCTCTCTCTCTGCCCCTCCCCTGTTCATGCTCTGTCTCTCTCTGTCCCAAAAATAAATAAACGTTGAAAAAAAAAACATTTATTATAGATGCTTTGAAATATTTCTCTGCCAAGTCACACTTTAATGTTAGCTCCGTGTGTGAATTTAACAAACCTCAGTTTCTTTAACTGGAAAGTGGAGAGAAAACAGACATGTCCTTATAGCTTCCATAACAATAACATAAATTAATGAATGTAAAATGTTTGGCACATAAAATTTTGTATAAAATAGTAACTATTAGCAACTATTCCTTATTGCTAATACCTACACATTAACTATAGCTCTTTTTCAAAAACATCCAATGATATTCCTTATTACTCTCAAAAGTCTTTAAATTATTAACTGAAATTTAACATGGATGAAATAAAAAATAGTTTTGCTTCTTCTCATGTAACTTTCAGCATACGTTTGCCCCACACCACTTACCGAAAAAGGCACATTGACAAAATTACTGTTCAAAAACCTTTTATATTAAGCATTCAAGAAATAAATTACTGAGTGGGAGGCCTGTTATTATCTCTACTAAGAAAGCCACTTGAAATTTCTCTAACTGAAATTTTACTTTCCAGTGTCAGCTTTAAAAATGTAGATGAAGAATTTTCATTTATTGGCACTATAACCCAATTAAGATATAAGGCTAATAATTAAGAAAAAAAATGTCATAATTTGAAAACTTGCCTGAATTACAAAGAACTTCCTAAAATGTGTCATTCCATTTCCATTATACAATATAGTGAAAAGTAAATGCTTTTAAAGTTTCTGTGCTCTGAAATAAAACACATTAACAAATAGGAGACAGCTAGAAAACCAGTGAGCTCAAAAAAAAAAAAAAAAAACAACGCCTTGGGATAAGATAATAGGAATTTCCATGTTTCATCCAGCCTGGTATCTATTTCAAGCAGACTTTAAAGAGAAGTGATGGCATGAAAGGTTGAGAAGGTCTCTCTCAATGATCATACGATTCTTGTGTATGAAAGCACATAGCAGGACCTTTCCATTCCCAAAAGGATATTCCATTTCTAAAAGGAACATCACATTTTGATATCCCCCACTATGCCAACCAAATGTGAAATTTGGTATGATAAAGGAAAGGAACATAAAATCAAGAAGCACCTTGCTCTAATTTCTTATATGACCATGATCAAAACTATCTCTGCAAATATACAAAAGAGGCTGTTGTAAAGCAGGTTTTATGTTTATATTGTGTGTCTTGACTGTTTTTTCATAAATATAACATTGAAATTGTACAATAATATTTTAATATAATATTTTAGAGACATTTCTCTGTCCCTGGTAGGAGGGAGGGAGGATAAAATGGTACAGCACTAAGGACTTTTATGCAGTACAATTATTTAACATAAAGAATAGTTTCTATATAAAATTTTGTGTAATGTTACAAAGGTGGATGCATGGCATTATATATTTGTCAAAATCATAGCATATACAATATTAATAGTGAATTCTAATGTGAACTCTGAACTTTGGGTGATAACAATGTGTCAGTGTAGCTTTCCCAATTGTAACAAATGGGGAAGGATGTGCCTGTTTAGGGACAGGGGCTATATAAGCAAGCACTCTCTGTACTTTCTGCTCAAATTTGCTGTGAAAGTAACATTGTTCTAAAAAAAAAAAACAAATTTACTTAAAAGGAAAAACAAAACATCTTAAATGTAAATATGCAGTCAGAGATTTCAACAAACCCTAGCAAAAGGGACTGCTGAGTTTCTTGGGCTTTTATAAAAATACTCCACAGGCAGGCAAATATAGCAAATTCATTAGGTATAAAGAATGGATAGAAAGAGTAAAGAATAATAAAAATGGAATCATGAGAGAAGAAAAACTGTTTTAAACCATACGTATTCTCCTGAGTTGTGTCTATATTAAAATGATAGTAACATAAAACCTGTATGCAAATATGGATGAGGACCAGAAAAAGAGAGATGTTAAAGTATTAGTATGTTTAGGTGTATTGAACTTGAAGCCTACAGTTCTGCTTTGCCACTAATGTGCTGTATGTTCTTACGCAGGTCTCTTCACTTCTTGGGGCTCAATTTCCTTATCTGCAACGTATGAGAGACTTGAAAGCTTGAACTAAATTAATGCTTTTTCAAAGGTTCCAATAAAAGAGTAAATAATGTGTTTCCCAGAGCTCAGAGCTGGGTAGCTTGAAGCATCCACTGTAAATCCAAATATTTTTGAAGTCTCAGCCATTGTCTTAAAATTCCACATCGTGGTATGTGAATTATGTAGCAATAAAGCTGTTTAGAGAAAAATAGCCTTGGCAGAAACAACCAGAAGCTTGTTTTTCACCCTGTCTTACCATTAAAAGTAGGTTACTTAAGATGCTTAGTGCCTTCGTTTCCTCATTAGTAAAATGATGATAGGTGGTCCTCATGGGTGATTTTTTGACAATTCAGAGTAAGTGTTTAAAATGACTTAATAATGTTAAGTCATTGTTTTTGATTGTGATTATTACTATAATATATTATGATTTCTCAACTCTTACTATGAATTGTCTTATTTTTACCTTGGTTGTCAAGACTCCTGAACAAGTGTTCACTACGCCTGTTTGCTCAAAAAATATTTAATAAAATTCTAGCAATAATATTTGAAGATTTTTGTGTGTTTATATTACTTACATACAATACACACAAAAGATTTGCCTATTATGGTTACATATTTGCTTCCAAAATAGCATTTTTGAGTTTAAAGCAAGGTTAAGTTTGCTCTTCAGAAAAACAAATAAATAAATAAACAATAAACAATTAGAAAACATCAGGAGAAAGCAATCAGGTAGGATTATGAAAGGATCTAGACAAAAATCTCTTTTAATATTAAAAACTCAGATTTCCTAACCTATATACCAGTTTTTCAAATGTCCTATATTATTAATAATAATAAACTAAGATATATTACATTAATTTTTCTAGGTTTTTTTATTGTATATGGCCAGCAAATTCTATAACAATCATATATTTACTTTGTATATACTAGTAGAAAAACATTTAATAATTATAAAAATATTATATAGTATCAAAATGGTTAAAATTATTATAAGTTTCTTGGCTCTTTTACAATTCTACTTTGCCTGTGGCTTTTATTGTTTTCTTTTCTTGTTTTGTAAATCTCCTTCCATACCTCATGTTTCAACTAGTCTCTTCAGTAAATGGACTCAAAGTTAAAAAAAAAAAAGATTAAGAATATCTATTTTGGAGAGCAAAATCTAGAAAGGGAAACTTTTTTTTTCTATTTTTACTTTTAGCTTATAGGTTTTTACGGTTGGTTTACACCAGAATATTTGAGAAATTGATTAAATGTGGATAATTTAAAAGAGATAAAATATATAAAACCTCTATTAGGCTGAATATTAATAATTTTTTATGGCTTTTTGGAGAAAAATATCAAATACTTTCAGTAAAATTTAAAAGTTAGTTTCTTTAAAATGGTTTCTTTTTGGGGCGCCTGGGTGGCGCAGTCGGTTAAGCGTCCGACTTCAGCCAGGTCACGATCTCGCGGTCCGTGAGTTCGAGCCCCGCGTCAGGCTCTGGGCGGATGGCTCGGAGCCTGGAGCCTGTTTCCGATTCTGTGTCTCCCTCTCTCTCTGCCCCTCGCCCGTTCATGCTCTGTCTCTCTCTGTCCCAAAAATAAATAAAAACGTTGAAAAAAAAATAAAATAAAATGGTTTCTTTTTTAAAGAATTGAGATGTAATTAAAAAATAAAACTGATCAGTTTGGTATCATAATTCAGATAAATGGAAAAAGAGATTATAGTTGTATGCATGTTTAAATTGTTTACTTTGATATTTTTTTGTTTACTTTGATTTTTAATTTAACCATTATTTTATGACCTATCCCTCTCTATCTCTAATCAACAATTTTTATCTGAAAGCTACCACTTAAGTCCAAGTTGGAATATCAGAAAAGTACAATATAGTGAAGGCCCAGGAAGAGAAGACACAAGTTGGTGAGCCTTGTAATCACTCCAGGTGATTGCCTAAGGATTTTCCAGGCCACAGTGCATGATGGAAGGTCACAGACAGATTGGGGATCTACAAATGTCAGAAAGATGGAGCTGGCAGTCTGGGTAATCAAGATGTTTTCTAGCTGTGATTTGCAGGCCATGGTACAAAGAGAGAACAAAGGGTATTTTCTGAGAGATCTTGCTTTCTTAGATGAGTACTGATCATCCCACCAGAGAGAAAACCATCTTAAAACTCACAAAGGGCCAGAAACAGTCGCTGTTTCCACTGGCCAAAGCAGATACCCTTATTATTTCTGGGGCACCAAGAAGAACCTCAGATAGTTATCACTTCAGTGGGAAAAAATTAGTCCTGGACTAAAAGTCACTCAGATCTCATCTAGGAAACTATAAAAGCAAGATTTGAAAGAATCAAATTGTTTCTACATAACCATGTCCCAGAACACAGCTAAAAAATATTTATAGGAGTATAAAAAAGACTAACAGCTAACAAGATAGAATTACAGTGTCTTACATTCAATCAAAACTTAGCATACATGAAAAAAGGAAGGAAATAAGGATTCACATAGAGGAGAAAATCCAGTCAACAGAAATGATCTCAAGATGGCACCGATGATTAGTAGATGAGGACTCTGATAGAGGTATTATAACTATATTTTACATGCACAGGAAGAGAGATGTTCATGTTAAATAGTGAAATGGAAAACATAAAGAAGACCTTAATCAAACTTTTAGAAATAAAAAATTTTTCTATGACTATCATTAAAAATACAATGGACAGTGTTAACAGTATATAAGATAATGCAGTGAAAAATATTAATAAAGACATAATAATAGTAATTACCCGAAGTTAAACATAGAAATAAAAATGATAATTTTTTTAAGAGAAGTATGAATGAGCTGCGGAAATTCCATGTAACCTAATCTACACATAATTGGAGCGCCCTGTGGAGAGGAAGAAATAATGGCACAAAAGCATCCAAATTTAGAGTAAAATCTATACACCACAGATTCAAGTAGCATAAAAAACTCTAAACATAATATACCTGAGGGCTGCCTGGCTGGCTGAGATGGTTAAGCATCCAACCGTTGATAACAGCTCAGGTCATGATCTCACAGTTTGTGAGATCGAGTCCTGTATGGGGCTCTGCACTGACAGTGCAGGGCCTGCTTGGGATTCTCTCTCTCCCTCTATCTCTCTGCCCCTTCCCTGCTCAAGTGAATGCATGCTCTCTCTCTCCCTCTCAAAATAAATATATAAAATAAACATTTTTTAAAGTTAAAAAATATATATAATATATCTGAAGCAAATAACATTAAAATACATTATAGTCAAGTGACTTAAAACTGTGAACAAAAGAACTTCTTAAAAATGAGGACAAAACCAACACATTGTGCATAATGAACAAAAATAATTTTTTTATCAGAGTTCTCATCAGAAGCAGAGTTCTCATAAGAAGCAACACAAGCCAGAAGACAGTGGGACAACATCTTTCAAAAATAAATTTGAAATAAAAACAATTAAATAAATATAAAAGCCAAAGTAACATATTACAATCAGACCTGCACTACAAAAACATGAACAGGAAGCTTCAGTCCATACGAAAATTATCAAAGATGAAAATATGAATTTATACAAGGGAATGAAGAATCATGGTAAATATGTTGGGGATTATGTGAGCTATTTTACTTAATTTGTACCTTTCTTGAAATGATATAAGATGAAAATATGAATTTACAAAAGAGAATGAAGAATACTGGTAAATAATGGGGAAGTATGTGACTATTTACTTAATTTCTAAATTTCTTAAGAAGATCATTTCACCTTTATTTTGTGCTGCACATACTGACTTCCTTCCAACAGTATAGCATGTAAGGGAATGGAGAGAAACTTACACTTGGGAAACCTGACAAAAACTACTTTGGTCAAGTGATCAAGTTCAACATATAGTCATAAACCATGTTGATGGCATGCACCTTTGATATAACATGATGAAAATAGCACTTTATCATCTTCTTCCCCACAACCCATAATCCCAGTCTAATCATGAGAAAAATATCAGACAAGTCCCAATGAAGAGGAACCCTACAATATAGATGACCAGTACCCTTCAAAACTGTCAAAATCATCAACAAAAAAAAGTCTAAGAAACTGTTACACTGAAGAGGAAACATGACAAATAAAGAAAACAGGGTATTCTGGATAACATCCTGGAATAGCAAAAGTACATTAGGTAAAAACTAAGGAGTTGTACAAAAAAAGTACAGACTTTAGCTAATAATAACATATCCATTTTAGTAAATTCATTGTAACAAATCTACCATGCTAATGCAATATAATAATACAGGAAGTTATATGTATGGAGTTGCAAGTTATATGGAAATTCTCTGTACTATCTGCTTGATTTTTGTATAAAATTATTCTAAATAATAAAGTATAAATAAAACATATAATTTGTTTAAAATCAAAGTAACAACAAATACTGTGGAATTTACTTGTACAACTGAACGTAAAACAATAACATAAAAAGAGACCAGGAATGAAGCATGCTCATAAACTTTCAATATTATCTACAAAGTGGCATAATATTATTGAAAGATAGGCTAAAAAAAGTTAAAGGTTTACAGTATAACACTTAAAGTAACCATCATAAAATAATGTTAAGACTTATAGCTAATAATCAAAGTTGATAAAGTTAAGTCATAAAATATACTCAATCCAAAAGAAGGCAGAAAAACTGAATAAAAAACAAACAGGAACATGGGAGATTTAAACACACAACTATGAATAGTCACATTAAATGAAAATTCTCTTAACACCCCAATTAAAAGGCAGAAGTTAAAGACCCAACTACATGGAGCCTAAAGAGACTCATTTTAACAATAGGTACAGGAGTACATGGGTGGCTCAGTAGGTTGTGCGTCCCACTGTTGACTTTGGCTCAGGTCACGATCCAAAGGTTGTGGGACTGAGCCCTGGATCTGGTTTTGTGATGATTGTGGAGCCTACTTACAATTCTTTCTCTCTCTCTCTGCCCCTCTCTCCAGCTCACATGCTCTCTCTCTCTCTCTAAAAAATAAAAAAATAAACTAAAAAAAAAGAAAAATAGACACAAATCATTTAAATTAAAAGGATGCAAAATATATACCTTTCCAAACCAATCAAGGAAAGCTGAGACATCTGTAGTAACATCAAAGTCCATTTCTGAGCAAAAATATTAGCAGGGATAGATTGAAATAATCTGTAATAAAGTAGTTAATTCATCAAAACAACATTGTAATTTTCAACCGTCATGCACCTAACAGCACTTCAAAATAAATGTAGCAAAAATTGCTAGCATTTTAAGGAGAATTACACAAATATACTATTATTCATATGTCGTATAATTGAAGTCCAAAGTTCTCTTTTGGCCAGCAAAAGAGTGGGATGCAGGATGAAAAGCAAGAGATGGCTAATATCCAGCAAAAGACAAGAACCCTGAATAAGGGTCCTGGCCCTGTATTTATTAAGATCAGAAGGCTTACAATGTGATGGGCATGCACAAAGAGACAAAGAAACTGGGAACATTAACTTGGGGACATAAGGGGAAAGGGGGTTTTGAAGATACACAGTGTTTGGGGTTTGGGTCAATATAAAACAAAATCCTGGTGCTGGGTAGATGGGCAGATGGTTGTTAATGGCAGGCAGGAGGCACCATGTCTGTTTATCTCAGCTACCCTAGGGGATGAGACAGATAGGGGGAATAACCTCAGGGTTAACAAGGTACCTTCTCTTTTGTTAATCATCTCCGCTCTGGACTGCTTCACCTGCAGCACAGCGGTATATAGCTCAATTTACCTGTTTGCCCAACTTGGTCCTTCCCTCCTGTGAAAGCAGCTTTCAGCTATAGTACTAAATTGGGGGTTGCTTCCACCCTGAAAGCCTAATCTTGCTTACCTCATATACCTTTGTATTTGGTGCCTTTGTGTCCCTCTATATTTTGGGGCCTTTGCCCTTCCCTCTCTATTCTGGGGGCTCTGCACCCTTCTCTAGTCTGGGCTCCCTTGAACCTCCCTATTTTTGGTGCCTTTGCACCTCCCTATTCTAGTCTGTTAATCTTGTTTACCCAAACTCGGGTTTGACCATCCTATGGCTTTGTGCTTCTTTACACCTTGTTAACCCACTGGTATAAGCCCAGGGAATTCCTAAGCTTATTCCCCACATTCAAATATTCCCTATCACTCTTGGAATAATTTATAAACCAAGTAAACAGAAATTCATGGAGTATATAGATTTGAACACTACCACCTACACTGACACAATTGTCATTTAGAAAACATTTCACCCAAAATAACAGAATATACATTCTTTTCAGTGGTACACAAATATTTCCCAAGATTGACCTCACTTGGGACATTAAACAAATATTAATAAATATAAAAGGATTCAAAATATATAAAGTATGTTTTCTGAAAACAATGGAACTTATAAATCAATAATAAAATGTTATCTGGAAAAACTAAAATTATATGGAAGCTAAATAATATACTACTATATAACCCATGGATTAAAGAGGAAATCAAAATGGAAATTAGAATTTATATTGAACTGAAAGAAAATAAGATATATGCAAATGTGCAGAATTTAGTTAATGAAGTACTAAAAGGAAAATTTATAGCACTTAGCATGTATAATAGAAAAAAATTAAAGACTCAAGTTAATGACCTCACTTTCTACTTTCATGAACAAGAAAAGAAAGAGAAAATTAAACCCAAAGAAAGCAGAAGAAGAAAGGATATAATATACTCAAAGCACAGATCTGCAAAACTGCAAACAAGTCCAGGATAAGACTTTTGGAAATGATGGATTATTGTCATTATCTGAATGGTGGAGATTGTTCTGGGGTGTTCATATATGTCAAAACTCATTTAATCATTTAATTACATTATGTGCATTTTATTTTATGTCAGTTACACATCATTAAGGTCACCTAAAAATTATATGCTATTTTTTAATGTTTATTTTTTTGAGAGAAAAAGAGAGAAGTAGAAAGAGGGAGAGAGAGCATGAGCAGAGGAGGAACAGAGAGAGAGAGAGAGGGACAGAGAGAGAATCCCAAGCAGTCTCTGTATTCACGGTGCAGAGCCCAATGCAGGGCTCAGTCTAGGAACCATGAGATCATGACCCGAGCCAAAACCAAGACTCAGACTCCCAACTGACTGAGCCACTCAAGCACACCCGATATTACCATTCTGAGCTCAGAAAAATTTTCCTTCAATATTTTAGTACCTATTTTCCTACACTATCTAATGTTTTTATGGAGAAGTCTAAAAACAATTTAATTCTTGCCTATTTTTAGGTGACATCCTTACTCTGGATGTTTTGTATGTCAGGAGATAATTCTCTACAGGTATCTCACAATTCCACACACATAGATGTCCTTTGTTCCCGACTATCTTTTCAAGGATGCTTATATAGTGGACAGACTTGAAGGACAGATACAGTGTTTCCTATGGAGCAAAAGGTGGGCATATTTACCTCCTGTTATAAAAGATCCAAGTTCCCCTCTATCAGGATCTTTCCCATATGATGCAATTCACTGCATTCAGGCATCCATTGGGACCCATTTGCATCACTCCTGTTAAGACTGAAAGCCAGGGAGAGGTAACACAAATACACTGCTGCTCACTGTATCTTTGTTTCTGACTCAGTCTCCAGCTATTGCCAGCTTTCAAGAAACTGCTGCCATGCTAACTAGTTAGTTGGTAAGAAGAGTCTCAGACTCTAATCTATAGTCTGTGTTACAGCTTATGAGTTCTTTCAACCTGGGGTTATTCACCTTTATTCTGGAAAATAGATCTCCACTAACTAAATACTTCTTCCTATCCATATTTATTTTTCATGTGTGCTAGGACAACTCATTCAAATATTGGCAATCCTGTATCACTCCTCTCCATTAAATTTTCTTTCATATTTTCTGTTTTTTATCCTTCATGGATACCTTTTGGAAGAACTTCTAAAAACAATCTTCTAATCTGCTAATTCACCCTTTAGTCACACTTTTCCACTCTGTGTCCTTTATATCAAATTATATTTTTCATAGTGAATATTTCTATTTGATTACTTCATAATGATATCTTGTTCTGATTTCACATTTCAAATATCTCCCTTTATCTTGGTGTTAGGGTTCTCCAAATACCCTGAGTTTGGCCAAGTATGAAATATGCAGGGCAGGCCAGCAGCCTGGAAATTCCCATGAGCATTGATGTTGCACTCTTTCTGGGTGTGTGTGTGTGTGTGTGTGTGTGTGTGTGTGTTTACTTATTTATTTTGAGACAGAGAGAGAGAGCTGGGGAGGGGCAGAGAGAGAGGGAAAAAGAGAATTTCATGCAGGGTCCATGCTATCAGCACAGAGCCCTACACCAGGCTCGAACTCACAAACCTTGAGATCATGACATGTGCCAAAACCAATAGACGCTTAACCACCTAACCACCCAGGCACCCCTAATGTAGCACTCTTGAGTCTAATGGCAGTCTAGAATCAAAATCCTTTCTCTCTGAGAAACTGGGGTCTTTTTTTTGTAATGTCTTCCACTGACTAAATGATACCCACCCAACTGTGGAGGGTAATCTGCTTTACTCATTGTCTACTGATTAAAATGTTAATCACATCTAAAAAAATACCTACCTATGTAGACCACTTGATCAAACAACTGCGCATGATAGCCTGGCCAAATTGATGTATAAAAGTAACCATCACAATCTTGTGTGTGTGTGTGTGTGTGTGTGTGTGTGTGTGTGTGTATCTCATTCATGTTTATCTACATTTCCTGTTGAAATTACTGATATGTAGTCATGTATAACATTATTTTTTTTATATTTATGTCTAACTTTTTGCTGAGTTCCATCATCTCATTTTGGAGTTTTATTATTTTTATTTTGATTATTTTTCTCTTATATTTTATCATCCTCTTAACTGTTATTTTTCATGTCTTCTTTTGAAATAGTTTTTTTTTTTTTTTTGTAATTTGGTCTTTTCTGGCATGCTTTCATTGTCTATAGGCATATTTTCTATGCAGGAATGTTTCCTATGCTTTATTCTTCCTTTTTCTTATAATAATTTTTGTGTGATTTGAGCTTGATCTTTTGCTCTAATTCAAGTTAATGTGAATTTGTTTTTCTGAAATTTTAAAATTAGTGGCTCAATTGGAAGCCATGGTTCAGAAGTTCAAATAGCTCTTTATAAAGCTTTTCAATATTTTGGTGTTCATGTAGTGTTAAAAATACAATGTCTTGCTTTCTGGAATGTTCCAGTTCTCTTTCCTTCCCTCACTTGCATGAAACCTATGTCTGTCTTTTCCTCTCGATTTGATTCTACTAGAAGGGAATATGTGTATGGTCAATTTGAAAGTTTACATTTTCAATTTACCTGATACTGAATTGGGCAAAATCCTTCCTAAGTTCAACTGATATTCTCAAATTAGCCTGTGATACTTTCCTGTGAATCCTTCTTGGTTGGAATAGGCTTTTTCTTTTACCAGATAGGTCAGATACAGTATTTTCCCCTCGGCTTCTTCCCACAAAGATGCTGATAAAATGCAAGTCTTTGGGCTCTTGGTGGATTACCTCCACCTGTCTATATATATGGTTTTGTGAGTATATCCTATCGTCTAGTTCTATTATTAATGTTGTGTGAGTGTATATTTGTGCATTTGTGTGTATGTGTTTTCCTATATAGTTAATCTGTATGACATTTCAAGAAGATTAATCTGGGGAAATTTCCATATGGAATGTTTGAAGTGCAAAGTCAGAAATGGGAAGCAAGAAGGAGAGATCACAACAGACCTTAAAATTTTAATTACATGAGCTGTGGGAGGAAAAATGTTTTCCACTTGATAGTGCACCAAGAAAGTCTATATTCTTAAAAAATATGAAGTGCTATTTTCTACGTGAAGACGAAGAAAGAAGTTCAGATTATTGATTTTGTGGAGGAATTTAGTTATATGATTCTGAGAGTACTTAACAGCACAGCATTTATGAAAGCAGGAAAGATTGGGAAAGGAGTGAGAATAGATACTGTACTGAGTAATACTGAAGTAAGCATTGATGCAGTAATATTTTCTGGAATAAGTGGGCAGCTTATGTTAACTAAAATCAATGGAGATATAGGTATTACAGATTTATTTTTGGATCTTGAAACACAAGGCTACTAAAGGTTCAACTTAGATGAATCAAGATGGTATGGTATTTTGTATGGTATTATGACATTTGCGAGATTCAAAACAAAGAGTTTAGGTCTATTGTTATTGCCAGTGGTCAGATGTGTCTGAAGGCATCACAATCTTTGCTGTTCATTCAGTCTCTTGTAGTCAGAGATATTCTTAAACTCTAGAGCTGTGAGGAGCATAGACATGTCCATTGTCCATATGTCATCCATGAACATGTCCAACCTCTCTGGGAATATAAAACTTTTATAATTACTCATTATACAAAATGAATTTCTGATACAAATACCCAACATTTTCAAATGCTCCAAAGTCTCCTTAGGTACTGAAATGTTAGATTAATTTCTACATACACTTTGTTTGCCTCCAGTTCATTCCGTAAAAATCTAGATAATAATTTATGAAAGCCTTTTTGGTCTGTTTTCTTGAATCTACTTCTCTTCTTCAGAAACTTGAGCTCTAGGTCCTGCATCCATATTTGCTGCCATGAACGTTTTCAAACACACTGCTAGAATGGGGAAAATGATACATCCTATTCCTTTGTCATGAACAGAACCTTCTTGATTGGAACTAGAATTAAATTTTACAATGACTTAACCCTTCCTTAATAATGTCCTCAAATAACTCTGGCAAGATCTATTCACATGAATTATGGTTTTATTGTTTAGTGTCTTCTCACTCAATAGCATGAAGCTACATTTAAGCATTTAAAAGAATACAATTAGTGATAAGTATATATGTGTATATGTATGTATGTATGTATGTATTTATAGCTTGATGGTTCCTCAAAGATAAGATTTCTTTCAGACCTCAGGTTTATAAAGCACCTTCCTGAAGATTAACTTTGAACTTTGAACTTTCACTTTGTTGTTTCTCAACAACAAAGAAATACTATCTGTCAACAACACTGAGGGGTGAAGATGATGTATACACATTATGGGAAGAAAGTTTGGGGACTATCATTTCCTGTATGGGTCAAAATTGTGTGTATGGGTGTGTTTCTATTTTGTTGTTTTGTTGTCAATAATACTGTTGTTTCTACCCTCCTCCCCTGATTATTCAAAGAACAGAAAATACACTCACATGACAGTGCTGTTTGTCCATAACAGATTTATTAGTGTCCATTTATCACTGCATTGCAACTATGTGCTGGGAGCCTAAGACAAATGGAGCTATTTAGTCTTTTTCTTTTCTGCACTTTCTTGTCAGCTCCTCTGAGTAGAAAGAGTGGTGGTGGCAAAATTAAGCAGTGGAAACTCAATACAGAAAGGCCTTCTGGGTGAAGTGCAAGTTGCAATAACTTTATCGTCAGGGAATTCTCTCCATATTCTGTTCTGTTGAAACTTTAAATCCAAATCAAATAGATAACTGTAAACTTAGAGAGCACGGCACAGAACAGAGTGAACTTTGGCAAGTGCCTCTGATTAAATTGAAAATCATTCTTTTGCTCTCCTGAAGTGACTGAAACATGCATAATTTAGAACATTTTTCTGCATAAGTTGATGGGTTTCTACCCTTAATAGCTTATTTGCTAAAATTGCATTGAATGCTCATTAAAGAAAAAGATTATATTGAGATTCCTACAGTTTGTATTAGAAATGGTGGATGCCTCAGGGTGCCTGCGTGGCTCAGTCAGTTATGCCTCAGACTTCAGCTCAGGTCATGATCTCACAGCTCATGAGTTTGAACCCCGCGTCGGGCTCTGTGCTGACAGCTCAAAGCCTGGAGCCTGCTTCAGATTCTGTGTCTCCCTCTCTATCTGCCCCTCCCCCATTCATGCTCTGTCTCTCAAAAATAAACAACAAAAAAAAAATTTTTTAAGAAATGCTAGATGCCTAGGGAAAAAAAATCTTTTTGGAAAATGAGTGAATTCTGATGAGTGGTACTTATAGCTAAAGAAATTTTAATGACTTTTGTCATTGTCTAGTTTTAATAGAAACAGACTAAAAATGAATAAACCTTAAGTCCTTAAGTTTTATTTGAGATGATCACATTGCTCAATCGATTCATGTGATCATCAGTTTGAATTTAAATAAGAGAAAATTATGTTTATATTATTTTCTAAATTTTAATTTTATGATTGCCCTGCATCTTATTTTTCCTTATTTCCCCCCAATAAAATCACAACAAAGATTATATATACTGTATATTTGTTAAAGTTTATTTATTTTGAGGGAGAGAGAGAGAGAGTGGGCACATGAGTGGGTGAGGGGCGGGGGGGGGGGAATCCCAAACAGGCTCTGTGCTGTCAGTACAGAGCCCAACATGGGACTTGAGCTCACCAACCGTGAGACCATAACCTGAATTGACATCAAGAGTCAGACATTTAATCTACTGACCCACCAAGGTCCCCACAAAGACTGTATTTTTAGGAAAATATTTTGAGAGTAATAGCTTCAGATAAAATTATAAAAACTAAAACTTTGAGTGGAAGCTTACGGATAAAAGACCAATAAATGTATTTGTTTCCCTTTTTTCCTCTGCCTCACCTATTATTTTTATTTATGAAACAGTTAAGACTAAAATATTTTCTGATATTATTTAAATATAGGGCATCTTGCTATCATTAATAACTGAATAATTATCGAATAATTCTATCATCTCTGACACCAGTAATCAGCCTAGGAAACACTTCCTTAGCAACCAAAGAGAATGCTTTCTGTTTTGTTTTGTTTTTAAAAATGACATTTATATGATAGATAATGACAGTCATCAGCCCACAGGCACCCATCTGTGTTTGGACCACATTATACATGAGTAGACAAAATAAAAATTCATATTGGGAAACAAAACTAAAATATTTTTGGATAAATAGAGTGCTCTCATAATTATATTGACTGCTTATGATGTACTAGGCATTCTTGTAAATGCTAGGTATATAAGGGTAAACATGACAGACAAAATCTCTGGTTTCGTGGAGCTCTATCCTCAAAAAATATAAAGTATCACATATGTGTAAGTCTAAGACCTAGTGAAGTTTGACACCAGTACATAACAGCTATAAGCTTCTGCATTTCTGGTAATATCCAATGCATTACATTATAAATACAGACCTTATAATTCATCAAATTATTCAATTACTCAGCTTAGATTTATATGTGGGGACATGGAAAGCACAATACTAGAGAAAAAGAGGATGTAGAAATGAACAAGGTTGGCACAGAGTTCACACTTGGCCCACTACAGAAGATATGCACCAGATAAACAATTAAAATATGAGAAGTCAAGAGAAATGTGGAGGGTGCTCCAGGAGTCATATAGGGTAGCTTATCTTAGATAAGGTTCAGATATTTCCACCAATAAATTACATTGAATCGGACACCTAGAGCTAGAGATATCTCAGTAAAGGTATTGAGGTGGGGTATATTTGGTATGGAAGATTATGAAGAAAGAAAGGTATATGACTTTCCATTAACAATAAATCAATGTAAAACCATATTTGGTTGCATAACTGTAGATCATTCCCACACTATCATCCTAAACTAACAACATTTCAGCCTATAGTCACAGGTATGAAAGATGGGTTGAAAGATATCTAAGGAAAGCTTAAATCATGAAATGAAAGTGCCAAGATAAAAATATCCAATAACTCACCATAGTGTAAATAGAAAAACAAAATTAGGAAAGAGAAAAATTTTTTTTGAAAAATTCTTACAATTTATACTCCTAAGATATTTAAGAGGTTATTTTATGTATAAATATGGTCACATAGCAAAAAGGAAAATCAAAGACTAAGAAAAAATTTCTGGAAAATTCAGAATACAAAATATAGTTCAATACAAAATACACAAAAATATACTGAACAGAGTTTAATACCAAACTAATGATCTAGAAGATAATTTTAAGATTATTTTAAGATAATGTTAATTTTTAAGGTTCTTTCCCATAATACAGATATTATTTAGGATATATCCAAATGTTCATTTGCCCATTTGTATGATATAAATAGTAAAACCAAAGAATATAAAACCATTAGGAATACATTATAAAATATGTAACAGAAGATTAAATGAGAAGAAACTTTACCTGAATTGAAGACTTCATATTGAATAGGACTACCAAATTCTAAGAACATAATTTAAAAATATATATACATTCCAGTGGAATTTAAAGACACCAATGATAGTGCAAAAAAAAAAATTGCATACATTTTCTAAAAAATGGAAGGAAGCCTACCTAGGAATAAATAGGCAACAGGTACACCATTTGTGATCACATCAAGTTCAATTGCTTCACTATATGCATGAAGCAAATAAGGCCCAGAGTCACAAAATTTGCTGGTATCAGATCTGAAAGGTAGTAGCAATGCTTGTGCATATCGAAAAGTTATATGTACCTTCAGAGAACCATTAGACTATTTGATATTACCATCACCAAATACCACACTGAACTGGACTAAAGACTCCAGCAAACAAATTTAATTAATGGATGAATTTAGTATATAAACACTAAGGACTCAAAACAAAGTTTTAAGCTTTCCAAAGACTATTGCTTAACACCACACTGTGTTTAAACAAACTAGATTTCATTCAATTAATTCTGCAAAGGAAGTTATGTAGTTAATTTATTATTGCATAAAAAGAAAGTATACCTTTCATCTTTGTTTGAAGTTATATTTGTGTCAAGTAATGATAGTCTTCAGAGAACAGATTGTATATTAGCTTAATGTATATTATTCTTCAGTTCTAAGGTGGTACACACATTGCTAATGCAGTGTGATATTATTTGTTTAGAATAAAGTCACATATTATTTTAGAGGTAAATATATTTTCCTGGAAAACAGAATATTATATATATGGGGAGACAGAGAGTTAGCTAACCTCAAGCATTTAATGATTACTGGCATATTTCAATTAAATACCTATACCTTAAAGGATAATTGACAAGAAACCAGGAGACATATTCTTTTAATCCAGGCAGTATTGCTAAACATAAACATATTTTTAGCCTGAGATAGCACCTACTTACCTCTGTTTTATGACATGATAAATAGAAATATGATGAGATTCTATATGTGACAAAATATCTAGAAAATTCACAGAATTTAATTATGCTCTTTGTGTTAAAAGAAACAGGGATCTTTTCCAAGCTACTTTAAGAAATGGAAGAGGGATGATTATTTTAAGGGTTAACAGTGACAGGACATGAAGAGTTACTAAAAATTGACTAAGATGTAAATAATAGGAATTCTTTCCCTTTTGTCTTATCTGTGTGGTCTTTCTCCAGGGGTATTTTTATTTCTCCATCAATGTTTGGATCCTTCTCTCTTCCAATTAGTTTCATCATTTCTTTCTCAAAACTTTACCCTCATTGTCATTGTGTCTTTAGCTGCTCCTGACTTATTTTCATGAACTTTTTAGCTTCAATTTCCACTCATTGATTTGTTTCCCAATTCATATTCACTCCGGTGAGAATATAATTGGGCAGAAAATCTCTTTTCAGAAAGACCATACACAAATAACTTATCTGCCCTTGTAAAAGGTGTCCACTCTGGATACAATGCATTGTAGCTGGCAGAATGGGTTCATGAGGCATAAAAAATGCTCATGTAGGCACCATGGAACATGGAAAGTGCCGTGTCCCAGAGAAGTAAGGACACTAACAAATCTCTAAGAGAAGTATTGTACCAATAAAAGTATTAAATTGATTAGCGTTGGCATTCTTGGGGAAGTAGAGGGAGGAGTTTTAAAGTTTTTGAGCAATTTCAGTAAATTTCATGAAGGTAACAAAATATGGTAAGCTCTTTCAACTCTCACTTCCTAGCACATTGCTTGGAACATACAGTTTACACTGAAGAAATAGTTGTTTAATATTTGCTTTGCCGTTAAACTTTCCAAATGTGGTTCCTTTTTTTAGTTTTTAACAATGGTACCTCAAAACTGTTTCCCTACCTAGTCACTAAAAATGATAGTAAAAGTCTGGAGAATAACCTAAGAAAAAAATCCATGTGATTATTTAGCATTTTCTCCCCAGTCTCCAATGTGCAAAGTCTAAGATATTTGTAAATAGAATCACAAATGGAAGGAAGGAAGGAAGGAAGGAAGGAAGGAAGGAAGGAAGGAAGGAAAGAAAGAAAGAAAGAAAGAAAGAAAGAAAGAAAGAAAGAAAGGAAGGAAAGGAAAGGAACAATATAAGTTTCTTCCCCCAAACCAACCCATCCTGATCTGCAGAGGCTAAGTTATATACAGATTCCCCATAGAGATCATTAGAGGCTTTCTGGATCTTAGTTCTCCTAGTTTCTGTCTTTCTACATATTCTAATGATTAACACCTGAGGGTTGAAAAGAGAATTTTCTGTTAATGCAACTTTTCCTTTCTAAGATGTTTGAATATAAATTGACCACCTTCTGATTCCTTATGTGACTTTTTTTTTTCTTAACCAGTAGTATGTGCCTGAAAAAAATGGCTGTATTTTCTAGAGGAATTTTTCAGGAGGTAGATATTCTTAATAGCTTTTCACCTAGAACTCTTTCTAAAAAAGAACAAAATAGATGATGGCCGCTTGGACATCTATAGTTGAAAATCACTTGGATCATATTAGAATTTCCTTGTATGTCTACATCATCAATATTCTTTGAAAGCTTATTATCAGTTGGAACTAGGAACCCCAATGAAAAAGAATGTCATAATAAATCAAAATCAGCTCATATACATGCTATTGTTTTTTAAAGTGCTAAATGTAATTTACTATCTTAAAGGAGAAAATAGATTTTTCACAGATTTGTAGTTTTTAACATTAAGAATTACACAAAATTCAACAAAATGTAGGATAAAATGAGGATGAAGTAATTACTATAAAAATTCCAAAATTTGCTATTTTTAAAAATATGAATAGTGAGCAAAGGGTCTATCTAAAATTGACTCAGTATGGTATCTGTAGAGAACATAAATTGAAAGAATACTTTGAGTATAGCTGGAACAATTGACAACCTGAGTTATCAAATAACAGAATTGCCAGATGTTTATCATATCACAGTAGCAGGAGTTTAAACTTGAATATAAATAGCTATAATTTTCTGAGCCCTCATCGTGGGAAGCAATTAGATTGAGTGCTTTATATTGTGCCATGCTTTGAATCCTAATAGTCCTAAAAGCTAGGTGTGTTGATCCCTGGGTTGAAAAATATAGGCTCTATCTTATCTACAATACCAGGAAGGCTGAGCTTACCTAGAAGACTCACGAGCTCTGTGGGATCCACTTAAGTGGACTTCTGTTACTGACCCCAGAACCAGGTTGCCTCCATCACCATATTTGCCAGCATAATGGACCATGTTCTATCAGTGGCTCACTTCCAAGCCAATGTCTTTCATGAATTTATCTTTTTAGCAGAGCTGATTTAGATTACCCTTGCTACAACAAAAGCTAAAATAGCACTTTATTTTCTCAGTACTTATTATTATTATTTTTTTTAATTTTACTTCAGGATAGTAATATTCACAAAGTCAAGAAACACTGAAATTGTTAGAATGTAGAAAAGATTTTGATCAGGCCAAAAATAAGAGATGTACACTTACATTTATATTAAAAAAAAAACAGATTTGGAAGTTAAGTTATTTGGTTTGGCTGGCTGGCTGGCTGGCTGGCTGACTGACTGATTGATTGATTGATTTTTGAGACAGAGAGACAGTAAAAGAGAGCTCATGCATGTGTGGGGGAAGGGCAGAGGGAGAGGGAGAGAGATCATCTTAAGCAGGCTCCACAGCCAGCACCTAGCCCCATGTGGGGCTTGATCTCAAGACTGTGAGATCATGACCTGAGCTGAAATCAAGAGCTGGATGCTTAACTGAATGAGCCACCCAGGAGCCCCTGTTTGGCTTACATTCTTAAGTAGCCATACCACTGCCTGTTTAAGAAACTTGAAGGAATAAATTCATACAACACTGAAGTCAGGTTGATATACATGTAATTTTTTTTTGATGAACAAAATGTCAAAATTTTATTTTATTTTTTTTTCAATATATGAAATTTATTGTCAAATTGGTTTCCATACAACACCCAGTGCTCATCCCAAAATGTGCCCTCCTCAATACCCATCACCTACCCTCCCCTCCCTCCCAGCCCTCATCAACCCTCAGTTTATTCTCAGTTTTTAAGAGTCTCTTATGCTTTCGCTCTCTCCCACTCTAACCTTTTTTTTTTACCTTCCTCCCCCATGGGTTTCTGTTAAGTTTCTCAGGATCCACATAAGAGTGAAACCATATGGTATCTGTCTTTCTCTGTATGGCTTATTTCACTTAGCATCACACTCTCCAGTTCCATCCACACTGCTACAAAGGGCCATATTTAATTCTTTCTCATTGCCACGTAGTACTCCATTGTGGATATACATGTAATTTTAAATAAAATATTTTTCTGTGTTAAGAATTTGATTAGATTTTCAAAATACAAATGGATGGGTGACACTTAACATAAGGCAATATCTCGAAAAAGAAGGTAGATGAAAAGCAAGGATCTGGGAATCAAACTTCCTGGAATCCACTCTTCTTTTGCTTTTGTTAACTTGGATAAAATACCTAGACATTTTGTTCCTTAATTTCCTCATCTGTAAAATGGGGAAAGGATAGAAACTGCACAAAAGAGATTTTTGTAAATAAAAATATAATTATACAAAAATTTATAACAATTTTTGTCATGTAGTAAGTGTTAAGGAAATCCTACCTATTATGGAGAGTGCCAAATGTGAAAGAAATTGCCTTAAGTATAGATAATGAGTGTATTTTCTGAAGAGAATTTTAAAAGTATTAATAAAACCAACTATACATTAATCTGCCTTGGAATATGTTATTTTCTCGCTCTTAAGAACCTTATTGCCAACTCTCTGTGTATTAACTTTCCTGCTTTTTCAAGATTAATTTCAAGGGGTACCCTCCCATTAGCCGTCTTGACTTCAGAAGGTAGACATAGGTCTTTCTTCCTGTCTGTCACCATATAACCATGTATTTTACAGACACCCCTCCTTATTTAGTGTGTTGCCTTGAAATTACCCAATTGTTTATTTATCTTGAAATCAGTGAGGAAATGGTCCCTATAATCCTTGTCAAGGTATCCTTGCTCCCAGCATAGTGCCTCAGGTATGGTAAGTGCATAACAAATATTTGTTGGAGGAATGAAGGAACCAATGTGTAAACCAGTAAATGAATTAATCATTTCAAGTTATACCTTGAACTTAAGCTCCTAACCAAGTACATAATGGCATGTTATAGTGAAAAAAAAAAAAAGCCAAAAGTCTGATTTTGACATCCTAGCCATATGATTATGAGAAAGTTACTTAGTACTTTGGATTGTCTGTTTGTTCATCTGCAAACCAATAAAAGAAAAAAAAATCTCATCTCAGAATGTTATAAGAAGTAAGTAAGATAAAATGGATTTATGACTTGGTACCCATAAAGAAATGCGCAAATGTTAGCAGTCACATTAAAACTGAGTAAATTGTGGAGTGCCTGGGTGGCTCAGTCAGTTAAGTGTTTGACTTCAGCTTAGGTCATGATCTTCGTGAATTCGAGCCCGTGTCAGGCTCTGTGATGATAGGCAGCTCAGAGCCTGGAGCCTACTTGGTATTGTGTGTTTCCCTCTCTCTCTCCCCCTTCCCCACTCATGCTCTGTCCCTTTCTCTCAAAAATAAACAAACATTAAATTTTTTTTAAATAAAAAAGATAAAACTGAATTAATTGTAAGAAAATGTATTATATGTGTTAGTGATAACTATAAATGGTGAATAGAACATTCACATTGTAAGCCTCTGAGATATAGTAAAAAGTAAAATTAGTTAAAAGATGTCTGAAATGAAGAAATCATTATTTAGGTGAGAAAATATTCTTCAAGAATTTGATTCTAATTTAAAGTTACCAAAATGACAAATAACATTTTTTCTCTCCCATGTAAGAATTCAAGGCCACTGAAGTGTTCCGTGCACTAAAAAATGAAATGAAATTAATCAAATCTATTATCTGCCCAACTGTCACTGATCACAACAAAATCCTGCCTATATTGAGAAGCTTATCATAGATTATGGTTTTAATTAATACTTTGTCACTAAAGAAGATGCAACAAATAATTTTTGATGTAAAACATTTTTGACCTATAATTGGTGAGATATTTTATTTAAGAAAGAAAGTAGAAATACAGAAATACTCTTCATTAAGTATGAATGAATTATATATAACTCAGTGATACTTTTACCATACTGTCCTGCATATGTGTGTGTGTGTGTGTGTGTGTGTGTGTGTGTGTGTTTGTGTGTGTGTATCCTATTTCAAAGACATACATTATTACCACTTATTTCTAGTGTATTTTGTTTTGGGTGGAGTTTTCCTTCTTATTAGTGGCAGATTATTTTCAATAAACACAGCATGAAAAATTAAACGAGCTTCTCCAATCCAATTAGATATTCTATTTTCTATGGTGTTTCTAATGATGAATACATACTCCTTGTGTTGTTTAAATATCTTCAAGGGGTTTCAAAAAATAATTCAAATGTATTTGATCCCTCATACCTTTCCTCTTCATTTGTTCACATATATGGATATTTCAACTTTTTTTTCTTTTACACATATAGAGTATTCTTAGGAGAAAAATAAAGAAAAGGACAGGGCAGGTTTGTGGAAAGTTTTCTGAGTTCTGCCTCTTCTGTGTCTTTCAGGACACAATGGGCTTTATGTTTAAGCATGGGTGTTTAATTAATGAAATCAAATCTGTTTAGTCCTGTTTATATATATTGCTGAGTCTTTACCATCTGAGGAATCTAGAGAAAAGTCCTATTTTTTATTGTCAGAATAAAAAAAAGACATTGTTGGCATCTTCTTCTGAAAAGTTCTCTGGTGTTTAGCAGTAGTATGTTCAGAAGTAGACCGAAAAATGTTGGGAAGAAGACTTTTCCACACTTCTATTACTAATCCCTCAAAGAAAATAGACCTGCTTCAATGTCTGTGGTCCTTTCTAATAAAATGTGCATTCTATAAGTTAATGAAATGGAGAAAAAAATTATTAAATGAATGTGACAAGTTGCTACTTACAGAAAGGAAAATAAGAAATGTTTTCCCATGAGTAATTTAGAATTTGTGGATGAATCATGTTTCTTTTCATTATGAAAATCCCTAATTAGGAAAAGCAATTCACTGTATCCACACACTGATTAGCATAGCTTGGTTGGTTACTATACATCAAAAACAAACACTAGACAGCATCCATAGATGCGTAATGTAAAACCAGGGGCTTGGGGTGCCTGGGTAGCTCAGTCATTGAGCCTGTATTACAGGTTTTATATGGTGATTGTCTTCTCCCCATGTTCCACAATTATAAAACCAAGAATAGGAGAAAGTACCAGGCATTCCTTTATCATTGAGCCATCTCTAAGGAACTCTTGAAAATATGGCACAGTCAAAATATCCAATCTAGATAGGCAATTCCTTTCCACCAACACACTCTTCCTGATTCCACAAAGAAGTTCCATCTTTTTTTTTTTTTTTGACTCTTTGACTCTTGATTGTGGCTCAGGTCATGATCTCAGGGTCATGGGATCGAGCCCTGCATCAGACTCTATGCTGAGTGTGGAGCTTGCTTAAGATTCTCTCCTCTGCCTTTCTCCCCTGCTCATGCTCTCTCTCTCTCTCAAAAACAAAACAAAACAAAAACAAAAACAAAATGAAATAAGGGCAATAAATGGTTTCCATAAAACAGAAACTTAGGTCTATTGGGAAATTAGCAATTATATATCTAGGGCAAGGTTTATGAGATCAACCATAATAGAAAAATCTGCACATACTTAGCCACCAACCAGTATCAGCAGGTCTTATCTATTAATGCTTGAAATAGGTTGCTTAGAAGAATGATTAATACACACTACTAAATGTAAAGTTTGGGTGTGTATATATGTATAGGTATGTGTGTGTGTATATATATCCATACACACACACACACACACACACACATATTACTGTGTATTGTATATACCAAATGACATAAAATAAAATATATACCAAGAAAACTCATTTTTTTATAAATTAATGTATTCATAGAAGTTACAAGAGAGAAGATAGAAATTTTAGAGTTTCCTTAAAAGTTTACATTAGCTTTCTTCAGTGAAATGTGCCTAGTTCTCTCTCTCCTAAAATGCACTTAATATGACTATCTGAAAGGACCCTTAAATAGGATCATTGTCTTACCTAGCTGAATGTATCTTCTGCCCTTATTTGTGGTCAAATATGTTATTTCTTTATGTCTTTTATACAGAAGAGAGTGGAAGTGACAAAGATGACAGGTGATTCAATTGTCTTTTCATACTGGCACACTTACTAAGTTCTTTGAGATCTCTGGCAATATCCATATCTAAATTCATGTAAAACTCTTTTAACTTGAAAGACTTTGAAGTTTCATGCAAACAGACTCCTGTTTCAGAAGATTGATGAAATGGTGTGAGGATGTGCGGTGTGTCTTAAAGACCTAGCTCCTTCATTATATTAAGAATTTCTCTACAACCCAACATTTGAATTATTGAGATTAATTGGACAGATCTCATGAGTAAGTAAACTAAGAAATTTTATTCTACATTATCTGAAAATATAATCACTGAGTTTCTAGTCTTTTTTCTTGTATGCCTTTATATCTTCATTAGCCCTTTACTAAAATCCAAATGCCTTTGATAGAGATTGAAGCTCAGATGAATTTCCCATCTGCAGTGGTTAGCCAGGTAAAACTGTGAAAGGGAGGAGCTGGACAAAATTAGGCAATTCATAACTAGGATGGATACAGAGCCATGAGTTAAGATGGGTGGAGAGACTCCCAGAGAAAGTGAAGAAGAAAGAAGCTTTTGGAAACTGAGTCAAAGACCAACTACTTACTTTCAAATGTTCATCCAGTAATAGTATTGATTTTGCCAACTGAATTTATGTAGCATGGCCTTATTCTACCTATTTTAAGTTGTTGACTCTTAGTTTAGAAAAAAGCTGTCAGCTCTAAAGACCAAAAAAAATCTAAGATAAAGAAATATATTCCATCTAAATCTAGTAGACATGGTTATCAGAGGTCACTATAAAAATTATCAATTTTTTTTCTATATGGTGGGTTTTTGGATTGAGAAGAAATAGGGGACTTTTGGATTGAGAAGTCAAAATAAAATTCTGATATTAAGGGATAGAAATATATTCACATTATTGCATTACTGCATTATCTAAAGGTGTTAGGATAACATCTTACTTGTCAAGAATCTTCTGCTAAGATGTTAGAGAGGATTTTGTTGTTGTTGTTGTTGTTGTTTTCCTTACCCTGAAGTCAAAACATCTGGAGTAAGTCCTGACTCTGTCACTTACTATCTCTTTCATTAGAGGCAACTGTTCATCTCAACTGACCCACAGTTTTCTTATCTGTGAACGCAGAATAGTCATTTATTTACACAGATGCCAAGAGGATAAATAATTATAAAAGATAATGTGAATTGTAAACTGCTCATGAAAAGACCATTATTTGTGAAGAATCAACTTATCAGATCTTCCTGCTGGGGCAGGGGCAGGGGCAGGGGCATTTGATCACATTTATCTTCATACATCCCAGGGAACTAGAAAAAGCCATTACAGAAATTTCTAATAATGCATATACATTATAGATGTCAAATATATTTCGAGTATTGTTAAGGAGAGGTGGAAAGCTCAAATATTTTAAACTATCACCTACACTCAAGGTTCTGAGAATGATCAGTTTGAAGAAGCAAGTCCTGCTTGCTATAGGCAGTTGGTACTGGTGAACGAGAACCGATTGTTCACGTCTTTTTGTAACTCTCCATTCAGGATGCTGTACTGGTAATCAGCCACATTTACAGCCATATTTACAGCACAACAGTCTATAAGCCTTGAAAACCAATCTTTCCCCTATACCTACCAGCCCCCAAGAGGTGGTCAAAGTGTATTAATATACCTCTGCATATATAACAAATGAAGATATAAATTAGGTTCTACTGTATAGAGTTTCCACCTGGCAATCAGGTCTTCCTTGGTATTTTATGTGACTTGAATAAGCCTTTCCTAGGGAAGAGTTGACATAACTGAAGAGAAATAAGCTGAGGAATTTAGGGATAATGAATAATACGAGGTAAGGTGCGTTATTCAGAAATGTTCAGATACTTTGAAATGATAGTGATTAGAATATTTGGCTCTAGAGGAGAATGCAATTAATGTTCACACTATTTTACAGTAAAAACATGTGTGTGTGTGTGTGTGTGTGTGTGTGTGTGTGTCTGTGTCTGTGTGTCTGTGTGTTTATGAGATGTAAATCAGGGCTAACATGAATCAAGCTTTGAATTCCAGGTTGAGATGTTTCAGTAAATTTTCAAGGGGTGTGAGAACATGTAAAACCATCAAAGAATTTTAGAAGAAAAATTAAATGTTCTCAACTATGCAATTATGAAGAGAATAATTTCAATGGCTGCAATGCTGCAAGAAGAAAACCAGTTGGGAGACTATTGTGATAATTCAGTTTTGAAGCTACATCAAGTCTTTCGTAAATTCAGACAGTGTGAAAATACATGAAGAAAGGAAGGGAGTAAGGGAGGAAGGGAGGAAGGGAGGAAGGGAGGAAGGGAGGAAGGGAGGGAGGAAGGGAAAATCCAAATTTGAATGAGAAGTATCTGAATTGGTAATGTCTGCAGAAATCAAATAGAGCATAGTATTTTACCGTCTCAGGAAGATCCATTATCTTTAAAACAATCCTCTCAACACAAGGTTTTGAAAGTTCTCTTTCAAGTAGATAATATGTTGATGAAGGAAATGGTCCAAAGACAAGGTTGTTAGCTTGAAAGAAAACATTCACTAGTGATGGAAACATATGCATGCTGTTCTTCTGGTTTCCTCTTTTAAAAATAACAATGTTATCACTCATTTGGAGACCTTGGACTGAGTAGAATTTTGGTCTGGCAAACCCATCCATCTCCTTCTTCCTAAACTCACTAGTTTTGCCATTCACTTTTTTTTTTCCTAAAATAATAGATTCCAAATAACGCATTCTGTTGCCATTACTCTGCAGGCTTCACTTCCCATTTATTGATTGATCACTGCTGTTCATCACTTGTTGTACAAAGCACATGGTTTTCTAGAATCTACAGAACTGTCTTTTCTACTTACGATATACTCTGTGTTTTCTAATGCAAACTTCATTTCTCATATAACTGTAATATTTTGGTATGCTTATTCCCTATTTAGCATAAATTGTAATATCATAAAAAGAAGAACCAAAATATCATTAGAGATCATCTAACTCTACCTCGTTTTATAAATGGAAAAACAACAACACCAACAACACAAGATGCTGGTTGACTTGTTAGGGCCAGATAACTCATTAGTGGAAATTCAACATTCTTTTTTTTTCATTCACAGTTAACCATAGATCTTAGTTTATTTTTAGTTTTAAGCCCTGATTTTTATCGTTTATATATGTGTGCAGTCTCTACTTATTTTAACGTGGGTTTCAAATTGTAGAGTTTAGTTTTCAACCCACAAAAAGATACGCTTGTTGAAAGTCAACATGTAGTCAGAATATAAGGTAATCAAAACTGTTCATTTTAAATTGACTCCAATTCTAACTACAACCTGAAATTTCAAAACATAGTCAAGCAGTGATCTTTGCCACTGACATCTGAGATTCAAATGGCCCTGCAGATGTGAAATTGTCTGTTGCTATGAAAGAACAGCTGGAATCAGTTAATGAGTCAAGTCAGCATGAGCTCAAGCACTAGAGAATAGAATGTTTCATCTCCATGGTACAGAACTCTGGGAAAGGAGACGCAGAGCCAGACTGTTGCATGAGTGGACTCATGAGTGACACAGCTGTGAGCATAATTAAGTTCATCTCTTACTGGCAAATAGAAGTGTTGTTTACCCTTGTATGTATGGAACTTGGCCATCAGCAGACCAGTCTTTAATCCTGACCCCACTGTGATAGAGCGCCAACCCATTGAGGCCAGATATCATAGACAGAAACCCCCTGCCTCCCACCAAAATAGAGAGAAGTGCTTTGTCTACAGACTGCAAGAAGAAAGTATGTCAATCATCCTGAGATTTGAGAGAAACATAGTTTTCTTGGTGATCTTTGCTTTTTTTTGTTGTTGTACGGTCAGTAATTGTCTAGAGTTTGACAGAAGAAGAATGGGAGGCATTTATCACTTATCCACTAGTTTCAAAAAAAAAAGCACTAGACTAAACTGGGGGCTTTGATGTCATGGTCAAATAACATTACATAAACAAGACAGGACATTGCATTAAACTGGAACGTGTGTTTAATAGAAGTTAGCGATCCTGATCTTAAATATAGAAGTGTTGCTCTAACTTACTACAATATATAGGAATTAGAAAATAAAATTCATTCTTAAAATTGCTTCTAAATCTCATAAATTAAACATATAGGGAATCATTATTCAAGGATGAGGTTTCTATTTTCCAGAAAGATTCATTTAGCTAGGTTTTCACTACCACCTATGAGATAAGTAAAAAGTGATGATATGGTTGGTGATGAGATAGGTAAATTTAATTTTATGCTATTCCTCTTCCCAGGAACACAAAGCTGTGACATGAGGAATTAAACACACACACATACACATACGGACCCGCAGGGAAACATTACAGATAATACAGAAGTCATTATAGGAATGTAATTCCTTGAGGTAAGAGAAAGTTATCTTTGCATTTATAATACAGAGCCTTACACAGTAACACTAGAAGCTTCACCACTGTCACTACCATCACTATGCTACTGCTCTTGCTATAAACAAATTTTTTGTATATGTGTCAGGCACTGTGCACAGCAACTAAAGTGCACTAACTCCAAACTACAAACAGAATATAAGTACTATTAATATCACCATTTTATAGTTGAAAAACTAAGGCACAGCGAAATTAAGTTACTTATGTAAAGTCATATATCTAAAATGTGTAGGTCTGTAAATAAAACACAAACAGCCCAATTCCAAAGTCAATGTTTCTATTCACTCCACTCTACTGGGTCAGCAAATACGGTTGATATTTTTGAAAGAAAGAGAGAGAGAGAGAGAGAGAGAGACGGAAGAAAGATGGAGAGAAAAAGAAAAAGGAAGGAAGGAAAGAAGGTAAGAAGGGAAGAAGGAAGGAAAGAAGGAGAAAAAAGAAAAGAAGGAGGAAGAGAGGGAGGGAGGGAGCGATGAAGGTAGAATGATGTTCCAAATAAACGTCTAACTTTCTAAATGTACCTTTCGTAAGTTAGAAAATATTATGAAAGGGGCGCCTGGGTGGCGCAGTCGGTTAAGCGTCCGACTTCAGCCAGGTCACGATCTCGCGGTCCGTGAGTTCGAGCCCCGCTTCAGGCTCTGGGCTGATGGCTCGGAGCCTGAAGTCTGTTTCCGATTCTGTGTCTCCCTCTCTCTCTGCCTCTCCCCTGTTCATGCTCTGTCTCTCTCTGTCCCAAAAATAAATAAACGTTGAAAAAAAAAATTAAAAAAAAAAAAGAAGAAAAAAAATAAAAAATAAAAAAAAAAGAAAATATTATGAAAAAAAAATAAAAAATGTTTAGATATCTTAAATGGAATCAACATTTAGTATAAGGAAGCTGTCAGAGATATTCCACAGAGTTTTCAAACATATGTAACAGTACTTTCACTATGTTTCATTTCTTGGGGTCGTGCTAGGCAGATTAATAGTGTTGGATAAATAACAAATCTGGAGTGGAATTAATTTACTTTATCCCATTGAACTGTCGACTTAACTCATTTTGCTCAACAAATTTGACAATCCTATCACTTTGGTGTTTCTTTCCTCATCTTCAGTAACAACAGGGCCAACACTGAGTGGAAATGTGACCATCCATCCGGGCTAATTTTCAACCAGACCCCCACTCACTGCAGAAAGGAAAAAATCATTATGTACTCGAATGGGTAAGTCGACATGACTAAACTGATGTAGGGCAGTAGTTAAAAAGAAAATTTTTTAAGAACCAGTAGACACATCCAATCATCAAAATATCTCAAGAAAGGCTCATTAGTAATGTCTGGTTGAAGTTTGGTTCTCTGTATCTATTCTACCTCGCATGTATGTCCCCTTCACATGGGCCATAATTTCCTGTTTTAGTGTTTTAGTCTTCCTTTTACTGACTGTGGCTCAGGCATTCTTGGTATCGCATGGCTTCTCTCCATAATGCCCTGACACTCTTTAAAGGAATAACAACTAAAGCTGGCAACTCCTGTTTATCAGAAGTTCCTATCATGAGACATGTAATCACCCCCCTCCATAATTTTGAGTACCAGTCCTGAATGATGACTAGATTGCGGCTACCAGTCTCTTTTCACCTTTGCTAATTTTGTCTGTGTCATGACTGTGTAACTGTAATCCAGGGCTTGGTTTGCCTTTGTTTAAAGGCCCATATGTACATATGGAAATTTTATGTTTTATGCAGTAACAGTTACAGAGCATTATCCCCCAAATAATATACTTGATTGGCGAATGGAATAAGGAAGGCGACTGAAAAATATATTGCACATCCCAAGGGCTGACCGGACAATAACATTGCACTTTGTTTCGAAATGATTTACAGGAAGAAACAGCTGAATAATATTTAATCCATCTGAATACAGAATATTCACCTATGTGTTAAGTGACCTCTTATTTTTCCTATTGTGTTCTTAACTTGCATAAATTATTTGAGTGAAAAAAGTAAAATACCTCATACTTCCATAATTATCCACACCTTCAAATCTTAACAGATATCAGCTTATTACTTACAGGAATAAAATAAATATCTTTTATCCTGGTAAAAGTATTTTTTATTCTGGTAAATTAGCAAAAAAAAGGCCACTTATAAATAGGTTTTATGCAAGGAAAAAAAATAAACTATGTGCCAAGACAAGTCACCAGTATATAAACAACAGCTCCTTCTTAAGAACTGGAAAATATTAAGAACAAGTATTTTAAAATCGGTGTCTGAGTGCTGCTTTCCTTGGCAAATCTACATACATAGTTCAAAGCAGAAAGAATACGTGCTTTCCAAACTTAACTAGATATGGAAATTAAGATGTAAAATGTAGTATCTCCGTATCTTAAAGATACAGAATAATGTCTCCTTAAATTTGCATGACAATTCTGTTTATTTACAAAATAGTCCCACATGCATTAGCTTATTTGATGTTTGTTTATCAGTTTATTTGATGCTGTTATTGAAGTGGCCTCAGAAACCACTATTCATTCCCAGGTTACCAATGAAAACAATGCAGTTTGTGGAAGCTGTGACTTGCCAAAGGTGATAGAAGTAGAGGGAGAGGTAAGATTTGAATTTAGATTTTCTGATCCGTGTCCAACACCCTTTCAAGGTTTTGTTTCAACTGCCAAGTCTGACTGACTGGCAGTAATACTTGGGATGTCATGTGTGATGGATTTTGAGACCCCATATTGCTTGGGGGGAAAGGGCACTGTGATTGATACAGATGTGACTATGGACTAGGAGTTTAAATGGCAGGATGAGTATCATGAATTTTCTATTGCTTTTCTACATGTTTCATTTCTCCAGTTCACTTTGAAAACCACTGCAGTGAAATCTCTCTGAAACATGCTGCCTATCAATACTTGTGCATTTCTCATACTCTTCCCTTTTATTTGCATTATTCCTGATCAGACCAACCCTCTTAATTCACCATCAATATGCCATAGCTTTACTTTGATTTTGGTTTTGATATATTTTTCTTCTCACTGAGGTCGGCCCTCTTATCCTTTCTGGCCATAGCACACCTGGCCATTTCCCAAAGCCAACCTGAGTTCTACCTCCTATGGGAAGCACTTTCCCTTCTTCCCTTTTGTATCACACATAGTTCTTTCTCCCTCTTTTTCTCTCTCTGATAATCTTAGCATTACCATGCTACATTTTTTTGTTGTTCCATGTACATGTAAATCTTGCTTCCCCAATTAAATTTAAGCATCTTAAGGGCAATTTTCGTATTTCTGTATACTATGCAAGGTAGTGAGATCATTATTTATGACAAGCAATCAACTACTCAAAGACATTCAAGAGATACTGATTTTTTTTTTTCAAATAAAAGAAAACAGCTAGATTGGGAAATTTGGGGGAATTATAAGATCAGGAAAATTTATCCTGTGTCACTATAGATATTCTTAGAAACATTTAAAGACCACATTTGCTCATGAATAAAAACTTAAAATTCAGAGTCAAGAAGAAATTATTGTGACAATTAAAATGATATGTTGGGTGCCAACCATATGTGGAGATGGACAAAACCCATATGGTGAAAATTACAAATGGCCAAATCGCACAGAAACTCTGAGATTGGTGGTAGTAAAACAGAAGTAGCAATAAAGGTTTGTATGGAGGAAATGTATTTATTTGTCTTTATCCAGAAGACTGACTTTGATTATTTTCATGACACAAAATACATAAGAAATAGAAAGGATTCTTCAGATACAAATTAGATGTTCTGTTTAAATATGAATAGAGCATATGAAGTGCCACCTAATTATCAAGCTTATTCATTTAAATTATGAAAAAATATTACTATCAGGTAATTAGTAATTATTTATTGACTAACTGGATGAACATGTAAATGAATGAATGAAATTATTGTACATCCTTTTAGTTGAAATATTTTTATTAATATTATTTTGTGAATTATGAATGTGATTATGCTTGTTTCCCTCCTGAGAAAACAAAGCTTATATGTTTATTTAAGAGATGTTAAAATTTCTTTGAGTCTGAAATGCACATTTTTTTTCATATTAAAATCAGGATACTTCTTGTAATCAGTGGCATATCATAGTTAATTTGCAGTATTTTCTTATTTCTTAAATGTACATTAAAGAGTGGTATCATGGGGCGCCTGGGTGGCGCAGTCGGTTAAGCGTCCGACTTCAGCCAGGTCACGATCTCGCGGTCCGTGAGTTCGAGCCCCGCGTCGGGCTCTGGGCTGATGGCTCAGAGCCTGGAGCCTGTTTCCGATTCTGTGTCTCCCTCTCTCTCTGCCCCTCCCTCGTTCATGCTCTGTCTCTCTCTGTCCCAAAAAAAAAATAAACGTTGAAAAAAAAAAATTAAAAAAAAAAAAAAAGAGTGGTATCATTTATAAAAGTGATGTCTCAAATTTAATAAATTATGATAAATAGTTATTATTATACCACAGTCACTGAGTGCTTAAAATATTAAATATATACATAAGCTATAAATATACTATAATATAATGTCTTACATGTTGTATTATAATATATATTATATAATATGGCATGTTATATTATTATACAACATTTATGTTATGTTATGTTGTTATGTTATGTCATGTTAGGTCATGTTTGTTATGTTATGTTACGTTATGTTACGTTACGTTACGTTATGTTACGTTACGTTATATTGCATTACATTTAAGGCAAGCCCCGAAATGACCATACAAGAAGAACCATTAATGTCCCCACTGTGTAGTTGAGTAATGTATAACTTCTCCAAACTTATACACCTCTGCCTATGTTTTCTTCTAAGGGTTTTATGGTTTTAGGTCTTATGATCAATCCCTTAATCTATTTTAATTTTTGTGCACAGTATAAGATTGTGGCCCAGTTTCATTCTTTTGCACATGGCTGCCCAATAACCCGAATACCACATATTGAAGAGAACTGTTATTTTCCCGTTGTATATTCTTGTCTCCTTTGTTTATTCTCGTCATAAATGAACTGGCCATATTTGCGTGGGTTTATTTCTGGGATAAATATATTTTTTTAAACTATGTAGATTTTTCCAGTTTCATAATATCTAAGAACGCTTATCATATCAATGTTTTAAATACAATAAATAAAATATAATGAATTATGTAGCAAGTCAACTGCATTAAAATATATACTACCAAAAATAAATTTTAGGGGCACCTTGGGGTTCAGTTGCTGACTGTGAGCGCTGACTTTGACTCAGGCCATGATCTTGCAGTTTGTGACTTTCAGCCCCCTATAAGGCTCTGTGCTGACAGCTCAGAGCCTAGAGCCTGCTTCGGATTCTGTGTCTCCTCTCTCTCTGCTCCTCCCCCCACTCACACTCTCCCCCTCTCTCTCTTCAAAAATAAACATTAAAATAAGTAAATAAATTTTAATATAATTAAGTGTATGTTTCTTCATTAAAATACTAAATATCAAGATTTATCTGAAGTTTAATAAGTGTCATGATTTCAAAGTTGGATGAGCATAAGTATTTTGAGATGCTTGAAAAAACTGTAATGTGAGGTGAAATTATCAGTTATTTCTACTCATGACAAACTCTAGGATCTTGCTAATGCTAATGTATTTTTTAGCCTACATTTATAACTTTAAAAGAAAGATGCATTTTAGTCAAAGACTAGTGAAAAAAAGAATTTTTTTTTGAGAGAGAGCATGCATGACTGCTTCAGCTGGGGAGGGGGCAGAGGGAGAGGGAGAAAAGAAAATCTTAAGCAGACTCCACACCTAACACAGAGCCCCACGCGGGGCTGATCTCATGGCCATGAGATCATGACCTGAGCTGAAATCAAGAGTTGGATGCTTAACTGACTGAGCCATCCAGGTGCCCCAAGATGTTTTTGTTTTTCCTCCATCAAATGAAATGATAAAGAAGAAAGTCTACAGTAAAGTAATAAGATTATCTCTACATTGTCTAATGACTAAGGATTAGACAGAGGAGGAAGAATCAGCAAAAAAGACATAACTAATCATTAGTGAGTTGAGAGTAGATCCAGGAAAAGTGTGTTCTAGAAGACAAGGGAAGAAAGAGGTTTTAATGGAAAGAAAAGTCAAAACGTATTGGATCATCATTCTGGAATCAGACAACCCTGGTTTGAAATTTGACTCTGCAATGTACTAGGTGTCTGAACTTGGGAGGCTCAGTTTCTTCTTTGAAGGGATGAATTATTATTTTTTTTTCAATTCTTCATTCTTCCTGTAACCATGCTCTTGGACATTTGATTTTGCACTTCTGACCACTAAAAAGGTCAAGTCTACCTCCTCATATTTTGAATCCAAGCTTGGTCATCTGACTTGCTAAAAAAGAACAAATTTAAAGTTTGGGCCTGAAAAGGCATAACATAGTTCCACTTCCTGTACCACTGCAACTGCCATGAGAATATGTCTGGTCTAAACTGCTGGAGGATAAAAGACTTATGGGCAGAACCATGTCAGCAACATGGGTCTGGATGCTACAATAACCAGTGAAATTCTTAGACATGAAAATGCCCAGCCAAGATTAGTGCAACTACACCCACATGCTTAAACAATGAATGTTTATAGTTGTATGCCAGTGAGGTTTTGTGGTTGTTTGTTATAAAGAATTATCAAGGTGATAGATAACTGACATTAACTGATACAATCTAAAAAACAAGAATAGTTAACATCTTCTTCCCCTATAGAGTTTTTTGAGGAATAGAAAAGACAACTGTATATACAATATTTTTGGAGCAACTGAAAAAATCCATGTTTAAAAAAATAGGTTGATAGTTGGTTATAATAAATACTATTTAGAATACAAGCAGAACACTTAAAAAACTACTATTATCAATCTGATTGTTAGTACTTCTCTTAGAATAGTATCAATGAAGTAGTGATAACAAACAAGGAAAATAAACTGTTTACAGGGGTTGCGAATAAATAGGAGAAAAAATGAAGTCAGAATGCTAATAATAATCATGGCTAACATTTACTTAGCACTTATTGTGTCCAGGCATTGTACCATGTATTTTATATATATTTCCTTACTCAATTCTTTAAAAAATACTTTATAAGGTTATGAGGTTACAACCTACCTTATTTTATTTTTTTAGTTTTAGAGAGAGCGTGAGCATGGGAGTGAGGCAGAGAGAGAATCTTAAAAAGGCTCCACACACAGTGCAGAGTCCTAAGTGGGGCAGGATCCCACAACCTTGGGGTCATGACCTGAGCCAAAATCAACAGTTGGACACTCAACTAAGCCACCCAGGTGCCCTTACCAACCTACTTTATACTTTATACCAACCTACTATATACAACCTATATATCTATATATAACTGAGATTATGATGATGATTCGTAATCACCAGTCTAACTTTCAAACCAAATACCTCTTTGACTGAATATGCTTTTCAAGAAGTAGCATTTATATAGATATGACTCCACCTGGTGGATTTTGTTACATTATCTGGAAAGTGTTCTCAAGAAGAGTTTGTACAGCATTGTGTTTTTTGTAACACTGACATGAAGCAGTTTAAATTTTCTAATGTTTTTAGGAATTTGAATTCACAGCCTTAACTACTTGGTAGTGAATCTAGAGGAGTGTGAAATTTGAAACAAAGCAGGTTAAAAACCAAAGGGGCAAACTTCAGTCAAAAGAATGAGTGTTATTTGGAAAAAAATACCATCACCACACAAGGGAAGAGCTCTGAATAATAAAGGAGGTGCTGCAAATGGAGGGAAAGAGATGGCTTATTCAAAAAATAAATAGGCATTGTCCATAGCAATATATTTCTAGACATGTCTCTAGAGGCAAGGGAAACAAACCAAAAATAAACTACTGGGACTACATCAAAATAAAAATCTTCTGCATAGGGAAGGAAACAATCAACAAAATGAACCGAATGAATGGAAGAAGATACTTACAAATGACATACCTGATAAAGGATTAGAATTCAAAATACAGAAAGGACTTACACCACTTAACACCAAAACCCCCCACAAATAACCGAATGGGCAAACACATGAAGACACATTCCTCCAAAGAAGATTTATGGATGGCCAACAGACACATAAAAAGATGTTCATCATCACTAATCATCAGGGAAATACACATCAAAACCACAATGAGATATCACCTCATACCCATTAGAATGGCTAAAATAAAAAACACATGAAACAACAACTGTTGGCAAGGATGTGGACTAAAAGGAACCTTTGTACTCTGTTGGTGGGAATGCGAACTGGTACATCCACTGTGGAAAACAGTGCTTCAAAAGATTAAAAATAAAACTAACATATGATTCATTAATTTCATTACTGGATATTTACCCAAAGAATAAAAAACCACTCTTTTGAAAGATATATACAATCTTTATGTTGTTTATGTTGTTTATTGAACACTGCTTACAATAGCCAAAACATGGAAGTAGCCCAAGTGTCCATCGATAGATGAATGGATAAAGATGTGGTACACACACACACACACACACACACACTCTCACACACACACATACACACACACTCACACACACACACACTGGAATATTATTCAGCCATAAAAAAGAATGAAAGTTTGCCATTTGCAACAACATGGATGGATCGAGAAAGTATCATGCTAAGTAAAATAAGCCAGAGAAAGACAAATACCATATGATTCCACTCATGTGGAATTTAAGAAACAAGACAAATAAACAAAGGAAAAAATAAAGAGGAAAACCAAAAAAAGAGACTCTTAACTATGGAGAGGAAACTGATGGTTGGCAGAGGGGAGGTGGGTGGAATAGGTGAAATAGGCAATGGGGGTTAAGGGTACACTTATCATGATGAGCACTGAGTAATGTACAGAATTGCTGAATCACTATATCGTACACCTAAAACTAATGTAACACTTTATGTTAACTGCACTAGAATTAAAAATAAAATAATAAAATAAAATAAAATAAAATAAAATAAAATAAATAACAGGGACACTAAAAAAAGGAAGTTGTGTTAGATTCCTTGTACCAATCCTAGATACATGCCTCCAGAGACTCGTTTTCTAGATAAGGGGCTTCAGACTTCAGAGACTTCATTTTGTTTGTTTGTTTTCCTTTTTTTTTCGTCTCGGTTTCCTCATCTTTAATTCAAATAGTAATACTATTTTTGTATAAAGTTCTTGTGAGGATTAAAGGAAATAAATGATGCATATGAATGTTTAACAAAGTGTCTTGTACACTATTGTCAGCAGAATAATCATGACACTGTGATTAAGCATTATTATAAATAACTGGTAAAATAGGACTGTATTCAATTGACTAATGGTGTGTGTTCAAGCAACATTGCCAAAAAATTAATATGGAGGGTGGATGCACTTGCATTAGTTCTATGATAAAGCCTAACTCTTTAATTCTACTGAGGTAACAATTTGGAAGCATGAATACAATATCAGGACTCAGGGATAAAGGGCTCTACTCCAGGTTTGCTAGTATCTTTGTGACCTTAGGAATGTCCTATCACTTTTTAGGCCAAGACTCAATTTCTTCTTCTATTACAAGAAGAACGTAAGTAGCAGTTGAGACTCTAAAATCTCTTTAGAGCTAGCATTTTGTGAACCCGGTCTACTTTAGATTTAATATTCAGGAAGAATACCAGCCATTCTAGTTGGTGTTCAGAAGAGAGGAATAAAAAAGAATGCATGATTTAAAGGAGCTAAGGTGCCTCCCTCTGACTTTGTCAGCCCATTGGCTCTGGTTTCTTTCAGATGTTGCTTGATGTATAGCCAAGGCAATATCAGAGCTCTGTGAAAGAAACTGCAGATTTTCCAAGGATTGTTGCTGAGTGTCCCAGTTATTTCCAAATCTATTATAAGAAGAGAAATAAAGCATGAAAATGGGTAACTTCTTCTCCAACAGTTCTCAAATAGGAAAATGGGGAAGCTTTAGAAAAGCCCCAGGCTCCTCTGCTCCACAGATTAAATTCTGCAAATTAATGTAACGCCAACACAGTGAGGGGGTGGTGTTGGTGGGGAGGCTGAAGGGCAGTGCCAGCAGCATCCCCTGTCATCTGTTGCCAAGAGATCTGCAGAGGGGGATCTTCTCACCCTGGTCAGTCTCTTAACTGAAATCCTGCCTAACTGGCAGTATGGACTTCCACAGAGAGGGAAGACTAAGCTCCAAAAAGTCAAAAAGTACTCTCTATGGCCTTGTCTTACCTGGAGAGGAGAAGACATGTTCTCATGCATGGTCCATAGGCAACTAGCAAGCTGCTGGCATCTTCCTGGTAGGCTGAGAACTGACCCCAAAACTGACTGAGTGTACGTGTGTGTGTGTGTGTGTGTTCGTAAAGCCTGCACACTCAACCCATTTTTAATTTGTATGCATTGTTCAGGCATATTACTGGTGAGTTGTTCTTCTATCTTATAGATACATTAAAAAATGGTGAGGGGCGCCTGGGTGGCGCAGTCGGTTAAGCGTCCGACTTCAGCCAGGTCACGATCTCGCGGTCAGGGAGTTCGAGCCCCGCGTCGGGCTCTGAGCTGATGGCTCAGAGCCTGGAGCCTGTTTCCGATTCTGTGTCTCCCTCTCTCTCTGCCCCTCCTCCGTTCATGCTCTGTCTCTCTCTGTCCCAAAAATAAATAAAAATGTTGAAAAAAAAAATTAAAAAAAAAATGGTGAGACAAAGTTACTCAATGGCTAAAAATTCTAATACGTATCATTTATGTGCTGTCATAAATTTAAAAAGAATTTAATGTTTATTAATTTTTGAGGAGAGAGAGAGAAAGAGAGAGAGAGAGAGAGAGAGAGAGAGAGACAGAGAGAGAGGGAGACAAAGAATCCAAAGCAAGCTCCAGGCTCTGAGCTGTCAGCACAGAGCCCGACTCAGGGCTCAAACCCACAAACAGTGAGATCATGACCTGAGACGAAGTTGGACACTTAACTGATTGAGCCACCCAGGTGCCCCTGTTCTGTCATAAATTTTAATTGCTTAGCCAAAGCAAAGCAACATTGTCAAGACTGAATGTCACACACCCAAGTACAGATACAGGGAAATCACGAGATGTTAGAGAGCTTTTGTTATTAGGGTATTACCAATAATATATAGCAGTAGATTTTAGCTGTGGTTCCCCCTTCTTTAAATTGATACATTTTTAAAAAATACCCTTCAGTTTGTTAGTCATTTGTTCTCCTGTAACCTGTATGGTTTCCATTTTTCATTGTTCTACTCTATGAGAAGAGAAAAAAAGTATTTTAAAGCACTGGAATTGAAAATAAAATACCGAAATTCTAATCCCAGCTCTATTACTTGTTAGCAGGAGAGTAAGCCTGACCTCAGTTTCCTTATTTGTAAAATAGTAATGATGAAAAAAACAGTGCCCATTCCACAGGGTTATTGTGAGGTATAAATGCATCCGGCACAGTGACAATGTATCAACCACTAGGCCAGATCTGGAAGCACCTATTTGGAACCTAGATTTCTCCTAGGGAAATCCCCTAGGATGTCCTTACAGTACATCCCCTAGGATGTCCTTATAGTACAGGGATTAGGAAATGGGACTCTATGTGACAAGGATTAAATCCTGGGAGTTCCAGAGAACAAGGAAGATAGGGCTGGACCAGTACCCACGAGATGACAAACCGGATGTTTAAAACACTTCGTTCTCTACTCTGTACATATTGCTCTTAAATTCTCCCATTGTACTTTATTAAGGGAATCTTTTTGAAGACTCACCTCTCTCAATTCTGCTCTCAGAAATGAAAAAGAGATTTTTCTAGTGTTTGAAGGGAAAATGCCCTCGACACTTCTTCCCTTTTTCTCCTATTAGGTAAGCATGTTGTGATAAGAGAACCCCAGTGCGTGAAAACCCAAGCAGAAAAGAGCTATAAGTAAATAGATCAGCTACTACTCTGAATTTGAAAATTCTTTTTCAGTGTCAACCTTGAAAATTCTGAGTTCAATTCTTTTAAGCTAAATGGAATTTCTTTCTAGTTCTATACACAGAAATCACAGTTATCACCTGCCTGCCATCCCTATAAAAACTCTAGTTTCCATAATATCGTCTATTTTGGAGATTGAGTTTAGATAAAAGCATAAAGTAACCTAATTAAACTAACTGAAAATATGATATTAAAATCTTAACCTTCACAGAGACATTTCAATTTTAAATGAAGTAGTTTATTATTAGCAATGAATCATTCGTTGATGAAATGTCAGGCCATAGGATAAAAGAAACGTGAAAAAACTAACATTTTAAGAGTCCATAATGTACAACATTTTGCATATAACTATACTTAAAATAAACATAAAAAGTAATACCTTTTTGTTTCAAAGGTTTTTTAATTTATTTTTTATTTTTATTAATTTTAGTTATTTTCTCATTTTAGAGAGAGACCACGCACAATTAGGGAAGAGGTACAGAGGGAGAGACAGAGAGATTCTCAAGCAGGCCCCACACTCAGCATCCGTCCTGACACAGGGCTCGATCCCATGACCCCAGGATCAAGACCTGAGCAGAAATCAAAAGTAGGATGCTCAACCACCATAGCCACCCAGACGCCCCTGAAAGTTTGTTTTTGTTTTTTTTTCTGAAGGCTCAAAGCATTTATTCAAAAACAATTTTTTCATGTTTATTTATTTTTGAGACAGAGAGAGAGAGAGAGAGAGAGAGAGAGAGAGACAGAGCATGAGCGGGGGAGGGTCAGAGAGAGGGAGACACAGAATCTGAAGCAGGGCCCAGACTCTGGGCTGTCAACACAGAGCTCCATGCGGGGTTCGAACCGACGAACCCTGAGATCATGACCTGAGCTGAAGTTGGACCCTTAACCAACTGGGCCACCCAGGTGCCCCCAAGGCTCAAAGCATTTAAAATATTTGCCTGTCACACAACTAATATAGCAAAGAACTCAGAACGGAACCCTTGTATACTCAAATGATTACTCCAGGACCACGTAACAGAACTGCCAGCACCAGTTCCTGCTTCCTTACTCTGAATGCCATGATAATGGGTTGGAACAATGCCATGTAAAAAATGGGTACATCTAAACTCACTATATAAGAATATATTTTAATTTATAAAGGCATATTAGTTTCCCAATATTTGAGATGCGTAGAATTTTTAATAACGTGAGTTTGCTAAACAGATAGAAAACTGAACCATTTTCATTGGTTCATAGAGTAAGTTCCATTTTGTTGGTTTCATTGTCATAAATAAGCACATTATCTATCTATCTATCTATCTATCTACCTATTTATCTATCTATCTATCTATCTACCTATTTATGGTAGGGACACATTGGCAACTTTCCTGCAAAAATAGTAACAAGTAGATGTATCTTATCTCTGAAAATCTGCTGCCATTCTCATACTTTATAATTACATCCTAGAACATGGGTGGTAACATTAATTTTCAGGATTTTCAAAGGTTATCTTTGTATTATTGCCTTTGTTGCTATGAAAATAATTTCTTGAGCTGTCAACATTTTTTATTAAATGTTTTTTTATTTTATTAATTTAATTTTTTTTTATTTTACTAAATTTATTTTACTAAATGTTTTTATTTTATTAAATTTTTAATGCAATATTTGTTTATTTTTGAGAGAGAGAGGGAGTGGGGGAGGGGTAGAGAGAGAGGGAGACAGAACATCTGAAGTGGGCACTGCACTGACAGCAGAAAGCCCAATTCGGGGCTCAAATTCACCAACCCTGAGATCATGACATGAGCCAAAGTCGGACGCTTAATTGACTGAGTCACCCAGGTGCCCTGAGGTATCAACATATATCTTTGTGCTACATGAAACCCAGATATATTCCCACTGGTAGCCTCTTTCAGCATCAAAAGTGATTTCTATAACTACAATGCTTTCCTACATTCCCAATATGTAACAATCAATCACCTGGAGACACAAAAGTATATAGATACTATGGAATGTTCAGCATCATGTCATCTGATAGACATTTATTTTCTGGTTGTCAGAAGCTTTCATTTTCATCCCAAACATTGTGGGCATTCAATGGTAGAAGCCAAATAAGAAAAATAAAGTTCTTCCCTCAAGCAAACTTTGTAATTAAGAAGGCCTTCAGAAAAGTTCTCTAAGAGAAGCAAAGAAAGCTAAGTAGTACATTAAAAAAAATAGATTTTGTCAAAAAAGATACTGTATAATAACTAAGGTTATTTATATTCCAAACTAAAAGTTTTCAGACATCTTTCATTGACTCAACATAGCGTGAAATTTCCCTGAAAATACTCTGTTCTCTAGCTTCCAAGGTTTTTAAAAAGAAGCACAGTTCTCTGTATAGTGCAAAATTCATAGGTAATATTTTCTGCTTATGGTGTTTGGTACTTCCCTGAAAGTAAATTCATTACCATTTATCAAATCTATGATGATACTCTACCCACGTGATTCACTTTCTGATAGAATTATTTCTTTGTGCTTATAGCTGTGAATTACAACATTGTTTTATTGATCTTTCTCATCCATACATTGAAATTCCACAGGATGGGGCAGTTTTACAAAGAAAATGGCAAGTATCCAACCTCAGATGTGTTACTTCCCACCAATTTATAGAAAACATGGTAAAAATGACTTCATTCATTTAGGAGGTTTCTTCCTCATGCAGTGTTAGCGTTTAACATTATTCCATCATTCAATGTATAATTTATTTCTGCTTCCAGGATAGCTTATTTCATTGTATTTATTATTATTTTTATTCAGGGAAAGGCCTCAACTCTTTTATGAATCTGACCCCAGACTGGTACATCTCTTAGGTTCCAAATGTTTAAATGTAACAAATAATCCTTCAGCAATATCCACGTTTCAGCACCTGTGTTTGTCACCTGGAATCTTTGCTTTCTATGCCATCTACCTTCCAAAAAAATTTGACAAACATCTGTCTCATTTTCATTGATTTTATGGAACTCAAGGGAGAAATAAAGTATTGCTCTCTATGGCCTCGACCAGAAATGAATTTATGGCATTGTTCAGAGCCAAGAAATCCAGGCTGCTGAATTTTTCAATTTAATTTTTTTTCTGGGTTTTATTATTTTTTTAACTTTCATATGGTAGGAGGATTTTTTTTTTTTGAGGCGTGACCTGACTTGCCAGAAAAAACATCGAATCCCAAAGCATAGTTAGTTATTTTCAGTTTCCTTGTTAATAGGCTGGGGGCATTTTATCTGTCTTGACAGTGGAATTAAGTCAGACAAAAAAGATTGGACTGAATTACCATATTGACTGATATATGTGATTAATTCTATTAAAATAATCCAACCAGTTGAGTGTCTAAAAATATAAAGGCAGGGAATAGTTCTAAAACTTGATACCCGTAATAACAGTTCACTGAATTTGAAAGTTAAACTCTACAGACACGAAAGGAAAGACATCATCTGAAGAAAAGAATATAAATTGTCTAATAAATTACATTTTTGAAATAGGCATTTCTGGATTATTCATCTGACAGTCACTAATGAACCACTACAACGCTCATCTCCTATGATGATGGCTGTTTAACAAGCAAGCTAAGATGGTGCTGTAATAATATAGACTCAGAGAAGGGATGTAGTATCTAGTTTTAGTGCCATTAATGGTGGATGCTACCCTTAATCAAGATTAGTAAAAGTTTTATAGCCTCTAGTTTTCTTGAAGACTCATTGAAAACATTATTCTATTATATGATTACTAAATTCTTTATATTATAGATGTTTTCCTATTTTAATTGTCACTGTTTTCAATGACTGGAAAGTAAAAATACATAATAATGAACAATAATGCGTTGAATTTACTCTTCTAATTTTTCATTTTATTGAATTGTATTTATGTCATAGAATGATATCAAAAAAGGAACAGAACAAGAAAAAGATTAAGTGCTGAGAAGCAGCATAATTTTACCTCTAAGATCCTAAGAATATATATATATATATATATATATATATATATATATATATATATATATATTAATCACACATTCTGTGTGATTAATTCAAAAATTCAAAGTTTCATATCATATGAACGGACATTTATTTCAAGGTCACCTAAATGCACTATTATAAGTCAATATAAGATGGTGCATTCTATTTCGTTCAAATACTTTTTTCTGTTTATTATTTTGTATTCTTGTTTAACAACTTTTGTACATATAATGTATAACAATGGCATGATCTAAGTAGACCATAGTTATGGCAAAAATTATTTCCTTTCCTTTCTTTATGTCTAGTTCTCTTAGCTGGGCAGAGTAGAGAATAAATAGCAGTTAAGAGTAATTATAAATACATCTAAGGGAAGAAAGCAATGTTCATTTGTCTCTTTGAGTAAACAATAGCTAATATTTTTGAGCCCTGTTTTTAAAAATTTTTTTTAACGTTTTTATTTATTTTTGGGACAGAGAGAGACAGAGCATGAACGGGGGAGGGGCAGAGAGAGAGGGAGACACAGAATCGGAACAGGCTCCAGGCTCTGAGCCATCAGCCCAGAGCCTGACGCGGGGCTCGAACTCACGGACCGCGAGATCGTGACCTGGCTGAAGTCGGACGCCTAACCGACTGCGCCACCCAGGCGCCCCTGAGCCCTGTTTTTGTGCCTGTACTTTGTGAAGCACTTTTTGTATTTATAAAAATACTGCATATAATGCATTATACACACACACATACTTTCTCATCTATCTACCTATCATCTATCTATCTATCAGTTCTACCTGTATCTCTCTATTTATGCTCACATACTTGGATATATTTCTACATCTGTATCTATCCATATAATACATTTAATCTAATCTCAGCCAAACTGGTATAACTAGAACGGATTTTAAGTCTTGAAAAAGTGACTAAGAGAAGCAGGGATGTTTAAAATTCACCTTACCACTAGTAGTACTAGCATCAATTCTGAATTGACGGTAGCAGCATGCTCATTCTGTTCCCATGGAGGTATCTACTACCATGTAGGAGTTATTTCAGAGAACACACTGTTATAAGACTGATTCTGTAGGGCAATGTGATTTTGTTCTTGACTGCCTAGTCTTACATCCCTATTTTTTAACACTCATTTATCAGACGTCCAATTAATTTGTGAGTATCTGCTATTTTTCTGGCAAATACTTTGTCTTCTTGAATTAATCAGAGTTAATTTCTGTTGTCTGAAAACAAAAACTCTTATGACACCATGAATTGGGTCTGGAAGTAGTAACAAAGTTCACAACAATCAGGAAGAATCTGGAAGACAATGAAAACCACATCCCTACATATTTAGTGATAGGAAACTCTAAACATACAGCATGCAGATGTGAAACTACAAGTTCATGTATCACTGTGTCAGCTAGGAGAAAGACAAAGTTTGAGAGACTGAGGTACTTATAATATACAATAGTATAAAGGGCATGAGGACTTCAATAATTATTATATGTAATAACTACTTCAAACAGCACTGGATGGCTTAAGAAAAGAGTATTATAATCTTCACTCCCAAAACGTTCAGGTCAAATCATATACTGAAGCGCAAGGAGCGTCCATGAACATGGTAAAAATATTTTTATCACCTATAGGCACAGAGTTGAAGAACACAGAAAGAACTCTTGCTATTCAATTCTGGAGTTGCCAAATTATAACATCAGTTGCATTTAATATCAACTAATGCAGCTCTAATATAAAAATTAAGGCATTTAAGGGGCACCTGGGTAACTCAGTTGAGCGTCCGACTCATGGTTTCAGCTCAGGTCATGATTTCATGGTTCGTGGGATCAAGCCCAACATCAGGCTCCACATTGACAGTGCAGAGCCTGCATGGGGTTCTCTCTCTCCCTCTCTCTCTTCCCTCCCCTCTCCTGCTTTCTCTTTGTCTCCCTCTCAAAATAAACATTTAGAAAATTTAATAAAAACAATTAAGGCATTTGAAAATAACAAGTATACCTTCGAGTATTTTATAGTAAATATATGAGAGGGCCTAAATACCAAGAAAAACAGGTTTGCCACTTCATAATGATATAAATCTGAAGAGTATTTATGGAAATGAATTCAGAAACAGTCCAACCAAATGAAGACTAGGATTTTCAGATTATGTGCTATTTATTAATATAGATGTAATCACCAGAGGGCATGTATTAAATATTTTAGTTTTAATCTAATTTCTTCCTACATGTGTCTGAGATCTCAACTCACCAGTAGTCCATGGTACAAAGATTTCAAATTCCAGAAATTATTTAGTAAAAGGTACAGGGAAGAATCTATCATTTTTGGAGGCTATGAATGCAGATTTTGTCTTTCCATTATAAACTTATGAGAAGACATAGTTTTCACCAAGGTATTGATAAATTTGCTGATGAGTGGAACAACTTATTTTTTAAAAAGTGCTAGAATAGTTTTTCTCTATAAATCATGGATATCAGTGAGAGACTTGGATGGCTAAATGGGTTTCCTAACTTCAGTGGATTTGGAAGGGCCATTGAAAAAACCAAACATTTATCATCATATTCTGTAGAGCTAGGGATTAGAAGATTATCAACAGTAGTAATCCTTGGCTTATTCCCCTTGAGTTCCCTGGAACTAAGCTTTGTTAGCCTGCTAACACTCAAGATAATGTGTATAACCAGAAATCCTCCTGATATAGTGAACACTGAATCAATGTAAAAGAGAGTCATATTCTTCATTTTTTTAAGTTTATTTATTCTTGACAGAGAGAGAGAGGGAGAGAGAGAGAGAATCCCAAGCAGGTTCCATGCTGTCAGTACAGAGCCTGATGCAGGGCTCAGTCTCATGAACGTGAAATCATGAACTGAGCTGAAATCAAGAGCCAGACTTAACTGACTATGCCACCCACATGCTCCCTCATATGGTCATGTAAGACCTGAAACCATAAGACTCCTACAAGAAAACATAGGTGAAAAGCTCCTTAACATTGGTCTTGGGGTGGTTTATGCGTATGACTCCAAATGCTCAGGCAACAAGAGCAAAACAACAACAGGTGGGACTACATCAAATTAAAATGTTTCTGTACAGCAAAAACAAAGCAAAGCAAAACAAACAAAAACACATTAAGAAAATGAAAATGCAAACCACAGAATGACAGATATCAGATATGTATTAGATAACGGGTCAATAACCGAAATACATAAGGAACTTATACAACTAAATAGCAATACATACATACATACATACATACATACATACATACATACATATTACTAAAATGGGCAAAGGACATGAATAGACATTTCTTAAAAGAAGTCATATAAATGGGTAATAGGTATATGCAAGGTGTTCAACATCACTACTCATCAGAGAAATGCAAATCAAAACCACAATGATATATCCTAATATATTCTAACAACTGTTACCAATGTGATCATCAAAATATAAAAAGATAACAATTGTTGGTGAGATGTGGGGGAAAGGGAACGTTGATACACTGTTGGCAGGAATGTAAATTGGTACAGTCATTTACAAACAATACAGAAGTTTCTCAAAATATTCAAAATAGAACTATCATATGATCTAGTAATCTCACCTCTGGGTGTATATCCAAAGAAAATAAAATCATTATCTTAAAGAGATATCTGCATCCCCACATTCATTGCAACATTTTCCACAATAGTCAAATATGGAAATAACCTAAGTGTCCAATGACAGATGAATGGATTCAGCCTTAAAAATGATCCCCCTATTTGCGACACCACAGATGAAACTGGAGGTCTTTACACTAAGTGAAATAAGTCAGAGAAAGACATGTACTTCATGATCCTGCTTATGTGGAATCTAAAATAGTTAAAGTTCATAGAAACAGAGAGTAGAAGTGTAGTTACCAGGGGCAAGGTGTGGGAGAAAGGGGAAATGTTGGTCAAAGGGTAGAACCTTCCACTTGAAAGACGAATATTCTGGAGACCTAATGTACATCATGTTGACTATAGTTAATAATGATGTATTATGTATTTGTAATTTGCTAGGAGAGTAGATCTTAAATGTTCTCACCACACACACACACACACACACACACACACACACACACACAAGGTAATGAATACATTAATTAGCTTGACTGTGATAATCATTTTACAATACATATTGCATCATCACATTGTACACTTTAAATGTATAGAATTTTTACTTGTAAATCATACTTCAATAAAGCTGGGGTGGGGAGGAAAGCAATGCAAAAAAAAATCTGAATTTATTCTCAAAACCAACATACAGGAAAAAGAGACTTATTGGTCAGAAGTATCAAAGACAATGGGTAATTAATTACTATTGTTGGTTAAAGCATAATGGGCAGAGAAATAATTGGGGACTTCAATGAGAACAACATTATAATATATATACTACAAATACATGCTATATTTGTATATATTCAAACCTATATAAGACATTTACTATATATGTATATATATATATAGTTTATAATAGTATAAGTCTTATATAGGTTTGAATAATACATATATCTGTATATTGTATATATAACATGTATGTTGTATATAAATGCATGTATATGTATATGCAATATATATGTTGTATATATATACAAATATAACATATTTATATATATTCAAACCTATATAAGACATCTAGTGTGACATTATTAAACATTTTTAAAATTATATGTATTTTTCATGGCTTATGGTTAGTCATTTCTTTGGTTTAATTTATCCCTTCATCTTTATAAGAGATACAAACCCTCAATGTATTTGTAAAAATAAAAAATCTTATGGCAATCTATTTCATGGCATGCATTCCAGAAATAAATTACATTAGAGAACAGCCTACATTATTTTTTGGATCATTTAAAAAAATTTTTTTTAGAATATCAGACAATCACTATTACTATTTGAGTAATGTGTGTGTGTGTGTGTGTGTGTGTGTGTGTGTGTGTGTGTGTGCATAAAGGGCATATATAAAATTCAGATGTGGAAAAATTATATGGTATTGAAACTGAACTAAAGAGAGTATTCAACTATAGCCAGGAATATGAGATTTGTTAATCATCGTTCGTTCTAAGTCCAGAAGATGTAATCTCTGCATCCAGGTGTTTGCAAACTAAAACGGATAATACTGACTTTACCCAACATATAAAATGAAGGATGGAAATATTGTATGTACATGTATCACTTTTTTAAATAGTATAATTGTTTCTCCTCTGGATAAAGTCAATTAGCTAACACAGTGGTCACCCCAAGTACCATACACATTTAGGATGGTGCTCTGAGATCCTTTTTCTTGAGAACTAGTTTTTGTTTATCTTGAAAACATGTATGTAATGTGTTGTATCTGCTTAACTATATCAAAGGATGAGATTGCTTTTGGTCTTTGTAATCTCTGAGCCGATTACCTGAAATGTGCATGACATCATCATTTAATGCTTATTTAATAATACAGTCATTTTCTTTCTTTACTACCTTTGTGGAGATGATTTCTAGGTTGGAAGGTGATTTTGTTTTTAATCATATTTCCCCAGTTTTACTAACTTACTATCTGTACTTTATACATTATGAATTTTGTTTCTCACAAAATACTTATTTAATTACTATCCTTACTGAACACATAAGTTTTTCCTATTGTTCTATTTATTTGATTTTTTTGTTCTCCAGAACAAATTCAAGTGTTCTCAAATAATATAATACAAACAATTTACATCTCTCACATCTGAAAAGGCAGTGGTGGTAACAGTGAGATAGACTAAGAAGGGCATTTTATTTCTTTGGTCCAGCTATCTTGGGAGACCAGGAGTTGAAAAGTTAAGACTTAAGGGCTACCTCTCAATTCTCTCTCCACCTACATGGAAAAAAACAGTTTAACCAGGACTGAAAATATAAAAACATATAAGCCCTCCTGAGCAATTCCAGATATATTTGTAGAGAGGACACTTGGGAATGTCCTTCAGTGGACCGAAAGAAAGTTTATAGATATTATTATCTTTCCCTAAATGTGAATGTAACTAAATTGTATACAAATAGAGTAACCCAAGAAATAAAGAGAAGTATTTCATTTCGGAAATGTTATCAGAATAAAAAGGCATTGGAAAGGCACGGCCGTCACCATGATATTGCCATTTAAATTTAAGTTGATGTAAAAAAATTAACTTGATATAGAATCACTGTAATTCCATGAATTTTTAGACTTCCTAATAGGTATCTGGTAATATGACCATTTTCATAAAGATTTTAATTGATCCTATGAAAATGTCTTGTCACACTCTCACATAATCTATATCTCTTTATTGGTATAGTTTTCATGACAAAACAGGTGAACATAGGGGAAGGGAAGGAAAAATAAAAGAGAGGGAGGCAAACCATAAGAGACTCTTAAATATAGAGAACAAACTGAGGGTTGCTGGAGGCATGCTGACATTAAGAAGAACCCTTGTTGGGATGAGCACTGGGTGTTATATGTAAGTGACAAATCACTAAATTCTACTCCTTAAATCGTTATTACACTATATGTTAAATAACTTGGATTTAAATAAAATTTAAAAATTAAAAAAAGAAAAAAGAAAACCATGGAAGCAGAAATATTCACAATGCTCTTGAAAGAAAAGACTGTAATAAGTAACGATTTTCATTCCTGCCTTGCAGAATGATGCAGAATCAAAGAATAATCAGAAAAGTACAGAATCTGAGAGAAGGAAGAGAACTAGAACAGTTTAGCAAGAAGTACTAAATAAATCTACATAGCAAAGGGCTGGAGTAATTAGTAAAGAAGAACCCCAGAGAAGGAGCTACACACTGCACAGGAAATGTAGAGGAGGTGGGGATAAGGGAGGTGGGAGGGGTGAGTAAATGAGAATCTCTAGAAAATAAAAGCCTTGAAGAAATGGAGAAAAGAAAAAGTATTCTGCGGCTTTACCTCTAGGATCCCTCCTATAATGTTTAAAGGATAAATATAAATGATAGAAACCTTTTTAAAATTAGTTTCTTGCTTTTAAAAAGTGTTTTGTGACTCTGATAATGTTTAGAGATTAAGCAACATTGGCCTCTTTCAATAGGTTCAGAATCTGAGAAGGCAAACAAGAAAAAAAAAAGAAAGAAAGAAAGAAAAATAAGAAGGATTTGAAGAGGCCAATAGGCTTCTCTGAGACAAGTGATGGTCAGGTACACCCAGGTTAACACCTTCCTCTACACTCTCCTGAGTCAAATTGTGGAACATGGGACATGGCAATGAATCTTTAATTATAAGGCATTGGAGCAGTGAAACATCTTAGCAGTATTTTGGAAAGAATGAAGAATTCAAATTTGCAAATCATGCAGTATGTGTTATTTGAAACTGTATGTTTCATGCAGATAACTTAATGTATTCAGAGATGCAGAAGCTTGCTAAATTTAGAGAAAAACTTTAAAAAGAAGTAGACTGAAAAATAATTTTCACTCCCTGTTCATTAACAAATTGAGTCTCTTTGTATAACTATTGAGATGTAATCTCAGATTTCTTAAAGCTGATTCAAGGCCAATGCTGGGTTCTGTTATTGCAAATACCATTGTTAGGGGGACAAGTGCAAAGATAATAGACCTATGAAGAAAGTAAGCTTCAGAACTGCTGGCATAGGAACCAGTAATAGAAAAACTTGAGAAGTTGGAGGAATTTAATGAACTAGGAGCCAAATAAAGTGATTCTGAATTATGGTTAGACTATGCCTCGGAAATCACAGAAGGAGAAACGAAGCGAAAGCCACTGCCAGCTTGTGAGAGTTTACAGTGACTGTCATAAGGGTCAACTCTGACCAAAATCCATAAAGCCTGACATTTATGTATAGGAATACAACAAGTATTTGACAAGGTGGACAGTGACTGGAATTCATATTCTGAATTCAATACTGAATGCCAGTGACCCAGGGAAAATTGTTCTGTCTTTGTGCTCCAAATGGAAGAACTATACTCTTGGACTCTCTGTCAGTAAGCCACGAGTGAAGCTTCAAAGCTTAGAATCACTTAACCTAAAATTACACTGGCATAATACACAATTAGAAATAATAAGTAATACTGTAATAAACAATAATTTATACTATGAAGGACAACCAGATTCTCACTGTTGGTAACTCTAACCTTGGGATGGAGAAAATGGTAGGTAGGTATGTTGGTCAACAAAGGATCAGAACAAAATAATATAATGCAAACCACAGCTATCTGCAGGACTTAAAAAGTTGAAAGTTTCAATTTGTCAATTATACCTCAATAAATCTGGGGAAAAACAGGTTGACAGTTTCTAAACATATATCCATATGTGAGATACACTAACTTACTTCCTCAAACTGGAGAAAAAAAATTGACAACAAAAAAAGCCAGTGTGAAAATTCCTTAAATCCAACTGTGTAATCACAAGACCCTTCTAGACCATTTATCATGCTAACTGGCATCAAAAGAAAGGTAGAGCAGTCATACTTTTATCAGACAAACTAGATTTTAAACAAGACTTAATAAGAGATGAAGAAGGGCACCATATCATAATAAAGGGGTCTATCCAACAAGAAGATCTAACATTATAAATATTTATGCCCCAACATGGGAGAAGTCAAATATACAAATCAAATAATAATATATTAAAGAAACTCATTGATAATAATAGAATCATTGTAGGGTACTTTAACACCCCACTTACATCAATGGGCAGATCATCTAAATAGAAAATCAACAAGGAAACAATCACTTTGAATCACACACTAAACCAGATGCACTTAACAGATATATTCAGAGCATTTCACCCTAAAACAGCAAAATACACATTCTTCTTGAGTGCACATGGAACATTCTCCAGATTATATTACATACAGGGTCACAAATCAGGCCTCAAAAAGTACAAAAAGATTGAGTTCATACCATGCATATTTTCAGACGACAAAACTATGAATCTTGAAGTTAACCACAACAAAATATTTGGAAAGACCACAAACACATGGAGATTAAAGAACATCCTACTAAAGAATGAATGGGTTAATCAGGGAATTAAATAAGAAATTAAAAAAAAACATACATGGAAGCAATGAAAATGAAAATATGAGAGTCCAAAACCTTTGGGTTGCAATGGTCATAAGAGGGAGACATATAGCAATACAGGTGCTTATCAAGAAGGAAGAAAAGTCTCAAACACATAACCTGACAAACTAACCAAACAAGGTTCTAGGACTGGGTGGATTTCCAGGGAAATTCTACCAAACTATAAAGAAGAGTTACTACCTATTCTTCTGAAACACTTCCAAAAAATAGAAATGGAAGAAAAACTTCCAAACTCATGCCATGAGGTCAGCATTACCTTGATTCCAAAACCAAAGTCTCCACTAAAAAGGAGAATTACAGACCAATTTCCCTGATGAACATGGATAAAAAAATATTCAACAAAATACTAGAAAATCAAATCCAACAGTACATTGAAAGAATTATTCACCACGATCAAGTGGAATTTATTCCTGGGATGCAGGGATAGTTCAATACTGCAAATAAATCAATATCATACACTACATTAATAAAAGAAAGGATAAGAACCATATGATTCTCTCAATAGATGCAGAAAAAGCATTTGACAAAATACAACATCTTTTCTTGGTAAAAACCCTCAAGAAAGTAGGGACAGAAGGAACATCCTTCAATACCATATAGACTGTATATGAAAGACCCACAGCTAATATCAACCTCAATGGGGAAAAACTGAGAGCTTTCCCCATAAGGTCAGGACCACGACAGAGATATTCATTCTCCCCATTGCTGTTCAACATATTATTGGATGTCCTAACTTCAGCAATCAGACAACAAAAAGAAATAAAAGGCAGGCACCCAAATTGGCAAGGAAGAATTCAAACATTCACTCTTTGCAGACGACATGATACTCTATGTGGAAAAGCCGCAATACCACACCAAAATACTACTAGAATTGAAAAAGGAATTCAGAAAAGTCACAGGATATAAAATCAATGTACAGATATCAGTTGCATATGAATACCATTAATGAAGCAACAGAAAGAGAAATCAAAGCACCAGTCTCATTTACAATTGCACTGAAACCGTAAGATACCTAGGAATAAACCTAACAAAAGAGGTGAAAGATCTATACACTGCAAATTATAGAAAGTTTGTGGAAGAAATTAAAGAAGACAAAGAAATGGGAAAGCATTCCATGCTCATGGATTGGAAGAACAAATGTTGTTAAAATATCTATACTACCCAAAGCAGTCTACACATTCAGTGCAATCCCTATAAGATTACACCTGAATTGTTTACAGAGCTAGAACAAACAGTTCTCTAATACGTATGGAACCAGAAAAGACCCCAAATAGCCAAAGTAATGTTGAACAGGAAAACCAAGATGGAGGCATCACAATTCTGGACTTCAAACTGTATTACCAAACTGTAATCATCAAAACAGTATGGTACTGGCACAAAAACAGACACATAGATCATTGGAACAGATTAGAGAACCCAAAAATGATGTAAAACGATATGGTCAACTCATCTTCGACAAAGCAGGCAAGAATATCTAATGGAAAAAAGACAGTCTCTTCAGCAAATGGTGTTGGGAAAAGTGGACAGCAACATGCAAAAGAATGAAACTGGACAATTTTTTTATACCACACACAATAATAAATTCAAAACGGATGAAAGATGTAAATGTGAGACAGGAAACCATCAAAGTCCTTTGACCTCAGCCACTGCAACTTCTTACTAGTCATCTGTGGAAGAAAGGGAAATTTAAAAAAAAATGAACTAGTGAGACTTGATCAAGGAAAAAAGCTTCTGCATAGTGAAGAAAACAATCAACAGAACTAAAAGCCAGCCAATGGAATGGGAGAAAATATTTGTAAATGACACATTGGATAAAGGGTTAGTATTCAAAATCTATAAAGAACTTATCAAACTCAACACCCAAAAAATAAATAATCCATTTAAGAAATGATCAGAAGACACGAACAGACATTTCTCCAAAGAACACAAACCTATGGCTAAGAGACTCATGGAAAAAAAAATGCTCAATATCACTGATCATCAAGGAAATACAAATCAAAACCACAAGGAAATATGACCTCACACCTGTCAGAATGGCTAACATTAACAACTCGGGAAACAACAGATGTTGGTGAGGATGGAGAGAAAGGGGAACCCTCTTGTACTGTTGGTGGGAATGCAAACTGGTGTTGCCAAATGGAAATCATTGTGGAGGTTCCTCAGAAAGTTAAATTGAGAATGACTCTATGACCCAGCAATTGTACTGCTAGGTATTTATCCAAAGGACACAAAAATACTGATTCAAATGGTCACACGCATCCCCGTATTTATAGCAGAATTATCATCAATAGCCAAATTATGGAAAGAGCCCAAATAGCCACTGACTGCTAAATGGATAAAGAAGATGTGGTGTGTGTACACACACACACACACACACACACACACACACAGAGGAATATTACTCAGCCATCAACAAAAATGAAATCTTGCCATTTGCAATGATGTGGATGAACTAGAGTGTATTATGCTAAGTGAAATGAGTCAGAGAAAGACAAATACCATATGATTTGACTCATACGTGGAATTTATGAAAGAAAACAGTGAACATAGGGGAAGGAAAAGAAAAATACAATTAAAAACAGAGAGGTAGGCAAACCATAAGAGACTCTTAACTATAGGGAACTAACTGAGGGTTGCTGAAGGGGAGGTGGTTGGGGGGATGGCCTAAACGGGTGCTAGTATTAAGGAGGGCACTTGCTGTGATGAGCACTGTGTGTTTTATGTAATTAACGAATCACTAAATTCTACTCCTGAAACCAGTACTATATTATATGTTAACTAACTTGACTTTAAATAAAATCTTGGAGAAAAAAAATAAAAAATTAAATTAAAAATAAATAAGAATTATGTTTTAATTCATTTTTGAGAGAGAGAGAAAGAGAGAGGGAGAGAGAGAGGGAGAGAGAGAGAGAGAATTAGAATGAGAAGGGGGAGGGGGAGGGGGAGGGGGAGGGGCAGAGAGAGGGAGACACAGATCCAAAGCAGACTCAAGGATCTGAACTGTCAGTCAGCACAGAGCCCGATGCAGGGCTCGAACTCATGAACCACAAGATCATGACTGAGCCTAAGTCACATGCTTAAGTGACTGAGCTACCCAGGTGCCCCTAAATTCTTTAAACAATTATAAGGAAAAAATAAGAATCTGTTGAAGAATTTATGTGGACATACACAATGAAAAAATAAAAGAACAATGACATGACAAGACATGTAAAACACTATGTGCTGAGGGCAGAAATGAGCTCTGAAGGGTAAGAGATTAGTGATTAAGAGGTTCTAGACGGGGGCACCTGGGTGGCGCAGTCAATTAAGCGTCCGACTTCAGCCAGGTCACGATCTCGCGGTCCGTGAGTTCGAGCCCCGCGTCGGGCTCTGGGCTGATGGCTCAGAGCCTGGAGCCTGTTTCCGATTCTGTGTCTCCCTCTCTCTCTGCCCCTCCCCCGTTCATGCTCTGTCTCTCTCTGTCCCAAAAATAAATAAACGTTGAAAAAAAAATTAAAAAAAAAAAAGAGGTTCTAGACAATATGGATGGTAAGAAAAATGGGAAAAGGTAAAAGTGACTGGGCAAAGAGACTATGAGAAGCATTGCGGGGTTTCTAAACTGAATCCCATTTAAGGGGGAGTAAAGCAGGGCACCTGGGTGGCTTAGTCGGTTAGATGTCTGACTTCAACTCAGGTCATAATCTCACAGTTTGTGAGTTCAAGCCCTGCATCCAGCTCTGTGCTGACAGCTGGGAGCCTGGAGCCTGCTTCAGATTCTGTGTCCCCCTCTCTCTCTGCCCCTCCCCATTCATGCTATTTCTCTTGGTCTCAAAAATAAATAAACATTAAGAAAAAAAATTTTTTAAGAGTGGGGAAAAAAGGATGGGCTTGATTTCCTTGTTTTTTATTCCATCATTACAGAAATGCTGCACACACTTTACTCATGGCATGGTCAAAATTCAACTTCACTCTTGTGTCTTCCACTGTTTCCATTAAACTTCCTTTGGTAGGGGAAGGTTTTCCCTTGACATAAAATGAAAACTTTAAAAAGTTCATGCACTTTGTGCATGAAAATGGCAGGCTAAGAGTCACTGTGTCACAGATACAGTCTCTATTCAATATATATGATGTGCATTAAAAGATATGAATCATAAAATGTAAGCTGGTTTGACAGTAAATTTTCATTTGAACAGCTTAAAACTGATACCAAATGAAAACTCATAGTAGGAAAATGACATGTAGTTAGAAAGCTGGATTCTTTGTTCCTCTGACTTGTTTTTCTCTTTTTCTCCTCCCTTTTGGCTTGCTACCAAATGTGAACCCTTCTGGGTCAAATATGGTAGCAAAGGAAGAAAGAGTAGTAAGAGCACAGATAAGGTTTTCTTAAACTGTTTCATCTCAAAATTTAGTTTATCCTCTGGGAATGGCTAATATTTAACTATGACTTTCACTGGGCATAATTACTGGGTCCTCTTTCCTGGGCAGAATAGCATCTATTCCAATAGATCAATTCCTATTCTTTTAGTCCCAAAGAATTCTATATTCATTTCCAGCTTCTTGATTCTGGGTTTGTCCACCTCTCTAGGCAGCCCACTTATAAAGGGAGAAAAATGTCTGTAAGGTGATTCTTCTTTTTTTTTTTTCAGCATGATACACACTAATACATCCTTTGTCCCCAACAAATTCTGGAAATGCAAGCTCACCCTATCACTTCTCCCTTTTCTGTAACCTACCTGGCTTTGTAAGAATGGGTCAGGTAACAAGAATCTATTGTGCTCAGCTGCAGGAAATAGGAACTATAAGAAGCTCCCATCCCTACAACAGAACCAAGAGTCAGCCTCCTCCTTTACTTTCCACATGAAGTAAAATGAGGACTTAAAGCCTATCACTCTTCCCAGAAGGATATATTCAGCTCCAAACCATTTTTATTGCCTCGTTTTATCCAAGGTTCCAAAAGTCATGACACCATTTTTGATTGACTTCCTTTGTAAATTTTACATATGGTGATTTTAGTGGGGGGGGGGTTCTTTCACAGATTTGTTGTTCGAAATTTCAATTTAGGGATGCCAGGGTGGCTCAGTCTGTTAAGCATCCAACTCTTGATTTAGGTTTAGGTCATGATCTCACAGCTGATAGGTTTAAGTCCCACATCAGGCTCCATGCTGACAGTGTGGAGCCTGCTTGAGATTCTCTCTCTCCCAATCTCAGTCTGTTCCTCCCACTCTCTCTCTCTCTCTCTCAAAATAAATAAGTAAACTTAAATTTTTTTTCAATTAAAATTTGGTTACACGTTTTTATTTCTCAGGTGTGAATTATTCAAATCATATTCCCCAAATATTCTAGAGAACTATACCTGTTGAACAGCTTGAACTTTATAGAGCACCATTTATTTAATACCAAAATTCTATGCCATAAAAGAGAAAGTATTACTGTATCCATTAAAGCAGTTAAGGAAACTGGGGCCAGAGAAGGAAAATGACTTGACCAAAGTCAAACAGCTATTAAGTTCTAGGTATAAAATTTAATAGTTCAAAATACTGGTACAAAATACTGATTCTTAGTAGTTTTTTTATGATTATTATACCACAAAAAAGTATGGAAGAATTTCAGAATTTAGTTACTCTTCTCTGTGAAGAATAGGTCATTATTTGTAGACAGATTTGGGGAAATGAGATAATGGGTAAAGTGTTGGCCGTTCTAACACCTTACATTATCTAACCTCACCAGTCATCCACCTTTATTTTATAGCTGATCAGATTTTTTTTCCCCAGGGAGATACTGATAATAAATAGTGATAGAAAAATTTCAGTCTATGGAACAATTTGCTCTATAGGGCCATGGCATTCTCTAATACGAAAGGGAATATTAAGCAATTCTTCATTTCCTCTAAGCTCACTAGTTCATGGAGTCTCTTCAGACAGGAACTTAGATATTTTGATCTTTATAATTTTAAGTTTCCACTATTTGTCTAAATTGCAGCAAAAATGCCAGATAGAGCAATAAGTCTTTTCTGTAGTACTTTTTTTTTCCTTTCTCATTTTGCTTCAGGGGTGAAAGCAAAGAAAATATACACAGGCAAAAAGTAAATGCTTAGCTCAAAAAACCGGTCTTTCAAGTAAACATGTCTTTCCTTTACTCCATCTTTTAAAATTAAGTGATTTGGAGAAAGAGTTGTAGTATAGTGTCAGTTCCTAGTTCAATATAAATAATATATTTCCACAAGGGACTAAACAGAACTATGAAGGATTCACAGGAATGTATATGGAAGAAGCCAAATAAATTTAAAAATTGACAGCATTTTCTCGAGTCAGAAATTCATTTCCATATTAAAGTTAAAAAAATCAGGGCCTTCATAGTCTAACAATTCAAATATATTTCCTGCATGAGAAAATAGAAGAAATGGAGTTGGTGAGCCTGCAAATGATCTCATATGAAGTTACTATTTCTATTCATCCTTTGCTCTTCTAAGTAAACTTGTCTAGAGACTTTAATCTCAGTGGACAGTAGATTGTCAAAGGAATGTGGGAGTGAAAAGGAAGAAAGAGATACATTGATGTAAAAATGCTTTGAAGATGTCTTACCAACACAGTAAGATCTTGTTACACAAACTTTGGTTTCACATAGTGGCTAAATTAAATACAAATAAAAAAGGTTCATATATCTTAAAATCAGATTGTGTTAAAGGAGACACTAGTATAGCAACAAAATCTATTCATAATTGCTTTTTTTAAAAGGCAATGATGTTTTATAGTGAACCACTATAAAACCTACCTAGGATTCTAACATTCCTCTGATTGTTTAGATACATAGTACATGGCAGTTGAACAATCATTTCCCCATATAGTATAATTCCACAAGGAACAAAGATAGCTATTTTCAATTTATTTCTATGACATAAAGAGGTCAATTATTTGTTTTTTTTTTTTCCCCAATTGATCTGGATGACATATATTGAGAGGATGGAATAATATCTGTGGATAGAGAAACTCATTTATTATAGTTGTAAGTTAAAATATGTCTAAATATGACCATGTAATTGCTCATTATTCATGAATTCCACATTTTCAAATTTAACCACTAGAAAATTAATATTTGTGGTGCTTTTGAGGTCATTCATGGACATATGCATGTACATACCCGCCCCCCCAAATTTAACTGCACCATGCACATATTCCCAGCTAAGGTTTATTTCTCATAGTTCTGGAGGCTGGAAGTCAGATATTGGCTGGAAGTCCTAATACATTGGGGGATAGGGTTTATTTTTTTTTTTTTAATTTAAATTGAAGTTGTTAACATAGTGTAATAATGATTTCAGGAGTAGAATTTAGTGGCTCATAGTTTATATATAACACCCTATGCTCATCCCAGTAAGTGCCCTCATTAATGCCCATCACTCATTTAGCCTATCCCCCAACCCAATACCCCTCTGGCAACCCTGTTATTTATTAGTCTTTATGGTTTGCCTCCTCTCTGTTTTTATCTTACTTTTCCTTCCCTTCCCTATGTTCACCTATTTTTTTTCTTAAATTTCACATCAGTGAAATCACATATTTGTCTTTCTCTGACTGACTTATTTCACTTAGCATAATACATTCTAGTTCCACCCACATTGTTGCAAATGGCAAGATTTCATTCTTTTTGATCACCAGTAATATTCCATTGTATATATATACCACATGTTCTTTACCTATTCATTAGTCAATGGACATTTGGGTTCTTTCCATAATTTGGCTATTGTTAATAGTGCTACTAGAAACATTGAGTGCATGTGCCCACTCAATTAGCATTTTCGTATCCTTTGGATAAATACCTAGTGGTGCAATTGCTGGGTCATAGGGTAGATCTATTTTTAATTTTTTGAAGAACCTCCTTACTGTTTTCTCGAGTGGCTGCACTAGTTTGCATTCCCACAAAGAGCATAAAAGGTTTCCCCTTTCTCCACATCCTTGCCAACATCTGTTGTTTCCTGAGTTGTTGGTTTTAACCATTCTGACAGGGGGTAAGGTGGTACCTGGTCATGGTTTTGATTTGTATTTCCTTGATGATGAGTGATGTTGAGCATCTGTTCATGTGTCTGTTAGCCATCTGGATGTGTCTTTGTAAAAGCGTCTGTTCATGTTTTGTGCCCATTTCTTCACTGGATTATTTGTTGTTTGGGTGTTGACTTTGGTAAGTTCTTCATAGATTTTGGATACTAACCCTTTAGCCAATGTCATTTGCAAATATCTTCTCCCATACTATCAGTTGCCGTTTAGTTTTGTTGATTGTTTCCTTTGCTATGCAGAAGCTTTTTAACTTTATGAGGTTCTGATAGTTCAATTTTGCTTTGTTTCCCTTTCCTCTGGACACATGTTGAGTAAGAAGTTGGTGTGGCCGTGGTCAAAGTGGTTGTTGCCTGTTTTCTCCTCTAGGCTTTTGATGGGTTTTTGTTCATTTTCTTATCTTACATTTAGGTCTTTCATCCATTTTGAGCTGACTTTTGTGTATGGTATAAAAAAATTGTCCAGTTTCTTTTGTGTGTCACTGTCCAGTATTCCCGATACCGTTTGCTGGAGAAACATTTTTTTTTTCCATTAGATATTTTCTTCTGCTTTGTCAAAGATTAGTTGGCCATACATTTGTGAGTCCATATCTAGGTTCTCTATTCTGTTCCAATGATCTATGTGTCTGTTTTTGTGCCAGTACCATACTGTCTTCATAATTACAGCTGTGTAATCCAGCTTGAAGTCCAGAATTGTGATGCCTTTAGTTATGACTATCCACCATTGTTTTGGCTATTCAGGGTCCTTTCTGGTTCCATTCAAATTTTAAAATTATTTGTTCTAGCTCTGAGAAAAACGCAGGTGTAATGTTGACAGGGATTGAACTCAATGTATAGACTGCTTTAGTTAGTATAGACATTTTAACAAGGTTTGTTCTTTCAATCCATGAGCGTGAAATATTTTTCCATTTCTTTGTGTCTTCAATTTATTTCATTAAGTTTCTATAGTTTTCAGCACACAGATCTTTTACTTCCTTGGTTAGGTTTATTCCTAGGTATTTTGTGGTTTTGGTGCAATTGTAAATGGGATCCATTCCTCGATTTCTCCTGCTGATGCTTCATTATTGGTGTATAGATATGCAGCTGATTTCTGCATATTGACTTTATATCCTGAGACATTGCTGAATTCATGGATCAGTTCCAGCAGTTTTTTGATGGAGTCTTTTGTGTTCTCCACATAAAGTATCGTGTTGTCTGTAAAGAGTGAAAGTTGGACTTCTCCCTTTCTTATGTGGATGTCTTTTATATATTTTTGTTGTCTGATTGCTGAGGCCAGGACTTCCAGTACCTGTTGAACAACAGTAGTGAGAGTGGACATCTCTGTTGTGTTCCTGACCTTAGGGGAAAAGCTCTCAGTTTTTCCCTATTGAGAATGATATTAGCTGTGGGTTTTTCATATATGGACATTATAATGTTGAGGGATGTCCTTCTATCTCTATTTTCTTGAGGATTTTTATCAAGAAGGAATGTTGTGTTTTGTCAAATGCTTTTTCTGAGTCTATTGAAAGAATAATGTGGTTCTTTTCTTGTATTAATGTCATATATCACATTGATTGATTTGTGGATATTGAACCAACTCTGAAGCCCAGGAATAAATCCCACTTGATCATGGTGAATAATTCTTTCAATGTACTGTTGGATTTGATTTGTTAGTATCTTGTGGAGAATTTTTGCATCCATGTTCATCAGGGATATTTGTCTGTAATTCTCCTTTTTAGTTGGGTCGTTGTGTATTTTTGGAATCAGGATAATGTTGGCCTTAAAGAATGAGTTTGGAATTTTTCCTTCCATTTCTATTTTTTGGAACAGCTTCAAAAGAATAAGTATTAACTCTTTATAGTTTGATAGAATTCCCCTGGGAAGACACCCAGTCCTGACTTCTTGTTTGTTGGAAAATTTTTGATTAATGATTTAATTTTTTTAAAATTTTTTTAACGTTTATTTATTTTTGAGAGAGAGACAGAGAGTGAGCAGGGGAGGGGAAGAGAGAGAGGAAGACACAGAATCCAAAACAGGTTCCAGGCTCCAAGCTGTCATCACAGATCCCTGAAGTGGGACTTGAACCCACAAACCCTGAGATCATGACCTGACCCAAAGTCAGAAGGTTAACCAACTGAGCCACCCAGGCAACCCCCTGATTTAATTTCTTTACTTGTTATGGGTCTGTTCAAATTTTGTACTTCTTCATGTTTCAGTTTTGGGAGTTTATATGTTTCTAGGAATTAATCCATTTCTTCCAGATTGCCCAATTTGTTGACATATAATTGCTCAGAATATTCTTTTATTATTGTTTGTATTTCTGCAGTGTTGGTTGTGATCCCTCCTTTACCGTTTGAGATTTTATTTATGTGGGTCATTTCCTTTTTCATTTTGATTAATATGGCTAGGGGGTTATCAATTTTATTAATTCTTTCAAAGAATCAGCTTCTAGTTTCATTGATCCATTTTGTTTTTTGGTTTTGTTTTTGATATCATTGATTTCTGCTCTAATCTTCATTATCTCCCTTTTTCTGTGGTTTTGGAGGATTTTAACATGTGAATTTTGGGGTATATATTCAACCCATAACAATGACTAACCCAAAAAATAAGAAATTACTTTATGTATACATATATATATATATATATATATATATATATATATATATATACATGTTAGCATGTGTGTATGTGTATGAATGGTAAAATACTCTTTCAGTAACTTGTTGCTTTCTCTATTTAGTATCTCATTATAAATGGACTTCTGAGATGTGGGAGAAACTCCTAGGTCCTGGGTAGAAAACTGGATAGAGACATAGCATATGTATCCTGTGGGATACTGTCAGCATAACACTCGTCTGAAATTCCACATAACTATCCACCACAACTGTGGCTGTAATAACAGGTGAGCTGGAGCAATGTGACATGGGGCACGAGAGGCATCTTCCAACCCATATAAGCTTGAAATATTATATGATCATGTGGGTCACAGGAGATACTTCAACATTAATAGGATTTTATTTCCTACCAATACAATGAATGGAGGACTGAGACAGCATATTTTGATTATAAGTTTTATTTATTTATTTATTTGTAAAGTTTATTTATTTTGAGAGAGAGATAAATAAATAAGGTTTGTTTATTTATTTTGAGCAGGGGAGGGGAAAAGAGAGAGACAGGAAGAGAGAGAGAATCCCAAGCAGGCTCCGTGCTGTCAGAACAGAGCCTGATGCAGGGCTCGATCTCATGAACCATGGATCATGACCTGAGCCAAAACCAAGGGTCGGATGCTTGGGCCACCCAGGTGCCCTGATTATAGGTTTTAAATGAATATAACAAAGTCTGTTCTTTACCGTTGGGAGCCTACATTTAATTTGCTATATGGATACTACTTAAAATATAAAGTACTACTCCAAACACATACTTGTCCTTTAATGTATTTCAGTTTCCTTTTTCTATATTCTTTTTTCCTGCTTATTATAAAAGTTCATCATTTAACTTCTATGCAGACATGAGAGTTTGTTGACTTATCTTTTAAAGCATCTGCAAATCTCTTGATGATTATATTAATGAATCATAGTAATCATGGTTATCATTTTGGTTGGATTATTTAGTTGACTCTCTTCCATATTTATTATTTTTTTTAAGTTTCTTGTCTTTGTTATCTTTGTCTTCCACTTTTTCTGTCTTTTGTGATTTAACTGAACATTTTATGTGATTCCATTTTTTCTTTAGTATATTAGTTATACTTTTTTTTCACATTTTTTTATTTGTTGCTCTAGAGTTTGCAATATACATCTACAGCTAATCAAAGTCCATTTGCAAACAATACCACTTAGTGTATGTTGTAATAACAAACTATCCTAATTCCTCCTGTCTGTTCCCTGTATCATTGTTGGGTGAACTGTTACCTGTTAGTTTAATTAAGAATAAGAAAAAAAAAAGTTTTTATTTTACCTTCACTTATTCTTTCTTTGATACTCTTATTTATGAAGGTCTGAGGGTGTTTTACTTTTTTGTTTGTTTGTTTATTTGTTTCTTTTTGAGAGAGAGAGAGAGCACACATGCATGTGCATGAGTTGGGAGGGGGAGAGGGAGAGAGAAAATCTACAGTAAGTTCCATGTGTACCACAGAGCCTGATGTGGGGCTTGATCTCACAATTGTGAGATCATGATCTGAGCCAAAATTAAGAGTCCGGTGCTTAACTGACTGAGCCACACAGGGGACCCTATATAGATCTGAGTTGCTGACCTATTTTTTGGTTTTTTGTTTTTATTTTTGTTTTTGTTTTTCTTCTCACTGAAGAACTTCTTTTAACATTTCTTGCAAGGCAGGTCTACTGGCAACAAATTACCTCAGTTATTGTTTGTCTGGGAAAGTCTTTATTTCTGCTTCACGTTTGAAGGAAATTTTCACAAGATTCAAAATTCTAATAAGTGTGTGTAGTTTTTCTCTTTACACTTTAAACATTTCACTCCACTCTCTTCTTGCTTGCATGGTTTCTGAGGAGAAGCTGATGGAATTCTTCTATTTGATCCTCTGTAGATAGGTAAGGTGTTTTCGCTCTGGCTCCTTTCGGGGCTTCTTTATCTTTGATTTAGTTGTATTTTGAAAATGATATGCGTAGGTGTCGGTTTGTTTGTTTGTTTTGTTTTGTTTGCATTTGCCTGTTTGGTGATTTTTGAGCTTCCTGGATCTATAATTTGGTGTCTGACATTAATTTGGAGAAATTCTCAGTCATTATTGTTTCAAATATTTCTTCTGATCCTTTTTTCCCCTCTCTTTCTTCTCCTTCTAGTATTCCAACTATGTGTTAAATTAACCTTTCATGGTTGTCTCACAGTCCTTGGATATTTTGTTCTGTATTCCTTTTTCAGTCTTTGTTTTCTTTGTTTTTCAGTTTTTGAGGTTCATATTGAAACGTCCTCTATCTCAGAAATTCTTTCGTTAGCTGTGTCTTCAGCTTATAAGCCCATTAAAAGCATTCACTTCTGTTGCAGAGTTTTTCATCTCCACCATTTGTTGTTCTATTTTTGGATTTCCATTTCTCTGCTTAAACTGTCTATCTGTTTTTGCATGCTACCTTATCCTTTAGAATATTTAGACATTAATAGTATTTGTTTTAAATTCCTCGTCTGATCATTTCAACATCTCTGTCATGTCTGGATCAGATACTTACTCTGTCCCTTCAAATTGTGTTTTCTGCCTTTTGGTATGCCTTCTGTTTCTTGTGGGATTTTTATTTTTAATTAATGAATTATTTTCTCAATAGCCAGATATGACACACTTAATAAAAAGAACCACTGTAAATAGGCTGTTAGTAATGTGGTGGTGAAGTGTAAGGGGAGTAGAAGTGTTCTGTGGTCCTATGGTCAAATCTCTTTTAGAGAGCTTATGCTTCTGGACTGTGAACCTCACAGGTGTTCCTCAGTTCTTTTCTGGGACAGTATGATAGAGTGGGATAGAGTTGGATTTTTCCCTTCTCTCATGTGAAAAGCTAAAACTGGCTTGAGTTTGGTACTGCCTTTCCCCCAAGTCAGTTAGGTCCTCATTACATCCCCACAGGTTAAGCTCTTGTTAAGTAGTTTTCCCTTAGAGCAGGTTTATTGAGAAGAACAGAGTTCTCTGGTGTATTTCATAATGATTCCTTTTCCCTCTCCCCCTATGGAAGCAGGAGGGGATTTTTCTCCAATATTTACTGCCAGAACTTGCCCAAACTCCTAGAGATAACCACCCCACGCCCTTAACTGTGTCCCTCTGGAGTTTTTAACTCTCAGACTTATCCAAATAAGCCTCTAGTAACTTTTACATATCAGGTTTTCCTAATTTGTCACTGGTTTTCATAGAGGTTTTTGCTTTTGAGTCTCTGCTCCTATAAGCCATGACTCCCTGTATTTGCCTGTCTGTCCTTTCAATCTTGAGGGAAACTGCCTTGTGTCCTTCCCTCTCTTACAAATTTAAGAAGAGTTGTTGATTTTTCATTCTCTTTGATGTTTTACTTGTTAGGAAAGAGTGGAAATGTCTAAGCTCCTTACTTGTGGAATCAGAAAATGGAAGTCTTGTGGAGTTATGTTTCCATGAATTTTGTTAATCACCTAGAACAATTCTGTGATTCAGATAAGATAATAATGGTACCTTTGCCAAAGTCATAGACCAGTGGAAGCGCCATGATTTGAACTGTCTTTCTGATTTGAAAGCTTTTGCTTTTAGCTACACTACTTGGTTCTATATCATCTGGTTTATGTTATAGACACGGTTTGTGTCCCCTTAAAATAACTATGTTGAAGCTTTAACCTTTAATCTTAGTGGATAGGGAGACAGAGCCTTTAGGAAGTAATTAAGGTGAAATGAGGTCATAAGGGTGGGGCCCTAATCAGATAAGATTGCTGTCCTTGTAAAAAGAGACACCAGAGAGCTAGCAAACTCCCTTCCAACTCATCTTCTCTCTGTCTCTACTCTATGCCAATGCATGAGAAAAGCCCATTTGACTACACTGCAGAAGGTGGTTGTCTATAAGCCAAGAAGACCGCTTTCCTTAGAAACCAAACCCTTCTGGACCTTGATCTTGAACTTTCCAGTCTCCAGAATGGCAAGAAAGTACATTTCTGTTGCTTAGGCTACTTAGTCTGTGATATTTTGTTATGGCAACTTGAGCAAACTAAGATAGTATATTTACAAGGAGCATAATTCCTGATATATAATATGGAAATAATAAATACTATAAATACTGTTTTATTTAGCAAAAAAATAGCTATGAATTTAATACTCAAAATTGAGAACTAACATTTTGAGATTTTTGAAGCTGATGGTAAGTTTCCCTGTATGACACAAAGTACAATACTTGGTATCTGGATTAGCTTTTTATTGAATAGTACATCCCATTAAGAAACATTTGCATCTTTGTTTTATCTAATGTAAAAACACTGCATTATTTCTGAAATGCAGCAATTTTGCTTTCTTGTTTCAGAATAAGAATCTGCACCATCTGTTTCAAAAGATCTATAGCTTGTTTTATTTGAACAAGCAGACTGAATCAAAATTTGGTGCTAGAGGCTGGGAAAATGGATATTACAATGGTTTCACAATGTTACTGTAATGAAATTTGCAAATCCCCATTAGTATAAAATAAATGGTGCCAAACTGCCCAAATATTTAAGATAAAAGGAGAAGAGGCATGTTTTGCTGGGGACATTTCTTTATGTATGGAATTAACCATGCATAAACACAGTACATTCCCAATTACATAGGGAAAATTAATTCTTCCATCAGCAGGTATGTCTTTGGGGGGAATAGGTACATTTTATTCTATTTTATTTTATTTTATTTTATTTTATTTTATTTTATTTTATTTTATTTTATTTTATTTTTTATGTTTTTGAGAGAGAGAGAGAGAGAGAGAGAGAGAGAGAGAGAGAGAGAGAATGGCAGTGCACAGCGTGACATGAGGCTCAATCTCATGAACGGAGCGATCATGACCTGAGCTGAAATCAAGAGTCAGATGCTTAACCAAATGAGTCACCCAAGCGCCCCTATTTTAGGGTTTTTTTTAAGTTTACTTATTTGTATTTTGAGAGAGCATAAGTGGGAGAGGGGCAGAGAGACAGAGAATCCACACTCTCAGTGCAGAGCCCTATGTGGGGCTTGAACTCACACACTCTGAGATCATGACCTGAGCTGAAATCAAGAGTCTGACACTTAACGAACTAAGCCAGGCACCCTGAGAGTAAGTGCATTTTAACATTAACTTAACGGGAGATTTCAGGGAAGCTTTCCCACTAAAAAATAAACATAGTTGAATAGATTATAAAATTAATTAAACTCAGATTTCATAAACCTTTGCTCCTGCCCAACTATTCTTGGTACCATGGCTGAAGAGTTGACTATTTATAAATTTGTGTACATACACAAGTATGACTGAATATTCATACTTAGTTTAGACATAAATGATTGAATTAGATTTCCTGCCACTGTAGTGCAAACACCACAGTGACAATACTCTCCTTACATCAGGTTCTAATAAAGTGATGTTTCTTTTCTTGAAACAGGATAAATGTAAAGCTGAGAAAGAGTATAGACAGCATTTAATTGCAACCAAGTGTCCTCTTGCACAGGTGAAAGGAAAGCAATAAGAAATCTGGTAAGATATTTAGATATTCCTATTTTACATGAAAACATTTTCTCTAAAAATAAGAAATATAAATGCAATAAAATCCACTTGAATGAAACATGAAATTATATTATTGCTTAACTTACATAGAGGAAAATATATGTAATATATAGTTTGGAAATTTAAGAACAGATAGAAAAAATTACTAAGATAATTAAAAAAATAAAACGAAAATATAATATGTGGTTTTGTCTTGCTAGAGATTCTGATGATACATTCTAGTCAAAGACCAATAATAAATTCATGAAGTATCATCCAATACCCAGAAATTTAATTGTATATAATGTTTAGAAAGGAATAGTATTTTTTTAATGTTTATTTATTTTTGAGAGAGAGACAGAGAATGAGTTGGGGAGGGGCAGAGAGAGAGAGACACAGAATCCGAAGCAGGCTCCAAGCTCTGAGCTGTCAGCACAGAGCCCGACGCAGGGCTCGAACTCACTAATGGTGAGATCATGACCTGAGTCGAAGTCGGACGCTCAACCGACTGAGCCACCCAGGCACCCCTAGAAAGGAATAGTAAACTAATACTTACAATATCTTAAAAATGTCTCTTACCAGTAGTTGCTAAGTAATATAGTGAGTATATTACATATTCTACTTACATATAATTAGAACATATATATGTTAGTTATATAACATATACATATGTATTCACATACAATTAGATATAAACTAGAGATAAATAGAAAAGCACTCATATTAATAATTTTCAAAAGATGAAAATGAAAAAAATATTCCTGTGTTCCATTTTATGCAAACTATAACAATGTAAAGTGTTACTACTACCTTTTAGAGAGCACCTGTAAATTGCAGGAATTTTACATATATCAGCTCTAATCCTCACAATGACCCACTTGAAATTATGTCATTATCTTCATTTTAAAGACAGGAACATAAATCAGATTACTTAAGAAGCCTATTTAAAATTAAATGTTTAGTAAGTGACAGACCTTGAGTTTTAGGCTGTCTGTGCCTAAACCCAAACTTCAAATTCTTTCCTGTCTCTCTAAATAAATTTGACTTGTAAACTTGTAACTTTAGATGCTTGTCCACAGAAAATGTCAGTGTGTAATGATCATGTACCAGTATAGTTTGTTAAACATGGTAATTGGGAGAAACCAACTATCCAAAAGAAAATATGTGTGAAAGCATTTTTACTTAAGAAATGTTTTCAATTGTTATACTGTTGCTCCCGGAACTGCTTTAAAGGCATGAAGAGTCACATTTGATAACAGAATTCAAATTTGGCTTACTTGTCAAGTGCAGGTGACAGCTGAGGGATGTTGGCCTAAAACTTAATTTAATAAAGTCCACAATACAACACATGGGTAAAGAAATAGTCTTTTGGGGCGCCTGGGTGGCGCAGTCAGTTAAGCGTCCGACTTCAGCCAGGTCACGATCTCGCGGTCCGGGAGTTTGAGCCCCGCGTCGGGCTCTGGGCTGATGGCTCAGAGCCTGGAGCCTGTTTCCGATTCTGTGTCTCCCTCTCTCTCTGCCCCTCCCCCGTTCATGCTCTGTCTCTCTCTGTCCCAAAAATAAATAAACGTTTAAAAAAAAAAAAGAAATAGTCTTTTATTTATTATTATTATTATTACTATTATTATTATTATTATATTATTCCTGTAAGAATGAGAATAAAACATGCATTTAATAAGAACTGTAGTAAAGAGCTATTATTCTAGGAAATGATGTTGCTATATAGAAATCTATTTCTCCTTTCTTATACTCTCTCATAATGTGGGTACACACACCCACCCCCACCCCACACACACACTGCGTGTACATGTTGGTATCTGCAATTCTCTTTTTTCCCTTCACATTTATGTATAGATACAGGATTCCCTCATCTGACCTTTGTGTAGGGTTCTTTGGCATATATGTTAATTTATTTTTCTTTTTCTGTCTCTAGTTATTTTCTTTTACACTTCTTTCTTTTAACTGTCATGCTATTAAAATAACATTTTAGAGATGATATATGTTTTGGTTATAAATAACCATTTCATTTATTTTTTTTTAATTTAGAAGAAGAGAAATGGATTATTTATAAGCTATATTTATACTTGTGCAGCCTTCAGTTGATTTATTTTCTGTGGATCAATGGTCCTTAATAGGAAACAGTCCCCCTTAGAGTAACATAGATTGTACTTTTATAACATCAAAACAACAGGTCAATTCTGATCATCAATTTTTGAAAACAATAATTTCAGTGACAAAAAAAATAAGGAAGAAACAAAGAAATCAAACTGGTTGGGTGCAACTGTAGAGATACAAACACCTCATTGCCTTTAACACTTTCAAAGTTGGTTACTTTTTTTAAGACTCAAAAATAATTATTTTTATGCATATTATAGTCCCTTTCCAGTTTTATAAATATAAGCACTAAATGCTGTAAGTCAGGGACACATTGGTGGCTCAGTGGGTTAAGCGTCAAACTCTTGATTTCGGCTGATGTCATGATCTCATGGTTTCATGAGTTTGAGACCTGCATCGGGCTCTGTGCACTGATCTCAGGGAGCCTGCTTGAGATTCTCCCTCTCTCCTGTTCTCTCTGCCTTCCCCGCTTATGCTCTCTCTGTCTCCCTCAAAGTAAATAAGTAAACTGTAAAAATAAATAAATACATACATACATACATACATACATACATACATACTGCAAGTCAATTATCGGAGACCTAAGAATACAAGTATTCTAATTATGTTTGAAGGTGAGCAGGTATCCAGCTGATTGAAGAATTAAACCTATGATCATTTGGTATAGGTTCTTTTTTTTTTTTTTTTTTTTTTTTTTATATGAAGTTTATTGACAAATTGGTTTCCATACAACACCCAGTGCTCATCCCAAAAGGTGCCCTCCTCAATGCCCATTACCCACCCGCCCCTCCCTCCCACCCCCCATCAACCCTCAGTTTGTTCTCAGTTTTTAACAGTCTCTTATGCTTTGGCTCTCTCCCACTCTAACGTCCTTTTTTTTTTTTTTCCTTCCCCTCCCCCATGGGTTCCTGTTAAGTTTCTCAGGATCCACATAAGAGTGAAACCATATGGTATCTGTCTTTCTCTGTATGGCTTATTTCACTTAGCATCACACTCTCCAGTTCCATCCACGTTGCTACAAAAGGCCATATTTCATTTTTTCTCATTGCCACGTAGTATTCCATTGTGTATATAAACCACAATTTCTTTATCCATTCATCAGTTGATGGACATTTAGGCTCTTTCCATAATTTGGCTATTGTTGAGAGTGCTGCTATGAACATTGGGGTACAAGTGCCCCTATGCATCAGTACTCCTGTATCCCTTGGGTAGATTCCTAGCAGTGCTATTGCTGGGTCATAGGGTAGGTCTATTTTTAATTTTCTGAGGAACCTCCACACTGCTTTCCAGAGCGGCTGCACCAATTTGCATTCCCACCAACAGTGCAAGAGGGTTCCCGTTTCTCCACATCCTCTCCAGCATCTATAGTCTCCTGATTTGTTCATTTTGGCCACTCTGACTGGCGTGAGGTGATACCTGAGTGTGGTTTTGATTTGTATTTCCCTGATGAGGAGCGACGCTGAACATCTTTTCATGTGCCTGTTGGCCATCTGGATGTCTTCTTTAGAGAAGTGTCTATTCATGTTTTCTGCCCATTTCTTCACTGGGTTATTTGTTTTTCGGGTGTGGAGTTTGGTGAGCTCTTTATAGATTTTAGATACTAGCCCTTTGTCCGATATGTCATTTGCAAATATCTTTTCCCATTCCATTGGTTGCCTTTTAGTTTTGTTGGTTGTTTCCTTTGCTGTGCAGAAGCTTTTTATCTTCATAAGGTCCCAGTAATTCACTTTTGCTTTTAATTCCCTTGCCTTTGGGGATGTGTCGAGTAAGAGATTGCTACGGCTGAGGTCAGAGAGGTCTTTTCCTGCTTTCTCCTCTAAGGTTCTGATGGTTTCCTGTCTCACATTTAGGTCCTTTATCCATTTTGAGTTTATTTTTGTAAATGGTGTGAGAAAGTGGTCTAGTTTCAACCTTCTGTATGTTGCTGTCCAGTTCTCCCAACACCATTTGTTAAAGAGGCTGTCTTTTTTCCATTGGATGTTCTTTCCTGCTTTGTCAAAGATGAGTTGGCCATATGTTTGTGGGTCTAGTTCTGGGGTTTCTATTCTATTCCATTGGTCCATGTGTCTGTTTTTATGCCAATACCATGCTGTCTTGATGATGACAGCTTTGTAGTAGAGGCTGAAGTCTGGGATTGTGATGCCTCCTGCTTTGGTCTTCTTCTTCAAAATTCCTTTGGCTATTCGGGGCCTTTTGTGGTTCCATATGAATTTTAGGATTGCTTGTTCTAGTTTCGAGAAGAATGCTGGTGCAATTTTGATTGGGATTGCATTGAATGTGTAGATAGCTTTGGGTAGTATTGACATTTTGACAATATTTATTTTTCCAATCCATGAGCAGGGAATGTCTTTCCATTTCTTTAAATCTTCTTCAATTACCTTCATAAGCTTTCTATAGTTTTCAGCATACAGATCCTTTACATCTTTGGTTAGATTTATTCCTAGGTATTTTATGCTTCTTGGTGCAATTGTGAATGGGATCAGTTTCTTTATTTGTCTTTCTGTTGCTTCATTGTTAGTGTATAAGAATGCAACTGATTTCTGTACATTGATTTTGTATCCTGCAACTTTGCTGAATTCATGTATCAGTTCTAGCAGACTTTTGGTGGAGTCTATCGGATTTTCCATGTATAATATCATGTCATCTGCAAAAAGCGAAAGCTTGACTTCATCTTTGCCAATTTTGATGCCTTTGATTTCCTTTTGTTGTCTGATTGCTGATGCTAGCACTTCCAGCACTATGTTAAACAACAACGGTGAGAGTGGGCATCCCTGTCGTGTTCCTGATCTCAGGGAAAAAGCTCTCAGTTTTTCCCCGTTGAGGATGATGTTAGCTGTGGGCTTTTCATAAATGGCTTTTATGATCTTTAAGTATGTTCCTTCTATCCCGACTTTCTCCAGGGTTTTTATTAAGAAAGGGTGCTGGATTTTGTCAAAGGCCTTTTCTGCATCGATTGACAGGATCATATGGTTCTTCTCTTTTTTTTTGTTAATGTGATGTATCACGTTGATTGATTTGCGAATGTTGAACCAGCCCTGCATCCCAGGAATGAATCCCACTTGATCATGGTGAACAATGCTTTTTATATGCTGTTGAATTCGATTTGCTAGTATCTTATTGAGAATTTTGGCATCCATATTCATCAGGGATATTGGCCTGTAGTTCTCTTTTTTTACTGGGTCTCTGTCTGGTTTAGGAATCAAAGTAATACTGGCTTCATAGAATGAGTCTGGAAGTTTTCCTTCCCTTTCTATTTCTTGGAATAGCTTGAGAAGGATAGGTATTATCTCTGCTTTAAACGTCTGGTAGAACTCCCCTGGGAAGCCATCTGGTCCTGGACTCTTATTTGTTGGGAGATTTTTGATAACCGATTCAATTTCTTCGCTGGTTATGGGTCTGTTCAAGCTTTCTATTTCCTCCTGATTGAGTTTTGGAAGAGTGTGGGTGTTCAGGAATTTGTCCATTTCTTCCAGGTTGTCCAATTTGTTGGCATATAATTTTTCATAGTATTCCCTGATAATTGTTTGTATCTCTGAGGGATTGGTTGTAATAATTCCATTTTCATTCATGATTTTATCTATTTGGGTCATCTCCCTTTTCTTTTTGAGAAGCCTGGCTAGAGGTTTGTCAATTTTGTTTATTTTTTCAAAAAACCAACTCTTGGTTTCGTTGATCTGCTCTACAGTTTTTTTAGATTCTATATTGTTTATTTCTGCTCTGATCTTTATTATTTCTCTTCTTCTGCTGGGTTTAGGCTGCCTTTGCTGTTCTGCTTCTATTTCCTTTAGGTGTGCTGTTAGATTTTGTATTTGGGATTTTTCTTGTTTCTTGAGATAGGCCTGGATTGCAATGTATTTTCCTCTCAGGACTGCCTTCGCTGCGTCCCAAAGCGTTTGCATTGTTGTATTTTCATTTTCGTTTGTTTCCATATATTTTTTGATTTCTTCTCTAATTGCCTGGTTGACCCACTCATTCGTTAGTAGGGTGTTCTTTAACCTCCATGCTTTTGGAGGTTTTCCAGACTTTTTCCTGTGGTTGACTTCAAGCTTCATAGCATTGTGGTCTGAAAGTATGCATGGTATAATTTCAATTCTTGTAAACTTATGAAGGGCTGTTTTGTGACCCAGTATATGATCTATCTTGGAGAATGTTCCATGTGCACTCGAGAAGAAAGTATATTCTGTTGCTTTGGGATGCAGAGTTCTAAATATATCTGTCAAGTCCATCTGATCCAGTGTCTCATTCAGGGCCCTTGTTTCTTTATTGACCGTGTGTCTAGATGATCTATCCATTTCTGTAAGTGGGGTGTTAAAGTCCCCAGCAATTACCACATTCTTATCAATAAGGTTGCTTCTGTTTATGAGTAATTGTTTTATATATTTGGGGGCTCCGGTATTCGGCGCATAGACATTTATAATTGTTAGCTCTTCCTGATGGATAGACCCTGTAACTATTATATAATGTCCTTCTTCATCTCTTGTTACAGCCTTTAATTTAAAGTCTAGTTTGTCTGATATAAGTATGGCTACTCCAGCTTTCTTCTGGCTTCCAGTAGCATGATAAATAGTTCTCCATCCCCTCACTCTCAATCTAAAGGTGTCCTCAGGTCTAAAATGAGTCTCTTGTAGACAGCAAATAGATGGGTCTTGTTTTTTTATCCATTCTGATACCCTATGTCTTTTGGTTGGCGCATTTAATCCATTTACATTCAGTGTTATTATAGAAAGATACGGGTTTAGAGTCATTGTGATGTCTGTATGTTTTATGCTTGTAGTGATGTCTCTGGTACTTTGTCTCACAGGGTCCCCCTTAGGATCTCTTGTAGGGCTGGTTTAGTGGTGACAAATTCCTTCAGTTTTTGTTTGTTTGGGAAGACCTTTATCTCTCCTTCTATTCTAAATGACAGACTTGCTGGATAAAGGATTCTTGGCTGCATATTTTTGCTGTCTAGCACCCTGAAAATCTCGTGCCAATTCTTTCTGGCCTGCCAAGTTTCAAAAGAGAGATCAGTCACGAGTCTTATAGGTCTCCCTTTATATGTGAGGGCACGTTTACCCCTTGCTGCTTTCAGAATTTTCTCTTTATCCTTGTATTTTGCCAGTTTCACTATGATATGTCGTGCAGAAGATCGATTCAAGTTACGTCTGAAGGGAGTTCTCTGTGCCTCTTGGATTTCAATGCCTTTTTCCTTCCCCAGTTCAGGGAAGTTCTCAGCTATTATTTCTTCAAGTACCCCTTCAGCACCTTTCCCTCTCTCTTCCTCCTCTGGGATACCAATTATGCGTAGATTATTTCTTTTTAGTGTATCACTTAGTTCTCTAATTTTCCCCTCATACTCCTGGATTTTTTTATCTCTCTTTTTCTCAGCTTCCTCTTTTTCCATAACTTTATCTTCTAGTTCACCTATTCTCTCCTCTGCCTCTTCCATCCGAGCTGTGGTGGTTTGCATTTTGTTTTCCATTTCCTTTAAAGCGTTTTTCAGCTCCTCGTGACTGTTCATTAGTCCCCTGATGTCTGTAGCAAGAGATTCTCTGCTGTCCTGTATGCTGTTTTCCAGCCCAGCGATTAATTTTATGACTATTATTCTAAATTCACTTTCTGTTATATTATTTAAATCCTTTTTGATCAGCTCATTAGCTGTTGTTATTTCCTGGAGATTCTTCTGAGGGGAATTCTTCCGCTTGGTCATTTTGGATAGTCCCTGGTGTGTTGAGGGCCTGCAGGGCACTTCCCCTGTGCTGTGGTGTATAACTGGAGTTGGTGGGCGGGGCCGCAGTCCGACCTGATGTCTGCCCCCAGCCCACCGCTGGGGCCACAGTCAGACTGGTGTGTGCCTTCTCTTCCCCTCTCCTAGGGGCGGGATTCACTGTGGGGTGGTGTGGCCCGTCTGGGCTACTTGCACACTGCCAGGCTTGTGATGCTGGGGATCTGGCGTATTAGCTGGGGTGGGAAGGCAAGGTGCACGGCGGCAGGGGGGGCAGGCTTAGCTCGCTTCTCCTTAGGTGATCCACTTCAGGAGGGGCCCTGTGGCAGCCGGAGGGAGTCAGATCGCTGCCGGAGGTTTGGCTCCGCAGAAGCACAGAGTTGGGTGTTCGCGCGGAAGGAGCAATTTCCCTGGCCGGAGCCGGTTCCCTTTGGGATTTTGGCTGGGGGATGGGCGGGGGAGATGGCGCTGGCGAGCGCCTTTGTTCCCCGCCAAACTGAGCTCTGTCGTCCGGGGGCTCCGCAGCTCACCCTCCCTTTGTCCTCCAGCCTTCCCGCTTTCCGAGCAGAGCTGTTAACTTATGACCTCCCAGACGCTAAGTCGCGCTTGCTGTCGGAACACAGTCCGTCAGGCCCCTCCGCTTTTGCAAGCCGGACTCGGGGGCTCTGCTTGGCCGGCGAGCCGCCCCTCCGCCCCGGCTCCCTCCCGCCAGTCCGTGGAGCGCGCACCGCCTCGCCGCCCTTCCTACCCTCTTCCGTGGGCCTCTCGTCTGCACTTGGGTCCGGTGACTCTGTTCTGCTAATCCTCTGGCGGTTTTCTGGGTTATTTAGGCAGGTGTAGGTGGAATGTAAGTGATCAGCAGGACGCGCGGTGAGCCCAGCGTCCTCCTACGCCGCCATCTTCCGTTCCCATTTGGTATAGGTTCTAATGATAAGACTAGATATGATGAAACAGTTTACAGCAACATTTGTAGAAGGCCTTTAGAGAGCACTGGTGTATAAACTGAAATTCTCAAAGTAGGGAACATTTTATGTAGAAAGCTCAGAGCGGTTAAGAGAGCTGCCTAAATCATGTGGCAGCTGTGGCAGAACTGGGAATATAGCTTGGATTTTTACACCTTGAAGGGATAGTATTACAGACATGCTGGCTCTGCTGAGAATCTTCATGTGCATGTGATTTTATGTATAAATACCTGAGGTTTCACAAGACACTCTTGTCATCCAATCAAATCCCTTTCTATGTCTTCTGAATATAGTGTCATCAAATAGAATACATGCAAAATTTTTCTAGAAAATACTTTATTCTATAAACAGGTAGGTATCTGTAATTTCTCACGCAAACTGGGATGGAGGTATACAAATAGGATAGAAGCTTTACAGAGCAATTTGGGAGCAAATATGATTACACACATTCATATAGATGTCCCTTCTTTCCCATAGACAAGCTCTCTTCATTTGACACATTTACATAAATCACAGTCCTAATTTGATTTGCCTCCCTCTCTGTAATTCTTCATTATTAAAAGGAATCATATTATCTACAAATGGAAGCAGAAACAAGCCAGAACTCTGAACGTAATCTCATGTGGCATTGATCAGGCACAGAAGATACAGTGGAGGTATAACTGATTTGGCAGGTGCAATCAAAAACAAACTTTATTTTGTCTTATAACTTCCCTAGATGAAATCCCAGACAGTTCTCATAGCTTTTCTTGTCACTGCTTAGTTGGTTAGTAATTAAAATGTCCACCCCTGGTAGAAAATAAAACTTGATTCTCTATCCAACACAGAGTTTTCCCGCCCTGCCTCCAACATTGTGTCCTTTCTACAGGATGGGAAATCAACAGGTGGGGAGGGGGTCAGAGGTAATAGTCAATTTTCATGTCCTCTCTGGATCTCCTCTACCTACTCCCCAGTCACTGTTTGTGACCCATCAGAGTTCCAGTTGAACAAGAAGATGGGTGAGGAAGGGAGATCCTTGATTAGACTACAATTGTAGCCCAGTTTTGGTGCCATCTGGATAAGGTGGATGCATAATTGGGGGTCTTTTCATAGTTTGTCTGAGGTCCCCAGGAGTGGTCTCCAATAGCAATTCCTTTGATGAAGGCAATGTCTTCACTGGTGGGCTGCTGTTCAAATCTCCCCTCACATTTGCAATGGTTGGCTCTTTCAGGGCTGTGGTGGATCTAGCTCATATTGGCTAGAGAGCTGAGTGTATGCTTACCTCCTCTATGCTATGTCCCCCAATATATATGGCATATATTGGTATCTTAAAATTGGCTATGGTGGGATTATTTAGACCACAGAGATTGGAAAATAATAGAAATTAGTATTCTTTTTCTTATTTTTCAAAGAATCAATTTATCACCACATCATTATAAGTGGTCTTTTGGGATGGATTTCTTTTTAAAATGACTCCAGGCTGATCCCCTTTTATAAAAGCCATGTCTTACTACAAAAATGATACTCTTGAGGCGCCTGGGTGGCTCGGTCGGTTAAGTGGCCGACTTCGGCTCAGGTCATGATCTCGCGGTCCGTGAGTTCGAGCCCCGCGTAGGGCTCTGTGCTGACAGCTCAGAGCCTGGAGCCTGTTTCAGAATCTGTGTCTCCCTCTCTTTCTGCCCCTCCCCTGTTCATGCTCTGTCTCTCTCTGTCTCAAAAATAAATAAACGTTAAAAAAAATTAAGAAAAAATGATACTCTTGTTTCATGCTTTACAGAGATGTAGACTGCTCTTCCAACCTATTTATTTCTCTCTCTCTCTCTTTCTCTTCACTCTTTTCCCCTCCTCAACCCCTTCTTTCTTTTTCTCTTTTGGCTCTACCAAGTAGAGCCACCCTTTTACTTATATATATTTTTTCCAATGGATGCTTCCATCAGGGATAGAAAAGCCTCTTCCACTGGTAAAGAAGACTCATCAGAGTTTACAGGCCCAGTGTCCCCAGCTTCATCAGATCTTCCCAAACTTCACCATCCCTACTTGCAAGATCTCATTCTTTCCCAGCCAGTGCCCTCACCTTAACAGTAGATATCCTGTGAGGCTGAGAGTTCAAGTTGTGCTGTAATTCCGCCACAAGATGAGGTTCTACATGGACTGTCAGCAATTTCAGCCCAGTGGCTACAGGAGGTAAGGATCTCCTTCAGGAACACCTAAAAGCTCCCAGGTCATTTACTGCATTAGAGCTGGGAATTCGAATCACTGAACTCATCCTCTTTTCACCACTTTGTCCAGTGACATTAGGAGCAACCAGCTAATGTAATTATAGTCATTAGTTTTCAAAAAATGTTTGAAAGTATCATATAGAAATAGAGAGTCAGCTAGCTCCTGGTTTCTAAGAAGTCGATTAGAAATATCCAATCTAGGGGCGCCAGGGTGGCTCAGTCGGTTGGGCGTCCGACTTCAGCTCAGGTCATGATCTCGCAGTCTGTGAGTTCGAGCCCCACATCGGTCTCTGTGCTCAGAGCCTGGAGCCTGCTTCTGATTCTGTGTCTCCCTCTCTCTCTGACCCTCCCCCGTTCATGCTCTGTCTCTCTCTGTCTCAAAAATAAATAAACGTAAAAATTTTTTTTTTTTTAAAGAAATATCCAATCTAGGGCATCTGGGTTGCTCAGTCAGTTAAGTGTCTGACTCTTGATTTCAGCTCAGGTCATGATGTGGCAGTTTGTGAGATTGGGCACCACGTGGAGCTTTGTGCTAACAGTGCAGAGCCTGCTTGGGGTTCTCTCTCTCACTCTCTCTCTCTTCCCCTCCCCCATGCTTGCTCTCTCTCTCCCAAATAAATAAATAAACTTAAAACAAAAGAAAGAAGGAAATATCCAATACAGATAGTTTGTGTATCTCTACAAACAGATCATAACATGGACTATCAGTGCTCCCTTTAATACTGTAAATGGAGTTACCAGAGTCCTTAACTCTAATCAGCATGGCGAGCCAATTTCAGATACCCCAGAACCACTTCAGAAAACTCATCCTTAACATTTTATTCCTCTAGAACCACTGTCAGTATCAAAATCTGCATGAGGCACTGGCTCATGGGACAATGGAGGCTGAGAAGCTGCAAACTAGAGACCCAGAAAAAGCAGTGGTGTAATTTAGTCTAAGTTCAAAGACTCCAGAACCAGGGGAGCTCATGGTACAAATCCCAGTTGAGGGGCAGGAGCATAAGAGGCGAAGATGTTCCAGATCAATCAGTGAGGCAGAAAAAAGGGGTAAATTTTTCCCCTTCTCCCACCTTTTGTTTTATTCAGGCCCTCAAGGAATTGAAAAATGCCCACCCATATCAGGGAGGGCAATCTACTTTACTGAGTCTACTGATTCAAATGCTAATTTTATCTGGAAGCACCCTCACAGACACATCCAGACATAATGTTCAATCTGGGTACCAAGTGGCCAGTCAAAATGGCACATGAAATTAACCATTACCTCCAACAAATGTCAGACCTGCAAGTCTCGAATCCCAGGGAATACAGGGCACAGCTCACAGAAAATTCTTCAAAGAAACCCTCATTAATAGCCTCTTCAACTACCCTTATATTGACTTAGAGTGGCTGATAGAATAATTAATGGTAGGAGAATCTGTTCTGTACTTTTTTTGTATGTCTTACATCTATAGCAGAGAAGGATATGGCAGTATTAGCTACTTAGAGCTGTTCCCAGATCCCTCCCCCCATACACATATATTTAGAGTAGAATTAGAGATATTAAAGACACATAACTGAGTTGTTAAAGGTCTCACTTTGGGTATTACACAGAACATGATAATAACTAACACTCATACTGTATAGTTTTATTATATGCCAGACAGAACCCTATGAAGAAGGTACTACTTCCCAGTTTTATTGATTCCCATTTTTATTAATTTCTCATTTTTATTAATGACACAACTGACATGTAGAGAAGTCAAGTAATTTACCCCAACTTATAATAAGGAGCTAATATATATATAGGTATATACCATATATACATATAGTATACCATATAGTAGTTACTACACACACACACACACACACACACACACACACACATATATGTAGTAGTTACTATATATATATATATATAGTTATATACAGTTACTACTATATATATAGTAATATGTATTCATATATATATGCATATATATATATATATATATATATATATATATACGAGTAGAACACAGATATTTCAGCCACTATGTTTGAGTTCAAATCCCAGATCTGACATCTACTAATATGATATGGGGAAGTTACTTGACCTTATTTTAAATTAGAGGATACAAAATAGTCTCCCTCTTACACTGTGGTTACAAAGAGAAATAGGCGATGTGTACAATATTTATGTACGCAATATATGTCTCCTCATAATAATAAGGTTTAAGAAGAAAAAGATGATCATATGGTAAACATATTTCTGGTCAGTTCAACTAAAAGCCACAATTTGGTGTTTGTAATAGTACATATGGGTTACACATTCCAAAGAGATTAAGTGTTATTTCTATCTTTGGTGTGAATGCGTCCCTGGAAAATCCACATATATGAATATTAAGTGTGATACAAATTTATAAAGAAATGTTCTTGATTTGTAGTCATTTGTTATTCAAGGTCAACTCAAGTATATTTTGTTTTTTCTTCAAATATTGCCTTATTGTTCATATAAATGGACTCTAATCCCACAGTAAGTCTGAGATTTATATTTGTGTTAAAATGCAGATAAAACAATTCTCGATCATAGTGATTTTTTCTTAAAATTTAGAAAAGAAGTTTCTGAGGATTTTCAAGTGCTGACTCAGGCATCATGGCCAAAATTGGGACCTTTTATTTAGGTTATATTTATCCTCATTGCATTGTTAGAGTCCAGCTGTGGAAATAAACTACATGACTCATGAAAAACAAATATCATATAATTTTAAATTAACATTTGGCTGGCCTAAAACTAAAAGAATAGCCATGGATTCTTGTAGTAAAATATAGACAAACTAATTTTTTTGAACTTTATCTTCTTGTCCAGGGAGTAATACCAGCCTAAACACATTTCTATCTGTCCCTTCTAAATTCTGTAATAAGCAATTTCTTTAATAATAATTATGTTTTATTTATCTGTGAATTCCAGAGGTACAAATACAAATAAAGGCTGTTTGGTCTTAAAATGCATACCAGCTGCAGACAGCGTTTCAGGGTTTGTAACCAGATAGAAGATCAGATCCCAGGCTGGAAAATCCCCAAGTAAAGTTTTCAACTTTCACAATGATAATTTAGAATTTGGCTCACTTCTTGTGCCTGTACTGAGTTGATATTGAATTCTGATTTACATTATTTTATTTTCACCCCTAATGACTGAGTTTTTAAGTTCACAGAATGTCTTCCTGATCATCTTTGAAATGCAATGACAAATAAGAAAAGTTACTATTATTATCTTTATACCCAACATATTATTTAAATCTCGCCACAATCTTGTGAAAAAAAGTTCTTTCAAATAAAACAACTATAGTTAAGAAAAGCTTCTATGACTTGTTAAAGGTTACAGAGCCAATAAATTGCAGAATAAGCTATAAAACTCAGATCTATTAGATTACAAATTTCATGGTCCTTCTACTTTTTACTACCTACCTAGATTGCATTCAACATGTATATATTGAATAGATTAATACATTCTTAAGGAAACGATAATCAAAATCATGATTATAAACATCTTGATGTGAAATGAGCTCAGTTTATCTTATTAGAGGCACAGTCAAATCAAACACCAAGTCAACTGAGTATATGTTAACACTTTTCCGTAACGATTAAAAACTATAATAATAAAAATAACCTATGAATCGAAATATAGTATGTATCATTCTGTAGTATATATCTCTTAATTGTACTGAAGAAGAAACAGTCTATAACAGAGATCTTATAATGTGCAGTGCACATTATGATGGGACTTACAGGTAGATACGCTATGACAATATCTGGATTTTCTTTTCTGACATTACATCACAAAATTACTTTATGTGATTTGATATTTATATAATTCACAAATTCATAATTTCAACATTCTTTTGTAAATCTTAATGAACACTTTCCTGTTTTGTATTTTTCCCCAGAAGATTTTGTATTTGGCCTATTTTTAGGGAATGTTGCCAAAATGGACAGCAGTTTGAAAAATGTAGAAACTAATGTCCCAGAGGATGCAAATAACTTGGAATTCTACCATGATGTATTTAACACTGTACTTTGGGGCACCTGGGTGGCTCAGTCAGTTAAACGTCCGACTTTAGCTCAGATCATGATCTCGTGGTTTGTGGGTTCAAGCCCTGTGTCGGGTTCTGTACTGACAGCTCAGAGCCTGAAGCCTGCTTTGGATGCTTTGTTTCCCTCTCTCTCTGCCCCTCCCCCCCAAATAAATATTTAATAAGTAAATATTAAAAATTCTTAAAAATTATAAAAACACTGTTCTTTGACATTATTAAATAAATAATACTTAATAAATATTGAAAATGTTTAAAAATTAAAAAACACTGTTCTTTGACAAAATATCAAATGGCAAACAATTATAATATTAAAATATTGGATATCAATATTCCATGTGATGAATCAAGTGGTTACTCACCTTCTCTTAAATCTCATTTTTCTCATGTGAAAAAAAAAATGTTGGCTCACATGAACTCTAAGTGCTCTTTAAATTAATGTTTTCAGGATGGTCACAGTCCTTATTATAAACTCCTGAGTCAACATAATACTAATTATTATTTAAGCGTGCACTTACCTTCCCATATAATTTGGCGGAGAACAATGGACTGATGTCATCACTGCCAGTTTTCTGATCCTTTTATGTTTTTATGGTTTGTAGTACACTTGAAGGCTGATGATATTCTTAGTCCCATGTTTTAAAAACTTTACCCTAAAAAGAGTTTCAAAAAGAAATGAGTTGGAAAAATGATATCTACATAGTAATTAGTCACCATTCCTGCATTCATCACTTTTTCCAGCAGCTTCCACTTCCTACCACCTCTACCCCTTCATACAGACTATTGACAAGTAACGGATATTGCAGCAGTCTGTCTCTCAGACTGCAAAATCCTGGATTTGTGCATCAAAATCCAACATCATTTTCTTTTTTCTTCCCTTTATAAGTTAGAAGACATCATTCCCTTCTATTTCATTTCTTTAGCTGGAGCTAGTGAGGCATTATCTACATTAAATGTTTAATCATCATGAAACTTATCTAATTTCCCTTAGCTACTTCAGCTCCACTAGTAATGTGACCTTGAGGAAAACTATAGTCTTTCAGTGTCAGTTTCCCCATCTATAAAATAATCAGGTTAAAATAAATATTCTAAACTGAGTAAAATTTAGACAAATTTATAGTGCAAGTATTAAAGGATATCTAGCCAATAAATATTTACTGAATAACTATATGTGCTGGATATATAGCAGGGGAGGTACTTCCTGGGATAACACATGATATCTGTCCTTTAAGGGTTCAGAGTCTAGTGGGAAAGACAGCAGCACACAGAAATACTTACTCTAGAAGGGAACAGTCCTCTTATGGAAGTGTGTAATAAATCCTAGGGACCATTACAGTGAAGTGTTTAATAGGTGCTAGGGATATAATGGCAAATGGGGTGTCTCAGCTGTGTCTGGAAAGAAAAGAGGAGATCCCAAGCAGAGAAGAGATGGAAAATCATTCTAGGAAAAGATTAGAGAGCTAAAAAGAAGTAAATGCACAATGAAGAATGCTTATGTTGCCAGAGGGAAGACAGGAAAGAAATGGCTAATGAAACTAAACAAATAGGCTAAGCAAATATTGAGAAGGGCTTTGTAAATCTGCTAAGGTATATAGACTGCCTAGGAAGTAAGAATTATTGAAGCTTTTTAAGCAGAGAAATGATGTCATCAAAACTGCTTTTAGAAAGATAACTTTTCCAGTGTTACAGACAGTGAACTGGGACAGGGAAACACCAAAGAAAATAGTTCTAGATATTGGACACCTATAAAAATTTAATTAGTATCTGATGCATATTACTTTGCAGATGGCTACAGTAGAAATATTGACCTTTAGTGGACAATGAGTATGACATTAAGGTCTTAGATTTTATCAGAATATGGAATCACTGCGCATGAAATCTGATGATTAGATGTTTCTCTGCAGAGCAATAAATCTCAGCTCTGGACATTACGGGGAATTCTCCAGAAATTAGCCTCAGGGAATTTCTTACAGAGGATTTATTATATTGGCAGTCATTATGCAATCATTTCTTAAAACTCAACTAAATTTTGACCTTTGGACCTTTGGAGTATGTCTGTTTGCTCTTCACTTTTGTTTTTCTTTTTTTTAACTCCAGCATAGTACTTTCCAACAGAACTCTCTATGTTGTTAGAATGTTACAAACATGCTGTCCAATGTGGCAGCTACTAGAATTGTGTGGCTACTTAGTATTTAAAATGTGGCTAGTGTGACTGAGGATGGAAATTTTAATACTGTTTAATTTTAACCTAACACAACTATTCATATAGGCTAGCAGCTACCAAATTGGATATTACCACTCTAACTTATCTATATATATATGGCTACTTTGAGACAGGAGAAACTTGTAATATAAATAATTGTTTTGTACAATATTATCTTTTATGTGTGCCTCTATGAAAGTTGACTAACCCTCAAGAAATAGGCATTCTGGAAGGAAAAAACCGCAAGAAAATGTGTCAATAGCAGAAAGAAAATAAAATACTTTAGTTTTTCCATCAAAAGAAGAATAAGACACTATTTATTGTTTACTTATTGTTTTTATGACATGTATTGAACCATATATTTTTTTTTTAACTCCAGCATGTATATGTATTTATATAATCTCAAATAATATTCACAAGAACACTTGGGGATTAATTCTCTGTTAATGCCCATTTGACAGATGAGGAATCTGTAGTAACAGAAGAGCATTACTTCTCAGGGCACATATAGTTTGTTATAATCAAATTCCTATTAATAGTAGTTTTAATAAAAAATAAAAAAAATAAAAATGATGACAATATTATGTAAAAGTTTAGGTCTGTCTGATTAGTTGTAAATGCTATGAATACATTCTACTACTTCCTTTTGCTCAAATAAATATCTTGTGAATTTGTATTCATGTCAATTAAATTCAGTATTTGTATTCACTGGTTGCACATGTCAGCAAAACAGATCCAATATGGCTTAAATAAGAAAGTGACTGGGGCACCTGGGTGGGTCAGTCAGTTAAGCCTCTGACTCAGGTCGGAGTGTTGGCTCAGGTCACGATCTCACGGTTCATGAGTTTGAGCCCAGCATCGGGCTCTGCTCTAATAACATGGAGCTTGCTTGGGATTGTCCCTTTCTCCATCTCTCTCTGCCCCTCCCCTGCTCGCACTCCCTCTTGAAATAAATAAACTTAAAAAAAATAAAGAAAGTGACTCATTTGGTTTATTTGACTGAAAAGTCTAGAAGTAGACTGAACATAAAGTACAGCTTGATCAAACACACACATGATGTCACTAGGATCTCTTTGTCTCTCTGTTCCTCTTGCTACATGTCGGTTACAGCAGTTCCACACATCCTAACAAATTCGAGTCCAGAAGGAAAGAGCACTTATCCATCACAAATCTCAGAAGTCTCATTTCGTTTCACTGGTTCTGGTGGAGTGATGTGAACATCATTCTCAACTTACTAAACCTAGGTGGGTTCTTGTTCCTCTTAGCCACTCAACTTGCACAACATGCGTAAGGAGTAGTGCTATAGAGGGGAGACTCTTCAGAGGGATATCTGGGTTTGGAAAGAGGGCCTGAGGAGGTAATGGATGCTGAGTAAACAAAACAGAAAACAAAACAAAAGAGAGAACAGGCAGTCAGTTCATAAGGTTTCTTAGAGACAAGTCCTCATTTTCAATTAAAAAAGAACACTTCTACTCTAAGAAATTTGGAAGACAGAAATGCTGTGGACTGAATTGTGTTCCCCTCCCCTATGTTTATATCTTGAGTCCCTACCCCCCAGTGTGATGGTATTTGGAGACAGGGCTTTGAGGAGGCATTTAGAGTTAGAAGAGGTCTTCAGGGTAGGGCCTCATGATTGAATTAGTGAGGCTCCTGCTTGAATGAATGGCTTTATAAAAAAAGAAGAAGGAGAGATTGTCCTCTCTCCACCATGATGTGAGGATACAAAGACTGTGGTCATCTGCAAGCCGGGAAGAGAATCTTCACGAAGAACTCAATGAGCTGGCACTCTGACCTTGGACTTCCCAGCCTCTAGAATTCTGAGAAATAAATTTCCGTTGTTTAAGCTACTCAGTGAATGGCATTTTGTTATAGCAACCAAGCCAACTGCCACAACGAGTGTTTTGTTTGTTTTGTTGTGTTGTGTTTTGTTTTGTTTATTGAAGTATAATTGACATATATTAGTTTTGGTGTACATCAATGAGTGTTCTTTAAAGTTTTTAAGCAATCTTTTATGTGAAACAATTTTAGATTTATAGAAACTGTTTTTTTTTTATTTTTTAACGTTTATTTATTTATTTATTGAAAAATTTTTTTTAACATTTTATTTATTTTTGAGACAGAGAGAGACAGAGCATGAACGGGGGAAGGGCAGAGAGAGGGAGACACAGAATCCGAAGCAGGCTCCAGGCTCTCAGCTGTCAGCACAGAGCCTGACGCGGGGCTCGAACTCACGGACTATGAGATCATGACCTGAGCCGAAGTCGGCTGCCTAACCGACTGAGCCACCCAGGCACCCAAGATTTATAGAAACTTTGTAAAGAGTTCTCATATTCCCCTCACCCAACACTCTCTAATGTTAACTTCTTATGTAACCGTGGTTGTTTATCAAAACCAAGAAATTAACATTGTTATACTAATACATTTTTTTAATGTCTATTTATTTTTGAGAGACAGCATGAGAGTATGGTAGACCCAGAGAAAGAGGGAGACCGAGGATCCAAAGCGGGCTCTGTGCTGACAGCAGAGGGCCTGATGAGGGGCTAGAACTCACAAACCCTGAGAACATGACCTGAGCCAACGTCTGATGCTGAACTGATTGAGCCATCTAGGCACCCCAACATTGTTATATTACTATTAATTAAACGAGAGAATTTATTCCACTTTCCCCAGTCCTTCCCCCCCCGACAAATCTGCTATTCATCTGTTCCAGTATCCAATCCAGGATAGTACACGGCATTATTCCTCCTTGGTCTTCTCCAATCTGTGACAGTTCTCGGTCAAGGAATTTGCTTTTCCTGATCTTAACAATTTGTAAAACAGTGGTTGGGTATTTTCTATAAAGTCTCTCAATTTTTGTCTTTTGTTTTCTCATAATAGCTGGAGGTTATAGATTTGGGGAAGTTTACTCCAGAGATGAGAAGCCTCACTTTTTGCATCAGAAGGCATATGGCCTCAGAATGACTTATTACTGATGGTATTCACCTTGATTAAGGTGGTATCTGACAGTTTTCTGCCTGTAAAGTTATCATTTTTCCTCTTCTACAACGTGTCCATTAGAAGCCACTCACATAATCCAGCCCCACTTAAGAAGTGCATTAAACTGTATTTCCTGGAGGAAGAAGGGGTAAAGAATGTGTGGCTTTATCTAAAAACCACCAGAATAATTAGTAATTGGGGGTAGGGGGAGATGCTTTGAAGCTCCACACATATCTTCTTTCTCCTTAATGCCTACTAATTTTAGAATCCATCAATATGTCTTCCCTATGATAATTATTAGTGCGTTCTTCTTTTTCTAACAATAACAAAAAAGACTCTTTTTATAGATTTCCAGGAGATTTCATCAGTATATATTTTTCAACTTCTTTATTTGAAATGATTTACTTTCCAGGCAGAATAACAAAATTATGTCAAGTTATCTTATTTTTTGGTGTAGTTGGGGTGTAGTAACACACAAGTATTTATCAAGTAATAAAATTATTTCAGAAGGAAACAATCTAACACATTTAAATTATGTTTTTGAACTGCTTCCCCTAGGAGACAGCCTGAATTCAATGGTGCAGTCATATTTGGAAAGACAAGGGAAGGGAGTCAAGTGTTGAATTCTTTCCAATGTGCATTAAACCATTTTTATTTTCTCCCAAGCTACCTGATTGTGCAGGGAAAACTGAAATAACTTATCTCAATAACTTAGGCATAAATTCGCTCGTCTTTTATTTTTGTTTCTGCTGGCAGTGAAAATTATGGGGGGAGTAGATGTAGGCAGCAGGAACATAAAAAGGCAAGGTTTGGCATGACCTTTCTTAATTTTAAGAGTACATTGATCAAATTCATCACATAATTTTTGTCTTTCTCTAATTTCACTTACCATAATACCCTCCAGTTTTTTCATTCATCTTTGTAAAACGTGGCCTGCACTTTTGCATATGAACAATTCGCCCAATTTTTTATATTCTCAAAAGCTGTCAAGGTAATAAGATGAGTTCTGAAATATGCCACTGCATTTTAGTATCTTGAACAATATTCTAACACCTTCATCACAAGGGTTCTCTTTACGCATGTGTAAATCATTTTACTAAACTACTGCTGCTTCTGTTGGTTGAAAAGTAAAATATCAGTATTCCTCTTTTCTCTGGACTTGAGGAAAGACCAATGTAGAAAGTTGGTCATGCAGTTGTTTGAAGTATAGTTCTCCCTGAAGTGCAAACTACTGGTATACCCTCCTATATGACCTTTGGGATTTGGATCTTGGATACCGAATATGCTTTTCAAATGCAGATTTATTTATTTAGCAAGAATTCAGAGTATATACTAAGTAGTAAGCACCATTTAAAGCATTTTCAATCATTAGCTCATTTAATTTTTTGTGTGTTGTTGTGTGTGTCTGGTTCTGAGGGTCTGTGTTTGCTGGTGTGCAGGTGCTGCTGACTGATAGCAAATGTCCTTTCAAAATGTTTCATGTCTAGATGGTCAGTCTATTTTATAGTTGTCCTGATCTAACGCATTGCTTTTTGGATATGAACCCTGTTACCTTTCATCCAGCCAACTTTTGTAATGTATAAGATCCAAATTGTTTAAAATACACTTGGGGGGCGCCTGGGTGGCGCAGTCGGTTAAGCGTCCGACTTCAGCCAGGTCACGATCTCACGGTCCGTGAGTTCGAGCCCCGCGTCGGGCTCTGGGCTGATGGCTCAGAGCCTGGAGCCTGTTTCCGATTCTGTGTCTCCCTCTCTCTCTGCCCCTCCCCCGTTCATGCTCTGTCTCTCTCTGTCCCAAAAATAAATAAACGTTGAAAAAAATTAAAAAAAAAATAATAAAATAAAATACACTTGGAATCAATAGTAGTATATTTATTGAATCTGGAGGACATTGAACTGTTTGAACAAATGTCTAGGGGCTCTGAAAATACATCTCTAAAAATAAAGTGGAGAAGTGGATAAACACAAGATATTGGACTTTTATAAGAAACACAAGTTTAGAGATTTGCCTTTAATATTATGTGCATGAGGAAATTAAGAATTTGAAATTTAAAATAAAAAACAAAGCACATAAAAATGCCTAACAAGTAATAATCAAGTTTCTACAGACAACTTTTTTTAATTTTTTTAAAATTTTTTTAATATTTATTTTTGAGAGAGAGAGAGATAGAAAGAGAGAGAAACAGCATGAGCAGGGGACGGACAGAGAGAGAGGGAGACACTGAATCCAAACAGGCTCCAGGCTCCGAGCTGTCAGCACAGAGCCCAATGCGGGGCTCGATCTCACGAGCTGTGAGATTATGACCCGAGTCGAAGTCGGACACTCAACCGACTGAGTCACCCACGCGCCCCTACATAGACAACTTTTCTCTGAAGATCTGCTCATCATTAATGGGCAGAACAGCGTTTGTAATTCTTGGTCTTTGTGTTCTGAACTCAAGTTTTAGGTTCTATAATAGAAGAATAAATAAATAATTTTAATATCACTGACTAAATATAACACTATGTCATTTTTACTATGGACTTGGTGTACATACAAAACAGTACTAAAAATGAAATAAATACTGTAAGAAAATCCCATATATTTATCACTCAGCTACGAAAGGCCTAAATATTGCCCCTGGATTACATCTCTTTCTCTTAGTCACACAAAGTAACTACTTCATTTCGTGAAAACCACTTCTTTGTTTCTCTTTACACTTTTACTATATACATCCTGAATAATATGCATTGTGATTTTTGCCTGCCTTTAAACTTTATAAACCTGGAATCTATATATTTTATTGTAACATGCTTAATTTTCTCAAAAATATGTTTTAGAGCCACATCCATATTGATTGATGAAGTGTTTGCTCATTTATCACTCGCCACTAATTTTTTGTTTTTAATTTTTTAATCTTTATCTATTTTTGAGAGAAAGAAACAGCGCATGAGCAGGGGAGGGACAGAGAGAGAGGCAGACACAGAAGCCAAAGCAGGTTCCAGGCTCCGAGCTGTCAGCGCAGAGGCTGATGCAGGGCTCAAACTCATGAACTGTGAGATCATGACCTGAGCTGAAGTAGGATGCTTAACTCACTGAGCCACCCAGGTGCCCCACCGGCCACTGATTTCTATCTCAGCGTATGAATGAATCATAATTTATAATTAGTGTATGTTTGAGGGAGTTCCAGATTTTCAACAATTGTTTTTGAGGTTTGAGTATATGTTTGCTTGTGTGAGAGTGCATGTCTGAGTGTTTATTTATAAAGCTCCATGAATAGGCTTGTTCACAATTTTGGAACAACTGAGAGTAGAACTGATGGGCTTATAGCTTGTGCACACATTTCATTTACCCAGGTAGTGATTGAAGATACCAATTTATTGTGCCAACAGACCTTTATATGTTGTGAACACGGCAGTTGCCAAATGGTATCTCATGGACTTTAATTTGCATTTGCCTCATTATGAATGCGGTTTAACATCTTTTCCATGTTCCTATGAAATTCCTATTATTTTTCCCATTTTTCTGTTGGTTGTTTTTCTTTTCTATTAAATTGCAGATTACATCTTTAGGACATTAACTTTTTGCTGAAAACACATGATATCTTTATCCATTTATGACATATTTAACTCTCTTTTCGATGTTTTATGTACAGAAGTTATTCATAGTAAGGTCATCATCACCAAATGTATCGATGTTCAGCTTTACAGTTGTACATTTCATGTCCTGTTTAAGACTCCCCTCCCCAAAAAAGACTGTTCCGTAACATAAAGCTATAAAATAATATATTCTTACATTAATTCTGAAATGTCTCATTTTCCCTGATAATCTTTTCACCTATACAGAATTTATTTTCTTCCTCATAATGTAAGGTACAGATTTAATTTAAGGTGTTTGTAATTTTTTTTTCTGTATAAATTAACAGTTCTCCTGTTAAATAGCCCATCTTTCTTCACAGATATGCAAAGGCCACTTTATTTTAAATAGCTTTCATTATGCGTGGGTCCATTAATGGGTTTTTTACACTATTTCATTTGTTAATTCCTGTATCAGTATACCAATATCACACTGTTGAAATTAGGTTTTGGCAAACTATGGCTGGCGGGTCAAACACAGGACATCTGTTCTTGTTCAACCTGTGAGCTTATAATGGTTTTTATATTTTCAAATGGTTAAAAATTCAAAGCAATGATAATATTTCATTGCAAGTAAAATTATATAACATTTAAATTTTAGGGTCTATCAATACAGTTTTATTAGAACACAGCAAGCCCAATCACTTCCATATTGCCTATGGCTGCCTTAGCACTACAATAGCAGAGTTAAGTAATTATGAGACACCAAACCTAAAATATTCATTCTCTGTCCCTCCACAGAAAAAGTCGGCCAAACCCAGCCTCATTTAAAGAGAGAGAAGTTTCCTTGCAGTCCCTTTTTTCCTGGATAATTTATTTCTATCTCGTCCTTACAACAAAGGCAATCATGTAGCCCTACTGATTCTTGCACAGGTTTCTTATTGGACGCCCACATTCATCGGGTTCTGACTTTTTCTCCTGGTCCCTTAACCCCATGCACTCAGTGAAACACAACTTGACTTACCCTGAACAGTGGAAATCCTAGGGGCAAAGACTGGTTTTACCTGACTATCTTTATTTCCTGGGCAGATTTCTCCCTTTTTTGTGTACCAGCTCAACATTTATAAGCAATTTTTACTTTTTTTTAATGTTTCTATTATTTTTGAGAGAAAGAGATTGAGAGACAGAGACAGAGAGTGAGTGGGAGAGGGGCAGAGACAGGGAGAAACAGAATCCAAAGAAGGCTCCAGGCTCTGAGCTGTCAGCACAGAGTACAAAGCAGGGCTTGAACCCACGAACTGTTAGATCATGAACTGAGCCCAAGTCAGATGCTCAACCGACTGAGCCACCCAGGCGCCCCTACAAGCAATTTTTAAAATTGTTGTTTAATCCAGACTTTTAGCTGTTAAATCAGGAGGGCTGTTCACATCTTATCTAGTGTGCCATGTTGACTAAAACGAAAGTCTGTATTTTCTTTTTCAGGTTTCTTAATCCATTACATTAGGAATTAAATTATATACATATATCTTCATGAAATGAATGCTGTCATCACATTTATTAGAAGGCATGAAACACGGTGAGTTGAAGTACGATTAAGATTGACAGCAGAAAACCCAGCCACAGACTAATCACCTGGAAGCTCTAAAATAAGATAATTTATAAAAGTGGAATCTGTTTTTTCTGTTATTATTTGTATTTTAATTGTAAAGTTCTATGACTCTGTATTTCTTTGCAACAATATATCTCTCTGGAAGTATATAATTTGTTTATAAAATCTGAGTGCTGTAACTGTCTGAAGTTATAAACATAACATGCAGATCCATGACAAAATTATCTACCTATTTGTACCAAATATGTTTCCTTACACCTAGAAAGTGGCTTCCTCATTGTAATAAAATACATATTTAGAAAATGTGGCTTATAAAGATTATGCTTTTGTGATATGTTACAGTGTGGGTCCAGATCCTGACTTTTCCTGTGAAACAGCTTATTTATCACTTACTCAGTTCACATACAGGAATGACAGCATATAGAAGGTATTTTGTTTACATTCATATCTAAGAGAAACCCATGAGATATTAAGAGTCAAGAGATATCAATTATAATATATGTTTGCATTTTTCACATAACAGTTAAATATTAGCGATAATTATTATAATTTAAGTGTATGACTACACATTGTGGGTAGGTTGAATGACAACTTTATAGCTAAGGAAAAATAAACACTAAATAAATGGTTGGGAGCTTGGGTTGGGCTCTGTCCCAGCTGCTTTTCTGCAGTAGCAGAAGAAAAAGTTTCTTATAAAACTAATGCTCCCAACAAGGCAGCAGAGCCTTCCTGAAGGTCCCAAGTCTTCCAGGGTCTACCACAGACATGAGATTTATGTCCTTCACATCTCCAGAAATGATTCACTCATGATCAGCTAATCTTGACCTCTCAATGATCTATGAGATGCCTCTGGGTGAGATGACTCCTCGATATTCAGTGAGTCCACTGTCAACCAGTCCATGCTGTACAAAAGCAGGCATTCCCTTCTCCCTTCCACGACTAGAATTCCTCCTAACTATGGGGCCACCACACCAAGCTACGAGAGATTAAAATTGCAATTTATAAATATTTAACTTGCAACTTTAAGATACTTAACTCCTTCTTTAAAATGTATCCATGTGGCTTTAAATCAGGCCTTGACACAAGCTACCACTTATGCAAACGCTGGCTACTCAAGAGCAGCTAGCTCTTTATGCATGTATATATAGAACAATAAAAATGATAGCTCATATATGATAAATATGTTTAATGAGATATCTGGACAACTATAGACTTCTGCCAAATTCTTTTCTTCCTCTAGTTCAGTGGTTCTCAAATTGCCATCCCCAGACCAGCAGCATGGGTATCATCTTGTTAGAAATGCTAATTTCCGGGGCGCCTGGGTGGCGCAGTCGGTTGAGCGTCCGACTTCAGCCAGGTCACGATCTCGCGGTCTGTGAGTTCGAGCCCCACATCGGGCTCTGGGCTGATGGCTCAGAGCCTGGAGCCTGTTTCCGATTCTGTGTCTCCCTCTCTCTCTGCCCCTCCCCCGTTAATGCTCTGTCTCTCTCTGTCCCAAAAATAAATAAACGTTGAAAAAAAAAAAAAAGAAATGCTAATTTCCAGGCTCTGCTTCAGCCTTACTAAATAGGAAATTCTGGAGGATGAGGCCAGTAATACTGACTTTTAACAAGTCCCTTAAGTGATTGTAATGCATGCTAAAATATGGGAATCATTGCCCTCACTCGAAGATCTTCAGTTGAATATACTGCTTTTAATATCATTTGCATTACATAACATTACATTATCAAAATTATTTTGCATTATTGTGAAAATATAAACTAGGAAGGGAATGCACTTAATTAATAATATTTAAAAGTTCCACTTTCTGAAAAATTTAAATAAGCTCTCCACACACACACACACACACACAAATGTGCTGGAACGCCTGAGTGGCTCAATCGGTTAAGCATCCGACTTCAGCTCAGGTCATCTCACAGTCTGTGAGTTTGAGCCCCACATTGGGCTCTGTACTGGCAGCGGGGAGCCTGAAGTCTGCTCTTTCTCTGCCCCTCCCCCACTCATGTTCTGTCTGTCTGTCTCTCTCTTTCTCTCAAAAGTAAATAAACATTAAAAAAATATTTTTAAAAAATGTGGTCAATTACTCAATTTTGAAATATCTAATAGGAATGATATATGACTTAGCCTGAAACTTGTAGCCAAGAAGCCTCATTGCCATGGCCAATGAAGGTTGTATACACGGACAAAAAATTTCCCTTAGCAATGATTTAAATGCATATTAATTCTTTATTCCTGTGTGTTAATGACAAAAAGCCAAGGGAAAAGTCACTCAAAAAGGAAGAGAAAAATGGCGGATAATTTTAATCAATGAGAATCACTTAAAAACTACTCAGTTGAAGTTCTACTGCCTTTTCATTATGAGATGCATATATTGGTCCCCATCTGTTTCCTTAGAATCCTAAAACAATTCTTTTTGATGTTATTTTTCCTACAAAGACCAGAATGCATTCTACTGACTTGTATTGGTTAGACAACGACTCCTTATATTGTTCCGAAGTACCTCAAAGCTTGTGTGACTTGTTCATCCGACTAATCATCGTCATCAGTTTAAATACCCAGTCTGTGTTTTTCAACGTTCTCAGGTATACAGTCCTCTTCTTTCACCTCCTACAATCAGTTTATTTTGATATAAACTGCTCAGTCTATTCAGGTCCTCTGCCTGTTTTTAAATCAGATTGCTTGTTTTCTTGGTGTTGAGTTGTACAAGTATCTTTATATGTTTTGGATATTAACCCCTTACCATATATATCATTTACAAATATCTTCTTCCATTCAATAGGTTGATGTTATCATTTTGTGGATGGTTTCCTTTGCTGCACAAAAGCTTTTTATTTTTATGTAATCCCAATAGTTTACTTTTTGGCTTTTGTTTCTCTTGTCTGAGGAGACATATCAAGGGAAAGTTGCTACGGCAGATGTCAGAGAAATTACTGCCTGTGCTCTCTTATAGGATTTTTACGGTTTCAGGTCTCGCATTTCGGTCTTGAATTCATTTTGAGTTTATTATTGTGTATAGTGTTAGAGAGTGGCCTTGTTTCATTCTTTTGCATGTAGCCAGAGGGAAGGGGGTAGAGAGATGGGCAAAATGAGTGAAGGGGAGTAGGAGATACAGGTTTCCAGTTATGGAATGAATAGTCACAGGTATAAAGACAACATAGAGAATATAGTCAATGACATTGTAATAATGTATGGTGACAGATGGTAGCTACAATTGCAGTGAGCATAGCATAATGTTAAAGAAATTGAATCATTAGTTGAAAATCTGAAACTAATGTAACACTGTGTGTCAACTATACTCAAAGAAAAATTTAAATAAATAAGTTACTTGATAATGAACTTTATCTGATCTACATTAATTTCATTGGCTAGACTGTGCTTTTTCTAAGTTGAATGTTTGTAAGTTTTCCCATATTGAAAACATCAAAACAGATTACTGAGCTTAAAAATTGTTTCTGTTTCTTCTCTGGCACCGAGAATTTTAGAAAGCAATTTTTCCTTTTAAATTACAATAAATTTAAACTTAATTATTGTAAAAAATGCTGCCATGATTGACTTAATTGGCTGCCATGATTGACTTCTTGGATCATAATGACCAAAACCCATAAAGATGAACCATATATACCTATACTAAATTATGCAAGTTAATCAATTTACTATCTGAAAAGAAAATGTGAATGAGGGGTAAATACAGATGAAATTGTATCTACTAAACAAACAAACAAAAAAAACTTAATGAAATAGAAATGTCAAAATAATATATAAAACTAGGTATCTATTCCAAATGGTCTATGGTATAATGTAGAGTTTCAAGGGGATAAGTCCATAAGTCCATTCTTCTAAACTGATACTACACTTGATAGATTGCCAAGCATATTCCATAAATTAATTAGATATTGTTTATGTATTATTAAATGTTAATAAATCTCTCAAACTTCACATGTTGACAAATACTCTATGGTTCCTCCCAACAAGACAACATATTCTCCTTCAGACTTCTTTATGCCAGTTAATGGCAACTCTATTCTTCCAATTGCATAGGCTCAAATTTGGTTTAATTACTTTCTTTCTCTCTCACTACACAATCAATTTGTAGAAAACTACAAATTTAAATTCTATTTTCAAAAGTATGTCCACAGTACAATGATTTCTTTTACCATTGCTACCATTTTCACACTTCTCACAACTACTGTTATTTCCTAAATGGATTCTTACAGTGGCCTCCTAGTAGGTCTCCAGCTTTGTTAACCTTCAGTTTAACTTCAGCACTTTTGCTAGAGATAGCCTACTTAAAAATATGTTAGATCATGGCAGTCCTCTGCTTTGTAGCCCATTAGAATAAAGAGTAAAGTCCTCACAAAGATCTACATGTGCCCAAGGGTCTTGGCCTCTCTTCCACTTTCCCAGTCCCTATCCAGTTTACCCCATTCACTTTGTTCCAAAAGCTCTGATCTCCTTGTTATCCTGGCATACAGTAGGCAGGCTCCTGCTGTATAGTTTTTGTACCTGGTGGTCCTTTTACTGGCTCTTCCAGCATATAGTCCCATGGTTTGTTCTTTCACCTCCTTTCAGCCATTATTTAATATCACTGTTTTAGTGAAATCTGGTGATTCTACCTAATGACTTAAGTCTATTCCCTATTAATTGCTCTTTCCCTTCCCTGACTTATGGACATCCTTAGCATTTATCTCCATCTAGCAAAATAAACATCTATGATGATTCATTTTATGTGTCAGCTTGGTTGGTCCAGAATACCCAGAGGTTTAGTTAAACATTATTCTAGATATTTATGTGAAGTTTTATTTTATCTTTATTTTAATTTTTTAAATTTTTCTTTCTTTTTGAGAGAGAGAGAGAGAGACAAAGGAGGGTCAGAGAGAGAGGGAGACACAGAATTTGAAGCAAGCTCCAGACTCTGAACTGTCAGCACAGAGCCCAACGCCAGGCTCGAACTCATGAACTGTGAGATCATGACCTAAGCTGAAGTCAGACACTTAACCAACTGAGCCACCCAGGTACTCCATGTCTTTTTTTTAGATGATATTAATATTTCTTCAAATAAAAAACTACTGCAATAGAGGAAGAGAGATTCCAACCCAATATAGATTGGGCTCAATCCCAGATACAACCAGAACAAGTGGGGATTTATAGCCAAGGAGCAAGTTTAGGGGAGGGGCATTCATGAATGAAAATTTACTAAGAGGAGATAGCAAGCCTGGGGGATTCTGATTGAGCCAACCTAAAAGGAGTTTTGCTGAAGACAGGCCAGCATGATCATATAGCTCCTAGAGAAACAGCAGGTATGAAGAATTTGATCAGATATCAAAAATGAAGAATTCTCACCAAACTGACATAGCAGGATTCTTGTTAAAACTGAACTCTTTAAATAAATGCACAGATAGGCCTTATTTATGGGACAGTTCAAAGGGAGCATGACTAAACTTTGGTCAAGCAAAGGATCTTTGTCACCTCCCAGAGTGAGAGGGAATTCTGTCAGCAGATTGACCTTGGGCCCAAACTGCAACTCTTCCCTGGGATCCAGCCTGATAACCTATCCTGTAGATTTTGGACTCATCAGCCTCCACAATCACATGACCTAGTTCCTTAAAATAACCTCCCCCTCATGTGTGCGGGCAGGCATGTGCACGCACGCACACACACACACCCTATTTATTTTGTGTCTCCCAATAACCCTGATGAAAATAACACCACACTTATTTACCTTATTTGTTTGCCTATCTGGGTCTGCCCTGAGTAGAATGTAAACTCCATGTGATTAGAGGCTTTTGCTTTTTTTCATCCGCCCAGGATAGTGCCTTACTCTAGGTAAATATTTGTTACCTGCAAGAATTAAAAAGTTGATTCATTTCTTACACAAGTCTCTTGAGTTAGAGTGGGTATTATTATTGTCATTTTAAATTTGAGGAAATAGGTCCCAACATGATAAGCGGCTTGGCTCAGTGATTTGTACAACTTAGCAAGAGAGCTAGCACTTTGGTTGTGTTGCTAATTCTCAACTATTTCATACACATACATTGAAACCTTGGTAAGGTATAGCAGGAGGTTACCAAAGACACAGCACTTTTGGCATGGAGTAAGTTAAATATTTCCAGACCTGCCCCTTAGGATTTGGTCACCCAGCCATGATCTCCAACTGGCATGCCTTTGCTTATCAGAACACATTCTTCCTGAACATGATGCCCTATTTCACTTTTTCTGAATTGAACTCAAGCCACCTCATGCTCAATCTCTTCTGAAGACCCTTTCTATAACCACATTGCTCATAACCCCTACAAATGGGTTATCACCCATTGGGAACTGATGCCTCACCCTGTTATCTCTTTCAGAGCATATTCATGATTAGATGTTATAAATAAGTGTTGAGCACCTACTATGGACACTGGGTAAAAAGCATTGAATATGAAAAATCTAATTTATGGCATCAGGAATCAGAAGGGAAACAAACAAAGAAACAGATATGTAGTTCTAATAAACAATATGTGGTGATGATTATTAGGAAGGATAAAATATAAACATGGCTCATAGAAAAGGCATAATGTTGGAGCAAACACTTCAGTTAGGTCGGCCATGGAAAAGTTGACATTCAAGCTGAGGCCAAAGGGACAAGGAGTCAGCCAGAATAAAAGGCTCTATCACGAGTTTTCAGCTAAGTAATATATTCAAAATCACTTTAGAATCTGTAAAACATACTATAAATAATACTAGTTTGAGATATTATTAAAGGAAAATTATGTTTCTGAAGATGATGATCAGTATGAAATATAGTGAGGTATAGCATTCACTTATTTACTGCTTAATTATTGACTGATTGATTGACTCAAGAACTATTTATTGAAAATCTCTTAACCAGGTGTGATCCCAGGCAATGCAAGTAGAACAGTAAACAAAACAAAACCAAATTTTCTGCCCTCAGGGGTTGAACGGTACTAACTAACTTTCAGTTGGAAAAGATAGAACAAAAAGAGTAAGGATATCTATAATATGATTTTTATACCAATAAGTGTCACACAAAATAAAGCAGGTAGGTAAAGACTGATGACAGATACTATTTTAGATGGAGTGGTCAGAAAAGTTCTAACTTTTGATGTGTTGGGTGTGAGGTTGGAGGTGAAGATAAGCATAACTTATCCTGGTGGAGTCTAGTGATATTAAATAATATGGGGAAATGTGAAGAATCAGATTTCCCAGGAGTGATATTGATAATTCAATTTGGGACACATATGGTTCCAAGGCCTATATTAGACTTTCAACTTCTGATATTTATAAAAGAACCAGAGTTGTCTGATCTTTGCCCAGATCTTTCCTAGCCCCAGGATTAACCAACTATGAAATCTTGAGCAGTTAGCCTTTTTGGGTATTTTTAAAACGATGAGGGCCAAATATACCATTTTAGGTATTCCATACGAATTAGGTATTCTAAAAATAAGATAAGACATAGATCTCCCAGTTTATTTCAATTGTGTTTTCTTTAAATAATCTCTGAAATTAATAATATCAGTGAACACTGGTAGATCCATTAAGTCTACTTTAACTTGCAGTCCATTAGCTCATTGAAAGTTCTAGTTACTTCATGTCAGACTGTCCCTCAAATGCCACCAGGTCAAGGAAAATTCCATCTAACTCTAGAGGAGTTTTAGGTTGCTGTGACCCAGTGAAATTTGGCTTTTTTCTTTCTTTCTTTTTATTTATTTATTTTTGCTTACTGATTAAGCATTGCATACGACACATTGAATTTTATAAAATTTTCTGGGCTCTGAAAGGGGGTAATATTACAGGAAATACAATCTTAAATTTCATGTACTGTAGGAACTGTCTCCAATGAGTGACCCAGTTTATTCAAGATATCTAGCAGTTTCCAAAAACACTACAGTCCAACCTTCTCTATTTTAAAGCAAAGCTCTGTCCAGTCCACAGTTCCACCACCTAGAGACAGATCATTTTCTCCCCAAAGTGTTTATCATTAGACACATGCATTAATCAGATGCAAAATTACAACTTAAAAATGATTTACTTATACTCTTCTCAGCTAAAGATACTGATTGGGCCATCAAGATTACGCCAAGTGCAAATACATCACGAGCTACTCTGTCAACAATATAGCAAGTTAGCTTGGCAGCAAGGTGCCAACGTGATTATGCAAATACCAGCCCTATTGGCTTAGCAGTCAAACCCACCGCCAGGATGCCTGGGAGATACATTTCAATAAACGGAGACAGAATGTATCTCAGTCCCACTGACATTAATAATTTATGATTAATCAGCTTATGAAGACTTGCTAACAGCAGAAGGAAACTGAGAGGAAGATGGATTCTCTCTCTTTGGATTTAACCTTACTTTTCTCCCAGGCTAAATCTAATCATTTCGTTTCTGAAGACCAGATAATTGACTAGCCATTTACTTAAACTTCCTTAAAGGGCATCAATAATCCTCCCAGGGGTCCATCTTTGATCAGAGAAGGTTAAGTTAAATTGACTCCTGATTATGCAGTTTAGGGAGCAGCAGAAAGGATGCAGCCACCCAGAAGGGAGCTAGCCCTTCCAGCAGAGAGTGCTCCAGCATCTGAGAAGGGAGTTTAGGGGAGACTGGTGTGCCTCCCCTAACTTGTACAGCCATAAACTTCATGCAGTGGGAATGGCACTAGACAGAAACAATGGTTGCGACCACTCTTTCATTTGCATAAATGATAAACTATGAATATTTTTAACCTTCAAAGTCTTAACATTTTATTCTAAATCTTTCATGATTTCTTAAGTTATAAACTCTATTTTCACTTTCAAATCTAGGAAAGAATCTGCATAGTTGGAAACATTTTTAATTTTTACTATGCTTTTTTATGATAGTGATAAAATAAAATGGCAGTGAAATTCTTTTTTAAAATAGAGAAATCATGATTCCCAAATTTTACTTTTTTATTCAAATCACCATTTTTGTCTAGTGTGTTTCTCATTATCTTTTATTCAAAATTATTTTTGCTGGGAGAACTACTTACAGGCTCTACCCATGAGAAAATATTTATCCTCTCTGACCTCAGTTTCCTCTTCTGTTCAGTGGAGATTGTGTGGGTTTTTATCAAAACAGTAGTTGACTACCATTAAGTAAAACACATAAATCAATGTTTTTTGTGTGTGTTCACTTCAATGAATTTATTTTCAAGGATTTTTTTCTATCCGTTTTAATGGACTATGCATTTAATTAAATGTTATTTCAAACATTTTTATTTTATTTTATTTTATTTTTAATTTTTTTTCAACGTTTATTTATTTTGAGACAGAGAGAGACAGAGCATGAACAGGGGAGGGGCAGAGAGAGAGGGAAACACAGAATCGGAAACAGGCTCCAGGCTCTGAGCCATCAGCCCAGAGCCCGATGCGGGGCTCGAACTCACGGACCGCGAGATGGTGACCTGGCTGAAGTCAGACGCTTAACCGACTGCGCCACCCAGGCGCCCCTATTTCAAACATTTTTTAATGTTACAATGTAGCTCTCAGAGTCATATCTCCTAATGCTGCATGGCATTCAATCCAGTGGCTTAATTAATCGACATCCCACTATGGGGCTTTTATAGGTATTCAAATGTGTCTTCATTTGTCTATAGAAAGGGCAGAGCTTCCTAAATCAACGGTTTTAAAAGAATTGTTGAAGACAACTTAACTAAACATGATCCAGATTATTTAGTTCCCTTCCAGTAGCATAATTAAAATCTTCATGGCAAGGACACCAAATTCTGAAATAAAATTTGGCTTGTGACCCGGTCAACCAATATAAATGACTTTTTGACAAAAGTAAATGTATTGGGAACACTCAAGAGCATTTCCTAGAACTCAGCAGGGAAGTGTATCATGACCATATCAAAGACTAGAATCAATAAATGATTCACAGAGAGAGTCTCTCCATCTCATATTCTCTGAGACACATGGACTGTCACCATGTACCTCCTTCTCCTGCTCCTTTATAGAACAGCTTTGACTGCATCATTTATGAATGGGCCAAAATTGACTGCCTCAGCCGACATTTAACATGATTTCTTAATTCAAGAGCCCAACAGAGATGCACTAGAACAAGCTTTCTCTCTCTAAGTAGAAAACCTAGCTGGGTTCATTATGGTGTGGCAATAACTTTCATTCAAGAATTTTGGGCCAGAGAAGCCCAGTCTCATGATCCAGTATCCCCACAGAAGCGACCATGAGAGCAGCCTCTCTGCAAAGCAGTGAGAGAAAGAAACAAAACATATTTAATGCATGATATATAATTGTATAGCTGATTATTTTAGGTTGTTCTCTTGAACACTGATATTTCAAATGGCACATGAAGAAAACTAGAGAGCAATATGGACAGAATACTTTGACTCTATTTTGAGGCAAAAGGCAATGTCCAAATATGAACTGCTGATTTTAGTTTTGTTAAAGAGAAGACAAACCTGGACAACCAATTAGAGATCTGCAGGGAAATAACTCTTACTGCTGATCTCTGTTGGAATTCTAATGTCAAGGTGAGAATAAGGTGGATTGATGTTCCAGGGTCACTTCTCTTAAATCTCAGAAAAACAATATAAAACTGGAAGAGTATAAACTATTCTCATTAATGGTATTATGCATTGGGTAGAAGCCTCAGCAATTTTTCTTTTTTCTTTTACTTGAATAAAACAGTCATACAAAACTGCCCATAATACTATTTTCTTACTTTAAGAAAAAAAACTAATAGAGTCAGAGAAGTATGAATTCACAACCACCTTTTTTTTTTTTTTTTGGTATGTTTCCCTTGTCAGCCCAGTTCCAAACAGTTCATCCCTATTAATTATCAAGATGAATGGGGCTCATTTTTTCTACTGTGATAGAGGATGCTTCTGAGAAATTTTATAAAATTGGAATTTAATTTCTTGTAAAAGAGCACATATTGGACTTGCTCTCCATCTTTGCATCATTAAACATGGAGGCTTGATTCTCGCACTAAAATATACCATTCTCTAATATAAAATAAGAAGACCTAGATGAGAAAATGCCTAATATGCCTTCCTCGGTGGTTAACGGAGGGGACAACAGAGTGGTGAGTTCAGCTAATCTCTTCTGAGAGATCCAGATTAAATGCAGGAGCATTAATTCAGATGACTTTTCGTGCATCTAATCCAACTGTCCTTCATTTTGGTTTCTGTGCTTTCTCTGACACCTTCATTTGAATGTGCTCCTTGATTCTTTGTTGCTCATCTGTCTGGCCCTCAATCTTGGATATGCAGTGAAATCCTGATGCCTGAGTCTCACCCCTGAACTTCTGATTTACTTATTGCAGGGTGGACCTGGGTGTGGAAATTTTTAAAAGCTCCTCAGGTGTATCTAATAAGCAGCACATAGTAAGTAACACTAATTTAGACCATCTTCACTGACAACTTGTGTTGGATTCCATGTATGGGCTTTGACTCTAACAACCGCTATAGGATTTGAACTTTAGTGTAATCTATTTGCAATCCTACTCATTATCTTTCAGTTACATATTCATTCATTCATCAAATATGCATGAGCATTGTATATAGGAGATGGTAAGTACAGAGCAAATGTTGTTATTCCTTCAGAGATCTTATAGGCTAACCTCAGTGATAGACATTACAAAGGACATAAATTATTTTTGAAATCATGATAATCTGCTCTTGCACCAGGTCCTTAACCTACCTATTCTTTGATCTCATCATTGGTGTACTTTTTCCTCATGATAGAGCCCCAAGCCACACCAATCCTGAAGTTCTACTAAAAAAAATCGGCTGTTTCTGTATCAAGTCAGGACTTGCACAAATTCCATTTTCTCCACATAGGATGCTTTTTTGACCCACCTCTACAAACCGTGAAGCTCTTGCCCATGCTACTGCAATTAATGTAGCTATCATTCACTTACAAGAGTCTCCAATAACTTCTCTTAGCTCCCACTGCCACCCAATAATACACAGTCATACACTACTCTGCAATTGACTATTAAGCCTGAATACCCACATAGAGTCCAATACAGGAAAAAATACTTTCTATCAATTATCCATAATAATCAAATCTCCAATATGTTCCATAAATAGGATGGGTATTTTATAGAATCTCTCTTTTCAAAGCTCTGGAGATGGAAAGGCACGGCATAATGTATATTCATTCATAAGATAAATTATACAATAAATGTATTTATAAATGTCATGTGTCTTAGTTAACTCAGGCTGACAAAATACCATAGACTAGGTCATTTAAACAACAGAGACTTCATTTCTCACAGATACAGAAGCTGAAAGTCCAAAACCAGGCTGTCAGCATGGTGGGGCTCTGGTGCAGACACTCAGGTTTGCAGATGGCCATTTTCTCACTGTGTCCTAATGGGAGACAGGGAGAGAAAGAGAATGAAAGAGAGAGTGCACTCTGGTCTCTTCCTCTTCTTATAAGAACACTAAGAGTATGATGAGAACTCCACCCTCATGACCTTATTCAAAGCTACTGACCTCCAAAAGTTCTAGCTCTAAATTCTATCACATTGGGGTTTCAAGATATGATTTGGGGCGGGGGGGACACAAACATTCAATCTATAACATCGTGTATGTGGAGCAGTGATATAGGAGTATCTAGATATAGGTATAACTACAAGAGTTCATAAGTTAAAATCTATGTGTACCAAGACATCAAGAAAGAAGACATCATACTGATACTATGTTGTAAGAAAACACTGGAAGGCCAGATAGCTGTTTCCCCAATGTCTCTCTTTGTAAACTGTGCTAAGGTTTTCCTTCATATAAGATTGTTTTTCACCAATTTTATTATTTTGTCTAAGTTTCTGAAGTCAGAGTCTGTATCTTATTAACCTAATAGTTGGAAACACATGGGTAGGAGATATACAATAGTACAATCAAAAGATGGTATTTGGTTTAGGGGGATAAAAGCAAGAATGAAGGGGCAAAGCTGACATTAAGCAACATTTTAGGAATAGAATTAACAAAGCCTAATAACCAATTAAGTATGGGAATAAGAAATATAAAGACATAAAGGGACTGTGAAATGCTCACAAATGGCAACTTGCCTGTTTATGATGAAAAGACATCAGAACTATAGCTGCTTCGTGTGAACAATATAGTGCAGCATTTTTTTAGTGTCCCGAAACTATAGTTTTAAAGGTACAATGAGCAGAAAACATAAAATAATAATTTCAGTCAATCACCCATTCCTGAGTTTCTCATACTTCCTCAAAGATTGCCTTTAGAGTCATTTACTTATGAGGCTTCCAGGTAATTGTAGAAATTAAGTGGGCCAGTCTTGCCACACTGGATAGATCCAGTGTGAAACTGGTGAGGAAACCCTTAATGTTTCACTTACAGGGTTGTAGGAGGAAGTGACTGTGGTACTAGGCAGCCTGATGAAATATTTTGTCTTCTAAAGCCTGTCTTCATTTAATTAACCGCTTTATAACTTGTAAGTTTGTTACCTAAAGACAAATGGGTCACAAATTGTGATGTAGACTGTATTATTTGATAGGAAGCATAACAGAATGACTCAGATCAGCCTCCACTTTGTGGAAGTCACCATAGCTTAGGTCCTTGTTCAGCATGGAAACACCGATATCCGGAGCTCCTGCAAGAGGACAAATGTTACAGAAGTACCACAAGCCTTCTCTCTTAGGCCATCCTTTCCCAGCACTGAGGGACACTCCCTAGAATTATCTGCATCTATGTCTAAATCTGTACTTATTTATACCTGTAAGTGATAACCCACTGGTATAAGGAACCAAGCTGATTTACTCTTCTGAGTTTAAGAGAAACAATGTTTACAGCATTCTGCTGTAAAAAGCAAGCGTGGTTCCTACCCTACGGCATCACTTGCAGAGGAAGGCATGGTCCATCTGTTTACCTGCAATGCAGATTTCCCTTTTCTTTAATCGGATCATTTTTTTCAAAGATAAATTAGGTTTTTCATAGAATGGCTTTTTCAGGTGTTTGAGGTGTAACAATAACTCAGAACTCCACGTGGAGAACATGTCTTTGTTCTGTACTTTCTCTTTATGTATTTATCATCAGAAGCAACTCAACAATGCCCCAGGAATTGATTGTAAAAGAGTTGGGAGATGATTTGCATTAATTGGCCCATTCTTCCTAACTATAAACAACTCTACTGCTTTAACACTTAAAAAGTAATACTAGAGGCTTCACAATAGTTAAATTTCAAGATATTTTATTATTATTTAACCCCATAGCATTTTTCCAAATGCTTTTAATAGCTTCTGCTGTAATTAAATTTTACCACATTGCCATGCAAAGTGACTCTGGAACTATCAGTTGTACAGCTAATTGATAAATCAAACCCTAATTGAGATAATGAAGCTGGTCTTGGACATCAGTGAGATGGCTACCTAATTAGCATCTTAATATCTGTTTACTAGATGAGTGGACAGTAGACCCAGGGTAATGATGGTACACTAAAGTTAATATGAGAGGAAATAATGTGGATGAAATGGATCAGAGCATGGATAAAGCCTCCTACTAACAAGCCTTTGTAGCTCTTGAGAGCTTGGAAAGAAATACACCACATCTCTCCTCTTTCTCTGCAAAGTAGTGTGAGAGGCCTACCCACAGTAAATGACCCATAAATGCTGGCTGACCTGAATTAGGGGTTATAGAGTGAAAGGAACTGCAATTACTAAGTTTTATGTGGTGGGGGTGGGGATTTATAATTTAAGTTTATCCCAGCAACCTTATACCATATTAATACATACTGTTACCACTTTGGGCTTTGCATGTGTGAAAAAAAAATGGCTGTTCTTCCTGCCTTCATTGATGATGATGATAATAATTACCCTATGGTAATAACGATAGCAGCTAACTCTTAGTAAGCATCCTCTATGTGTCAAACACTGAGCTAAGTGCTCATTCCTATTAAATTCTCACAACCAAGTTAGGTTGCACTGTTAATGCCTAAATGAGGTTTACAGAGAGGTTAAAAAACTTGTCTAGGTTCATTGAGCTAGAAAGTGAAAGAGCTTGCGTGGAAACCACAATCTTTAAGCTAAACACGATGCATCCAACACAACACTATGCTGCCTGCGTTTACTGAGATGGACCATGAGCAAAGCACTGATTTAACTAGTTTATTCCCTGACAAACATTTAGTACAATTAAATACACTGTCCCAACTTGATGCAGCTTGTATTTGTCACAGTTTTATTTGAACCCAGGTCTGGCAAACCACAAAGCGTGTTCTGTCTTCTATACCACATTTCTGTGTAAAACACATCTTTTTATGACACGGGACAAATAATAATAAGAGGTCATTTCTATTTTAGTCATTTCTCATTTTGCCTCCCCAAGCCCTTGAGCTCCACTAAAACTCAGAGCATCTGGGGATTTCGAAATATCTGTTCATCTCCAGGATGATGACCCAGAGTTCGGAGATCCAAATTCCTTTTAATTTTTTTTTTGATGTTTATTTATTTTTGAAGGAGAGAGAAGGAGATATAGACTCAGAAGCAGGCTCCAGGCTCTGAGCTGTCAGCATAGACCCTGATGCTAAGCTCAAACTCACAAACCCTGAGATCATGACCTGAGCCGAAGTCTGATGCTTAACCGACTGAGCAACCCAGGTGCCCCTCCAAGTCCCTTTTAATAATGCATTTAATTCCACTACTCAAAATATTGAAAAGTTAAATTATATAATATCCTTCTGAGTTAGGTAGGACTTTGTTGGGTATCTTTGTTTTAGAAGATGGAAGATCAGAGATCAGAAAGTTAAGTAGCTCTGCCCCCATTCCACCGTACCCCCAAAACAAAACATAAGTAGAGGAGGTAGGGAGTGGAATCTGGGTTTTAAGGCAGGGTTTGCTAAGGTGCCACCAGCATTTCAGTAGGGCTGGTCCAAATCAGAAAGCACCAGAATCTTCCTTTTGGAGAATAAATAATAGTTACGGTTCTAATTTCATAGAGGTATTTTGTGCCAACTGAAAACTTTTTATTTATTCTTGGCCAAACAGTTCATTCATTTACCTCAGTGACTCTTGGAAATTTTCCTCATTTCCTTGAGCCTTCCCTCCAAACAATGTTCTAGTCTGCATTTTCAATCTTGAAATCTTTCAGGCTCTTCTCATCTTGCCAGTATATATTTACATTGCATTCATCCCTACACTTACTTCCTGGGGGTTGCAGAGGATGATATGTGGCTCTTTTCACCATGAAACTAGTAAATGTTATCTTGACACCATCTCCTGTCCTCCTTCTAGGCCATTGTTCCATCAATTGTTTATTTTCTCTCCCTCTCTCTCTGTCTCTCTTACTCTTTCTTTTTTTAATCCTGAAAGGAGTAGCTTATACTTTTTTTTTTTCAAAAATTTCAATCCAACCCCTCCTCAAACCACTGCATTATGCCCTCTGCTTTCACTACTGGGTCATAACCATCCTCATCAAGCTCAGTAATGGTGTCCTTGGAAGGACACCATATTGGAAGCCAATATCCTTCTGAATCTCTCCGGTGTATTTACAAGTCACTCTTCAGGAAGCTCTCATCTCTGTGCTTGTCAAGGTATGCTCTCTCTTGGTTACCTATTTGTCTAGGACTGCCTCTTTGTGAACCCACTTACTCTTCCTTTCCTCAGCCCTCACAGCCCTTGGCTCTCACTCTACACAACCTCCATCAACAGGGCTATATTCTTGCAGTACTTCATTCCCTCAGTCAATCATTTATTCAACAAATATTTATGGAGTTCTCATTATGTACTTGGCAGTACTCCAGATTCTGGGTATAGAATGGAGAACTGAACAAAATTTCTGCCTCCATTGTGCTAAGGTCCTAGTCAGTACATACAGACAATGCACAAATAGTTAAAAATACTTTGCCAGGTGTGATTTTTTTTTTAATGTTTATTTATTTTGAGGGAGAGGAGAGAGCACAAGCAGGGGAGGGGCAGAGAAAGAGGGAGAGAGAGAGAGAGAGAGAGAATCCCAAGCAGGATCTGTGCTCTCTGCACAGAAACTGACACAGGATTCAATCTCATGAACCAAGATCAGAACCTGAGCCAAAATCAACAGTTGGTCGCCCAACTGGCTGAGCCACTCAGGTGTCCTGCTAATTATATTTAAATGGAAGAAAAAAGCAGTGCAGGGGGATTAAGACTGATAGAGCACACCATCTGATATGGTGACATTCGGACAATAACATGAGTAAAATAAAGTGACCAGCTATTTTCTAAGGAAAGAACATTTTAGATGAAGGGAACAGCAACTTAAAAAGCTCGAGTTGAAAGTATGCTTGATGTATCCTAGAAATAGCAAGGAGACCAGTGTGGCTGAGGTGGAGTGAGGTGGAGTGAGCAAGGAGGAGAACAGGATGAGCTCAGTTCAGAGCTGTGGAGACATAAAGATCATGTCAGCTTTGCAGGATATAAAGTTAGGATGGAAATTCCACCTGCTATAATAAGGACCAGATTCTAAGAGTTGCTTGAGTGAAATAGAAGTGTACTTGTCTCTCTTTTGAAAGTCTAAGTTTAAGCCCTGGAGAAACAGCATGCTAGTTCCATGCTGCAGGGTTACTAGACCATTTGTTCTCACTGTTTTATATTCCTAAACATAGGGCTTTCAACAATGCACCGAAGATGACTATTGTGTCATCCTGCGGCACATCCCTACTTCAGCTGGTGGTAAGACAGAAAGTAGAAGGTGAAAGCAAATGTCTTTTATTTTTAAGGTGCTATGAAGAAGTTAAATGCAGCACTTTCCTTACTGTTGTTTTCACCAGGACCCAATCACATAACCAAAATTACACCTAGGAGAGCTGGGAAATGTAATTTAAAAAAAATTTTTTTTAACACTTATTTATTTTTGAGAGAGGGAGACAGAGTGTAAGTGGGGGGTGGGGCAGAGAGAGAGAGAGAGAGAGGGGGAGACACAGAATCCGAAGCAGGCTCCAGGCTCTGAGCTGTCAGCACACAGCCTGAGGTGGGGCTTGAACTCACGAGCTGTGAGATCATGACCTGAGCCGAAGTCAGATGCTCAACCGACTGAGCCACCCAGGCGCCCCATGGGAAATATAATTTTAATTGCATGTCCATATCACCAAGCTCAAAGTTCTCTTATTATAGAAGAAGTAGGGAATGAACTATCCTTTTCCCACTGAATTATTTTTGTTCCTTTGTGAAAGATTAGTTGACTGCATTTGGATGGGTCTACTTTGGGGCTATATTCTGTTCCACTGAACTATGTGTAAATTCTTCCACCACCACTACCTTGATTCAATGGCTTTAACGTTATGTTCAGTCTTAAAGTCAGGCAGTGCCAGTCTTTCAGCTTTGTTCTTCTTCAGTATTTTGCTGGCTATTCTAGGTCTTTAGCCTCTCCACTCTAAACATCAGAATTGGTGTGTCAACATCCATAAAACAGTTTGCTGGGATTTTGGCTTGGATTACGTTAATTCTATCATACACGTTTTATTTAATTTAAATATAATCAACATACAATGCTATATTAGTTTTAAATGTACAACATATTGGGGCGCCTGGGTGGCGCAGTCGGTTAAGCGTCCGACTTCAGCCAGGTCACGATCTCGCGGTCCGTGAGTTCGAGCCCCGCGTCAGGCTCTGGGCTGATGGCTCAGAGCCTGGAGCCTGTTTCCGATTCTGTGTCTCCCTCTCTCTCTGCCCCTCCCCCGTTCATGCTCTGTCTCTCTCTGTCCCAAAAAAAATAAATAAACGTTGAAAAAAAAAATTTAAAAAAAAAATGTACAACATATTGATATGATATTGACATTTGATATGACAAATGTACAACATATTGATATGCATTACTCAATATTCACAATGATAAGTGTCATCACCATGCAACCTTAATATATTATCATTGACTATATCTCCTAGGCTGTACTTTTCACCTTCATGACTTATTTATTTTATAACTGGAAGTCTGTAACTTGTAATCACATTTATTAATTTCACTGGCCCCCACTCACCTCTTGTCTGGCATTTTATCTCTTAAATAACTTCTAATCTGACTTCCCTCAATATTTACTACGGTTACTGCTTGCTGCCATAATTCAGACCTTTATTATGTCTTTCTTGGAATAACAGTAGTTTCCTGACAAATCTGTCTTTAGTCCTGCCATCTTCAAATACAGTCTTCCTAAAGGGTTCTAGTTAAAATAAACTTGAATCCACTTAAATCCCTGTTAGGACTTCACACATACAGGATAGACTCTATATCCTGTAACATGTCCTACAGTGCCCCCTATGGGTATGTTTCTCTCTCTCGGTTAACATTACACAGGCTCCACCTCATTCCAGGTTCTAAAACCACAAATTTTGTGCAGTTCTCCACAACCCGTGTGGTTATACCCTTATGTGTGTAATTACTGCTGTTTTCTTATGAAATGTGCTTCTGTTCTCTCTTAGCTCAGAGAAATTCAGGTCTCACTTCTTCCAGGATTATTTTCTTCCAACACATAGACACTCACCTCATAAATTAACTGCTTTCTTAATTATCTGCACATTTTTGTATCTCCACATCTAACCAATGCATCATACTTTTCTGTTTATGCATCTGTATTCTCCTTGAGGATAAAGACGGGTTCTTATTCAACTTTGTCTCTGGCATGCTGAGAGCAGTGAGTGGCACATTTTACATACTCAGTATATATTCATAAAGTGTGTAACAGAACAAATGAATGAGTAAAGGTATGATCTCTCACATTCAAGGGCAGGTAGAATTTCTGCTACATATTATTTTTCTCTAATAAAACCGTTACTTTTTAAAGAGACCAATTCAAATGATAACAAAGTCATCTGTTCTGTAAACAGCTGTTCACCTACTTTCAATTCACAGGTTTGTTGCCATTCATTTTTCTCCTTCTATATTAACCATGAAAATGTGTTTCTCTCCTTAAGCCAGTTGTCTCTGCCACATATCGGCAATCCCTCTCTACTCAAACACTGTCCAAAATTCATTTTACCTCTGTGAGAATCTTTCCAGATATACCTTCAGACATTTTGGTTAACAAGTTATAGATTTTTAACTTTGATATGACTCCTGTCTGTAAAACCGTGCTGTCCTCTTTTTTCTGGCTTTTATCTTGCCTTTCTGATGAGGGGTGTGCACAGGTAACATTTGTTTCAGTGTAGTAAATAAAATGACTTAGAGTAGATGTGAAATACCCATTATTTCACACCCAAACAAATCCAACTTCTTTTCTCTTAAAATTGTGGGCTCATTTGGGAATTTAGTTGAAGGGGAATTTGTATGAAATTTAGAATGCACTGGAAAGAGACTAAAATACATGTTGAAAATAGTTTATTTCAGCATTTCCAAAACTCCTCGTCTCAAACTATTCCTGTGAGATGCCTATTTCTATTCTGAGTCAGCTGTGTGGAGGAGGATTATAAACCTCAACATATTCCTCTTTGCTTTTATTTTCAGAACAAAATTTTATTTTCTATCAATAATGTAATTGATAAAGACAGAAATATGAATATCAATCATATCATAGTATTTACTTTATTGAGATGAAAAAGAAATGCCACAGCTTTTTGCTCCTTAAATATAAACATCATAAAAACCTTACTTAAAAAACCGGCTAACTTTTGTTTAAATGTCAGAATTATTGAGATGGGAGGATCATCTGGTTTATTTATCAATGTAGATTTCTGGTTCTTAGACTCAAAGAGCCTAATTCAGAAAGATCATATCCTAAGAAATAGTGATAACACTCTCTAGTCAGTAAAAGTTACAGGTCTGAATCACACTTAAAGCTTCTGTCAGAAATGAGCCAGAGAGAAAAACCTCAAGATGGTCTGTATTCAGCGACATTATGGCAGGTGTATAGGTACTCTATTAATACACTAAGAATTTGTGAATGCTCAGGTAGATCATTTTGGTATATATACACATTTGCTTATATGTGTGTGCATATGTATACATACCGATATTTATAAGTTTGTAATTAAATTGCTCTAATGTTAATTAAATTTTTGCTTATCTTGATATTTTACATAAAGAGGCACTTTAACACCATAATTCATTTAGAAACCAATTAGTTTCTGTAGCATTCAATATGATGGGTTTTATTCCAAGAGAAATAATGTTCCAATTGGAGTTCTGAGATATGAAAATTTACACAGTGGTAAAACAGACATATCATTATTGCATTTCATGGGCAAAATACTTGAGGGAAAGCATTTCAGACACATAACAATTTAAAATCAATAAAATGGTTTTTACATAGAAGACTTCAGAAGGCAAATGTTCTCAAAATTGCTCAAAAATATTGCATTGGAAGTAGATTCATATAACAGTGTAATAAAATATTTCAAAATATCTGTTCATAAACATCAAGTATTTTGGGTATTTTTGAAAATGAATTATTTAATAACATTCTGGGAAAAGCACTATAGATCCTTCAGGTGTGAGGATAGATGATATTCAGAAGTAGTTTACATTCTTATGTCCCAAAAGAGCAAAATCTCTTATAAAAGAAACTGTTTTATATTTAGACTTACCCAATATAGTCAAATTAATTTAAGTTGTTTATTCATAACCAATGAACTGGCCTGTATAGGTAAGCAAATTGAGTTGTTTTCTTCTAATATTTGGATAGAAAGAATCAGTTGGTCACTGATATAGGTTATTTTATGACTTGTATGTACATGACATGTAAGAAACCTGTTGCTAAGACAGGGCTTCTTATTGATTTGAAGGCTGCAGAATTAGAATTTTTTTCTCATTATAAGAGTACATACAAATGAAATGGAGAGAAAACGTTGACAGCTGGGCAAGGTCGTCCAGAGGCACATCTGCTGACAAATTAGATTAAACCTCGGATTGATGACCCAGTGGAGAAGGAATTCACCTTAAAAAGGAATTAGGGTGGGGGAGATGGTGGAGTAGAAGCCAGAAATTTCTCTTTGCCCACACAAGTACAGGAGCACAATCTGGTGTAACTATTTTGTGACTCTGGAGTCTACTGCAGGCCTGCAACATCCAGGGGAAGAATTACATGGTAAATTGCAGTTAATTTTAGTCAATTTCAGCTCTCAGCAGAGTAGCAGCTAGCTACCTCTTATCCCTCAGCCCCATGGAAGGCAGCGTGTACCAGTTCTTAGAGCAGTTGAAAGAGCTAGGGTGGCCCAAAGAGAGCCTGTCCTCCAAATTTCAGAGGTCTGTGCTCTGAGAGCCAATTGTTGCTTCTGATCAGAAGTACAGTTCCTCAAAAAGTTAAAAACAGAATTACCATATGATTCAGCAATTCCACTAGGTATATACCCAAAAGAAACAAAAGCAAGGTGTCAAAAGATATGTGTACACCCACGCTCACAATAGCTAAAATGAAGAAGCAGCCCAAGTGCCTACCAATGGTGAATGGATAAGCCAAATTGCCATATACATACAGTGACAATATCATGTGGCATCAAAAAGGAAGGGAATTTTGATGGATCCTACAACCCCCACTCTCCTACCCTATGGAAAGCTACATTAGACATGAGTTATTAATTATTAATAAATGTAATCCCTTAGTCAAAGATGCAAGTGAATAATGACTGTAGAGTAAAAAGCTAGGTGTGAAGAGTGGATAATTAATAGCTCTGTGAGGCTGGAAACGTCACTTATCTTCTCTGAGGCTCCATTCCCTGATCACTAAAATCAGGATAACACCCACTTTGAAGCATTATAGTGACAATTCAAGGAGAAAATAAATCTGAAGTGTCTCATACACAGCATTCAACACAGCACCAATTCTCTGTAAATCAGAGTTATTATTATTTGGTAAAACTGACAAGTGTGCAATATTTCGCTTTACATAGAACAATATCCTAGAGAAGCAGGGTTCTAATTGTAAACATTTTGCTTCTTGATTCGCAGAACTTATTTTAAAAGTGTGCCAGCGTGGAAAAAGGGCAAGAGGCAATTTATGACTTCTTTTTTCTAAAAATATTATATTAATATTTAAATAATAATAATTAAATGGTGTCTAGTATCACTTTGTTCTCTACTTTTTTAGGATTCTGTTAACGACTGAGTTCTACAGTATGTTTAAGCTGAATATTTGTATAATCTAGTTCTATTATGCAAGACAGATTAATCTAACCAAAAGGAGAGTATTAGCATGGGGCAGGGAGAAGAGGAGAAGGGTGTTTTATATTCATTCTGTAAAATTACATTGTATGCAATGCTTGAAAAGAAATTTCTAACATGAAAGTATTATAATGTTTTCCATAGACAATGATTGAGACTACAAACGTAGTGGGCCTTACAGACCTTCAGAAAGCTGTGGGTGGCTCAAGAGAGTCTGATGTGGTATTAACACTATGAGTCTGTATAGCGCCTTAAAGTTTATGTAGCTGGGACACCTGGGTGGTTTAGTCGGTTGAGCGTCCCATTTCAGCTCAGATCATGATCTCACAGTTCATGAGTTCGAGCCCCGCATTGGCCTCCCTACTTTCAGCACAGAGCCTGCTTCAGATCCTCTGTCCCCCTCTGTCACTGCTCCTCCCCTGCTCATGCTCTCTTTCTCTTTCTCAAAATGTAAATAAACATGAAAAAAAATAATAATAAAGTTCACAAAGCTTTTTCATCTTAAATCTCATTTCGGGGTGCCTGGGTGGTTCAGTCAGTTAAGCACCTGACTCTTGATTTCAGCTCAGGTCGTGATCTTGTTTCAGGTCACAATCTCGGTTCAGGTCATGATCTCATGATCATGAGATCGTGCCCCGAGTCGGGATCCTCACTGGGCGTGGAGCCTGCTTAAGATTCTCTCTCCTCTCTATCTCTCTCTCCCTCTGCCCCTTCCCCTTGAGCTCTCTCTCTCTCTCTCTTTCTCTCTCTCTCTCTCTCTCTCAAAAGAAACAATCTCATTTGATTCCCACAGAACAATCAGAAATGGAAACAGGAGAAATAGGAGGTTCAGAAAGTATAAACAACTTGTTATAACTCACAGAAAAAAAAGTCAGGCTAGAGCTGAGACTAAAATCCAGGACTTGGGATCCTAAATCCTGAATCCAGAGCACCAGAACTTGAGTTACCCAACCCATGATCAATCAGCAGTGTAACGTAGCTCTGTGCCTCAGTCTCCTGACTGATTAAACCAGGGTTCTCCTAGCACCTATTTCATAAGATTGTCATGGGGACTGAGTGACATCACATCTTCCTGCAACTACTGACACTTAAGAAGCAGGCCTGGGGCACTTGGGTGCCTCATACTGTTGAGCGTCTGACTTCAGCTCAGGTCATGATCTCGCAGTTCATGGGTTCGAGCCCCACATGGGACTCTCTGCTTTCAGCACAGAGTCTGCCTTGGATCCTCTGTCCTCTTCTCTCTCTGTACCTCCCCTTGAACTCTCTCTCTCTCTGTCCCTTCCTGCACATGCATGCTCTCTCTCTCCCTAAAATCAATCAATCAATGAAGCAGGCCTAAAAATGTTAGATATTATATTTACTAGTATTCTTATGTTTCACTGTCCAGGATCATCTAAGAAGCACAAAACAGAGTAAAGTAGAAATGTTTCCAATAAACCAGATATTCTCAGCATCAAAGCAACATCCCCATAGTAGGCTGGGCATCCTGGGAGACATCAAGTCTTGTGGGCTTGTTGGACAATTACTGTTCTAGGGAACAGATTATATACTCACGGACTCAAGTTTAAGGCAATGTTCCCTAGTGTCTAAATATCAGGTAGCAAATGGTTTCTTCCCTGGTAGTTTTTATCCTAATTTTTTTCCCCAGGAATGTAGAAATCTCAATCTGCCTTAACTTTCCTTCTTTGTACTACCAAGGCTGACGCTTCTTAAGGATCCTACTTGTTCATATGGTTAGCTCACATGAAAAACTTTGTGGGACAAAATGTCAAAGTTGGAACCATGTTTCTTTTAAGCAAAGAGGACAATATATTTATCTGAGCACTTTTATGAGCCAAGGACTATATTAGGTATTCATCCTAAAAAGTAAACTTGAAGACTTCCGTTTCTTAGAAAACTGGGTAAATAAAGGGAGGCAAGCCCAAAACCAGTATGTTCGCTGCAATTCCATGAATGCTGTAATGAAGAATGTGAGCACATGCTACTGGTTTCAAAGGAAGTGACCAGCAGGCCAGGGAGGTGGCACAAGTGTTAGGTTATAGGAGTCACAGACTGGAAGCTCCTGGCTGAGTCTGGCTACAGACCTGATGAAACATGAGTAACCAGTGGGCATAAGCTCTCCGTTTAGCATAAGTTCTCCATGTAAATTTCTTCAAATTTGACTTCTGACTTTAAGCAAAATATGATAATAAATGTGCATCCACCTATCAAATGTGCATATCAGGGAGCAGACAAGCAGGATATATTGCATAATTATAAGATATAAGGTTCCTAAGAGTTACTGAATGGTAAAGATAATAGTTCAGTGGGAGATACATAGGAAAGCATAAATGCAAATCTGAAATTTGAACTTAGACATGATGTCTTAACAAAGAAGAGATCAGTAAATGTAATACATCTCTTAATATTTCTTGTAGATAAGCAATGTGAAGTTAATAGGCATGAAATATTTTTCCCCAATTAGTTAAAAGCATTGGAAATATTATCTGGGTCACCTCTACAGTAAGCAGGGCCCTGGACAAAGGATTTTTTCAGGGACCAACTGCTCTAAAGACAATTTGATTTAAAAAGTTATTCCAAAATACACTGGCCCATATGAGGTTTAGTAACTTATCAATGAAGATTTGGAAAAATGGGTAAAGAAGAGATGCTAACATAATTGTTTATTGCCTTATTTAGTGCATGGAAGATTCTTCACAGTTTCCAAGCATCAGTTCTTTCTGTTCAGGGCCAGGAACTATCTCATCGTGCTTTTTATTATCATACGCATTATTCCTAGCGCATTGTAAATCTGTCACCATGGAAAAAAGGCAGAAATGCTGTCATTTCTCACAATACCATCGCTCCTTAGCACTTCATTGTATTGGAACAATATAGATCTTTTGCCTCTGCAGTTGTCTAAGTACACATTTATTTAAAGCTGATACTTATGACATGGCATCATTTGTCCATGAGTGTGAACTCCTGATAACTCTCTCAAAATTTCTAATTGTGCTTTTGAGGTTGAACATAAATATGTATCTCACTCAGAGGATGCAAGAGAATGGGAATGAAAATTCATTTTCTAGTCATGTTAAATTTGCTGCTTGGAATTTTACAATATAAATCTAAAACAGCACACCTTCCAACAGTGTCCCTTCTTGAACTCTTTAGGCCATCATCATTGCAATTCTACAACATGATAGGTTCTTTTAGACATGAGCAGAAAGAGCAGTGCACATGCACAAATTCTGTCTTTATCATCTCGGGCTGGGCTTCAGACTCGTCTAAGAGAAAATACCATCACTACATTGATGGAACATGAGAAAATACACAGATCTCAAAAGACGCTTGGTGCAATGATCACTCTGGAAACTCCTCAGAGCAGATAGGTGTGACAACCTCACAGGACTTTCTCACATATCAACCCTATCAAGGGGTTGGTGTGTACCAACAGCAAGGGGCACATAGCAGGCGGGCACCTGCCACCACTTACACTGTGTTTTGATTTTGTAAACCAGAGAAGGCATTTTGATCAGAATACAAGTAGGTGAGACCTAATACACCGGCCCATGCATACATCTCAAGTCAGTGCCATCATAGCCAGAACCCTGAGCTCACCCGAAGTGTGATGAAAGCGAGCATCACCCCTCATCAGCAAATCGGCACCACTGTGGAGGCCCAACCTCACTTGATCCCACGGAAGCATTACTGTGCTGACTCACTAGGCCACTCTTTTTGAACCTAGCCCATCCAAGAGATCCTGAGACAACCCTCATAGCACAAGCTCTGTATTTCCTCAACACATTTGGTCAACCTGGCTTATGGCAAGGGACATAAGGGGTCAAAAAGCACCCTGAAGGGGTTGAAGAGACACTAGGGACTAAAGGAGTCTTATCTCTGCCCAGACTATACTGCAGCCCCAGTGAGTCCCAGCACCACAATGGACTTAAATATTTTGAAGGAAGCACTCTGAAGAGCAGATAGGGCCCCAGCGAGGAGTGCCTCTTGTCCTGAGCTAAAGGTGTTAAGTCTTATCTTTTTCCTCAAATATGTACCTCCTCTATTTTACCTCCTATATTTGTATCATATTAATAGGTATAGTAAACAAAGTAGCATCCTTAAAAGAATAAAGATTAAAAACATTGAATTAAACAAAGTTAAGGATGTCTCTTTAAGGGTGGGATCCTGCATACCTGTTACATTAAATGTGCTTTGGATTTCTCCAGAAGACACATATTATATCCTCAGAAGTTACATTCCACATGGTAGATCACTCAGCAAATGTTTTCAAGTACATTTTAAAATGAGCTCATTACAAAAATGAAAAAGCATTCAGACTGCTCGTGTAGTGGGTGATAAAGAGCTAGAGCTTGGGGTTCATGATAGCTGGTCAATCCTGGCTCCAATCTTACTCGACATATGCCAATGAGCAAGTGACTAAACTTCTCTGTGTCTCACTTTCCTCATTTTAAAAATGAGAATAATAATCTAACTGCCATGAGTGCTGTTATAAGAATTATGGATAATATATAAAACAATTAGTTCAATGCCTGGCCCACAGTAGAGTCAATATATTTTCCTGACATCATCCTCTTCATAAGAATGCTGTGAAGATTATATGAGATGTGTAAAGCACTATGAACAGAGGCTGGCATATATAAAGTGCTCAGAGATGTTAGCTATTATCACCACCTCTTATTCTCTACCACTATTAAATGAGTCCTACAAGTGCAGCTTGAACATCTCTTTTTTATAGGAAATTTCATCCCCTTTATTACTTCTTTTTCTAGTTTTTGAAATCTAGCCCTTTTCTTGTTTTCTCTGCCCCTGTTCTTAAGCTTGGAAGAAACGAATATTCAGTAGGTGAATGGATAAATTATGGTGCATCAAGACAATGGAATATTATTCACCTCAAAAAAGAAATGAGTTAATAAGCCTTGAAAATATATACTAGAATCTCAAATGCATATTGCTAAGTGAAAGAAGCCAATATGAAAAGGCTGTATACTCTAAGATTCTAACTAAATGACATTCTACAAAAGACAAAATTATGAAGACAATAAAAAGATTGGGAGTTAGAGGGGAGGAAGGGATGAACAGGCAAAACACAGAGGATTTTTGGACAGTGAAATTCTTGTATATGATACTATATAAACGGTGAGTATATGTCATAATACATCTGTCCAAACCCACAGAATGTACAACACCAAAAGTTAACCCTAATATAAACCATAAACCTTGGGTAATTATGATGTGTCCATGTAGATCCATCAATTGTAACAAAAGTACCACTCCAGTAAGGGATATTGATAGTTAGGAAGACTGTTCATGTTTGGGGGTAGGGAGTATATGGGACCTCTCTGTACTTTGTGCTCAGTTTTGCTGTGACATAAACTGCTCTAAACAATAAAGTCAATTTAAAGTAAAAAAAAAAAAGCAGTTAAGCATAAGTTGGGTAAGATGTTGACATTAGGAAGCACTGGGGTATGGATGCACTAAAATCCTTTGTTCAATCTTTGTAACTCTTTTTTAAATCTAAAGTTATTTCAAAATAAAAAGTTAAAAATACATTGATCATATGATCCAGCCATTCTACCCTTAGTAATATGCACATGAAAATAAATCTATATATTCATACAAAGACTCGTACACAAATACTCCCATCAGCTTTCTCTGTAATAGGCAATATAACCCAAATGATTGTCATAGATGAATAAACAAATTCTAGTGTATCCACTCAATACAATATTACTCTGAAGTAAAAAAGCATAAGCTACAAATACACATGAAAACACAGATGAATTTCAAAATAATAATGGTTATGGGTACAAGGAACCAAAGAATAAGAGTATTCAGTGTATGATTCTATTTATATAAATTGCTAGTAAATACAATCTAAACTATAGTAAGACAAAGACTTTGCTTGGATACAGAAAGCCTGGTAGAAAATGTGAGAAAGAGAGATTATAAAAGGGCAGGAGAAAATTTTTGCAGATGCTTCATATGTTCATTATGTTGATTTGGTAATGGTTTTAAAAATACACATACACATATTTGATAAGTTACATGTATTTATGTTATATTTATTTATATAGTTATATATTTTATAGTATATATTATATATATATTAGTTATATATCTTACATATGTTATATATTTATGTGTTTATAAGCTTTATAAGTTACATATGAATGCATATTTAATAATTTGATTTAATGTGCATACATATCAAAATTTATCAAACTGTACATTTTACCTACATCAAGTTCACAAGGTAACAATTATACCTCAAGCTGTTATAAACAGAGAAAATGTTCATGTAATTGTCATTTGAAGAGCCCACTCACAAATTTTTCATGTTTCAATTTTAGTAAAAGTTTTATTTTGTGTATCTTGTGATGAAAATGGACTGTGTATTACTCACATGAATCATCCACTATCCTTTAAATATAGAGTAGTTTGTGCACAGAGAAAGGTTTGTTTCTTAAGCTTCTCCAAATTATTTGGGGCTGGGCTTCAAGGCTTAGATGTTTTCACAATCTACACAACTTAACAAATTGCTTTCAACTCCACTATTTTTATACAAGATCTTCCTACGGATCATCAAGGCATAAAATTTATAGATGTTTAATTCTCATCAGCCACCAGCAATGCATAGATTTAATTAGCATTCCAGAAAAGTGTTAAAAAGGGTCTAATAAGTATTTTAAGTATAATTTTGTCTCAACAATGTGCTATTTGCATATTCCTAATTCTTAGAGAAGTGAATTTCTATTATAAGTTAAATTTCCCTGGGTTTTTGTATAATTGGCAATTACCCCACATTAAAGCATTAGGTACAGTGGTTTTACAAAAGTATTTCTGTGGTTATAGAAAATTCAAATAGTGACAGTAACAGGGCAAGTTTGTGTGTGTGTCTATGTCTGTCTGTGTGTGTGTATCTGTGTTTATTACTGTTATATTTTATTCTAATTTCTTTTCAACAAATTTAAAAACAGAGAATTAGATATAATAAGTCTCTCAGAATTTGATTCCGCCATGCAAAAAAGATCTACTAATCATTAAATGCGTTAACATTTGTAAAATGCTTAGAAAATTGCCTGGCATATAAAACATTCTATGTAAATGTCTGTTAAAAAATAAAGAAAAAGAAAAAAGATATACATTTTTAATTTTTTTATTACATTTCTTTATTTTTGAGAGGCAGAGACAGAGAGCAAGTGGGGGAGGGGCAGAGAGAGGGAGACACAGAATTCGAAGTAGGCTCCAGGCTCTGAGCTGTCAGCACAAAGCCCTGATGCAGGGCTCGAACTCACAAACCAAACCATGAGATCATGACCTGAGCCGAAGTCGGACGCTCAACTGACTGAGCCACCCAGGCGCCCCAAGATATCCATTTTTTATAAGTTTATTTATTATTTCTTTAGAGAGAACAAGAGAAAGTGGGGGTGGGGCAGAGAGAGGGAGAGGGAGGGAGGGAGGGAGAGAGAGAGAGAGAGAAAGAGAGAGAGAGAGAGAGAAAGAGAGAGAGAGAGAGAGAGAGAATCCAAAGCAGGTTTCGCACTGTCAGCCTAGAGCCTGATGCAAGGCTCAAACTCACAAACCATGAGATCATGACCTGAGGCAAAGTCAGACACTGAACTAACTGACTGAGCCACCAGGTGACCTGAAAAGAAATACTTTTTAAAGCATGATTGATTAATCATGTTTCCCACATTTCATAAAAATTATATAATTTGGGTCCTCTTCTTGTAAGTGTTATGGTTCTTCATGCTCTGTTCTGTATACGTATACAGAATTATTGAATTCTGTATTGGGTTTTAAGGCCTGAACTAAAAAGGGTGCAAAATGGGAAAAACAATTTGATTCTCTTCACCATTAGTTTCCTCACATCACATCAGCCCTCCGCTCCTTTCCCACACGCTAGGCTTGTCCTCAGCTCTGCCTTCTCACAAAGGGCTGAAAGATGCAAAAAGGCCCAGGTATATATGACTAATCTGGTGTTGGCACCTTTCCATTTTGAAAGATGCCTATATGCTGGCCATTTTTCTCAGGGGCTGCATTTTTGGGGTACTTAGACCCTTCCCCACCTCCTGCGGCCACCATACATACTTACATACTGAGTAAAATACTCTCTTACACCTTCAATCCTGCAGTGGACTCTCTCATTACCCTCTTTTTGGGTATTCAAGGATACAATCTCTGGATGGAAAAAATTTTTTTCCAAATGCAAATGTTATGTGGGAAGAAATTTAATTCTATACCACTTTTTGGGATAAATTATTACTTGTGATAAAATGCTTCAGTGATTTTCTGATGAACTTTATTTGAATTAAGGCTTATTCTGGAGAACTAGTTACTCATTGACCCCTAGGAATGGCAATGAGTGTCAAGTGATTGTCATTCAAGTCTAGGGACTTTAACCAGACAGCTTTTCTTTTGTTTTAAACAGTTACCGGTTTACAATTCTTTTTCTCCTTAAATGATGCATCAAGACTGAATCTTTGATGTAGTTTAGTAGAGATCTTTCCCGCTGATTTAACATCATTTAACATTTAATAGATATTGTGAAGGTCCATTCCATGGCTTAAGATGGACACTACCCGTTCCCATCCTACCAGAGAAGGGAGAACTTGACAATCACTCAATAACTCTCTCCCAAGAAATCCTCAACATGGGCCTTCCTCATAATCAATCTTGTTCCTGTCCCACTGCCATCTTAGGCTTAAGTCTGGGTGAAGGGTCAGAGGTCTGGAAAGCCAAGAGGCACCCTGATAGCAAGTCCTTCATAGGTAAGCAAATATGTCTACTTTAAAAGAAGGCCTATTGAGAGCCACCTGGGTGGCTCAGTTGGTTAAGTGTCTGATGTCAGCTCAGGTCACGATTTCACAGTTTGTGGGTTGGAGCCCCGCGTCAGGCTCTGCACCGACAGTTCAAAGCCTGGACCCTGCTTCGGATTCTGTGTCTCTTTCTCTCTCTGTCCCTCTCCTTCTTGTGCTCTGTCTCTCTCTCTCAAAAGTAAATAAAGATTAAAAAAAAACTAAAATAAGGCCTATTGATACTTATCTATATTTAATTTGGAGCCCAAAAGCAAGATATCAAAACAGCCTCTTTTTAACATTCAATTAATATGTAAATAATACAATGTCATCACTGTTACACAAGGAAGTTTCTTGCAGGGGTGCCTAGGTGGCTCAGTCTGTGACACATCAGACTTCACTCAGATCATGATCTCACAGTTCATGAGCCAAGCCCTGCGTCAGGCTCTGTACTGACAGCTCAGAGTCTGGAACTTGCTTCAGATTCTGTGTGGCCTCTCTCTCTGAACTTCCCCCACTCACACTGTCTTTCTCTCAATAATAAACACACATTAAAAAAGGATGCTTCTTGCAGATATCCCAGACACAAGCTCAATAGATTCCTTGATAATCAGCTTCAATGGGTTCTTATAAATGACTTTGAAATATAAGTCCCTGATAAAGACTGTCCATCAAAGAACAAAACATCATGCTATTTATCACAAAAAGAAAAAGAATGAAAACTCGTTATTTATATATGACATACTCTGATGAAACCATGACTTTAATGTAGAAAGATAAACATTTTTGGCCACACTTTACAAACAAAAAGACTCTGAAAGATAAATGTCTAGAATTGAAGATTCATATTTTTTGTGTCTCTTAAGAAATTGAAAATCATTGAACCTCTACTGAATCCCCCTTAGCTCATTATTTCTCTGTGTGTGTGTTTTGTTTTTAACAACTAGCCTTGGAACTTTTGTTAGGAGAAATAGCTAACAAATAAAGGAAGCATGTATCTCTTATTTTTGAGAGTGCTTTTGTTGTCCTAATAAACCACTCCAAAGTGTCCTGGAAATTAAAATATGTTCACATTCAAATTACAGTACCTATCTGAATCTCTTACTAAAATCTTGGTTAGGTCACCTGATTGTTCATTTGCTAATGTGCATTCCCTACATTAATATTTCACTCTTATGTCGAGTGGCACCTGCTGAGCATGCCTTTAGTTTTCTGCCACGTCTGAGCAATCAGCATAATTATTGCATCAGTCATGAGCATAGATTTCTCTTGACTATTTCTAAAGGATTTTATGCAATTTTATTTCATTTTAAAAGAATTTATAGTGCTTCACAGCTCAGCACGTAGTAGTAGTTTGCAAATTTTAAAGCATTTCTATAATCTTTACCAAGAAACAAGGAGATGCTTCAGCTCAGCATTAATCTTTTCATACTTTTCTCCCTTTTACTTATTTAATTTGATTACTGAAACCCTTGTTTATTCTAACTTAGGCTCTACATGGTATTTTAGAAAAACTACCTTCATTAGTATTTCCTCGAGCAGCACATAAATGAAAGCATGAAATCATATTTACACACTTGAAATGAAGTTTGTAGAACACAAGTTCTAAATTCTGTTGAACACATTTCAGTGCTAGCGGCATTAGTTGTATATTATACAACGTTCTTATCAAACTTGTAACTCGTTGCAGGAAGGTGAAAATTTCTCAGTTTTTCCAGTTACGTTATTTAAGTCCCAGACTAATCTCCCAAAGACACACAAAAATGCTGACAGCCCTTATATCAGATTTAACAAAGGTTAATGTATTAAAAAAAACACAAAGTGAAGAACAGGTTATTGCACAGGTTTGGTCAGGTATATCTGGGTTCAAATTCTGAAAAATCCTTCCCACGCTTTTTCTTAATTTATTTGCTGTGGGATCTTGAGAAATTAAGATTTCTGAGCAAGATTTTTCATCTTAACAATGAGATTGAAAATACGTGCATTGAAATACTAAATGGAGGCTTATAGAAAACAAAATAGCTAAAGTCCATATGATATCTAGAACAGTATTTCTCAAAAGTTAAATTTCAATTCTGCATTCAAACCACCTGGGAATTTTGGAAAAATGTAGGTTCTAATTCAGTAGGTCTAAGGTGGGACTCAAGATTCTGCATTCCTGAAAAGCTCCCTGACAGTATTCAAACTGCCTTTTGATGAGCCACGTCCTAGAAGGTCCCCATGAAATGCATCCATTCTATTTTTATAATAGTTGCTTTCTGGACAGACCAAAATATTCTCATTCTATACAGCAAACAACAAACTCCTCCATTTTTATACAAGTTGCTCCTTACTCTCAGTAGTATCTCAGTATCTCAGTAGCTCTCACAAACTGACCTGTGTCAAGAATTAAAACTAGAATAGAAATACAAATGTCAGGAAGAATTTTGGTACCTGTGACACAAGTTCTAAACAAAAGAGAAACTTATTTTTTAAGAGCTTCAGTAAAAATAGAGTTTACAAAAGTATGAGATGCAAACACAGAGATCTGAATCTGTTCTAATGTCATCGATTGCTGGAAGGTTTTACAGACCTTAGGATATTCCGCAGAGGCAAAGACAGATTGACATTGTTTTTGTTGTTCAGTTTTTTTGTTTGTTTTAAGATACTGTCTGCACAAAACAGTGCCATAAACAACGGGGAAATTGACAGAACATCAAATCCCTTTTAGAGGAAAAGTCCTAAGCTACAGGCAGGGAAATGCTGAGAGACAGATGAAGCAACTTTAGGTAATCAGAGTAAAAATTGCTGCTTGATGGAATCCAAGCAGCAAGAACCTCATTTTGTAAAATACTTGATGACTTTTTATAGCGTTATAGCACTTGGGCTTTATGTTGTATGATATTCACCCTGTGACGGGCTGACCCTCTTCTCCCCCAAGAAGTTATCAGTTCTCTGCAGAAAAGTAATTCTGTGGCTGTCTCGCTAAAGATGAACTCATGAATCAGTGATGTGGGCAGAGGTGGCATCCCAGATAGCATTCTGAAAAATCCATAAATTCTTTAAGAAAGACTGTTTCTCTACTGCTGTCAGGTGCTATTATGCCCAAATCATGCAATTCTATTTGGAAACTCGAGGTGGTCTGGAAAAGTGCCCTCAGGAGCTAAAAGAAGAGAAAACTATAAAGTAAAAGTGCCAGGGAGACAGGATATTTTATTATTGCACAAAGGTCAAGAAGAAAGATGTAGGGCTTGTCACTATACAGTAACAGTTTAAAACACTACAATTTAATTTAGATCTGGTGGGCAATACAGTGTCAATGAGATATGAAGTTTCAGGATCAATGAACAATGTGTTCTAACTCAAGTTTCAAGTATCACCAAACAAAGGGGCTCAAACCAGGAACGAGACAAAAGAAACACAAACTCTAATATTGTCTAAGAGTTCTAATATTTTGGAGACTAAAACAGCATGCACACGCAGGTTATCTCATAGTTTTATTTTAAAGACTCATTCTAGAAGTCTGTTCTATCTGACATACACGAAGGGCAAGAATTCACTCAATTAGGTATTATAACATTGCACTTAGCCTAGTCACAAGCACAGAATAGTTGGTCAGTAGTTGGAATATATTTCAAATACATGAGGAAGAAAGAATCAATGATTTTAAGCATGAAGTAGAGATGATTACATGAATTTATCTTTCGTAAGATGACGAGAATTAAAAAGAAATATTTTTTTCAGGTTTTGTTTTCTTTCATAGTTACTTTCCTATGGATAACTTTTCTTTCTTGCTTTCTTGCTCTTTTAGTTGAGGTAATACTGGACATGACATTAGTTTCAGGTGTACAACAAAATAATTTGATATTTGTATATATTGCAAAATGACCACCATAAGTCCAGTTAACATCCATCAACTTTCATAGTTAGTTGTAAGATTTTAAAGTTTTCTTTTACTTTGTGGTGGTGCCCACCCACTTGTCTTCTCACATTTTCCTTTTGAAATGGCTAAGAAAACACTATCTAGAGTTTTAACCACACAAGCCTTGAAAACTAGGAATGCTGGCAAAGATTTACCCATATCTGGGATGTTTTACCCTAATCACTACAGATACGGTCTATAACACAGTTAAGATCAATCCTTTGCAAGAGCAAAATGAATAAATAAAATATTTTTTAATTATTTTTTTAATTCCATCAGTCATTAAATATACACCAACTTGGTGATACAATTATGATTATCTGGAATGATGTAGAATCTGTTCTCATAGAACTCAAAGATCAAGAGAAAATCAGAGAATGTTGTTTTAAAAAGAAAAGTGGAGGTATTTAAAGAGATGCTGGGAGGTACGAGAGTACTATAAGAATGCAGAATTGTTAAAAGCTAATATAAAGAGTATTTTGAACAAATAACAGTATTGTTTTTAACAGTGAAATTAACTAGAAGCATTTGCACAGATGTGAAGGAAGAGACTGCATATAATAATCACCACTTTTTCACAAATATGAGCGTAGTTTTGGCCAATTCAATAAGAAAAATGATTTAAAGATTTAAATAATATAAAGTAACATCATTATTTGTAGAATACTTATTATCAAACTGAAAATCTAAGGAAAATGGATTTAAATCTATTATGAATAGTAAGCAATATGTGTGTGACAAAATACACAAAAAGTCATAATTTTTATGTGGTATAAAATATAAAATATCAGCAACTAAAAATAGAATTTTTATAGCAATGCAATAATGAAATTCCTAGGAAAAAAACTTCACACAAGCGCGCACACACACACACACACACACACACACACACACAGAATGATTATATGAAGAAAACTGAACCATTTTCATAAGTAGCATTAAAAAAAAGACAGGGGCGCCTGGGTGGCTCAGTTGGTTGAGCATCCTAACTCTTCATTTCAGCTCAGGATATGATCTCAGGGTCATGGGATCGAGCCCATGTTTGGCTCCATGTTGAGCAGAGATTCTCTCTCCCTCTGCCTCTCCCCTGTTCGTGTGTGTGTGTGTGTGCATGCTCTCTCTCTCGCTCTCTCTCTCTCTCTCTCTCAAAAAAAGATTGAACAATTTTTTAATGTTTATTTATTTTTGAGAGAGATTCAGACAGCAATCTGGGGGGTGGGGTACAGAGAGAGAGGGAGACAGAAGATCTGAAGCAGGCTCCACGTTGTCAGCACAGAGCCCATTACAGGGTGAACCGTGAGATCATGACCTGAACCAAAGTTGGACACTTAACCAACTGAGCCACCCAGGTGCCCCCCCCAAAAAAAACAGATTTAGAAATGGCAAATATAGTATAGAATGTATCATTACCTGGCAAAGAGAAAGAGGCAGGAATGAGAAAGTGGAGGGAGAAGAAACTTGAACTCTGAGAGTCCCACTCTAAGAATATTTCAATTTCAATCAATAGGTGTATACTTATAAGCTTTACCCAGTTCCTGTCCATCAACAAAGTATTTACTTTTTGGTATTTACTGATGATGGAAGAACCTTCTTACTTATTTAATTCTGCTATAACATCTAGGAGTGTTTTGTCAATAAAATACTAATATTTAAAAGAATTATAGGAATTTTAAGGTAACTGTTACAAAAGAAGGAAGGATTACAGAGATATATTGTGGTTCACTTCGGGTTCTAAGAGACAAGCATGTAAATATAATATTATGCTAGTAATTATCAGTAGCATTTTGGGTTTACTTTTCCCTCTCCTTTCCTCTACCCCTCAACAGATATTTTTTTCTCAGAGATAATCAATGAGTTGGAACTGGCAAATATCAGAAACTAACCAGAAGCCACTAAGTTAACTTGCATCCTGGAAGTGAAATGAGATGATGGGGTTATACTAAATGATGGAGATGGTGAGGGGAATGATTTAGTTACTCAGAGTCAGTTGGGTCAGTCGAACCTTCTTCTCAGACCATATCTATCATGAGAAATTGGCTCTCTGGTTTTATGTGACCTCAACCAGAGGGAAGTGTCAGCAATACCTACAGCACCTGACAGCCAGAGCTCAGAGTCAGACAAGTAAATGATTTAAAGCTCACACTAATGGTAAATACCTAAGAAAAATTCTATATAGGACCATTCTAAGCACAGTGAGATTCACAGATTAAGTCTAGGTGACAGATATGTACCCTCTTATGTTTAAGAATTTATGGAGAAAACTTATAATTTTATTTCATCCAAGAAAACTATAGGAGCTAAAAGCATTTGCTCCCTTCTTCCAGTTTATAAGAAATAAATATAAAAGGTTTGACGTGATGAATTGCTGCAAAATAAACCACGTTAAATTTAGTGGCTTAACAATAACCATAGATTCTGTGGGTAAGGATTTTAGCTTGTCTTTGGTCCACAATATCTGGAACCTCAGCTAGAAAATCTCCAATGTTGGGGATATCAGGAAGATGGGGGGCTAAAGTCATCTGAAGGTGTATGCATTCATATGTCTGTCATATGTTTAGTACCTGGACTGGAATGACTTCAAGTTTAGGTTCATCTGGGACTATCAACCAAAAAACATCCACATGTTTTGTTGTTTTTTTGTTTTGTTTTGTTTTGTTTTTTTTCCCCTGTAACCTGAGCTTCCCAGTGTCTGGGTCCCAAGAGTTAGGAGAGGTTGCATCTGAGCACAAGAGTTCCAAGATGGAAGCTGGAGGGCCTTCTCTGAGCCAAAGTAGGAAGTCACACAATTTCACATCCGACTTATCCTATCTGATACAGACAGGTCACCAAGTCCCGCCCAGATTCAAGAGGAGGGGAATATGGCTCCAACTCTTGAAAGGGGAAGGATATGGTCAATTGCAGAAGAACGTGGTATGGGAGATATTGCTGAGGCTATTCTTAAACAATACAATCTCCTACAGATATGTAATGTTTCTGAACATGAAACCAAATTAAATATAATATTAGCAATCACTGGGGATTTATTTCCTTGATTTTATGATGATTAAGTTTAAAGGCATAGTATCAACTTAATACAAACTTTTCCAGAGAAGATGCATTCTAATCATGATATGCAGTCCATCTTTATAAAGTTAAATTTAGATGTTCATGTAAAATTTATTCTGTGGCCATAAATGTCAGTGAGTGCCTTTGAATATAATTTGACTGTATTTTTACAGCCATCCAGTGAGTTGATAAATCCTGGTGTTAGAAATGAGAAAACAGGTATACAATCAGATAATAAAATATATGGTAAAGTTATAAAAATGAAAATATCACATTGGCTCAGACAGATCACAATAGCCAAGGTTGTACTCAAACAAATTTTAAGAGAGAGAGACATAAGTCTAAATGGAGATAGTTTTGTTTTTTTTTTAAATAGAACTATAAATTTAACTCACCAATCAGGGTGAAAACTATTATCAGTACATCTTTTAGTAATCTTTTAATTTAAAAATAGTTGTAAATTTACAGAAAATTTTGAAGGCAGTACACAGACTTCCCATATATTCCGCACCCAGTTATTTTTAAATTTAACATCTTATACTGGCGTGGTACATTTATCACAATTAATGAACAAATATTACATGATTATGAACTAAAGTCTATACTTTATTCATAGTTCCTAGTTTTTACCCAATGTTCTTTTTATCTTCCAAGATCCTATCCAGGGCTAGATCCTATCCAGCCATCCTGACACTTTAGGTTCCTCCTGGCTGTGATAATTTCCTCAGACTTTCTTTGCTTTAATGATCCTGACACTTTTGAAGATTACTGGTCAGCTATTTTTTGGTGTCTTTCAATCTGCATTGATCTGATATTTCTCTTATGAGAGGAATACCATAGTGGTAAAGTGCCATTTTGGATCATGTCATATCAAGGGCACATACTATTATAACATGACTTACAACTCTTGATGTTAACACAAATCACCTAAGATAGTATTTGTCAGAATTCTCCACTGGAGACTTACTGTTTTGTCTACCTTTCCATTTTATATGCTCTTCTGAAGGAAATCAATATGAGCAGCCCTCACTTGAGGAGTAAGGAATTATTCTCCACCCCACTGAAGGCAAAGTGCCTATATGCATTATTTGGAACTCTTTGGTATGGGGCATTTTCTCCCCTGCTTACTTATTTATTCAATTATTTATTTATACCAGATTCATGGATATTTATTTTATACTTTGGGTTCCAATCCAATACTACCTTATTTATCGTGTTGCTCATTTTTCCCCCCAGTTTTGGGCACTAGGAGTTCTTTCAGGTGGCTTCTGTGTCCTTTTAGCATATCCCTATCTTTGTGAAACTTTTTTATCAGTCATTTATCTGAAGAGTTCAGACTTTTTTATTGGAGAATTGTATTGGAAACCAAGATCTGAGTCACAGATAATTTCTTAAACTTTAAAAAAAATTCTTGAGGTATTTATAGACTCACAAAAAATATAAAAATAATATGAGTTCCTGCACACCTTTTATAAAGCCTCCCCTAATAATATCACATTGGAAAACTACAGAATGGTGTTATAACCAGAAAACCATATTGTCAATACTTCTTATTTAATTATATGGAAATACAAATTCAATTTGGATTATTTAAGATTACGTTGATAAAGCATAAGCTGAAATATTAATAAATATGGAATCTTCTCTTGGATACTCTTCGATATCCCATTCTCTATGGAGGTTGATAACAGTTATCTTCTCTACTTTATTCTATATATCTGCCTCATTTCTTTCTCTCTCTAACCCTCTCTCTCAAATCTTCCCTTGATATATGACTAAATTAATATGTCTCATTAAATTTCCTAGCTATTCCTCAATATGCCTTGCTATTGATGATATTAATTATCTTGATGCTGATATATCTTGACTGAGTATCAAGGAGCAGCTGGAGATTACAAAGACCTTCTTCTCCAGTATGTCCCTATGATTACTTTATTAATTTTCCTGCAATTTGCCTAAAAACTTTTGGAACTCTCATAGTAATAGTTTTCTCTATAAGGAAAAAATAAATCAAAACACAAATTAAAAACAAACAAACATGAGACTCTCTGTCTCTATAGGACCCATTTGTACCTGTGGCACAATGTCAACCTTCCATTGTAGCCAATAGATTACTTAGTTCTAACTGTTCTAATTTGCTATTTTAAGGAAAACTCTTCTGCAACTAAATAGCAGGTTTGTAATGGCAGCCTTCAGGTAAATACCTGCCCCTCTCTGCATATAAATCCTTAACTGAATCTCAAGAGTATGAGACTACATTGATCACATGACAATAAAACTGCATATGAACCTTGACAGAGACCCAACTAAGATGGTAAAGGAACAGTAATTCCCAGCTTTAAAACTTTTACCCAAGTAGTTTGGATACTATGTATAAACCAATCAAATCTTCGCTTAAATTATTTAGTGAAGAAATACTTAAAATAACATAAGAAATACTACTGTTTTTACTTTCCAAATTTGTTCAAGGCTATGGAATAAAAACTTATTCTTGTATAAATTTAGATGCATCTTTTCTCAAGACTGTGTGGCATTTGACAGATTTGAAATCAACTCTTTGTCACTGCCTAGAGTAACTGACTTAAAAATAGCTAATGATGAAGTGAAAAGTAATAGAACCCCCATATTTTCATTTTAATTAGATTTTAACTTAGTCATTCCTTGTCTTCCTTATCCACAACATTTAGAATGTGAAGAGCAACCCCTGCTAAATAAACAAAGAACAGACACAAATGAGAAATCCAAAGCCTCATGTCTTTATCCCTGCCTGTGATATAGCATCACGCATCACAGACATAATTTATGAGTAAATATTAAATTAAGTACTAGAGAATGAAATCATGATGGTTTATTGATGATTCAAACATTCATCTAATAGTCTCTAAGTTTCTAAAATAAGGTATTTTATTTAAAACTATCTTTCATTTTTTGCTAACAAAAAAAGCAAATTGAAACCTACTATGGAAGGAAAACACTAATAATTGCAGATCTTTGTTATTTGTGGTGTGATCAGTTCCGCAGGCACAGTTAGAAACAGAGATATGAAAGATAGATAATAAATAGTGTTCCCCTAAAGAGAGAGGTTTAACTGGGACCTGAAACTAATGAAAAATAAAATGGAGTATTCCAAGGTGAATTTGTGATTTTTTTAAAAAAAAAGTTATTTGATTTCTTTTTTAAAATGTCACTATGATAGATTTCTACCAATTAGCTTTGTATTTTTATTGCCTCCAGTCTATCCCTAATGGTAGGCAAAGCAAACATCACCCACTGTTCAATATCATTTGGTCACCTGAAATACAGTTACTAAACAGCTTCCAAATGTAGGAAGGTTTATGAAACAATTGAAACAACACCACTGACAAGATCTTTGACTTTTATACCACAATAGACCAATTCTCTCTCTTTCTTTCTTTCTTTCTTTCTTTCTTTCTTTCTTTCTTCTTTCTTTTTCTTTCTTTCTTTCTTTCTTTCTTTCTTTCTTTCTTTCTTTCTTTCAATCTTGTGATTATCTATAGATTATCTATCTATAATCTATGTTCATGTTCTATGGAATTCTCAGTAGAACAGAAATATAAAGGCTTGAGTTTTAGTCCCCTGGCATTTTGACTGGGTTAGTCTTTTCTCCTCTTAAGGTTTTTTCTTTGTGAAATTATTATGAGTCTAATTTTCTGATTTACCCATGCAACAAATAAACAATTAACCTAGCCATTAATTACATTTTCTCAAAAAGAATACATGAACACCAACATTTTTTTTTCACATGAATCAGCATATGGAAGAGCAGGTGGGATATAGTGGGTTATTTTTCCCCTTGATGGTGGAAAGTGTGCATTTCAAAAACTGTTTGGAGGAAGGTGTGGAATTGTACATCTCCAAACAAGAGCATGACTTACTGAATTTCAATCAGAGGAATAAGAGTAACAAAATAAAAGCATGGTGATAGGAAATTTCAAATTATCCTCCTAAATACTACCTCCTACTTCTCTATTTCTACATTTTATCTCTTTCTATAAAAATAGAAGTGGCTCTCATTGTATAACTACAGGTTTATCAACTGAAACACTGAAAGCAATTAGATTTCCTCTTCAAAACGTGAAGACTTCATTTTATTTTGCCACTAACAACAATATAAAGCCATGTTTCTAATGAGAAAGCACAAATCTGGCCAAAACCTGAGAGGAATCTTGTAGAAACTTTAAAATATACATAATTGTGTATTATTATTGATCAAAACATGAAGAATATTATGCACTCATTACATGACTTTGAGAGGGATTTGGTGGTTCTCAAGATTGCTCAATACCACATAGACTTGTGTTCTCAACTCAATGAGTATGCTCCTGTCTCCTGAGGATGAAGTCACACCACCCGTGTTCACATCACATATGCCTGATGTGCACTGTCTCGGCTAGACATGCTGGGCAGGCACAATCTCTCCATGTGGGCAAAGCTTCATGGTAAGCTGATTATAGAGAAACTATTGCTTAGAATATGAATATATTAACAAGAATTAGCTGATCATAGTGATATCCCTATCATCAAAGGGCTAGGCATAAGGCAATCTTTTAAATGACACAGAGAAGGGATGATACCTTCTGGCTATTCAGAGGTTATAAAAAATGTAACCACAACAAATCTGTAGCTTTCAAAGTTATCCGAGTCTGACCTACATCCTATTGTGGTTTCTTTCTTCATAACTATGAATATTCAAAAAACAGTGTTAAAGTAAAAGACATAATGAATTAATTCAAACAAAGCACTTGGAACAATGACTATAATAGAGTAAAACCTTCCTAAGTGTATCTATAATTCCATCATTCTCCTTATGCCAGAGCAATGTAGAGATAACAACACTACAGTTTTATTCAGGTTTAATTCATGAAAAAGTGAGTTCTTGCCCTCAATAATCTCCATGTATTCAACATTTTATAGAACACAAAAAGAATATTTGTAGGTGCACTCTGCAGAATGCACCATGATTACTTTGACAATATTAATGACTTTGGAAGGAGAGCGAGATTAGGCACACCTCAGCCAAAATAACATATAGTGAAACTGATTACTGTAAGATACAGATTCCAGTAGTGGAAGCCAGGCACTGATAGTTACAATATTCATTTTGGCAGTACAATGCGTTTGCTAAGGAGATGAACACATCATAAACCCATTTCCCTAATGCATACAAATTCTATTCTGAGCGAAATGTGTTCTTATGTATCTTGTTTTATTCACAAATATAAAGAGGACTTTTTGTTTGTCGCCTGATTTTTTTGCTTGTCTGTTTGCTTTTTTAAAAAATGATTTTGCTCCACATTGCCGATAGAAAAGTTAAGCAAGAATGCCTTCAAGGAGACCTAAATGACTTTAAAAACAAACAAGCAAACAAACAAAAAACTCTTTCTCTTAGAAAAAAGTGTCTATAAAATGAAACGAACACATATAGAAATTCAGCATGCAGCCAGTGCAAAATAGAGTGAAGGACCCCTGCTATGCTTGGGGAAGAGAACAGAGGCCCAAGAGACAGTCTTAGAAGCCACAGCAGATGGCCCTGTTAAGCCAGAGCAGGCCAATTAAAGTTGTATTTGGAGCAGCACTCTGTTACCCCTAGAGGACAGAGGCAAAAAGGAAGTAGGAGTCACCACATTTAGTAACTGTTCAGACTGCAAAACCAAACCTTAAGAAATATGTCCCTGGGAATGAGATGCTTTTCATTTGGATGGTGCCTTTATTTTATGCATTGTGATCAGCAGTCAGGGATCCCGACTATGCTGGGTGTTATTTTTACATTTCAAAAGAGCACAAATGAATCCAGGTTCCCTGTAGCTGTGTTTTTATTTAGTTCATATTTACTCCCTGGGACACATGTCTTTTCAGCAGCTCTGATACTAGGGCTCCTTGGAACCCCACAGGAAAGGGATAGAGCAAGACACTAAGGAATCTTAAGATTCTTCTTCCAGCTGGGTTGATCTTGGGGAAAACAAAACCAAACAAAACAGTGTTTCTGAATATCAGTAAGTTTCTCTAAGCTACCTAGGTGGCTCTACCTGTTTCCTAAAAGCAATTGTATATTGAAGGAAAGAAAGAATCGATGTATTTGGAAATTGCTTGGAATATACCCTATATACAATTACAGACTGATGCAAATAGTCTGATTTCAGTTTGGAGCAGGGAGGGAAGTTATTCTTTTGCAGATTTTGCTAAATAGCTCAAGTCAAAGGTCTGCTCAGGTACAATTTCAGAGAAAACAAGGTGCTTTCTTCCTTCATTTAATTCTTTGGCAGTGACTCAAATTCTCATACACTTAGTCCCATGACTTAAGGCACGAAAGGCCATTGCTAAAATTTAAATGTCATTTGAGAAGGATATTTTAAGTTGATTAGCCAATCACTTGGGAAGCGGGAAGATGTATTGACCTCTAAGTGTCATACAGTTAGTTAGAAACTTTCAAAGGCATCCTCTTTAATTCAAGTGATTATATATAGAGTACACAGAATTGCTTCCATTCTAGGAGAAAACTGAGGCTCAGTGAGCTTAAATAATGTGCTCAAATTTGTGTAGACTAATTGGAACATAAGTCATTTTAAGTCCAAACACTTAATCTTTTCACTACTTTGCCCCCTCACAGCATACCTGGGAAAAATGAGTGGGGCCATGATGTTCAAATGGCAGCAGGGCTGCAGGCTTTAAGAAATGCTGAAAAGCTGGGCCTCTGGGTGACTCAGTTCGTTGAGCATCCGACTTCGGCTCAGGTCATGATCTTGTGGTTTGTGAGTTTGAGCCCCATTTCGGGTTCTGTGCTGACAGCTTGCAGCCTGGAGCCTGTTTTGGATTCTGTGTCTCCCCCTCTTGCTGCCTCTCCCCTGCTTGCGTTCTGCCTCTCTCCCTCTCTCAAAAGTAAATAAACAATAAAAAAAGTATTTTAAAAAAAGAAATGCTGAAAAGCAATGTTACGGAGGAAACCTGGAATAGTCTTTAATTAAAGGGGAAACTTTAGTAGTCTTTATGAAGTGGGAAGAAGAAGAATGTCCAACAGAGATATTTATGTGCATGTGTGTGCTTTGGGCATGGGACAGGGCATGGGTGGGTATCCCCCCCACACACACACACATCAAATCTTGATATTCCTGAATAATTCTGGGGTAGAGCAATGCAATAAATGTCCTTTCAGCTGAGAACCACTGACCCATCAGCTCAAGCACCTAAAGTCTGGCTAGAGGACATAGCTTCAGAGGATTTGTTTCAAATGAATATAAAACGTTCTTGATTCCTGGTTATAGGACAGAATCCCAACCCTCCAAACAAATTCCTTATAAACCAGATGATTTAGGACAAATATATATTCTTGGTTTATGTGTTCTTCTCTACAAAGCAAGCTGATTATACTTAAGACATCCCTTAAAATTATTTTCTTGTTTCTAAGAGTGAAATCTTTAAGATATGTAAACCCATGTCACATAGAAAACACACGTACAGTTGAAATTGGTCTGATTAGAAAAGAGGTTTAGGGAGTGACAGGGCCATTTCCATAAATACCAGCAATTCTGGGGGCCACATTCTACAAGTCACCGGATCCTTCACGTGACTTTGAATTGTAGAAAATATACCAAACAACCACACAATTCCTTACTGAAGTCTAGAAACTCTTTAGTATTCTCCAAAACAAAAATGAGCTTAGTCTAACCTTACATGGTGTTTTGTTTTTTTTAATTTAAAATTTAAAATAGGTGATTATATATTCGCAGACTTAAGATGAAAAATTAGTCTGAATACATGAGGGAAAAAAGGCAAATGAGAGACTCTCCGCAAAGTGTTTGCTCCTCCTCCTCTGCTCCAGCATATAGGTACTTGACAGTGAAGGGGGCTAACCTTCGTGATTTTTTGAGATGTTTATATGAAGCCTCCTTATTTTAAAATATTGAAAACTCACTAATTTATTTTCAAATTTTATCTGGAGCAAACAAAAGAAATTCTAGAACTTGGATGCGATTCTAGGATTTCCAGTCTCCTCCAGGTCGTTTGATTAAAATGATGAAAGCATGATACAAAATAGAAGAGATCTGTATTATTAATACTTTCATAGGTGGCTATATTTAATTCCCACCTCAGCACTGGATGGCAGGCAGAACAGACCTTTACCATATTCTAAATAAGCCTGAATGCCATACAGTTTTCAGATGGGATTGGACGGTGTCTCTGTTTGTGATTTAACTCTAAGTTTTAATGGAGTCCCGAGAGACCTCCACCTGGCCAGAGCCCTCCTTGCCAAGCCAACTGCACACCATAACAGCTGCTGCTGAAGGAAGTATCACGAGAAAACATTTTCTCTCTCCTCCTCTGCTGCCTCCCCCTTTTTGCTAGTTCTGCAAATCCACTCTGCACCGTGCCAAGAAAATGCCATCTGCCTCCCACACAAAAGGCAACAGTTTCCAACATAAGTAAGCAGTTTTACAGCTCAGTGGTAGGAATCTGTGAAGTAAAACTGCCATTAAAAGGAAAGAATCCACAGCTTACATCTTGACATACCTTTTTAATTGATGCTTTGGTATATTCTTACTTTCTTGAAACAATTTCTTACTAAGCAAATGGGGACTTCAGCATCATCACCTCTCCATGAGAGTGAAAATGAGAACTTAAAATTAAATTGGTCTCAAGCACTTGTATTTATTCTAAATGACCACATGAAGGACTGGGGCAGAACACCAAATAGGCTCATAAAACAACAAACGTCTTCAAATTTCAGGTCCTTAATTACTTTCTTAGATGTTCTAAAATGAGTATTTTGTAGTAACAATTAACTTTTTACAGAAACTTTGAAAGAGTAATTCTAATCTTCTGTAACTAGCCCATAGGTGGGCTAAAGCTCTCACAGAGTTTGAAACCAGATGGTAGTCAAGGTAGAGTTCATTAATTAATAGTCTTGTGATTTTATGTAAAAGTGTGTAATTTCACTGAACCTCATCTATAAAATAACTGTCGTGTTTTGCAGATTAGATGATATAATTCATATAATAGGGTGGTCCTTTTGACAAGTTTTACAGATTAGATGATATAAAATGCAGTTCTAGTACGTAACAAACATTCAATTCTCTATATTTTACCACTTTGCTCAGGTGCCATTGACTTGGTTTATGATTTCAAATTAAACATTGTATTTTGCATAGTTAGCTCAACCTATAAAATGTTGTCTGTGAGGATATATATCTTTCCTACATAATAGGGTTCCTTTAAGAGTCTAATAAGATCACAGATGTGAAAGCTTTATGAAAGTTATAAAACAATCTCTAAGTTGGGTGTCATTATTATTTGTCATACTCAAATAAACATTTGAGTGTTGTCTTCATGGAAGATAATTATGGAGGTGTTAAGCAGAGGCCATATCATAAAGGGCTTGATAAATCATGATAAAAAAAGTATAAGGTCGATGGACCACATCAATATCAACTTCCTCATTGTGATGGTGTGCTGTCATTGTACAGTAAGTCACCATTGGGGTAAGCTGGGTAAAGGGTACACAGGATCCCTCTGTATTCTTTCCTGTGGCTGTAGATGAATCTATAATTACCTTTAAAAAAAATGTTTACTTACTTTTAAGAGAGAGCAAGCACAAGTAGGGGAGGGGCAGAGAGAGAGACAGAGAGAGAGAGTCCCTAGCAGGGTCCTCATTGTGAGCACAGAGCCCAAGGCTCGTCCTTTAACTCAGGAATAGTGAGATTATGACCCGAACCAAAATCAAGAATGGGACCCTTAACCAACTGAGCCACCCAGGTGCCCCTGAATCTATAATTACCTTACATTTTTTTTAAAAAATGGACATAGAAAACCATACACTTTATCCTGAGGTAAATGGATGGCCATGTGTAGGTTTTATACAGGAAAATGAAAAGATCAGATTGTTATTTTAGAAAGATTCTTTTGGAGGTAAGGTAAAGGAGAGACAAAACAAACAAGCAAAAATAATGGGAGAAATATATGATACACTAGAATTTCCAAGGAGGATTTTTAAGGGTTTTACATAGATATTGATATAAAAAAGGAAAATAATAATGAAAGTGGAGAGAAATTTGTTGTTTGAGACACATGCAGGGCGGGGAATGGGTACAAGTTTATAGTTTATTAGACTCGATTATAAGGCAGAGAGAATAATCAAGAAAAATGTTCACATTTCTAATTTGAACACTTAGATGATGGTGGCTCCATTTACTTAGACAACAGGGAAGAGCATAATGGGAAAAGGACACTGGATTAGGAAGTATTGGGTTTCAATACCTGGGAGCAAAAAGACGTGTTCAGTAGATATACACAGATTTCTAGATTTCAGGAGAGAGGTCTAGGTTAGTTTATATGCATATACATACTTCTCAAAAACTTGGGAGTAGACAAACTCACCCAAGAAATGCACATAGAGTAATAAAGGAAGAAAATCGAGGACAGAATGATGAATCTGTGCCCCCTCATTTGAACCAAATCATGAATGAACTTGTCCTAAAAGACATTTAAAATGTCTAGGTTGATGCATAATCTTAACGATTCCAGAAAGGCGACAAATATGGAAAGGGTATACTATACTAACACAGAGTTTCCACCAGGAAAATAAATTGTTACACTATGTGACTGAAAGCATTAAATATGATACATGTAATGTAACTTAGAGAATTGTTTCTGGTGGGTATTTGCTCTTTATGACCCTTCTTTCTTGTATCCCTAATATCTCACCTCTTCTCCTTATTTCAAAAATTTTAAGTTCTAGCACACAGGTCAACAAATATGGCAAATTTGATTACGAAGTGCTGAATTCTCAATGTGCTGCATTTCATGCTGATCACTGTATTTTTCTTCTCACAGTTGCTTTCCTGTCATTAATTTTCCTATTCTATCTAACTCATTTTTATCATTACTTTGAACCTCATTAGCAACCTGTCTCCTGAAAACATCCTGGGTGTTATTTTTCTTTATATCTCTGCTTTGCTGTAAATAATTTTACTATTATTCACCAATTGAATTTTTTTTAAAGAATTTCGTTCCTAAACCCGTTTAAGGTTCACAGAATAATTGAGGGGGAGGTATAGAGATTTCCCTACCCTGACACCTGTATAGCCTTACCCATTATCAACATGCTTCTATCAGATTGGTACATTTAGTATATTTGATAAACCTATACTGACACATTGAAATCATCCAAAACCTGTAGTTTACATTGTAGTTCATGGACAAATGTATATTGAATGACATGTATCCATCATTATGGCTCTATACAGAGTTTTCACTGATCTAAAACCTTCTGACCTCTGTCTATCCATCCTTCTCCATCAGACTCAGAAGCAGTGAGCTAAGAAGGAAAGCTACCCCCAAGAGAAGCAGAATATAGAGACAAGAAGAGTAGGTAGCAAGGCAGGAAAACCAACTCAAAGTGAAATCAGAATGAGAAAAAGGTGGTATGAGAATACACTTTGGGGCTTCTCCTTCTCTTTGAGGGAAGTTGCCTGGTAAGTGGGAAAAAGAAACTGTTCAAAAATATGCCACATATAGGGAATGGAGAGGGCTGAAGAGCTCCAATTTGATTCAACAGTGGTATGGATACTCCAATGTACTGAGCAACAGCATAGTGGAATGAAAAGTTTTGAGGAAAAAGACAGTGGTAGAGTTAGTAAATATGGTCTGAGCTAGGTTAGAGATTACAGGCAGATAGAAAAAAAAATCATACATGCTTGTTCATGCATTCATTTATTCAGTAAGCTGCTGCCACATCCCAGGAACTATGCTTCCCATAGTGAGCAAACAGATAAAGTCCTCGGTTCCATGGAGCTTAGGTTTAGTGGAAGAAGAGAGATAACAAATACATATATAGCATTTAATTAATTACATACAATAAATAGAAAAATAGTAGTATAAGAGGAATAAATAGTCTGGGACAAAGTGAGTGCAGGTACTACTTTATATGAGTGACCAGGAAATATGTTTCTTCTGAGTTCACCCTTGAGCATAGCATCAAGGTAACACTTGAGTGGGCCCAAGAGAAGGAACCCTTATCAACTACATCAATTCATAAGACTAAATAATTTAAAATGTTTCCTATGGACAGAATCCAAAAGATAGAAAACCAATCTGAGGCAAAGGTTTCTCCTTCCACACAGTGATGTGAAAATATCTCCCTCAGATCCTTGTAAGTAGGATACTAAAAGATACTATAAAAAAAATCTCTTTCCATGGATTATTTTAATGCCTATGTTTCTTGCAATACACTACGTTGTAAAACAATGGTGCAACATGGCTGTTTTTCATATCTATGAGCATCAAAACAATGTGGTTCAAATACATAGTTTGTGCCATTTTAACTTGCTCCAAGGTGAAACTAAGAAATGTGGAGAAATTTATGGACAATAATCATTACCCATAATCATGACACTAGCAATGCTCTTGAACCATTATCCTAATGAGAAAGCTAGAGAAAAAATAAATGTGACCACTTTCTCAGTCTGGATGGCATCTCTACCCAGTGGAGTACTTCTGTAGAGCATGTCTGAATTACATGGTAATGCATAAGCACTGTTAGTGAAGAAATTATTTTTTTAAAGAAAAAAGAAAAAACATTTTAGATTTTACTCTGACAATGGAAAGAAGTAAATTATAAATCCATTCCAACCAAAAGAACATTGTTCTTTCCTTTGATGTAATGTTATTTTGTATCTCTTTATTTCTTAAGAAAGCTCAGATTCCCATTAGTGAGTAGAAAATATTGTAGCTGACATTAGAAAAACATCTGAAGTGAACTCCCTCTGATGTGACTAAACTAATCTCTCACTATAATTGTCCTTTGACCTAAAGATACTGTCAGTTTTTAACATTTTCACCCTAGAACTTTTGTCAAACAAATTGGTTTGAATAAGAACAAAATGTTATTATTCTTACCATTCTGACTGAATATACAGACACCACACACACACACACACACACACACACACACACAGTCCTTAAGATATAGGGCAGTGGTCTGTGGGGTACTACCATATATATCAAGAAAACATAGACAAGATATTTCTTGGAAATTGCCATCATTTCACCTGGTTAATGGAAAGATCCCAGAGCAGTCTAGAGAATCAGGCTCAACTAAGCTAAAACCCCAGTCCTACCATTTACAAGTTACATGAACTTGGGCAAATGACTCATCTCCAAATTTACAACTTCATCTGTTAAGTGAGATTATTAATGACACTGTTCTCTTTAAATAAATGTGAAAATCAAATGGAGGCAAACCTCCTCGCTTATATAGGCAATATATGCCTATTTATTTTTTTCCCATCTTATTTGCTTCAATAGTCATATGAATTAACACTGATTCAAAAAAATGCATAAAAATATAATGCAACTAAAATGTTTTGTGTGAGAAATTAAAATTCATATGACTACTTTCTATATTTTAAAACATAATATTTCTGCATTTGAAACTTTCTGAAATCATTGTGCTTTTTATAAATAAATGTATTGTGACTGTTTCTTTTCACAAACTATTGTTACATATATGATGAACTGTAAAACAATGGTATCTTATAATAAAGGAAACACCCTCGTTAGAATGCAGTTGCAATCACCACAGTAGTAATCTAATTATACTATATTTTATATATATCAAAAACCAACTACTTGAGAATTGACCTAATCATCCAGGGTGGGGTGATCCATTCTCATATCTAAGCACTTATATACCCATTAAAAGTTAAGACTTCAAATGCTGCTAAGTATAGTAAACAGGGCCAGGAGACGGGGCGCCTAGGTGGCTCAGTCTCAGTTAAGCACCCAACTTTGGCTCGTGTCAAGATGTCGTGGTTTGTGAGTTCGAGCCCTGCATCAGCTCTGTGCTGTCAGCTCAGAGCCTGGAGCCTGCTTCAGATTCTGTGTCTCCCTCTCTCAAAAGTAAATAAACATGAAAGAAAGAAAGAAAGAAAGAAAGAAAGAAAGAAAGAAAGAAAGAAAGAAAGAAAGAAAGAAAGGGAGGGAGGGAGAGAGAGAAAGAAAGAAAGAGAAAAGAAGAGGAAAGAGAAAAGAAAAGGAAAGAGAAAAGAAAAAAGAAAAGAAAAGAAGAGAAAAGGAAAGGAAAAGAAAAAAAGAAAAAAGAAAAGAAAAGAAAAGAAAAAAGAAAAGAAAAGAAAAGAAAAAAGAAAAGAAAAAAAAAGAAAAAAAAAAAAAAAACAAGGCCAGGAGAAAAATACATATTGGCAGCTATTTCAGACTGTGTCTAATATTGTCCTACGCTGTGAATGGGAAAAAATATGTTAGGCATATTTATTAAAATTGAGACATCTTCAGTTGTAAAACATCAAGAATGGTACAGGATCAAATCTGGATCTCTATCTTACAAATCTGACAGTTTGAAAGACACTGTTAAGTAACAGTTGATCATTAAAATACCCCACTATCCTATCTCCTCTATCTCCTGCGCCCACAGAAAAACACATTTCTTATATCCCTTGAAAATAGTGGGGTGCCTGGGTGGTCAGTCGGTTTAGCATCCCACTTCGGCTTAGGTCATGATCTTGCAGTTTGTGGGTTTGAGCCCCTGGTCAGGCTCTGTTTTGACTGCTTGCAGCATGTCACATACTTTGGATTCTGTGTCTCCTTCTCTCTCTGCCCCGCCCCCACTTGCGGTCTGTCTTTCTCTAACAAAAATAAACATTTAAAAAATTAAAAAAAAAAAAAAGAAAATAGAAAAGACTGCATGGATAGATCTGCCAAAAAGTTTGTGAGTAAAAGAGGTATGTGTCACTTCTAGGTCAAAATATTTAATTGTGGCATTGTTACTTCTCCTCTCTCTTCTCATTCCGCAGTGTATGCAAAAGTCTCTACATTATCATGCCAAAGACTGAATTATCCAGCCACTCCAGAGAAGTCAGGTACCATGGAGAGTGGCTGAGACTTTCATCAGAATTTGTGTGATTGAAACAGAAATATTGAGGCTTACTGTTTCCATGGCCTATCTGGCCTATGCAGACTAATACTGGCAATATGCTCAAATGTCTGGTTATCACAAAACAGCACTTCTCAGTCTGTATTCCTTGTATCATTAATCACATAGAACCCTCAGTGAACAAACTGTTTGATTATCATAGAGTGTCAGAAACAATGCAGCTACATCATCTTACTAGAAATACACACCACAAATGGGCACATTAGGGATTCTGAGATTTTCACATAAAGGTACTGACACACTGGAGGACTGGAGAGCAATTCCTTGAGGAAGTGGCATAGAACTGAGCTCTGAAAGCCCTGGGGGTAACACTGCATTGAAATAATCATTTTGATCTCTACCCAGCCCCCTACTCAATCCAACCAACAGGAGAAAAAGCATCTTATCTATGATATGTCTATCTACGATTCAACACATTTCTATTCTCTTCCTTTCTTTTTCTTTCCTTTTCTTTTTCTTTTTTTTAAGAGCTATTTGCCTCCTTGTAGGAAGCATTCTGCTCTGCTCTACCAGATCATACCTTCCAGACCAGCATGATTTCGCAGGGTGGTGGTGGGGAAAGGGCTCTGAGGTTGACTGATCTCCCTGGACCTGCACAGACAGTTAAAACTGTGCTTTTGAAAGGCAGAGAGGTGGTTCATTTGGTCAATAGTTCTTGCCATGTCATTCATCACCTTTATTTTTGCAAAAATAGTTTGTTTTGATTTGCCATGCTTTTAAAATCTCTGTCAGATGCCTTTACCTATTCAACTTGGTTTCAAACACAGAAGAAATGTATGTGTCTGACAGAAGAAATGGTATGTGTAAATACTATGAGCCAAAAAGAAACACTATATTTAAGTAGCTGAATGAAGGCCATTGGGTCCAGAGAAGGAATTCAGTGGTGCAAGATGAATCTACCAAAGTGGGCAGAGGGTACAATGTGAAGGGCTTTGGGGCCATCTGATGAATTTTGTAATGCACTCCAAGTAAAATGTCAAATCACTCAAGTATTTACATAAGGGAATGAAATATAAGTGGATTCAACGATGGAAGAGAGTAGCCACTGGGAAAGGAGTTCGGAGGTCCCAATTATGCTTATTTAGGGAACAAAAACACTAGACAAGGGTGATGGCAATATACATGGGGAGAGGAGGACGAATTCTATAATCTTTGGCTGGGGGGAGTCACTCCTAGGATTCTGGCTTTCACAGCAAAGTTGAAGGAGATACACCCACTAACATGTTAAGGTGTTTCCATTAAAACAGCTATTTAACTTGCCTTCTGATGTAAATAGATATCCATATTAAAAATACTATCTTCTTGCCCTATTTTCTACAACTTAACTCCTAGGTATAGGGTATTATAGTACATTAAGTACACTGAACCATTATATGACTTATCTAATTGCACTCATCTAATCAGAATGACATGTGTTCTATAATCTGGGATTCCTAATTGTCAGTTATCATATATTACTTGTAGAATACTCCACTACATAAAACAAATCTTTGATTATGTCTATTTTATCTCAAAAAATTCAATACTTGACATTTGGTTACCAACTAGAATCCAAAATCCTTAGTGGGTAATTGTAGGCTCTATTTGATCTTTCTTTAACTTTGCATTCTGCCCTTAACAGTCGTTGCTTTACTGAACTTTAACAATTTAATAATTATTTGAGCTTGCCTGCACTATCTTGCTGAGACTCCTCATTTATGCTATTCACTTTTAAATGTTTTCTGACTATTCCTTTTAATTTGTAAAATAACCAGTCCATTTAGTATGGCTATTCCTCTCCATGAATTTTTTATGCAACTACCAAACAGGATAAAGTCTCTTCTTCCTACGTTCAATGTAATTTTCCTTTGTACCCTCCAAGAACTCTCCACGAATAGAGTCTGGGTATTGAGGGGTTTTAATGGTCATGTCTTATTTCCATTATTAGATTGGGTGAATAATAGCTGGCTTATCAGGGGTGCATGGATGGCTCACTTGGTTAAGTGTCTGACTTTGGCTCAGGTCATGGTCTCACAGCTCATGGGTTCAAGTCCTGCATCCGGCTCTGTGCTGACAGCAAGGAGCATGGAGCCTGCTTCAGATCCTGTCTCTCTCTCTCTCTCTCTCTCTCTCTCTCTCTCTGCCCCTCCCCTACTCATGCTCTCTCTCTCTCAAAAATAAACATTAATTTTTTTAAATAGCTGGTTTATCATTAATCCTGTATGTATCATGTATCCTAGAAAGTCCATAAATACATGTTATAGGTCAAATCCAAATATGAATTAATCCTGGAACACAAGTTTCTGGGTAATGCCATGTCACGGGAAGCAGAAGTGAAAAACTTTTAGGCAAGATAATTTAAAAAATGATTGAGACAGGAATATTCTCCGATTATAGAAAAAATATTTACCAATTTTTCATTCAATCAACTCAATCTCGTACATATAAAAGTTTTTTTTTTTTTCCCCTACTTCTCCTCTACCTTTTTCAGGACACTAAATTCCTTGCACATGTTACCTCATTTGGTAATGAGATTCAAAGTTTGTGAGTAGTTTGAGATATCAAAAGAGGAAAATGACTTACCCAGTCAATCCTGAATACCAATTCAGTGGTCTAATGATTGGCAAACTCCATATCGATCACTGACATTATCAATTCTACACATATCTCAAGCAAAAAATTAATTTATTTGATAGCAAAGAGAGGCCATCACTGAGCAAGCTGGTAAGAAATGTGTAAATTCTATCACATTATTAGCTGTCAATGACTCCATGCTGATTGTATTGAAGTTGTATATTCTAATATAATGGCAACATGTAATTAATGGTTTTATATATTAGTGTAAAGGAGTACAGTCAATCCCTTTGTGTCAAAATAAAATATAACTGAAAATTGACCAGAAAAAAAGTAACAAAACTGTTATAATTAACACATTTCACAACTCCTAGCTGAAATATATATTTGAGTTGTCTTTAGAAAATATCTGCTAATGGAAGAATGTGGTATTGTGTGTGAATTTATCAATTTGACAGATAATGATTTTACATAGTTATGAATACAAAGTAGGGTTTTGTGATTCAGATATGAAAAAGCTTTGACCAGGATATTGAGTAGTAAATAAGGGAACACTTTGAAGAGATGAGATGATAACTAACAGAAGAAAAGTGAGTATGTTAAAAATCAAAATTTATGAGCTAGGAAAAATATTTTCAGAAAAATACATGTTCAAAAGTATTCCTTACTGTACTTTATAAGTAGAAATAAAGCAATTAAAATAAATGTGTCAATAGCATTTTTCATGAAAAATCTTAAACCATTTTATGAAAGCATATTGCATTTTCTTCTGTTAGAAGCATAATGATAAAAAGGTACATTTGTTATTTTATTCTCAAATAGTTTAATGTGCAATATTGAAAAAAACAGGGGCAGTACCAAAGGATTAAATTATGTTTATACTATGTCTTTATTGATGTGAAACAGCCTGATAAAATGTGGAAAAATACTGGATACAGTTTGGCCCCATGACCTTGGTCACTGTCCAATTTTTTAAACAAATTCAAGGAACAACCTAGGATAAAATCCCTTTATCTCTCAAAGCTCTATTTCCAAAGATTCAACAAAATTCAGTAAAGTTAAATTCAATAAAATGTAATGTCTGTTTACCTCTAAAATCATAAATAATGATACATAATGATTAAATATATAATAAGCACCCATTCTTTTTTTATTTAATTTTTTTTAATGATAATTCATTTTTGGGAGACAGAGTGTGAGCAGGGGAGGGTCAGAGAGAGAGGGAGACACAGAATCAAAAGCAGGCTCCAGGCTCTGAGCTGTCAGCACAGAGCCCAATACGGGGCTCAAACACACAAGCTGTGAGATCATGACCTGAGCTGAAGTTGGACATTTAACTGACTGAGCCACCCAGGCGCCCCTATAAGCACCCACTCTTTAAGCATATCTTTAAAATGCCTTTCCTTGCACCTACCTAAATATTTTACAACTTGATGGGAGATAAAGAATGTAAACATGTAATTATATTTATATTTATATTTATATTTATATTTATATTTATAATTTATATTTATAACAATAGTATAAGTACAAAGTGTTAGGAGAGTGAATAGAAACTGTAGACAACTTTTTCATCGAGCAGGAAAGAAGGTGCCATGGAGGATGCAAGTTCTCAAATGAGACCAAGAGGACAAAAAGGAAATAACTAGTTGAAGAGGATAGAGCATCCCAGTCAAGGCAACAGTACTAGAAAGGCCAGATATGGAAGCATATATGTGGATTTCATACCCAGAATTAGAATCAATGTCCAGTTCACTTGTATTGCTCTAGGAGTATTATAAGCAGGAATAATTCACCCAGCCTTTTAGCATCCTAGTTTCAACAGTTATATGATCCCAGTGGAACCTGGAATATGATCAATGCAATGGGGCCACCTGGGAGAGGCTTGCACATGGGAATCCATTATCATGCCTTGCCCTGGCAATGCTATGGCAATCAGTGCTTACTTGTGCTATGCACACCTCAGACCATGTGGCCCTGGAGCCATTTCTCTGCTTCTCTGAAGGCCAATTTCCTTCTAGCCACATATAAATGTCCTAAATACCTAAACATAACCACCCCTCCCTTAGATCTACATGATCTCCTTGTTTGAGCACTCTTCAGTGTACCAAGCTTAAATCCACCTCAGGGCTTTTGCGTTTGTTCTTCTATTAACTACATGGTTTGCACCATCACTTCTTTCAGGTCACTGCTCACCTGTCACTCTACCTGTGTCCTCCCTTCGTCACCCTCATTCTCTAGCCCCTTATCCAGCATTTTCGTGCTTGACATTTATCACTATTGGATATATTCCTTATTTTATCTGTAAGTGTGTGTATGTATCCAATTTGTTTCTCTCACTAGAATGTAAGTTGAAAGAGGTCATAGACTTTTTATATTTTGTCATCTGCTGTGTCTTCAGAATATAGTGCCAGGGCACCTGGAGACTGCTTCCGATTCTGTGTTTCCCTCTCTCTCTCTGCCACTCCATTACTTGCACTCTGTCTCTCTTTCTCTCTCAAAAATAAATAAATGTTAAAAAAATGCTTAAAAAAAGAATATAGCGCATATCCCATAGTAGCCATTCAATAAAAATTACTTTAATATGTTTGTTTTTCTATTCTATGAGAAGGAATTATTACATAGATTTGCAAATTTTTATTATGAGTTTATTAAAATTTCACATTCAAGAATATTTTAGAGTGATTTTCTTTTTTTAATATTTTTAATGTTCATTTATTTTTGAGAGAGAGAGAGAGACAGAGCACAAGTGTGGGAGGGGCAGAGAGAGAGGGAGACACAGAATCTGAAGCAGGCTCCAGGCTCTGAGTTGTCAGCACAGAACCACGATGTGGGGCTCCAACTCACAAACCTGTGAGATCATGACCTGAGCCAAAGGCAGATGCTTAACCAACTGAGACACCCAGGTGCCCCTATAGGGATGTTTCTTAGCTGAAAGTAAGATCTAAGTATATCCTAGAAGTGAGGTTTGGTAATATTCCCATCCTCTGACATTTCCTATTCATTGACTTTTATTGTCAGTATTTAATGCAAAAATAGTTCAAACCAGAAGTAGGATGTTAAGATAAAAACAGAGAAGGAAGCAAACCATAACATACTCAGGGTTGCTGGCAGGGTGTTAGGTGGGGGGATGGGCTAAATGGGTGATGGGCATTAAGGAGGGCACTTGTTGGGATGAGCACTGGGTGTTATATGTAAGTGATGATTCACTGATTTCTACTCCTGAAACCATTATTACACTATATGTTAACTAACTTGAATTTAAATTAAGGAAAAAAACAGATGTAAGTACATTTGGAAGTCTGTAGAGAAGTTCACAGAAGTGGAAAGTTCTCTGAGAGTAATAGAGATGAAGGAGTCTGCTACGTTGCTTCCAACAGAATCTCTACAGCAGTGCTGCTCACACTTTGTCATCTCGGACCACTTTAGACTCTTCAAAGTTATTGAAGGGCCCAGAGATCCTTCGTTTATGAGGTTCATGGTCAGTGCAATGCTGGACCCGGCTAATACTGACCCCAAAGAGACAATCGCTGTGTGCGTCTCTTCTAAAATTTTTATTCAGTTATGCTACTTGGTAGCTTCAAATCAGATATGATGGTAAGGTTCACACATGGAAACTGAGTTGAAAATGTTAAAATTTGGGGCTTTTTTTGAGATCCAGCTCACAGACATATCACTGGTTATGGTTCTCTGTATTTTATATATTAGAAATTAAACTGAGGAATTTTAAAGCACAAAAATATTGTGAATTCATCAGAGAATAAAATGTAAGTAAGTCCTTAATATTATCATATAAACAGTTGTAGCCATGTGGACCCTGGAATGATTTCTGGATTCTCTATAGTCCCCAACCTACACGTTTGGTAGACTGAACCTACCGTGGTAGCTAGAATCTGATCATATGCCAACCATTCCAACGGTAGCCTGTGCACAAAGAACAAAAAGTATATAGACATAAGCTAAAGTATGCATTATTACTTGAAACTAAATAGCCAAGGCAGTTAGCTTGTGGGATTTCCTTAAATTAATATAGTAACACTGAGTCACCCTGCTTCATAGTTAATAAGAGATTGCTTGTTTTTTATACCTCAAGTTAGAAAATATGCATCAAGATGAGCCATAATCTTCAGTGATATTCATTTTAGAACAGCAAAGGTCAGTGGTGATAGAACTGGATTGTTCAGATCAGTAAAGATCAGCAGAGATGACAAAGAAGTATTTGGACTGAAGGATGATTGGGGAACAGCAAGAGTGTTAGAATTTGGGGCAACAGGGATCAGTGAAGAAGAACAGCCAGGATTATACACATGCTACTGAGACACAATTCTAAGAGATGTTAACATATACCACTTGATAGACACTGTTTTGTAAACCGCTGAAGTTTTTACATGATAAGGAAGAAAGGACAGAACACTAGTGAATGTAATTCTACTCAATACTGATACTGATGAACATGATTAGTCTATAGGAAACTAAGATTCATCTAGCAAAAACCTTCCTAACCATATTCACACCATAACTGTATTCATTTTCTATTGCTATATAAAAATTTACCACAGGGGTGCCTGGGTGGCTCAGTCGGTTAAGCGTCCGACTTTGGCTTAGGTCATTATCTCAAAGTTCATGAGTTCAAGCTCCACATCAGGCTCTATGCTGACAGCTCAGAGCCTGGAATCTGCTTCAGATTCTGTGTCTCCCTCTCTCTCTCTCTGCCCCTCCCCTGCTCACACTCTGTCTATCAAAAATACACATTATTTTTTTTTTTAATTTACCACAAACATAGCATTTAAAACAACATACACTTACTTCACAGCTTATCCGGGTACCCTGTTCGGGTTCTCACACACTGCATTGTTTTGTTTTGTTTTCGTTTTTTTGTTTTTTTCTGAGAGGTTAAGAGAGGGAGGAAAGAGGCAGAAGGAGAGGGAAAAAGAGAATCTGAAGCAGACTCCACTCCAGCAGGGAGCCCAACATGGGGCTTGATCTCAAGACCATGAGATCATGACCTGAGCCAAATCAAGGGTTGGACACTTAACCAATGAGCCACCCAGGTTCCCCTCACATACTGCATTCTTATCTAGAGGTTCAACTGTAGAAGTATCTGCTTCCAGTGTTGCTGGTGGAATTAATTTCCTTGTGTCTGCAGGAATGAAGGCCTGGATTCTTGCTTGCTATCTGCTAGAAGCCACACTCAGCTCCTAGGCATTTTCTAGAGTACACCTGCATTTCTCAGAGACTATTTACAGTGCCCAGAAGCTACCTGCAGTTACTTGTCTGATGAGCTTCCTCAACATCACTGCTTACTTCATCAAGTCATTAAAGAAAAATCTCTAGAGCAAGCCCACTAGCAAAATAGAATCTTGCGTAAGTACAGGAATGGCATCCCATCACTTCTGCCACATAATGTAATATAACTACGAAAGTGGCATCCTTTGCCATATTCGATTGATTAGAAGCAACTCATAGTTCCCACATACATCCAAGGGGATAGAATTATACAAGAACATGAATACCAGAAGTAAGGATCATTGGGTATCACTTCATGGTGTATCTGTCTATCTACCACAACAACATTCAGAAAAACTGATAGTGGGGCACCTGGGTGGCTCAGTCATGTCATGATCTTATAGCTTGTGAGTTTGAACTCTGCACCAGGCTCTGTGCTGACAGCTCAGAGCCTGGAGCCTGCTTGGGATTCTTTGTCTCCCTCTCTCTCTGCCCCTCTCCTGCTTGTGCTCTGTCTCTCTTGCTCTCTCTCAAAAATAAATAAACACAAAAAAATTAAAAAGAAAAACTGATAATATTTGCAAAGATACTAGGGAAAACCAAAAACATGTGCTTTCATATGGGATTTGCAAAAATAAGTTACAGTTACAGCAATTAATTATGATAAGAAGATAATCATGAAGTATTAGGAAATACTAAAACATATATTTTATAAAACTTATAAAAATATTTAAATACAAAACTTGAGCATACTTCTGTTAACATAAAATTTGTACATATGATTTTATACTCAAAATGTTCACAAGAAAATCCTAATTAAAAGTGTTAATGATAATCTCTTCTACTTCTTAAAAGTTACCATCAAGGAGAAACTCTGCTCAAACAGAAAGGTGATAAAATATTTAATATTCTTTTCATAATCTCTGAGAAATTTAGAGCATTAGAAATTTAAAAATCTAACAGACTTGCCTTTTCTTTCAGGATATATATAATGTCAGAAGTTCTTGTGATAATGAAAACTGATTTTAAATTCAATAGAAAATTTTTATATTAAATATATCAAACAGTTAATGAAGTTCCAATTTGCAGAACATTACAAAGCCACCTTGAAGCTGACTTCCATACCACTAGAATAGCATGTCAAACACAGAACGGACAGATGTATCTGATGTATTAGAAGACAGCCATTTCAGTCAACTTCTAAACTTTCTTCAACAAGAGCCCATGCCCAACCTTCTTTGGGATGATTACTGATTACCTGTACTCTTTGGATATCTAAAATGGAACGGATATATCTCCATAGATCTCTTTTCCACCAAAGTGTGTTCTACAGTTGACTTCTTAAAAAAAAAAAAAAGGCTATAACAAATAAAATTCTTTCCTCACTATTTTTAGCATATAGTATTTGAACAGCATGTGCTGACTAAAACTTCACAAGAAGTTCTCAGGGCATGCCATTAGATCTGATGTTGTTTGATTTTGCACTTTGAGAGTTTCTGATGAAGGGATTCAGCCTATATGACTGGGTTAGTGCCTACGGCCAACCTAAGATAACCCCCCGCATGTAGCCCAAAGCCTGGGGGACTCTCAATCTCTGTGTATAACTCACATTTATGATTCAACAAGCAAAACAGCCTAGATTGACACTAATTTTGGTCAAGCAATTCCTATGCTTATTTATTTTATCTTCTTAGGGTAAACACTTTCTGAGATTGTTCAGAAGAATATGCTAGTGAGCATTTTGACATACATTGCCAGACTACTCACCAGAAGAGTATACACTTCTACCAACAAAATGTGAAGGTTCTTGTTTTGCTTATTTCTTACAAATACCAGGTTTTTTCATTTTTATTTTAATTTTTGTAAATCAGGCATGCGTTCTTTTAGGCTCTATTGAAGTGTTTGTTATTATTATGGGCATTTAAATAGCTTACCAATTCTTTCAACAGAACTTATTCAATCATGTATTTTTTTCCAGTAATTTGAAATATTTTTGGCAGACTGGCAAATATCCTCCAACAGCTATGTTCTCTTCACCCTGGACACACAGCTATGCTATGTTTTCTAGTCTCCTCGCAGTTGGGTAAAATTATGTGATTGAGTTCTAGCCTCAGGCTTGTAAGGGGAAGTGATGTATGCCATTCATGGGCCAGAATTTTTAATAGCTATATTAGTTTACTAGGGCTGCCATAACAAATAACCATAAATTTGGTGGCATAAAACAAGAGAAATCTATTTCCTCACAGTTCTGGAGGCTAGAAGTTTGAAATCAAGGCACTGGCAGGGAAGGCTATAGATATAATCTCTTCTTGTCTTCTTGCTTCTTCCTAACTTCTGGTGGTTTCCACAATCCCTGGCATTGCTGGGTTTGTGGGGGTATCCAATCTCTGCCTCACTCCTCACACAACATTTCTTTTTAGTGTTCCTTTTTGGTGCTCTCCTCTTCTTAGAAGAACACCAGTTATTGGACTGAGGCTTATCCTAAAGCCAGAGTAATTTCATCTTGAGATCTTTAAAAAATTGCATGTGCAAAGACTTTTCAAATAAAATCATATTCTAAAGTTCCAGGTGGACATAAATTTGAGGGGACACTATTCAACTGGCTACAACAGCCTGTAGCAAAAGCCGTCTGCTGATGAAAAAAATCCTTCTTTGCACTTTTCCATTAGAAAGAAATAAATGTCTTTGAGCCTATCCTATCCTATCCTAACCAATATAAATAAACTTTTTTTTCATATGATACTAAATGTTCATACATGCTGGGTATATTTCTCAACTACTGATTCTACTTCATTAAACTGTCCCTTTGTGCATAATCACAACACAGTCTAAATTGTCATTGCTTCATAAAATGTTTTAGTCCAGTAGAGAAATAATCTCCCATTACTTTTCTAAGATTTTTTGTTATTCTTTCATACTTTTGCATATAGTTATCATACAAATGTTTTAATCAGGTCTAAAATGTTTAAAATATCCAATAGGTTTTCAAATGGGATGGCAATATGATGAAATAGCCATCTGGTAAATATTCGTATCTTAATAGTACTGAATTTTCCAAGAACAAGCCCATATTACATTTATTTTGAATGCTCCTATATCCGTCAGTAGAATTCAAATGTTTTCTTTATACAGGTGATGTGATTTCTAAAAATTGTCCCTGGTGATTTTAAGTATTTGTTGCTTCTGTGAACAGAACTTTCTTTGTACATTTTGTTTTTTAACTTGTTGTTGCTGTTCTAGCTTAAAATTACTGATATTTTTATTATATTTTCTTTTGCAAGCAACCTACAGAAGCTTCTTTCCCCTCTCATGCTTTCAGTTGATTCTGACATCCAAACATATGAACTTATCAGTAAATAATGAAAATTTTATTTCACTTCTGCCAATATTTATATCTTTTATTTATTCCTGTCCATTTGCCTAGTGCTTCCAGGATGATGTCAAATAATTGTGATTATTGATTCAACAACTCAGCTTCCACAAGGCTTAGATGACTTACATGAATTTTTCCCCCCAGCCATAAATTGTCTAGGACCATGAAGTCCTATCCTTACTAAATCCACAAATACTTGGATGCTCTGACTACATGCAATAGGGCAGTAGCTTTCAGACTGAGGCACATAAATCCAAGGGGTTCTTAAGAAGGTTCACTGGGTTTTCGGAAGAAAATAGATAATAGAATGTATATATATACATAGTCACATTTTAAACTTTCATTTTGAATCCTTTATAATAACAATAATATCCAGTATTTACTCGGTATTAACTACACAATAAATATTATTCTAGGTTATTTACCTACATAGCTAATTTAACTTTTATACCAAATTTTCAAGTGAGGCATATTTTTTAACCATTTTAAAAGTGAGAAAACAAAGGCACAGAGTCTACTTTAAACCTCTGTATCCTGGGTCTAGAGATTCCACTCTTAACTTTTACACTATTTCAACTCTTTGTATGTAATCTTTGTATACAATAAGTATAACTCTCAGAAATACATTTACATATACTGGGACACATGCTCAAAATGTGTTTCACTTCTCTGATATCTCTTCCAGATCCCTGATCCCACAGTCATCCATTATGGACTGTCTTGCACATTAGAGCAGTTGCTCTCATTTCAGGTTACAAGATGGTGAAGACGTCATCCTCAAAGCAACAGTCTTCAGTCAGCAGCCCTAGGATGCTCAAACCCATATACCTACTTAAACCATATGATCATTCGTGCTGTCTGGGCTTTCTTTTCCACATTTAAACAAAAATCCATATATACTTACAATTTTCCACCTATTGCACTAATTGATAATAAAATAGTAGTGAAGCACTTAACAAATATTAAAACACCCTCTCTTTTATTATATCATTGGTAATATCAATTTCCATTTCTGATGTTAGTCTCATCAGTATGTGTACAGTATATTCTTTATGAATTTCTTTACACAGATACTGATATGAGCATTGTACAGCACAATAATTCTTTACTAAACTAATACCCCAATAGTTGAGAACTTTTGTGGGTTTTTTTCTTTTATCCTTATTTTTATTTTTTTTCTTTCCAACCTTCCTCAGTCAAGACTGGGTTTTTCGCGGCACCTGGGTATCTCAGTTGGTTAAGCATCTGACTCTTAGTTTCAGCTCAGGTCATGAACTCACAGTTGTGGGATCTAGAATTGGGCTCTGCACTGATGGTGCGGAGACTGCTTGGGATCCTTTCTCTCCCTCCCTCTCTCTCTCTCTCTGACCCTCTCCTGCTAGCTCACTTAGTATATCAAAATATATAAACATTTTTAAAAGAAGACTTGGTTTTTCAATCATGTATTTTATAGTTTTTGCATCCAACTTAAAGTCCACTTTAAATACACATACACATACACACAGCATTAATATCTAGTTCTCAAAATTATTGCCAGAATTAGAAGACATAAAGCATTTAATGTACCTAGTCCAATCCTTGGAATATAGTATGTATTCAATAAATGTTGGCTTCTTTTTATATTAATGTAGATCCTCTTTGTTATGGGCATTACTATACTGATATAGTGTCCATGTACAGTGTTTGGCACAGTATTTGGCATATATAAAAAACATTACCTACTATTATTATTATCATCATCATCACCGACATTACATATGCCCAGTAATGTCGCTAACACAGAGAAGAAAATATTTAAATACCTGGTATTTTTCTCTCCAAGTCCTATTTCCCTTCCTCTAACTTACAGCCCCACTCAACTCAAATACATAAGTAACTTATTAACTAATTCTAGCTCATTTTGAATCATAGCAGCTATATCTAAAGCAAATTTTAAACAAAGCATTAAAGAAGACTACATTTTAAAACACACAAGAAATAATACCATTATGTTATATGTTACTTTTTTTTTCCTCTTCCAACTTCTTTAAATGTGTAATGGTAACTTGGAGTTCAATCTTTATCTTTAGACAACTACTGAAGGCCCTCTAGACCCTGCCTATTATATACAACATAAAATGAAACACCTTTCATTGAATATATGGAAATATTTTTAATTTCACACACCAATTTACATCTATGAACCACTGTGAATCAGCTGCAGGCATCTCCAGGTGCCTACTTAGCCCCCATTTATTCCCACGAAGCTGCACTGAGCCATCCTAAAAGTGTTTGCTGGAAATTATCATAATGCAAGGCATGTTCTGCTGAGCAGGGGGCTGATTAAGTGGGTTCTATTATATTTTTGTGACCTGAGTTTCTCATCCCTTTCACTTCTGAAAAGTACTCTTTTTTTTACCCACTTGTTTATGACAGATAATTAGTAACTATCAGTTTTGTAATACTGGAAGACAGTAAAGTCAACTTCAGTCATTACAATTCTTTCATTCTGAAATAGCTTTGTTCTACAATGGATACAAACTTATTTGAGTGTGTCACTGGGGAAGGGGAGTGTTGACTCCTTAATAAAACAATTGTGTAAATTGTGTCCTAATCCTCCTGATCCATACATGTTAGAATAGGCTTCGGGAAGAGTAAGAAGTGCTTTACTGTGATTTTATGAAAAGCATCAGTGATTCACTGCTGTGTAACAAGCAGTACAAAAAACCTCAGTGCCCTACAGTAATGGGCATTTATTCAATTTAGAGTGGGCTCAGTTGGATGGCTCTATGCTGCAGGTTGCTTCTGTGTTTGTGTCATGTGTTTCTCTTCCTATTTGGGCCAAGAGGATCCCTGGAGCGTATTCTTCTCATGGTACAAACAGAGGCCAAAAAAAAGAAAAAAAAAAGCAGGTGAAAAAATAATGTGTTGCTTACTAGGACCTGGATTCAGATGGCACACTTTAGCTGAGCCCCAGACTAAAGGGTCAGGGAAGTCCACTCAGCTTCTGGAAGGAAGAAAAGTAACATAAAAAAGGGCATAGAAACAAGAAAAGATAAAAGAATGCAGGCCAACGATTCAATCTACCTCAGAGAGTAATTGCCAACAATTCAAGGAACCTCTTTTATTTTTCCTTAATTTTCTTTCCTTTCTTTTATTTTCATCCTGTTCTATTTTCTTAATAATCTATTTTTTTTCTAAGATGAAATTCACATTTTCTGTGCGGTTGTATAGAGAGTATATTTGGATGTCTGATCATCCACTCCAGATTTATTTCTTCTAGAAAGTATTACTTGACAGCTCAACCTTTGACAAGTCCATCATTTGTGCACTAGTGTTGGCCTGCATTTCCCCAATCTAATAATTATATTAATGAAGATGATAAGAAATAATATTGGATAACATTTGTTGAGCTCTCAGTATTTACTGGAAACTTCACTAAACCTCATATGTATGATTTCATTTTATTATTTGAAAAAACCTTTGACATTGGTATTATTAATTCATATTCCCATTTTACATATGCAGAAGCAAATGCAGAGAGGTTAATAAAGTTCCCAACCTCCCACAATTAGAAAATGCCACAGCTCAGATTCAAGTCTACATCTGTCTAAACATGGAACTTCTTTCCTACAGTATCCTGCTACCTGCTATGCAGTAAGCATGCAACATTAGAATCACCCATTTATTTTCTCCTTTATTAATGCTCAAGTCCCTCAAGAAATGGGACTATACAAGTTTTTAAATGTGATTTTTATCAATAAATTGTGTGATACACTGAATAATGGGCTGCTCAAAGATATCCACATCCTAATTCTCAACCAGAACCAGTGAATACATTATTTTTTTTTAATTTTTTTTTCAACGTTTATTTATTTTTGGGACAGAGAGAGACAGAGCATGAACGGGGGAGGGGCAGAGAGAGAGGGAGACACAGAATCGGAAACAGGCTCCAGGCTCTGAGCCATCAGCCCAGAGCCTGACACGGGGCTCGAACCCACGGACCGCGAGATCGTGACCTGGCCGAAGTCGGACGCTCAACCGACTACGCCACCCAGGCGCCCCAGAATACATTATTTTAATTGGTCAAAGGACATTACAGATGTGATTAAGTAAAGGATCTTGAAATGAAGAGATCATTCTGGATTATCTGTGTGGTCCCAGTGTAATCACCTTGGGTCCTTAAAGAGGGTGAGGAGAGGGTAAGAGTTCCCAATAGTAAATGAGATGATGGAAGCAAGAGGTTTCATCCTTCAAGTGAGGCAAGGAAGGGACCATGGACGAATGAATGCAGGCAGTCTCTAGCAGCTGAAAAAGGTAAGGAAAAGGACTACCTCCTGAAGCTTCTAGAAGACACGGAGCCCTATCAACACCTTGACTTTAGTCCTCTGACCTCCAGAACTTTCAGACACTAAATTTGTGCATTTTAAAACCACAATTTTTATAGTAATTGGTTACGGCAGAAATGAGAAATTAATACAAGCTCAATGAAAGGGGAGATTTTGCTATTTTATACCCTACTGTACTATCAATGATTACACCTGACTTAGACACAATCCTTCCAAATTTGTTGAATAAATAAATGAGTGAGAAGTGAAAGATTAATGACTTACAGAATACAATCATCAGGTTCCCAATTGGAAAAGAAACTTAAATGTTGGTTAGGAGAATTTAGATATACCAATTTTGAGAGGAAGTCTCAGAATACTCAAAGTTGTCCAAACTCTTCTGTGAAATTGCTTTATAGTTTATAACTCCATACCAAAAATTTAATTTTTAAAAATGTCTATATCTCTTGAAAAGCTTTGCAATAGTCTTTCAATAAGTGCATCAAGAAAGGGTTTTAAGTTTTGTGATAGAATTTTTCATTTTCCTATTTATGTATGTATGTAAGTATGTATGTATGTATTTTGAGTTTATTCATTTATTTTGAGAGAGTGAGAGAGTGCATGAGCAGGGGAGGATCAGAGAGAGAGAAAGAGAGAGAGAGAGAGAAAGAGAGAGAGAGAGAGAGAGAGAGAGAGAGAATGAGAGAGAATCCTAAGCAGGCTCCATGCTGCCCAGTCCCATAAGCCAGGAGATCGTGATCTGAGCCAAAATCAAGAGTCCTATGCTTAACTGACTAAGCCACCCAGGCTCCCCTCATTTTAGTATTTACACTGCTCTAATTTTATATGACAGAGAAAACACCAGTTCCCATAACAAAACAACATGTTGTTTCAAAGAATTCTGGCCAAGTAAATCAACACACAGATTGCATCAAAAAAAAAAAAAAAAACATGAGTCAGAGAAAGAAAATATGGTAGGGTTCCTTTTTGAATTTTGTCTTTTGGAGTTAAAAACTTTTACAATTAACATTAGAAACAGCTACAAAGAAAATACTTAACCATACTGATATAAGAGACAAATCAATGATTGTAAATATAATCAGATAAAAAACAAAATTCCATTCACTATTTATTTTCTTATTTAAGTTAAAAATCTAAGTTCAGGGGCGCCTGAGTGGCTTAGTCGGTTAAGTGGCCGACTTCGGCTCAGGTCATGATCTCGCGGTCTGTGAATTCGAGCCCCATGTCGGGCTCTGTGCTGACAGTTCAGAGCCTGGAGCCTGTTTCAGATTCTGTCTCCCTCTCTCTGACCCTCCCCCGTTCATGCTCTGTCTCTCTCTGTCTCAAAAATAAATAAACGTTAAAAAAAATTTTTTTAAATAAAAAAAATAAAAAATAAATAAAAATCTAAGTTCAGGTTCTAGACCATATATATTTTTAAAATGCTTTTCTAAAACCATTTTTACATTACCCACAATAGATATGATATAGAATACTTTTATTCGGTACCAGGCCAAGGGCTTTTATATGAGTAATTTAAGATCTCTCTTCTTCACACAGGTATGTGCATAAATGCACGCGCGCACACGCACACGCACGCGCGCGCACACACACACACACACACACATAAAACTAAGCTCAGGACACTTATATGACTTGTTCAAGGACGTACAATAACAAATGGTAAGTATGCCTTTTTTTATTGTGACAATGTCATTTCCTTGAAGAACAAATTACTGGAATTAGCATTGTTCTATTTTGTGCAGTTTGGAGAGATAGCATTAAGAGTCAGCTATGTAACTAAAAAATTATACCATTATTATTCCAATTTGAATGAAATAATCTCTTAAAGGACTTTCAATTGGTCTCCAAAAGGTCATGTCTAGAGAGTTCAGTGCACATTCAGTCATGATGTAAATGTCACAAATCCTGTTTCCCAACTCATCATATAAAAAAGTAAAATGGAATGAAATTTAAATTTGAGAGACTCCCATATTTTATTTATTGTCAGCCAAATTAGATTTTAAACTCCTTGACCATAAAGATTATGTCACAACAGTTTGTATCTCCCTCACACATTTTTACATAAGCAATCATGTAAGTTCAATGATATATTCTGCTTTCTGTACTTAACATATATTTTAAAATATTAATGGTTCATTGCCATTTTTAATGATCACATAACCCATTACATAACTGTCCCACACTAAACACTTTCCTCCTTACAAGAACATAGAATATTGCCCAATTAACTACTCATAATAAATACTTCATGTATTCAGAATATGTTTTTATTTGTAGTTGATTGTTCTATCTTGTATTATTTGGGGATAAGGGACTGACTACCTGTTACAAGCTGCTATCCAGTGGCAAAGAATAAGGCATTTTGATGGCTCCTTACTATATTGCCAAATTGCTTTCTCTTTTAATTGGGCCAATTGATACAGCCATTAGTAATAAATGAATATTGAATTTTTCAGCACCTTTTACAGCTGGGGGTATTAATCTTGTTAATTTGAGAGATGAAAAACAGTACTTCCTAATTTATTTGATTGCTTGCAAGGCTGTGTTATTAAGTAATATTTATAGTTCATTTTTATTATAAACTCAATACACACTAATGAGAGAAAAACTTGAAGATATAGAGAATTATAGCAAAAATAATTAAATCTCCCATAATCCTATTACTCAGAAGTTACTACTGTGAATATTGTGAAGCATATCCTTCTAACTCACCAAATATTATGTATGTCTATACCTAGATCTATGGCTGTATCTATCTTTTTATACCTATATTCATCTACTTATAACACGTGTAATTTGAAAATATACTGGAATCACATTTTGCATAAATATTTGTATAACTATCGGAACATATTAATGTAGTTTCTCTGTAACTGTTCTATGAAATGTATATAGCTGCTTTGCATCTCGGTGAGAGTGAGCAGAATATTTCAACTGAGTGGCTTTCTGAATAATAGATTAGAGAAGGCTTGGCAATTGTAAACAGCTTAATAGTATGTGGAATAGTCCCCACCTGTGTGCACACTCTCTCCTGCTCTCTCTCTCTCTTTCTCTGATATATAGATATAGATTTCTACACAGATATAGATACACATACATGTAGCTATTAAAAAGAGAAAGATACATTCTAAGTGTGAGGGTTTTAATTTTAAATTATTCAAGTATTTTCTGGAATGGTCATGGCATACCATGGCATGTATGTTTATGCATTGAAATATTTCTGAAACAATAGTGGAATATCTCCAGGAAGTGAGGCCAAGTAGGCAAGATAAGTAAAGAACTTTTACATATTGCTTTCCAGCTTTCTTTACATATTATTTTTACAATTGTTTTTATATTGGAATGTGTTCTATATTTTTCCTTTGAGACTTAAATTGGTTTTATCATACTACTTGGTTCATCACAGGCTACTATAACTGGTCCATAATGGCCAGTTTTCAAATGTACTGGATACAGAGGCCACTTACTACACTAATAAAATGTTACCCAAAGATTACCTCCACTTATGTACTACTCCTTAACTGAACCCTCAATATCCCAGACCCAAAACACCATTCTTTTGAATCTTATATACTCCTTGATTTAATCATAATATGGTTTTAACAACCATATATTGTTTGTCTTTCTTACTTCTGAATTTCTTAAATTGACACAAAGGGTATCACAGTATGGGTAGTTTTCTAAACTTTTTTCACACAGTATTATGCTACGTAAGATTTAACCATGCTATTGCACATTTTCATTGCACTATAATATTCTGGGCTTTTTCACTACAATACGATTTATTTTCCCATCTTCCTAATAATGAGCATTTTACTGACTTTGCTTTTGTTATTACAAACAATGCGTCACCTGGAGAAACATGACCAAGGATTTCTCTTAGGTATAAGCCGAAAATGTAATTGCTATTTCTTAAGGTAGTCAAATGTTCACTTTTATAAGGATATGTTAAAATAGTCTCCAGAGCAACTGCAAAAATTTACATGTCTTAAATCAATAGAAGAGACACTATTCATCCATGTCTAAGCCCATACCTGGTAAGGTAAAAAAATTCACATTTGTGCCAACTGCATCAATGTTAAATAGCATGTCTTTGTGTTTTAAATTTCCCTGATTTTTAAGAAGCACAAGTAAGCATAAAGGCAGATCCTATTAAAACAAAATGCAAAAGAGGAAACAAAACACATAAGATAGGAAAGTAATAAATTCAACTCCTTTAAAAAAAGTCATAACACAAGCCATAGATTGATAGAAAATATTCATAAAACATAATAAAAGCCAAGTTAATATAAATCATTTAAATCAACAAGAAGAAAATAAACAACCTGATGGAAAATGTGGGCAAAATATAGGAGCAGACATTTCACAGAAGAAATGCAAATGCCCAATAAACTGTGAAAGAAGAAATTTATTTTAGAATAATCAAAATTTATAAATATCATTTAACTGAAAAAAAAATCAAGAGAAAAAAAAGGTTAAATGTAGGGGGATTTAAAGAGAATGGTCTCAATCTCTCAGTGAGTGCTCTAAAAAGATTTGTCTTACAAAATACCCACACACTGAGGAGGGACGGAGATGCAACCTTAATTCCAACACTTCCTACACCATATCTTCCTCCTCACACTTCTTACCACTTCCATTTGAATTTTTGAAATATATAGGTCATTCCTAACAACCATGGGCCTATTCATTTAAATAAATTCCCTTAACTGGCTTGATTTCCCTTGGCATTTGGCGTTGGTGAAAGGAGCTGAAGAACTGCACTGCCATTTTTTCTCCAAAGCCCTGTGAATAGGCAGCCCTGAACTTGGAGTAAGGAAGAGCTTATGAATATGTTATTTTGAGGCAGGTGAAGAGGCCACAATTAAGAGAAAACCAAAGGACAAAGAAAGAATTGAACACAAGCCTTGCTTTTTGATCATTAATGTTACTGCCTTTTCCTCCCTTTTAAATGATTTTTTTTTAAATAGGCTTTGACAGTATACCATATTCTTTGAGACTGTATTTATACCATTTTGTCATTGACACATTCTATTCTGCTTAAGAAAGGTAAATTTTACCCAGGGGAGAATTCTTTTAAATTGAGGTTTTTCTATTTGAGGAAGAAACCTATTATTGAAATTCTAAAAGCCAGAAAGTTATCATTTAACTGGTGAATTTCAGAGCAATTCAGTTTTTTTTCTTTCTTGAATTGCAGTTTCCCCCAGTATGAGTTAACTTTAGGTGAAATTTTCTTACTAACTTTGAAGTGATATTTTTCTTAAGTATTTTGGAGGAGACAGGTGTTCATTTATTAAATATGATAAAATAAATATATATGTGAAATATTTACCTACCTTAATTAAACATGCTTTTTCTAAGTTTTCATTTTTGTACATATATCTATATGTGTACATGCATGAGTATGTATATATGTGTATGGATATGTGTGTATTTATGTATTTGTATACATACACACACATAAATTAGTTATGCTGTTTTCAAAGGTAGATTTCTCTTGCCCCCTTCCCCAAGGACCATGGACCTCACTGAATAATCAGAAATCTACATTTCCTTTAATTATTTCTCAGAACTGTATAAAAATGTATGACTGTAACATAATCTAGGGAATTATGTTACAGTCATATGTACAGTCATATATTACAGTTACTCTTCCTCGTATGGTGAGAGAATATTCCTTATTTTCTGAAGGTTAGTGTATCCTGATTATTAAGAATAGCTAGCCTTAGTCAAGATATATTAAGTGGAAATTTACCAAATTAAAAAATTGTTTATGGGGCGCCTGGGTGGCTAGGTCGGTTAAGCATCTGACTCTCAATTTCAGTTCAGGCCATGATCTCATGGCTCATGAGTTCAAGCCCCACATCACGTTCCGTGTTTACAGCACAGAGCCTGCTTGGGATTCTCTGTCTCCCTCTCTCTCTGTCGCTCCCCCACTCACTCCGGCTCTCTCTGAAAACTAATTAAATAAACATTTTTTAAAGTTATTTATAATTGTAGCCCCAGGAAATAACCCCAAATTCGTTTGCCATTTTTTTTCAGAACATGTATCACTTTCTAATTACAGTGTGCGTGTGCATGTGTGTGTGTGTGTGTGAGTGTATGTGCGCACGTGTGTGTGTGTGTGTGTGTATATAATTTACTTAATTATATACATACTGTTTATTTTCTATTCTCCTTTCCCTGAAGACTGACTGTAGGCTCAAAAATGTCAGGTTTTTTGTTTTCTTTACTGATGTGTCTCAAATCTCAGTTCTGTGCTTAGTAAATACTGGTTGAGGAGCACCTGGGTGGCTCAGTTGGTTAACATGGGACTCTTGATTTTGGCTCAGGTCATGATCTCAAAGTTCAAGAGGTGGAGCCCCACATGTACTGTCAGTTCAGAGCCTGCTTGGGATTCTCTCTCTCTCTCTCTCTCTCTCTCTCTCTCTCTCTCTGTCCCTCCCTTGTTGGCTCTTTCTCTGTCAAAATAGATGAATAAATATTTAAAATACATACATACATACATACGGTTGAATTACTGACATCATCCTACTTGGTGTTTGAAGGAGTAGCATAAGCAGAAACCCAGGACTCCAGCCTGGGTTTGAAGTTGTCTGTTACATCCTAGTTTTATGATTTGGGGCAAATTATATGATCTCTATGACGTCTAGTTTCTGCATACATAAAATAGGGATAATATTGCCTACTCAGAATATCTAATCTATAGAAAGCACCTGATAAGTGATAGACATTGGTTAGCTGACAATCATGTTCATTTGGTAGTTAAGTAAAGCTGAGGTATTGTCTGAAATCAAGAGCATTTGATCCTTTGTCTTCTTGGACCCCTCTGCAAGGCTAAGTGGCTCATTTCTGGGTCATTTCTCAAACGCTCATTTCCCAATGAGCACTTCATACTTGCCATATGCAAATAAGCATCCTCCATGCCCACACAATCCTAACTTCTTTCCCCCTTTATTTTCTGTTTAGCACTTCCTACCATATAACAACAGCAACAACAACAAATCATTTTATTCCTTTTGTGTATAATATATATTCACCCCACCCCTTCCTATAATGTGCACATTCTTTGAGACCAAAAGGTTTCATGTAGTTTACAGCTATATCTTCAGCTCCAAGAAAATGACACATAGCTGATGCCCAACAAATCTGTAGTACATAAAGCATGATATTTATACAGAAATGGAAATTTAGGCACAAAGAAATTAAATAATTTCCTCAGGGACTTCTAGTTAATAAGGGGCAGATGTAGGATTCAAATATAAGTAGTTTTTTTCTTGTCTCTGTTATGTCAGCATCCCTCTTCTAACCTAAGAGATTCAACATACTTTTTTTTTTTTGTTAACTTCATGTCAGTGTTACACAGAACAAACTTGAGGAAACACTGTGCTGTGTCACACTGACTATTTTTCATCTATATTTGTTACAAGACTTAGTTGTTGCAAACTGTTATTCATATAAAGTTTTTTATTCTAGGGGCGCCTGGGTGGCGCAGTCGGTTAAGCGTCCGACTTCAGCCAGGTCACGATCTCGCGGTCCGGGAGTTCGAGCCCCGCGTCAGGCTCTGGGTTGATGGCTCGGAGCCTGGAGCCTGTTTCCAATTCTGTGCCTCCCTCTCTCTCTGCCCCTCCCCTGTTCATGCTCTGTCTCTCTCTGTCCCCAAAATAAATAAAGTTTTTTATTCTATTCCATGACTGAGATGGTTAATTTTACCCTAAAATCTTTACCTCCTGTCAAAATTAGAACCCATTGAATTTTAGCTGGGAAAAAAAGAACATAAAAAAATTTATTTCCCACCTTACAGTGTGTACATTTGACCAAACTCTGGCGAATGAGATGAAATTGAAAATGGTCTGTGCAACAACTTCCATTCAGTGTCTTGTAAAGGAGGTGACTTGCCTTTCTCCTTCCTGGCGGCTGCAATTCAGAGATAATGGTTGGAGCCAGGGCAGCCATGTTGGACATGAGAATAACTGGTGAGCGGGGGCATGTGAGCAGAACAAAGCTAGAAGCAACTTGGATCTGAAAGCAATAACTCAATAATAGCCCTAGACATGGAGTTTATCTGGAATCTTCTGTGAGAGAAACATGTTCCTCTCATGCTTAAGGTATTGATATTTAAGGTTTTCAGTGCTGTGTAGCTTAAATGAATCCTAAACCAATATAATTTCTAACATGTATTTTTGCATCCTGATAGCTAGAAAAATACCCTCCTTCCACAGTAACTACTGTGTGTGAAGGATGAAATATTTTACTAACAGCTGTTTGCTAGAAGATCATTTCTAATAATCTTTTAAGACTCTAACAGTCAAATATTTGTGTCAAGGAAGTAAATTATAAATTCAACAAGCTATCTTTATTTTCCTCCCCAAAGGATTCTTAAACAGAAAAACCAATGCTGTTATAGTTACATTTTTGGTTATTTTAAATTTTCACACATTTTTTTCCCAGTGTGTTAATTACCCCTTAGGGATGTTAGGATTATAGAAGCAATGCAGACTATACATGTTCATGAAACTAAGTAAAATAATTGTGAGTATCAGAAAGGTCCTATTGTTCAAATATTACACTGATTTTGTCTCAAATTTTGTTAGATTCAATGATCAATTACACCTACAATATGTTATTGTGCTTTACAATTATTGTTTTGAGTTTTACACGGAGTTGGTATTGCCATGGGTATGCTTTATTACATTTCTTCAAAATGGCTATGCATTTCCATCCACACTGGACATCTGTGTTGCTGCAAAGTACTTGTTGGTGAGGCTATCACCAAAGGAAAATTTTGTTCATATTTGTACCCTGAAAATTAGGATCATTAATCAATTCCCATGTAAAATTATTTAAGTTCCAACCTTCAGACATTTCAGGAGTCCTCAGACATGTGTTTCAGAGGGGTGGCTGGAAGTATAACTTCAATAATACTCGTTTATTGCCTTATTGCACTGCTAACACTTGCAAGCACTGTGATGAATAAAAGAGATAAGAGAAGACATCTTTGCTTTGTTTCAGATCTCAAAGTAAAAGCATTCAATCTTCACAAGAAAGTAAATGCTGGTTGTAGACTTTTTACACTTTTTTTTTTTTACCAATTTGAGGAAGTTTCTTGCCTATTTTTATTTATTTCCTAAAACATAAACAGGTGCTTATTTTTGTCAAATGTTTATTCTGTATTGATGATACAATCATGCACTTCCTTCCTTAGCCTATTAATATAAAAAATAAATTTAACTGACTTTTAAACATTGCATTTCTGAAATAAACCCCTCTTGGTCATAATGCATCATTCTAAAATGTGTTTTCTAACACATTCTAAGTTCTATTTTCTAATACTTTGTTGAGACCTATTTTATGTTGCCTGCTATTTAAGCTCTGAAAATAAATTCTTCCTGTATTTACTCCAGTTCTATAATTGTTTGTGATTAAAAAGACAGTCCAGTCCCACTGATTACATTATGGTCAGATGCATTATCCTGAGCAAAACATTTTTACACTAACAGATTTCAATTTCACAATGTTTTTCCTTCTTTTTTTAATTTCAGTGTTCTATATATGATTTATGAATGTAAAGCTAAAATCTTTTGCTTCTATATATTATTTTTAGATAAATACTTGTATGTGGCATGATGTAAGCTTCAAGATTTACCCATCTTTTCCCAAATATTTACTTATTATGCCCATGCCATTTGTTAAAAAAGACTTTACTTTCCCTGGGGTACCTGGGTGGCTCAGTCGATTAAACGCTCAACTCTTGATTCAGCTCAGATAATGATCTCACAGTTCATGAAACTAAGCCCCACGTCAGGCTCTGTGCTGACAACATGGAGCCTGCTTGGGATTCTCTCTTTCTCTTACCCTTCCCCTCCCTGCTCATGCTCTCTCTCTCTCTACGTAAATAAACATTAAAAAAAAGTCTTTGCATTCCCATTGAGTACCCCTGACACCTTTATTAAAGCTTAACAAACGCTCATGCATATGGTCAACTGATTTTTGACAAGCGTGCCGAGACAATTCAATGGGGAATAAATAGACTTCCAATAAATGGTACTGGGACTACTGAATATCATATGCAATAGAACAAAGCCAGAACCTTACCTCATACCATGTACAAAATTTAAATAAAAATGGATCAAAGACATAAATATATGAGCTGAAACTATAAAAGGTACAGAAGAAAACACAGGCATTTATCTTCATGTCCTTGGATTGGGAAACTGTTTCCTGGATATGACAACAAATGTACAAGCAACAAAGGAAAAAATAGGTTAAACTGAACATTATTAGAAGTAAAAACTTTTATGATTGAAATAACACTATTAAGACCGTGAAAAGATATACTACAGAATAGGAGGAAGTATTTGCAAATCATATACCTGATAAGGGCTTATACTTAGAACATATGAAGTACTATTATAATTCAATAATATAAAAACAAACACAATTTAAAATGGAAAAAGGAAGGTATCTGGGTGGCTTGTTCAGTTGAGTATCTGACTCTTGATTTCAGCTCACGTCATAATTTCACAGTTTGTGAGATCAAACCCTCCATCAGGCTCGACTCGATAGCATAGAGCATGCTCGGGATTTTCTCTCTCCCTCTCTCTGCCCTTCCCCCACACATGTGCACTCTCTCAAAATAAACACATTAAAAAACAAAAAATAAAACAAAATGTAAAAAAGATATGAATAGACAGTTACCTTAACAAAGATTAACAAATGGCAAATAACATACAATATTCTCAACATATTTAGCCATCAGAGAAAAATACATATCAAATCCACAATACTATTTCACACCAACAAGATAACTAAAATAAAAAAGACAATGAGGGTGTGTAGAAATTAGAGTCCTCATATACTACTGGTGGGAAAGTAAAATAGAGCAACCACTTGGGAAAACAAACTATAATTCCTCAAATGATAAAACAAGAGTTACCACATGCACGACCTACCAATTCCATTACTAATTATATTCAAGAAAATGAAGATATATCCACACACACACACACACAAAAACTGTATATGGATGTCCACATCTGCATTGTTATAACAGGCCAAAACTGAAAACAACACAAATGTCCATCAATGAATAAATGAATACAACATGGTATAGCCATACAGGGAAATACAATAAAACCTTAGATTGAGAGTAACTTGTTCTGTGAGTGTTCTGCAAGATGAGCAAACACTTCTAATAAATTTTAACATGATAAATGAGCCATGTCTTGCAATACAATAGTACGTGATGCTGAACATCACATGATCACAACTGAGCCAATGGTTCTTGAAATTGCCTTGATGTACAAGTACTTTGGATTACAAGCATGTTTCTGGAATGAATTATGCTTGCAAACCAAGGTTTCACCATGTTATTCAGCAATCAAAATAAATGAGGTACTATTCCATGCTGTAGCATGGATGAATCTTGAAAACATCACTTTAAGTAAAAGAAGCCAGGCTCAAAAATTATACACATCTGTACGATGTGTATGGAATAGGCAAATTTATAGAGATAGGAAGTTTCATAAATAAGTAGTTGTTTAGGGAGGTTGGGGTAATTGCAGGTGATAGCTAAAGGGAGCAAAATTTCTTTTAGGGATAATCAAAATGTTCCTAAATTGATTGTGGTGATGACAGCACAGCTATGTGAATATATTAAAAACCAATGCATTGTATGTTTTAAATGGGTGAACTATATACACTGCATTACTTTACTATGGTGTTTTAACAAATTGCCCACAAATATAGTGGCTTAAAACTACATAAGTTTATTCTCTTACAGCCATGGAGGCCAACTGGCTAATTGGCCTCACTTGGCTAATTTCAAAGTGTAGACAAGACTCATTTCTTCTGTAGACTCTACAGGACAATCTATTCCCTACCTTTTAGAAGCTATCTGTATCTCTTAACTTACGGATGTTGTCTCCATCTTCAGAGTACATCACTCCAATCTCTGCTTCCATTGTAACAGGCTCTTCTCTCTGACTTTAACTCTACTGCCTTCTCTTTTAAGGACCCTTGTGATTTCACTGGGCTCACCAGGATAATCCATCTTAATTTAGATCAACAAGATCTCTTTCATCAATTAACTAACATATTTACAAGTCATAGGGATTATGATATCAACATCTTTGGGGTCTATTTCTCAGCCTAACTTATATGATATATAAATTATATATTAATAAACTGTGTTTGTTTTTTTTTAAGAAACAAAATTTAATTGACTCTATATATGAGGGTCTATTTTTTGACTCTGTTGTATTCCACTGTTATAACTGTCTCTCCTTGAACCAAACTATTTAACTTTTTGCATTCTATATATAAAAGATTTAGTCACAACGTATTTTCCTTTCTATATATTGCTAGAGTTCATTGGCTAATATTTTCTCATGCATCATAGATCTTTCTTGCATCACCTTTGCTAGGTTTTAGAATTAATGTTACACTGATCACATAAAATGATTTGGAAATAGCCCACTCTCCCTTTAATTTCTATAAGTTTATGTAAACTTTGTAAACTTATGTAAACATTATCTTTGATTAAAAACAGTTTCATGCTTTTGTATTTCATCCATAAGAAAATTATAAATATTGAAACAGCATCTGACAATAAAAGAATATAGATTTAAATAACTAAGAGAGAGGGTTAAGATGGCTCCTCCCCCCAGACAGCTAGATAAATATCAAATCATGCTGAACACCCAAGAAATTAACCAGAAGTCTTAGAGAACAAAGCTGCACATCTACAAACAGAAAAAATGACCCACGGAAGGTACACACTACAGAGAGTTGATTGGTGGAGAAAAGGGCCATGGGCACCGCAGGAAGCCCTGATCACATAGAGTAGCTAGACAGAGAGACAGACAGAGAGAGGGGAAAAAAGTGAAAACACATACAGGGGACTACATAAGAAAGCTTTCCCCAAAAACATTGGGAAAAAGGAGAAGGTTTCAATACCACCATTTTTTTTATAAACAGTGGAGTACAGATCTCAGCCCCTGGCCCCTTCCTAAGTTGAGGAAGCAAGACAGATCCCCGGGTGCTGGCAACAGCCTGAGGAGCCCCTGGGTCAGAGGAGGAGAAGTGGTTTCCCTGCTTGCAGTGCATTTGGTAGAGGTGATACTGCCTCTCCACACACAAAAGACTCTGTAGGCACCATAAAGCTTCCCCGTTCACCAGTACAGGAACAAAGACACCACCTGAGGGCAGCAAATCCTAGTAACAGCTATGTGTTGTGATTTACCATAAACTCCAAGCTGCTATTACTGCTCTGTCAAGAAACTGTTTTCTGGGATAAGCCAGCACCAGCCACAATGTGGCAAGACCATCCCCCAGAGGATCAATATGGGTCTGAGCCTAGGGGTCTCTGAAATGTGGGCTTTTGAAACACAGCCACACATGAGATAAAATATAGGAGTGCTGTACCACTTGGCAGCTCCATCAAAGACATGGTAAAGGTAGGAATCTGACAGAAGCTGGGGACACAGGAGGGGTGATTGTTTTCACATCTGTGACAGCAGGAACAACTTGCTCCAGACACTAGAGAGTCGGGTATAGCTTTTCTCATCCCTAGCCCACTAGCACTGTTGGACCTCAGTGAGCCAAACAGCACCACCAAGTGGAGAAGAGAGCCGCTACGCTAAGCCCCGCCCCTCCCTGCACCCTCCAGGCATATCTCCATTAGGGCAAGTGGACCTGAGAATCAGAGCAGCAGGCTCCTCCCTCAAAAGACCATCACAAACCCCTTGCTCACAAGTCTATTGATCACAGAGTGCTGCACAGCTTCAACTCTAGGGGAAACAGGATACAGCTTCTTTTGGGGTTTTTGTTTGTTTCTGTTTTTTTTTTCTTCTTGGATAAACAGCTATTTTTTTAATTTATTTTATTTATTTATTTTTATGTATTTATTTTTAATATACTTTATTGTCAAATTGGTTTCCATACAACACCCAGTGCTCATCAAAATAAGTGCCTTCCTCAATGCCCATCACCTACTTTCCCCTCTCTCCCACCCCCCATCAATCCTCAGTTTGTTCTCTTTATTTAAGAGTCACTTATGGTTTGCCTCCCTCCCTCCCTGTTTGTAACTTTTCCCCCTTCCCCCTCCCCCATGGTCTTCTGTTAAGTTTCTCAAGATCCACACATGAATTAAAACGTATGGTATCTTTCTCTGACTGACTTATTTCACTTAGCATAATACCCTTCAGTTCTGTTCACATTGCTGCAAATGGCCAGCTAATTTTTTTTAATTTTCATTTTTTTTTATCTTTTTTTTCCTTTTTCTATCAAGCTTCTCTTAGCAAGCAAATAAAACACACCTATAATCTAGCTTCCTTCCTTTATTCATTTATTTTTTTAATTTAATTTTATTTTATTATTTTTCCCTTCAAAATAACAAAACAGAGGAATTAAACTCAAAAGAAAGAACAGGGGGCGCCTGGGTGGTGCAGTCAGTTAAGCGTCCGACTTCAGCCAGGTCACGATCTCGCGGTCCGTGAGTTCGCGCCCCGCGTCGGGCTCTGGGCTGATGGCTCAGAGCCTGGAGCCTGTTTCCGATTCTGTGTCTCCCTCTCTCTCTGCCCCTCCCCCGTTCATGCTCTGTCTCTCTCTGTCCCAAAAATAAATTAAAAAAACGTTGGAAAAAAAAAAAAAAAGAAAGAACAGGAAGAAATGATGGCCAGAGATTTAATCAACAGAGATAGAAGTAAGATGTCTGAACTAGAATTTAAAACAGCAATTATAAGGATTCCAGCTGGGCTTGAGAAAAGCATAGAAGACACTAGAGAATTCCTTACTTCACAGATGAAAGAGCTAAAATCTAGTCATGACAAAATTTAAAATGCTATAACAACAAAGATACAAACCCAAAGTATGTCATAACAGCAAGGATGGATGAATCAAAGGAAGAAATTAGTGATACAGAAGAAAAAAATTCTGAGAAACAACGAAGCTGGAAAAAAGAGGGAAACTAAGGTAATGGATCATGAAGGTAGACTCAGTAACTTACCAAAATGTGATATTCTTACCATAGAAGTCCCAGAAGATGTAGAGAGAGAAAAAGAGGCAGAGGATTTATTCAAACAAATTATAGCTGAAAAATTCCCTAATCTGGGGAAGGACACAGATATCTAAATCCAAGAAGCACAGGGAACTCCCATTAAATTCAATAAATGCTGGCCATTACCAAGGCATATCATGGTAAATTCACAAAATACACAGACAAGGAAAGATTCCTAAAAACAGAAAAGGAAGACAGATCAGGTTGGCAGCAGATCTGTCTACAAAAAATGGCAAGCCAGAGATAATGGCAGGATATATTCAATGTGCTGAATGGGAAAAATATGCAGCCAAGAATACTTTATCCATTAAGGCTGTCATTCAGAATAAAGAGAGAGAGATAAAGAGTTTCCCAAACAAAAAACTAAAGGAGTTCATGACCACTAAAACAGCCCTGCAAGAAATATTAAGGGGGACTCTTTGAGTGAGGGGAAAAAGACCAGAAACAACAAAGATTAGAAAGGAACGGAGAACATTACTAGAAACACCAACTTCACAGGTAACACAATGGCACTAAACTCATGTCTTTCAATAATTACCCTGAATGTAAATGGACTAAATGTTCCAATCAAAAGATATAGGGTATTACAATGGATTAAAAACAACAACAAAACAAAACAAAACAAAACAAAACCAAGATCAATCCTCATCAAAATACCACCAGTATTTCTCACAGAGCTAGCTCACAAAATCCTAAAATTTGTATGGAGCCACAAAAGAGCCTGAACAGACAAAGCAATCACGAAAAAAGAAAAAGAAAAACAAACAAAAAAACTGGAGGCATCACAATTCCCAATTTCAAGCTATATCACTAAGCTGTAATCATTAAAACAGTATGGTCATGGCACATAAAAAGGCACATAGATCAATGGAACAGAATAGAAAACCTAGAAATAGACCCACATAAAAAGGCACATAGATCAATGGAACAGAATAGAAAACCTAGAAACAGACCCACAACTATAGAGTCAACTAATTTTCAACAAAGCAGGGAAGAATATTGAATAGAAAATAAGAGTCTCTTCAACAAATGTTGGAAAACCTGGATGGCAACATGCAGAAGAATGAATCTGGACCACTTTCTTACACCATACACAAAAATAAATTCAAAATGGATGAAAGACCTAAATGTGAGACAGGAAATCATCAAAATCCTAGAGGAGAACACAGACAGAAATCTTTTTGATCTCAGCTAGAGCAATTTCTTACTAGACATATCACTGGAGGCAAGGGAAATAAAAGCAAACATGAACTACTGGGACTTCATCAAGATAAAAAGCTTATGTACAGTGAAGGAAACAATCAACAAAGCTAAAAGGCAGTCTAAGGAATGGGAGAATATATATGCAAATGGCATTTCTAATAAAGGGGTAGTATCCAAAATCTACAAAGAACTTCTCAAAGTCAAACGCAAAAAGCAAATAATCCAGTTAAGAAATGGGCAGAAGACATAAATACACATTTCCAAAGAAGATATCCAGATGGCTAACAGACCCATGAAAGATACTCAACATCACTCATCATTAGGGAATACAAATGAAACCACAATGTGATACCACCACACCTGTCAGAATGTCTAAAATTAACAACACAAGAAACAGCAGGTATTGGCCAGGATGTGGAGAAAGGGGAACTCTCTTGCACTGCTGGTGGGAATGCAAACTGATGCAGCCACTCTGGAGAAGAGTATGGAGGTTCCTCAAAAAAAACTAAAAATGGAATTACTATACAATCTAGCAATTGCACTACTAGGTATTTACTGAAAGGATACAAAAATATAGATGTGAAGGGATACATGCACCCCTGTGTTTATGGCAGCATTATCAACAATATCCAAACTATGGAGAGAGCCTAAATGTCCACCAACTGATGAATGGATAAAGATGTGGTGTGTGTGTGTGTGTGTGTGTGTGTGTGTGTGTGTGTGTGTATAATATATATATATGTGTGTGTACACACACATATATATATTATATACATACAAATATTACTCAGCCATCAAAAAAAATGAAATATTGCTATTTGCAATGATGAATACTGCTAGAATGTATTATGCTAAGTGAAATAAATCAATCAGAAAGACAAATACCATATTATTTCTCTCATGTGTGAAGTTTAAGAGACAAAACAGATGAACATATGGGAAGGGAAGGAAGAGAAGAAAGGGAAACAAATGACAAGGGAGTCTTAAGGATTTAGAACAAACTGAGGGTTGACAGAAGGAAGTGGGGCAGGATGGGCAAGATGGATGATGGATACCATGGAGGGCACTTGTTGTGATAAGCATTAGGTGTTATATGCAAGTGATGAATCACGGAATTCTACTTCTGAAACTAAATAAGCAAAAACCTCAAAAAATAAAATATAACATAATAAAATTAAAAAAATAATTAAAATAATTCTACTTACAGATAATCTAGAAACATAATAAAGAAAAAGTGAAAAACTGGGCTCCAAGATGGATTATATGCAGCGTTTTGCTAATACCTGTTCTTGATTATTTAGATAATGAAATTTGGGGCTTTTAAGCTATTGAGATTTAGATGATACTTGAAACCCAAGTTGACACTGTTATTCACTGAGATTTGGGGAGGTCTTGGGATAGAGTAAATGTATTTTGCAAGTGGGATAGATATGGATCTTGGGAAGCCAAATGTTGGGGTGTTAAGTATAATAACAACCTCCCAAAGATGTCCAAATAATAATTCCCAGAATATGTACACAGGTAGGTGGTGAAGGGAAACTAAGGTTGAAGATAGAATTAAGATTGCTAAATAGTTGACCTTGATATGGGATATTATCTTAGATTATTCAAGTGGGCTCGAAGTTTTCACAAGGGTCCTCATAAATAGAAGAGGAAAGCAAGATCAAAAACCAGAGATTGTAGTGTGAGGAAAAACTTGGCCAGATGTAGCTTTGAAAGTGGAGGAAGGAGATCTCTCAAATCAAGGGATGCCAGCAGTCTCTAGAAGCTGGATAAAGCAGAGGAGCAGATTCTCTCTTAGAGCTTTCAGAAGGAACTCAGCCATTACAACATGATGACTTCAGCCCAGGGATACCAGTTTTGAACTTCTGACCCTCAGAACAGTACAATAATAAATTTGTGTTAAGACACCAAGTCTCTGGTAAATTGTTACAGCTGTAATAGGAAACTAATACACTGGTTTCCAATATTTAAAATATATGCTTTTTTAACTTTGCCCCTTTAGACTCTCTTGATGATTTGTCTTCTTCATAGTACTCTTAGGGGCATAGAAGCTTTATTAAACTATTTTATATTGATTTCATACTATGAATAATTTTAATTTGTCAGTGTTTCCTGTTGTCTTTGAACAGATTGTATAACAAATACCAAAGTGAGGGATTCCTGGATGGCTCAGTTGGTTAAGCATCTAACTCTCGGTTACAGCTCAAATTATGGTCTCATAGTTCGAGCCCTGCACTGGGCTCTGTGCTGACAGAGCTGAGCCTGCTTGGGATTCTCTCTCCTTCTCTTTGCCCCTCTTCCACCCTTGCATGTTCTCTCCCTCTCTCTCCCTCTCTCTCTCTCAAAAAAACTAAATAATCATAAAAAAAAACCAACAAAGTGAAAAAGAAAATACAATGGGTAAGAGTTGAAAAGGGATAAAAATAGCATTATTTATTTTTTTAGGTTTAAACTTTTTTTTTTCTATCAAGGAGTTTTTAAAGGTATTTACAGAATAATTCTCACTTATATTAACTGGAAGAAATATTCTATAGAATTGAGAACTATATTTTATTTTTTTAAGTTTTTATTTAAATTCCAGTTAGTTAACATACAATGTAGTATTAGTTTCAGGTGTACAATATAGTACTACTATATTTTAAATGAAAATATTTTCATTTAAAAACTGCACTATCCCCATGACTGATGCATCCTCTCATTGTACTAATGTAGAGAAATCTGAGTTTTTACTTTTTTTTAAACTCGCTAAGTGTGACTTTTCTGCTCATTTTGTTCACTTTCAAATTATCATCCCAGTATATCTGGTAAATATAAATATGTGATTTAGAAATGGATAGATCTATGTTTGAATCTGCGAATAACACTGTATTAGTTGTGTGAATTTAGGCAAAATATCTAAATTTGTGTCTTCCTTTTCAAAATATCTACCTTACAGCATGGCTATAATGGTAAGTAGGAATCATAGCATTGTGTTATCCAAATTTAATGCACTCAATTTATATTAGATACAACTGTACTATCCTCAGTTTATTATTGTGAGCCAATCTTTCTAACTATCCATCTTTTCAACTGGAGATTTCATCTTATTTTCAGCCCATGACACTTCATTTGTACTATCTTTTCAAATATTGCTTAGTTTTTATTCTTTCTGGTATGGTCAAAACCTAAATATTGGATATCTGTTGACCCTTCATCTCTATCAACTTTTTATATTCTCTTTGTTCTTTTTTGTATTCTCAGAGAACCACTCAATTATGTCATCTCTAGTACTGATTTAATACATTAGAATGTTCATCAGGTTCTTTATTCCAAGTATTTGATTATAATTTTCAGCATCTAAAAATCTGTTTTTATCCAGATTAAAAAAAATAAGACAGAAATTTTAGAGCAATTTTAGGTTTACAGCAAAATTGAGGAGAAGGTACAGAGATTTCTTGTCTATTCCTCCCCCTCATATATATATAGCCTCCTCCATTATCAAAATACTGCACCAGAGTGGTACCTATGTTACAACTAATGAACCTCCACTGACACATCATTATCAACCAAAGTCCATAGTTTATCTTATGTTTCACTCTTGGTGTTGCATATTTTATGAGCTGGGACAAATGTATCATGACATGTACCCATCATGGTGTCATATACTATTTTCATTGTCCTAAAATTCCTCTGTAATCCATTTATTCATACCTCTCCCCCACCAATTCCTGGCAACCACCTATTTTTTTTACTCTTTCTCTAGTTTTGCCTTTTCCAGAATGTCATATAATTGAAATCACATAATACGTAGCCCTTTCATATTGGCTGCTTTCACTTAGTAACATACACTTAAGGTAACTCCCTGTCTTTTCATGGCTTATTAGCTCATTTCTTTTTAGGGATGAATCATACTTCATTGTCTGGATTATCACAGTGTATTTATCCCTTTACCTCTTGAAGGAAATCTTGGTTGCTTCCAAGTTTTGGCAATTATACATAAAGCTGCTCTGAACACTTGTGTTTGTATAAACACCAGTTTTCAATTCATTTATGTAAATACCAAGGAGTGACATTGCTGGATTACATGGGAAGAGCATGTTTAGCATTGTTAGAAATCTCCAAACTGTCTTGCAAAGTGGCTGTACCATTTTCCATTCCACCAATAACGAATGAGAGACTTTTAGGCCCACATTCTTGCCAGCATTTGGTGTTGTTAGTGTTCCAGATTGTGGGCATTCTAGTAAGTGTGGAGCAGTATCTCATTGATGTTTTAACTTGCATCTCCCTGATGACATATTAAGTGGGGCATCTTTTCATATGCTTATTTACCAGCTGTGTATTTTCTCTAGTGAGGTGTTTGCACAGGACTTTGACCCGTTCTTTAACCAGGTTGTTCGTTTCTTATTGCTGATTTTTAAGCGGTCTTTGAGACGAAGGTAAGATGTTAATAATACAGAATTCTATCAGTATCTAGGGATTGTTTTTTTATTGGATACAAAGGAAGAAATGCATACCTAAATAAATCATTGAGAAGAAAAAGACAGCAACAGAAAAAAGAGAGAGAGAGAGAAGAAAAATAAAGAGATGGATATGAACAATTTACACGCAGAAGCCTAATATAAAGTCAAAAATAAGTATTTAAAATAAAATGTTATATATGTAAATTAAGACAGTTATAAGACCTGATTTATTTCCTAAAAGAACAATATTGAAAAGATGATAAAAAAGTGTTGGTGATATTATCAATTGCTAAGGGTTTTTATAGGGCAATGAGGAAATATAAAACAAAAGTCTTAATAATGTGTTTACCTTTCAGCCAGAAATTATTTTAAAGATATTCTTTCCCAAATACATTTTTTAAGTTTGTTTATTTATTTTGAGAGAGAAAGAGAGAGAGCAGGGGAGGGGCAGAGAGAGAATCCCAACCAGGTTCCAAGCTGTCAGTGGAGAGCCCATCTCAGGGCTCAAACTCCTGAACTGTGAGATCAGGACCTGAGCTGAAATCAAGAGTCAGAAGCTTAACTGACTAAGCCACCCAGTCACTCCCCTTCCCTAATACATTTTAAGTATAAACATCTTTTTGAGTTTATCATATATAATTTTTAAGAGGAATATTAAAATGAAATTATATAATGGATATTACAACCTTTTAAACAGGTTTAAAACCATCATTTAAAAGTAGAATCTGGGGCGCCTAGGTAGCTCAGCCAGTTAAGCATCCAACTTCAGCTCAGGTCATGATCTCATGGCTTATGGGTTTGAGCCCTGCATCAGTCTCTGTGCCGACTGCTAAGAGCCTGGAACCTGCTTTGGATTCTGTGTCACCCTGTCTCTCTGCCCCTCCCCTCCCCCACTCACACTCTATCTCCCTTTGTCTCTGTCTCTCAAAAATAAATAAAACATTAAAACTTCTCTAAATAAATAAAAGTAGAATATATTTAGAGTGCATTGCTAAGTTTAAAATATTAGGGTAAAAGTTATATTATCACTATAGTACCAACTATATATACATTTATATAGAGTTATATATATATAGTTGTGTGTGTGTGTGTGTGTGTGTATATATATATATATGTATATGTGTATATGTATACACACACACACACACACAACTATATATATATACAACTCTATGTAAATGTATATATATATATATATATACACACACAACTCTATATAAATGTATATATAGTTGGTACTAAGTACCAAATATATACACAAATATATATTATGTATATATATGTGTATATTTATATTTAACATATGTATTATATATAAACTTAACATATGTATTATCCAGGACCTAGCCATAGTGAATATCTTCTTAACATTAGTTGTGATGCTGTTATTTTACCCCATACCTTTCTGATTCCCAAGTTTTCTGCATTCAGTGCAAATTGCCTTTGAAGTGAAAAAAAATCAATAAATTATTTAAAAAAAGAATTCCTGCTTCTTAGACTTATCTAACTGAGTACACCAAAGACAATTTCACTGGTTCTTGATAACTTCTTGTCATCACTAATTATTTTGCTGTCCTCTAAAAATGAAATGTTCTTAAATGCTAAGACAGTGCCCTTCTACTAAATGGCAGCAAATTGACTACATTTGAGTTTGGGAGTATGATTTGCTTTAATTTCATCTCTCTTTCCTTGTTAATTATCACCTTTTGTTAAGGAACTTTCCTATAAATAAATGAGTTTGTTACAACGGAAATATTTAGTAATATTTTACAGATGCTCAAATGCAATATTGGTGTAAATGTTTATCATATACATATTTCAAATAAGGTAAAATGAAAGCTGACAACTATAAAAAATAGTCAGCCACAGCTCCTCCATACCCCACCTACTTTCAACCTGAGAGAACTATAATCCTGAATTCATTGCATCATGCTTTTGCTTTCCATTTTGTATAGTTTACTATAACTGTAGACATTTATTTTCTTAATATTATTGCCTTTAATTTTTTTTATAATTTTTAAGTGTATTTATTTATTTTGAGAGAGAGAGAGAGCACAAGCAGGGGAGGGGCAGAGAGAGGGAAAGACAGAATCCCAAGCAGGCTCTGCACCAGCAGTGCAGAGCCCGATGCAGGGCTCTAACTCACGAAATGTGAGATCACGTCCTGGTCCAAGATCAAGAGTCAGAGGCTTATCCAACTGTGCCACCCAGACACCCCTACCTTTAAATTTTAGGGATGCCTGGGTGGATCAATTGGTTAAGTGTCCGACTTCAGCTCAGGTCATGATCTCACGGCTTGTGAGTTCGAGCCCCGCACCAGGCTCTGTGCTGCCAGTTCAGAGCTTGGAGCCTGCTTTGGATTCTGTGTCTCCCTCTCTGCCCCTCCCTCGCACCCACTCTCACTCTCTCTCTCTCAAAAAATGAATAAACGTTAAAATTTTTTTAATAAATTTTTTAAATGGTGTATTATGCTGACTTTTAATCTCTAAAATTTACTCTTTCACTTAATATTCAGTTAACAATAGTATATAAATGCTGATTCATCAATTACAATAACCTGATGCAATAAATTGTAATAAATTATATCCAATGAAATATATTAATAACAGGTAAAAATGCACAGGCCCAGAGGAAACTCTGTACTTTCTGCTCAATTTTTCCCTAAAACCTAAAACCACTAAAAATAGTCAATTAATTAAAATTAAGATAAAAATTCAAATATAAAAAATATACTCATGCAGGTTTTCATGATTCTAGTTTTTAACCTATCACCCCCTTGACTACCTATGTCTTACCAGGCCCTATATGTTCACCACATCCTCAATCCAAGTAGCATGATGTCATCAGCGTAATGAACCAGTATGATGTTCTGTGGAATGTCCACCTGTACCAGGGGTTTATATATTATATCTGGATAAGAGTATTAATAAAGCCATGGAACTAGACTAAATTTATATTGTTGTGTTGTCCAACTAAGTTCAAATAATTTTTGATCCTTTATTTTGATAGAGACAGATAAGAATACATCTCAAATTAACTACAGCCTCCCACCTGAGGCTATACGAACTTGCTCTATCAAAAATACCTCCTCCAGGGGCGCCTGGGTGGCGCAGTCGGTTAAGCGTCCGACTTCGGCCAGGTCACGATCTCGCGGTCCGTGAGTTCGAGCCCCGCGTCAGGCTCTGGGCTGATGGCTCGGAGCCTGGAGCCTGTTTCCGATTCTGTGTCTCCCTCTCTCTCTGCCCCTCCCCCGTTCATGCTCTGTCTCTCTCTGTCCCAAAAAAAAATAAATAAATAAATAAACGTTGAAAAAAAAAAATACCTCCTCTGGCATTGGAACTACTCCTTGGTTTAGTATGTATTAGTTCTCTTTTATCCTTCAATATCTGCCTTATTTGTGCAGAGCCCAGGCTGGTGAGTTAGGTGGGAAGATGTGAACTAATACACATGCATCCTTTAGTTATTTAAGGAGAGCATTAATTTGGGAGGCCTGGGTATCTCAGTTAAGCGTCTGACTCTTGATATCGGCTCAGGTAATGATATGTTCGTGGGTTTGAGTTCCCCTCTGGGAATCTCCTTCAGTGCAGAGATTCTCTGCTTGAGATTCTCTCTTTCTCTCTGCCTCATTCTGCCCCTCCCCCACTTTCTCACTCTCAAAATAAATAAATAAATAAATAAACTTAAAAAAAAGAAAAGGATAGCATTAATTTTTGTCAGTGCTCCTAGGGAAGAGAGCAGTTTCATAGTCTTCCTTCAGCCTTTCCCAGGATGACAGCCCTAAACCAATGTGGGGGTTCCACCAACAATCAAATATGTCTACTCAATTCTACATTCAGACAGCATGGAAATTGTCATTTAAGCCACTGTGAACTATACCTGGACCAGGCCTCTATTTATCGTCTCCCACTTGCCTCACTGCTAACAGGGGACATATAATGATTCTTCAGACCACTGTTTACCAACCTCTACTCGGAACTTATTCCAACAGTCCTCAGAATGTTTGATATTCCTCTCTCCACAGTAAACACTTAATGATACACCTTATTAAGGCTCCAAAAACTATCTCATTAAGGACTAAAAACCGGGCAAGGGATTATGACATTTTATTGGGGCAAATCTTCTCAATTCCCTGATCATACACACTAATTAACTTTGTGTTAACAGAGGAGTGTTTTTGAGGTCTACCTTTTGATTTTCCCTAGGGTCACTGCTTTATAAACCAACTCCATAACTCTCTCTAGGTTACCCCATTCCAATGGCATTCTGATGTTGGCACCCATTCAAAATCGAATCCATTTGGCTTCTAAGAGCTAGGTGTATCCATTGGTGTCTATTCTTTCAGAGTCCCATCTTATCCATACCTGTGTACATTCCATTTTTGCTTCCATAGTTTCTTTTTTTTTTATGTTTTATTTTCTTATTTTTAAGAGACAGAGACAGAGCATGAGTAGGGGAGGGAGAAGGGGAGAGAGAGAGAGAGAGAGAGAGAGAGAGAGAGAGAGAGAATCTGAAGCAGACTCCAGGCTCTGAGCTGTCAGCACAGAGTCCAACGTGGGGTTCAAACCCATGAACCTCAAAATTATGAACTGAGCTGAAGTCAGTAGCTTAACCAACTGAGCCACCCAGGCACCCTAAGTTTCTTTTTATTTTTTTTAATGTTTATTTATATTTGAGAGAGAGAGTGCACCTGCAGAAGAGGGGGAGGGGCAGAGAGGGAGAGGGACAGAGGATCCGAAGCAGGCTCCCACTGACATCAGAGAGCCTGATCGGGGGCTTGAACTCACAAACCACAAGTTCATGACCTGAGTCAAAGTCAGATGCTTAACTGATTGAGCCATCCATCTGTCCCTCCAATTAAGTTTCTAAACAGATTTCTTTCTCATCCAGATTACTGCTCTATCTTCTTAAATGGCCTTTTATTCTCCAAACTACTCTAATCTCTTCCATTCTATTTGATACATGATACCTAGAATGGTCTTTTGAAAACCCAAATCAATGTTGTTTCTCCGTTTAAAAGTTTCAGAGCCTTTTTAATGTTCTTAAGATAACAAACACCTAAAATGACCTCAAAAGCCTGTGTAGTTTAGCCATATCCTATCCTTCCAGCCTCACCTCTTGCAACTTACACCACTTTCCTTTCTGAATTTCAGCAAAATTAGCTTTTATTTTCCTCCTCAATTCTTTCCGTTTCCAGGATGTTGACAAATGCTGTCTCAATTGCATATAATATTCTCCATCCTTTACCTGCTTTCATAGTCAAATTCTACTCATCGTCAGATATCAGTTCAAATATTCACAATCTACTAGGATTATTCCTTGGGATCTCAGACTATGGCAAATCCTTTGGTTGCATGTTTTCAAAGAATGCTTACTAAATCTGTCCGATTGAGGTGGGGAGAGAGTAATTACATTGTTAAATGTGTCTACTTTATTACCATGAAGGTAAACACTATATCCATCATCACCAATACTCTTATTCTTAGTAACTAACACAGTAAATAGGCAACAAAACATCTGTTGATGAAAAGGTATTCCCTGGGTTACTAAATAACTTTGTCGTTCTGTCTCTTGCACCATGCTATCATGTGTACATGGATGTGTACTCGTAAGGGAGAAGAGGGAGAGACAGAAATGGACAGAGAGGTGATGAAAAAGAGATTTTTACGATATTTCAAGATTCCTATTTCTCCTAAAGTTCTGAGTCTGTCATTTGTCTTTTCAATGATTTTATTAGACTTTTTTCCATATTTCACTTAATTTAAAATATTGTGATAAAAAGGGTCATTAGTATATTTTCCTTACTTGGGAAGTCCCAGAATACTAATTTATTTTTACATATTTGAATATTCCTTTCAGAGTGAAATCTTATGAAGTCAGAGCTTACAAATAATGCCCTCCACCAAACTGGCTTTCATCTAGCTCTAGAATGCACTTTTCTCAACATTGAAAAGCTGCTCTGCAGTTACTGGAAATATCTTTAAAAATAATACTGGTAAAACAATCATCCAGTCCTACAGAGAAGCACTGCACTATGAATAGTAGGTCCTTAACTTGTATTAATGAGTTTCTGAAATAATTCCTCCATAGAAGATAATAATCCAGCAAATTACAACATCGCTTGTTATTTACATTTCCCCCCCTCCCCAGGCATGGGATTTCTCTTTAGCAGTGTCACTCTGTGAATCCCTAAAGTTACATTTTCAACCAAATTTGTTAAAACCAGACACTCCAAGTTTTTGACCCTACTGATTTGTTGTTCTTGAAAGTGAACTCTGTTAAGCTAAATTTCTAGGCGGTTCAAATTATACCCCAATCTGAGGGGTGGGGCCCAACAGAAGAAAAGGAAAGGATATTATGGGGACCACCTGTGGAACATGCACAACCTACGGAATATTATGTGAGGCCTTCAGTTGGTCTCTAGCCAAAACTTTTAACCCTCTGGTACGTTCATAGGTAAAATACACTCCTCAGTTAACTGCCCCCAGCTCGGTTGCTCTCTTCTTTCTAGTCTGTTCTCCTAAGAGAGTTTAAGGCAGATAATGTAAGAAATATTCTAATTTAGGAGACAGTTTGGGTGAGGAAGCATAAATCTAATTAAACTCTCTAAACCATTAGAAATTAAATTTATTTACCCCTTTGTCTTTTCTTGTGTAGAAGTCTGAGTTCTTGGGATTGCAAGCCAAAGCTCTGGCCATACTTCCTGATCACTTGTTTTATCAAAATACATTTTCTTTAAAATATGCCTCTGGGTGCACAGCCATTTGGGTAAAAAAATTGCCTAATTTATTTCCACCCCTATTACATTTATTAAAATAAGTGTTTCTGCTACTGCATCTATTAGTGTGTCTGCTTAGTAATATTATAATTACCACTGATACTATTTCTTATTACCATGACTGTTCTTGCTGCTACTACTATGTGCTGCCATCTTCTGATTAGAGTGAATGATTACATTATTCCCATCCCTAAAATAATTATTTCAGAAACACACTGATTTCATATTTTACTGATGACAATGTTGAGACTTAAGAGTGGCTAAGTTGGTTGGCCAAAGTGACTAAACTAATAAATGCTACGCTGGGGATGAGAACTCCTATTATTCAGATCCCTCCTATTATTTTTTATTATCTTAAATAAAATTCTATACAGTTTTCATTATTTGGATATGCACATAATATCCTTCTAAATACAGTAGGGCTCATTTAGAAACAAAACCAAGAAAATTACTCCACAGCTACAGTTTTATTTCTCAAGAAGATGGACACATGGTTTCCTTTTTAACTCCGTGATTTGAATTGCTCTGGTCCAAGACTGATATTACAAAATTTCAGGTAAGAAAAGGGGCCTTTATTTCACTTCTCTGATACATTCTCAGGGAGGCAACTCTATATGTGTTTGACCTTTTCAAGGTTCTGCAGTTTGATTGGATGGCTGCCTCTGTTATCACCCTTTACAACCTCTGCTTCATGTGAGAAATCAGGGTGGATTGAGAAGCCAATCAAATATGGAATATTGAAAAGGTTACAGCAGTGCTGCCGACTACAAGCTATCCTGGACCACGATGGTTATTAACATTCTGGCGCCTCATTCCAGTGACAAAGATTGTAATAAGAACAGATGAGGCCAAGGCGTGAATTTTATTCTTTTGACAATGATCGGATGGGAATGGTTGAATCTGAAGGGCTGCCTCATCTATTCTACTGTTACTGCACTGCCTGTTTATAATCCTGTGAATTGACTTTCACATTATGAATTGAGGTTATGTTCACATAAATTAGGGCCAGGGGGTGCATCCCCCTGCACGTGGCTTTGGGCCACCCTTTACTACTACCATTGTTGTCTCCTGTGCTTTCTCTCCCTTGTCCTATTTCTACATGGCATTTAAAAATGAAATTGGCTTTTGAAATATTGGCTCCTTTATTTTTCATTAGGATACAGCCTCCCTAAAAGAGGCAACCAGAAATGCCATGATGTGGTTGGTAGAAAAGTATCTTGAAGTTTATTAAATTCATAATCAACTTTACTGTTAAAAGCAATATATGGCATTAAATGCAAATGGCAGGGCTAGTGCCTAAATAGTTACAAAGTACCCCACTTGATTACTGGTAAATTTAATGTATTTATTTATTTTAGACAAAGCCTATCAGTAGGGCTATTTTTATATTATGTATTTTCTAATATACTTTGTTAAAGGAGTTTTCTGTTTGTTTTTACTTTTTAGGGTTTTCAGTATTTATTTACGTAGGCTTTGGAGAATGCCAGAGGATCAGCCTCTCATGAACAATTTGAATAATAACGGCATTGTTAAATGGCACTGGGAAAACATACATTTTTTTTAGACATAACTGAACTTGAACACAATATATTAGATCCACCTACACATTCCAGTTGATTCCAGTATTTAGATGTCTGATTAAAAGGAGAAGAACCAAATATTTCACAACATGCAGGAAAACAGGACTTGGAAATAAGCAACAGTGCACAGGAGTGTTGTATTTTTCCTCCATGTAACAAAACAATTTACTACAACCCTAGGAAAGAAAATATGCTTTTCTCACTAAATTCTCGATGCAGTAAGTCTTGCATCTGTCATCTATTTGCAGCAGCTTTGAAAAAGAAAAGGAGGGGGGGAAGGTACTTTTTCCCCTTATAGCTTTAATTAAAGGTCAGTTCAGATTTTCACAGGCAGGTCTTTCTGATGTTTTCTAATCTTGGTGGGTATGACTCTCCCACGGCTATGCCATAAAACCCGCTGTTTAGGGCTTGGATCTGCTCTGTTGTCATCTCCTCCACATAGCTGGGAATCTCCTTTGAAATCCACGGCATCCTAGTGTGTGCAAGGCACATAGAACTGTGCGAGTCAGAGCAACAACTGAGCCATCTGCCTATTAGAGCTGCTTTCTTAAGACAAGAAGGAAAAATAACTGACCATTAAATGGAAATATTTCACCTTCAGAAGTCCTAATAAGAAAAAAAAAGTTTTAGGTTTGTCTGTACTCATACCAATAACCCCAGTTAGTTCAATGAACTCTTTACAATAAACTCAGTCATGGAGTTGAGTCAATGGTCCGTCTTTTGCTTGGGTCATTTTCCTCCCTAAAATAGAACCCACTTTACTCCAGCACTTTTTATTTCACTCTGTCTTATAGAAGTTTACCCACAATCATTTAGTAAGGACCTAGTGAACTGTGTCCATGCATAACACCTCCACGGGGCAACCTGATGTGGCTATTCAACCTACCACAGTCCACTCTGTGGCACAAAGCGGCCATCTCGTAAAAAGGACATTCCAGGCTATGCATAGAATGTCCAAAAGTTCTGAATCACTTGCCCTGGTCTAGTGTTAATAATTCTCCTGCTCACCAGCTTAGCTACCTTTGTTTTCACCCAAAACAAAAGGCAAAACTTTGCTTTCTAGACTTGGCCTGTTGTTTTTCCTTTTATCTGTGATTCGGATAATCCACCATAATTATATTCACTCTGCTTGATTTGCTTTCAAGTAGCTAAAAACAACTCACATGTGATGAAGAACAAAAAGGAGAATGAGGTTATCATCTTCTTTGTTGAGCTCTGAAAAGGTCACCACAAGTTTTTCTTCCCGTTGCCATCTCTCATCAGTTTTTCTCTGTTTTCATTTTATTCTACAGTAAAAGCTTTCCATATGGAAATGTATTTATTGGCTACCAGTTACTTAAGAATCATATATTACAGGGGAACCTGGGTGGCTCTGTCAGTTGAATGTCAGACTTTGGCTCAGGGCATGATCTTGTGTTCATGGGTTCAAACCCCACATCAAGCTCCCCGCTCTCAGCGCAGAGCCTGCTTCAGAGCCTCTGTCTCCCTCTCTCTCTCTGTCACTCCCCATCTCTCTCTCTCTCTCAAAAATAACAAATAAACATTAAAAAAATTAAAAACAAGAATCACATCTTACAAACTTAGTAAACCCAGGAGAAAGAGTATCTTTTAAAAATAGTTCTGACAAAAGTAACAAGATGTAATCACCCTCACTTAGCTTGGGTCACAGACCCACTGCAGAACTTATCACTGTGATCATCATGGTGGACGCCTCTAACTTCTCAGTCTATGTTACAGATCCTATCCAGAGACGGGGTTATTACAATAGAGCCAGCCACAATATTCCAGAGACTAATCTGGGGAAGGACGGTGTGGCAGGCTGCATAATGCCCTCTCCTTCTACAGAGCTGTCCATGTTCTAATGTCCAGAATCTATGAATGTTACTTTGCATTCAAAGTGGACTTTGCAGATTTGATTAAGTTAAGGGTCTTGTAATGGAGAGATTACATTCGATGGGCCCAATGTAATCAAAAGATTCATACAAAAAGGGAAGTAGGAGGGGCAGACTTGTAGATGGAAATATCATAATGGAATTAGCCAAAATGATACCATGCTGGAAAGGATCTGTGAGCCAAGGAATGTAGGAAGCCTCCAGAAGCTAGAAAATGCAAGGAACAGATCCTCCCCCAGAGCCTTCAGACGGAAGTTAGTCCAACCAAAACCTTGATTTTAGTCCATTGAGACTTATTTTGAACTTCCATCCTTCATATGTACAAGATAATTTTGTTTTATGCCACTAAGTTTGTTGTAATTGGTTTCAGCAGCAATAAAAAAGCCTAATAAAGATAGTTCTTCTAGAAGATACTAAGCAGAAATTTTTTAAAAAATGTGCTCATTAAATTTTGGGAGTATCTTTTATGTTTTGACTGTCTGACAAAATGATTTTAATTCTAAATTGCCCATAATCATATATAAATTTTAAGCCCTTTAAGAGTTGACACTAGGGGCGCCTGGGTGGCGCAGTCGGTTGAGCGTCCGACTTCAGCCAGGTCACGATCTCGTGGTCTGTGAGTTCGAGCCCCGCGTCAGGCTCTGGGCTGATGGCTCAGAGCCTGGAGCCTGTTTCTGATTCTGTGTCTCCCTCTCTCTGCCCCTCCCCCGTTCATGCTCTGTCTCTCTCTGTCCCCCAAAAAATAAATAAACGTTGAAAAAAAAAATTAAAAAAAAAAAAAAAAAAAAAAAAGAGTTGACACTATATCCTTATCATGTTTGCATCCCCTATAGCAACTTGGCCCATGGTCATGCATATATAAATGCTCATTAAATATATATTGAATTGAGTTGATGTGGCATTAGGTAATCACATCTAGAGTGAAAAGGACAGTAACACTTCTTGTTGTGCTTTTCCCCCCAGCATTATGGTGAATAAGAGTCAAACACAGAGTTTGAAAGATAAATCTGAAAATGACAGAAACGGGCAGAAAATGAAGCAAACAAAAGTTATGTGGTAAAAAAAAAAAAACAACAACTACGCCTTGCAAGCATATTAGGCCATAATTCAAGACAGAATTAGGTACCTAGGGCCATGCAAGCATTCTTGGATGGAATTCTTCACAAATAAGAATAAGACACAAACATAAATGTAGATGGACCACAAAGGGGCACACGCAACTTGGTCATGGAGTGCAAGGGATACAGTATGAGAGTGGTTCTCAGTTTTACTGTGCTTGTTCCAGAGATCATATTTCACACTGCAGAGAATCACCTACAGATATTGTGCTCTAGAGTGGCTACTGGAATCTGCATTTTAATGAGTATCTCAACAGCTTTTGATTTATGTGGTCACTGGATGACTTTTAAGAAACAGTGCCATGAAGCAATGGCAGGCAGTGAGAGCCAGGCCATGCAAGGCGGTATGCCCCAAACACAGAAGCATGTCAAGGGTCTGTGACCCAAACACAGAAGCATGTCAAGGGTCTGTGACCCAAATACAGAAGCATGTCAAGGGTCTGTGACCCAAACACAGAAGCATGTCAAGGGTCAGTGACCCAAACACAGAAGCATGTCAAGGGTCTGTGACCCTGATGAGAGCTGCAAGCATACTGGGCAACCGAGGATGTAACAACTAGATCTTGATGCTGGGGCCATTCACTTTCTGACTCAAACCCAAAACTCGAGACTCTCTTTCCAGCAGAATAGCACTCAACCACAGAATGTAAACAAACTTCTACTGAGTAATTCACAACACTAAAAACTTTGCTGATGGTACAGTCAGTGTGGACCAGCTTCAGGAATATCACTGGTAAGCTTATTAGAAATGCAGAATCTCAGGCCACACACCCCATTGACACTAAACTGAATCTGCATTTTAACCAGCTCTCCAAGTAATCCATATGCACATAAAAATTTAGGAAACACTGATTAGCAGACTCATCAGCTACCTTCATTATTCAAGCAGCATAATTAATCACCCAGTCTCCTGACTCCTCATAGGATGAGTGAATGAGAGCTATAATAAAAAAGAGACATGCCTTATTAACTGTTTATTAGGATTATGAATGTTACATATTAAACAGAATGGAATGCATTATTCAAGAAAACAGAGTAATTTCAGAACCCTGCGCCCTATGCCCCAGTCATTTTCAGAATGGATCAGAATGAACAGGTTAAAGGTTCAAACATCTACAGAAAGTCTTTTCCTTTCATTAATGCCATATGTCTGGCTAATTGTTTTAAGACAACTCAGGTCTTTCTCCATAACTCTCTTGCATATAGTAATCTTGTCTATAAAAGTTTTATAACTTTAAATTTCTAATAACTAGATCGCTGCCTCCAAAAATGTGACATGGCAAAAAGACCCCAGAGATGGCATTTGACCTAGACATCATAAAGAGTATATGGATTCTGGAAAGCTAGACACCAAATTTCTTGCTCTAACCATATATTGGAGAAAAGGGATTTTTGTGATATATATATATATATATATATATATATATATATATATATACATACACACACACACATACACACACACACCTGGGTCAAACTATAGCCTTTTGAGAGAACCTGAGATATTGCCTTGCTCTACCTGTCTGAAAACTGTGCCTTCAGGAGGGTAATAAAAATTCATTAGCTATTGTGGACTGACTTTGTTTCTGCCTTTTCTAGGTATGTTTGGACCCGTGGGAAGGTACAGCTACAATGATGAAACATCCTGAACCATAACAACTTCTTAGTTTAATTATTTTTATAAAACCTCTAAGTGATTCATAGCTGCCAGACAGTTAAGGTCTATAGAAAACATACTTAAATGTCTGGATAATGGGATACAGATAAATGTCAAGTGAAATATTGCTATAGCAAAGATGTTTCATTTTGACTAATATAGTGAGCACCAGGTTGAGAAAGCTGAGGAGTGGATTAACATATCAAGAGAATACAGATCTTGACCTCCAGACAACAGCAATGTAAGAGAGGGGAAGAAAAAAAAAACCCTAAATATTTAAATACAATGGAAGGCAGAACCTGAATAAACTTAATACTGAAGAGAATATATTTTCTTAAAGAATAACTCTGGTAAAAAAAATGAAGAGAAAAATCAGTTTCAAAAATAGCATGTAATACATGCTATTACATTACATACATTTTACATCCCAATTTAAACTTTAACATTAGAGAATGGAGAAACAAACAATATAAGAGAAAACTCGAAACATATATGTCCCTGCCTGCTTGGAAAACGTATGGAGAAGTGTGTCTAAAAACTAAGTAAAAAGAGTAGCTAAATGGAGGAGCTTTTGTTAATCGATCAGATGATGCATTATTAGTAATGAAATGTGATCATTTATTCAATAAAATTAATTTCAGATTAAAGAAAATGAAATATATAAGAAGAAAGATTTATAAACTTTAGAAGGTAGCAGTTGAAATAATCCAAAATGAAGCAGTGAGAAAAAAGAATGAAGAAAATGAATAGCATATCAATGATCTGGAAGAAAGTTTACACAGTTATGCAGCCAAATATATGGGTAGCTGGAGTACCTAAAGTGGTCTGGGAAGTAATAATGTTCAAAAGTCATCCAAAGAGTTCAAATAACCTCATGTACAAGGAACATGAAAAAAAAAGTCATATTAAATCAAATTGCTATAATTGAATAATAAAGAAAATCTTAAGAAGAGTTAAAGCAAAAGTAACATGTTATATATAGACGTAACAAAGATTAGAATGTTGGCAGATTTTTCACAGGAAACATGCATCTGAGAAAACATAAGCAACATCTTTGGAGTACTTAATGAAAAAAATGTCACCTTAGAATTATCTGCCCAATGAACTTATCATTCAAAAATAAAAGTACATCAAAAACCTATGTATACCCAGAAAAGTTGAAAGAATAGATCATCAACGATCACATGACAAGAAAAGTTAGATCTCCAGTCTTCTTAGGAAAACCTCAAATGGAAACATGGATCTACACAAAGGAATGAAGATCAATAGAAATGGGTACTTCTTGGATAAATGTACAACCAAGAACTTCTCTTACTATTCAAATCCTTACAAAAGATTCTTGACTAAATAAAAGTTATAACAAGGTAGGGTTGGATTTATAACATATGTAAAAGTTAAGTACATTGACAAGTACATTGATAGCAAAGGATATGGGGGAGATATAAAAGTGTAATATTTTTGGTTCTTATTCTGTATAGGAACTGGACTCATAACACTTGAAGATAAGCAGTGACAAGTTTAAGAGGTATACCATGAACATTAAAGCAATCAGTTGGCCTACAGACACATGAAAAGACGTTCAACATCACTCATCATCAGGGAAATGCAAATCAAAACCGCAACGAGGTATCACCTCACACCTGTCATAATGGCTAAATTAAAAAACATAAGAAACAACAAGTGTTGGCAAGGATGTGTATGTGTAGAAAAAGGAACCCTCGTGCACTGTTGGTGGGAATGCAAACTGGTGCAGCTGGGTGGAAATCAGTATGGAGTTTCAAAAAATTAAAAACAGAATTATCATATGATCCAATAATTTCACTCTTGGATATTTACTCAAAGAACATGAAAACACAAACTTGAAAAGATATATACAGCCCTATGTTTATTGCAGCATTATTTCTAATAGCCAAATTGTGGAAGCAACTCAAGTATCCATCAACAGATGAGTGAATAAAGACATGGTGTGTGTGTGTGTGTGTGTGTGTGTGTGTGTGCACACGCACGTGTAAATGGAGTATTACTCACCTACAAAAAAAGGATGAAATCTTGCCATTTGCAACCACATGGATGGACCTAGACAGTATAATGCTAAATGAAGTAAGTCACTCAGAGAAAGACAAATACTATATGCTTTCACTCTTGTGAATTTAAGAAACAAATCTACAAAGAAAAAAAGAGATAAACCAAGAAACAGACTCTTAATTACAGAGAATAAACAGATGGTGACCAGGGGAGAGGTAGGTTGGGGAATGGGTGAAATAGGTTATGGGGATTAAGAGTACACTGAGGATGAGCACTGAATCATTATTGAGTTGTTGAATCACTATATTATACACTTGAAACTAACATAATATTGTATGTTAACTGTACCGGAATTAAAATAAAACTAAAAAAAGCAATCAGTAACAGAAAACCAAATGGTTGTAGCTAAAGTCAACAAGAGATGAAATGATTAGAGGGGCATCCAACTTTGGCTCAAGTCATGGTCTTACCATTCGTGGGTTCGAGCCCTGTGTCAGGCTCTGTGCTGACAGCTCAGAGTCTGGAGCCTGATTCAGATTCTGTCTGTCTGTCTGTCTGTCTGTCTCTCTCTCTCTCTCTCTCTCTCTCTCTGCCCCTCTACTGCTCACGCTCTGTGTCTCTATTTCTCTCAAAAATAAACATTTAAAAAAAGAGAGACGAAATGATTAGAAAAAATGATCTTAAAGAAGGCAAAGAAAAAGGACAAAGAACAAAACTGATGGGAAAAAGAGAATATAGGAAGACAAAATATATTTTATCCTTACCGAATTAATAATAAAATTAAATACAAGTGATAAAAATATTCAATTATAAGACAAATTGTTAGATCACATAAAAATGTTAAGATCAAACTCTACAAAGCCTTCAAGAAATTCAATTGGAATTTCAAGACACAAATAGGTTAAAACTAATAGGATAAAAAACATAATTCTGCTAAGCCTAATCAAAACAAGCTAAGATGAGTGGCAATATTAATACTGGAGAAAGAATATTACAGGATAAACACTATCACCACAGAGAGATAAAGAAGGTCAATTGGCATTCATAAATCAATACAAAAATTTAAATATTAAAAATCCTGAAATATTTGAAAACTAATACACTCCTAAACAACCTGTAAGTCAATGTGTTGATTAAAATGGATATGAGAAAGTATTTTTAAGTTAGTGAAAATGTAAATACAACATATGAAAATCAGTTGGAAACAGGAAGATCATTTAGAGGGAAAATTATAGCAATATCTGCCGATAGTAGGAAAGGCCACAAATCAATGGCTTTCTCTTTCAATTTTAGAATTCAAAAAGAATTAAAAAAAATGAAAAGAATTTAATTACTATAAAGCTATAAAAATCAAGACACTGTGGTACTGGTGAAAAAATAGACAGAGTAACCAATGGAACAAAATTGGGAGCTCGACATAGACCCACATAAATACAATCAAGTAATCTTTGACATAGGAGCAAAGTCAATACAATGGAGAAAAATAAAGTCTTTCAACAAGTAGTGTTGGAACACTGGGACAACCACATGCAAAACAGTGATTCTACACACAGATGTTATACCTCTCACAAAAATTAACTCAAAATGGATAATACAGAGTTCAATGTAAAATGCAAAACTATAGAACATTTAGAACATAACACAGGACAAAATCTAAATGACCCTGGGTATGGTGATGATTTAACTGCATACAACATCAAAGGTATAATCCATTAAGAAAAGAGTTGATAAACTGGATTTTAATAAATTGAAATTCTTCTCTCTGAAAGACACTATCAAGAGACTAAGCAATCAAGGCACAAACTGGGAGAGCATATATCCCAAAGATACATCCGATAAAGGACTGTTACCCAAAATATACCAAGAAAATATAAAACTCATCAATAAGAAAATCTAATTTAAAAAATGGGACACAATCTGAACAGATGCCCCACTCAAGAAGATATAAAGATGGCAAATAATCATGTGAACTGATGTTTAACATCATATATTATTAGGAAACTGCAAATTAAAACACCAGTGAGGTATCCGTCACATGTCTGTTCAAATGGCCAAGACCTAGAATAACAGCAATATTAAATGCTGGCCAGGATGAGATTGTGGAGCAATATGAACCCTCACTCATTGCTGGTGGGATTGCAAAACGGTACAGCATCTTTGAAACATATTTTGGAAACTTCATGCAAAAAAAAAATGTTATTTTGCCATATGACCCAGTAATTGTGTTCCTTGGTATTTATCCGAATGAACTGAAAACATATGTCCACAGAAACACCTGCACACAAATGTTCATAAAAGCTTTATTCATAACTGCCAAAACTTGGAAGCAACCAAGATGTTCTTCAGTAGGTGAAGGGATAAATAAACTGTGGTACATTCAGACATTGGGATATTATCCATTGCTACCAAGAAATGAGCCATCAAACCATAAAATGGCATGAAGGCACGTTACTAAGTAAGAGAAGCCAATCTGAAAAGACTATATGATTCCAACTATATGACATTCTGGAAAAAGCGAAACTATAGAGACAATAAAAAGATCAGAGATTGTCAGCCGTCAGGAAGGAGGGAAGAATGAAAAGGTGGATCACAGCATTTTTAAGGCAATGAAAGCATTCTTTATGATATTATATGGTGGATATATGCCATCATATATTTATCAACCCTATGGAGTGTATAACACAGTGAACTTTAATGTAAACTATAGCCTTTGGGTGATAACAATGAGTCCACGTAGATTCATCAAATGTAACTGATCTATCATTCCTGTGCTCAATGCTGATAATGGGGGAGGCTATACATGTGTGAGACACAGGGGTATATGAGAACTCTATTTTCTGCTCAAATTAGCTGTGAATGCAATACTTCTCCAAAAATGAAAGGTGTCAGAGTAAAGAAAAGAAAACAATACAGATTGGAGTTGGAAATAATTACATGGACAAATAATTATTCCAAAAGTTACTTTGTCAAGAATATTATGCAAATTTTGACAAAACTCTACCCAGACTAACAAGGAAAAAATAGCAAAGACTAAGACAGATAGATGATAGATAGATAGAGACAGAGAGAGAGAGAGAGAGAGAGAGAGAGAGTATTGAGAAATTACATGGCAACAGATTCTACAGATATCTTGAAGCACGCAAAAGATATACAAAAGATATCCCAAGTAAACAGAAGTGAAACATTTACAGATAACATTTTCATCTATGTACAAAACTCAATGTATTCTACAAAAAAGGTGCTAGAGCTAATATCTTAGTTATGGGTTTGCAGGATACAAATCAACATACAAAGGAAATTAAAATAAAAATACCATTTACAATAATATCAAATAATATGAAATGTTAGGTATCAATATAACAAACATTGTAAACCCTGTTCTCTGATTACTATAAAAGATTGCCAAGAAAAGTTTTAAAAAGTTCTAAATAAATTAAGCCATACCCTGTCCATTGTATAAATACTCAAAATTGTTAAAATATTAATTCTCTCAATATTGATCAGTAAATTAAATAAATTCCTAATCAAAATCTCAAGAGGATTGGTTTTTTTTTGTTTGTTTGTTTGTTTGTTTGTTTGTTTGTTTTTTGCTGACACTGTTAAGTCAATTCTCAAACTCTTAGGGAATGCAAATGACCAGAAGGGCTAAAACATCTTTGAAAGACTAAGAACAAAGCTGGAAGACTCGTAATACCTGTCTTCAAGTTTTATTAAAAAATTACAATAACTACACAGTGTCATTTTGGCTTCATGACACACCAAGAGATCAATGCAACAAAACACAGAAATAAACGTACACGTACATGATTGGGAAGGCAAGGAGGGATAAGTCAGGCAATAATAAAGGGGACAAATTTTATAGGTGTACGTATATATCAAAATGCATCAAATGGTACACTTCAGCACATGTTTTATTAGAATAAACTTCTTTTTTTTAATGTTCAACCATTTATTTTTTTTAAGTTTATTTATTTATTTTGAGAGAGAGAGAAACAGAGTGTGCGAGTGGGGGAGTGACAGAGGGAGAGGTAGAGAGAATCCCAAACAGGCTCTAAACTGTCAGCGCACAGCCCGACACGGTGTTTTCTGTGATACGAAAACATGTTTTGTTCAGAGTCATCCTATGTCGATGGCATATATAAAAGTAGAAGGATAAGAAGCAACAATGGGAAGTTAGACGGGAATAGATATTGTCGAGGACCTATGAACTGTGAGATCATGAACTAAGCTGAAATCAAGAGTGAGATGCTTAACTGACTGAGCCACCCAGGTGCCCCACAATAAATTTCTTTTAAATAAAAACGATTGCATGGCAAATATGTTAAGCATATTTAAGGTTACCTGTTTTCAGATGGTTTTGAGAGTGTTACATTAAAACCAATAGTACTGCTCCATGCAATCTGTGAAGACCTAGGTTATTTCCAATCTCAGAGACCATTTTGCTATAACTTATCCAATATACCTATTTATCTACATGTTAACATTTCATTTTCCACAGAGAATATGTGCAAGCTTATCTGCTTGGGTTGAAAAAAACAGCTTTGTCTGCTTGTACACATGCAACTAGAAAAACCCCTATCTGTTTTAAGATCAAACAAAAGTTTGTTAACTTTGTAAAAGAGAGTTGACCTAATTTTCTGTCTCTGTTCATTTTCTTCCCACCAAGTCCTAAATGATATAAGAAGCAATGCATTTTAATACAGTGAAAAGATGGTTACAGAGTGGGAAAAAATGGAGAGAACTATTCCTGAGCTGTCAGAACTAGTTAGAAAGAAAAATAAAAAATATGAAAGTTAGAAAAATGAGTCTGGCTTGATCCCTCCAGAGAGCTCATTTTCCTTTGCAAACATTTTATGATTGCCATGAAATTAACTGATTTAAATGAATCTTCCTCTAGAAGGTTATTAAAAAGAGACCACCCTGCTCACCTACTTTCTATCCATATTTACTGAGCTTCCATACTGTGCCTCAAATTGACTTGCTATTGACTTTGATATGGCCACAGGTGTCAACAGTAAGTACCAAATTGAGATGCAAACAATTAAGGATATTGTGAAGGTACTAAAATACACACACTTAAACTATTCGGAAAACCTATAATTTATGCTTGAAGCAAATCACAAGATTCTTATCTTTGGATAATCCAGATTGCTGGAATACACCCAACTTAAAAAAAATCTTTGTATGTGCTCTGGATGAGATTCTGAATAGTTACCAGAATGGTGAGACTAGGAAATCTATAACACTGAAAATAGTTGAGATGAAACTCACACACACACACACACACACACACACACACACACACACACACACCTTTCAATATCTATTCTCATCTAACTTCCCACTGTTGTATCTCATCCTTCTACTTTTTATATACTGCATCAATGTAGGATGATGCTGAATAAGCCATGTTTTGTATCATACAAAAACACCTTTCTGTCTTTCTGGTATGCCCCTCTCCATTAGTCCTCTTAGGGTTAAAATGTTTTAGCTTTCAAATTATAGATAAAATATCACCTTTTCTTGGGAATCCTGAATCTCCCACATCATACTACATAGAATTAATCACACTTCCAGATCACTCCCACGAATGCATTGTGGCATTTACATTCCGTACATATCATTTAATGAGAGTCTATTTTGCATTGGGAATTTTACTGTTTTCTTTATACATGAAAAATTTTTGTCACTAGACTGAAAGCTTGTAAAGATTAAGAAGCATGCCATTCTTTTTTGTATTCAATACACTTAGCACAGTGTCTAGGATTTAGTATCAATAAATGCTTACTGAATTAATCCATGTTATCACCGTTGAAATACTGCCATTCTAGGGTATGTACATTGTTCTACACAGATAGCTTATGCATCTAATCACAGGCTTCTTTGTAAGATTGCTTAGGTACAGTAATTAGTTTTCATTGTAACAGGCCATCACATGGAATATCTAAAAGAATGCATATTCCTCAAGGGGGCAAACATTAGTAAGTCATATTTCCTGTGGTTCATAAGAAATTCCACCTCTACTTATGGTTATTTTATAAATCTTCCATTACCTTTCAGCAAACACTCAACTTACACAGAATCGTTACAGTATATTGACTTCAAATGCAAAGTTGGAAGACAGAGAAAGATGTGTTCAAATTCTCATTCCATGACTTTGGGCTGTGTCTTTATTGTGGAACATGCTTTTGAGTTATTTAACTATCTGAACTTAAACTTACCTGTCAAGAAAAAGGGACACTATGTTTCTTTATTAACCTGAGCATTAAAGGAAGTATGTATATGAAAGACTACTAGCGAAGCTGCAAGGAGTCAGTACTCAAGTACTTTAAAAGATCTATGTACCACCACCTGCCCAGAATGAGGCTGAGAGTATTCATGAGATCTAACAAAAAAAAATTTATGCATGTTACTTTTCTCAAGAAATGTATAGTCTAACTAGAGAACTAAAACTTGCTTGACATAGAAATATGACACAGAGTTTAACTATAAAACATATTGCATGATTTAGACTGTGATATTATAGGAGTTCAGAGAAAGGAGAAAAAATATGAATTACAGAAATCCTTTTAGCTATGGAAGGTAGTGCAAAAAAATTGTAAGAGTGGACTCACACAAGGGATTTGGCAGGAAGAGGGAAACACAAGTTGGAGCCACTAAAATATAATACCAAAACAAAAGAACTTGTAAAACCCCTTCCTATGTTTTTTTTTTTTTTTCTTTCCCTGAGTGGGATATTTTGATGTTAAGCACATTAGACTAATCACCTTTGGGCAGTGCCTTTGTTGTATTGGCTAAAGTCCTATCAATCGATATAGACAAATAGCACTGCAATCAATGTCAAAAGCATTTAGTAACTACAGTCTGAGAGAGTCATTTATTATCTATTTATGGTCATTTATTTTCAACCATGTTCTGATAGATATCCTAGAGGAAACCAGAAATACTATTATTATAAAAGAAGATGAATAGATCTTCTTATTCATTTTTATTATTTTCATATTATTTTCATATTTTTTCGAATTATTTTCATCTTTTCCCAAATTGTGACTTACTGACCTAAAAGAAGTTGAGGCTGATGATGCACAAAGAATGTTTATGATTCAACATTCAAGAATATATTTAAAATACATGGAATTCTCTTCAGGTTTTTCTAAGAACAGTTATGAAGTACATATTTGTGCAAAAGAAAATCATATGATGATGGAGACAGCAGCAATTCAACTTATAACTGATATCACATGAACTGCAATTTCTACTGATTTCCACTAAGTATAAATACTCCTGGAGATAATTACCATCCAGATTTTGTTTGACAGAGTTTAGAATATTAACTTACATATTTCTCTTTGTATTTCACCATTCCCCTTTCCTTTGAAAGTAGTTGGCTATCTCCATACTTCTTTACTTTAGGGGAAGATAAATGACTTGTAGGAAAAAGACACAAGATACTCCTCCCTGGCTGTTGTGTCTATAAAAGCGCAAACCCATTACGAAGAATGTGCCTCCATGCATGGAGATGTTTAAGGACAAATGCAGACATCTAAGCAAGAATAATAAATATTGTTCCAGGACAGTGCCTATGAGAGGGAGCCCAGCCTTAATTTGGGAGGGCTGAGTGATGTGATGGACTCAAGGACTCAAATCTGGGGCACTGGAATTCCCAGCCTCCATGTGCCCCAAGAGTGGCACAGAAGTAGATCCAGCGGACCTTAAGAAGAATGTGGACTGGGGCTAAAAGGGACCTCTCCAAGACATCAGCACTCTCTTTACTTCCAGGGTGCCAGAGCTCCAAGAAGGCCTGAGGTTGAAATCTTGTAAGTCTAGGGGTATGAGAACTCAAAGTCAATGTTAAATCAAATTATAAAAGATTTAAAAATATAGATATTTGTGAACTGTGCTTCAAAGTGCTACATGTAACATGCCTCCATAGGGGGTCATTATGCACCTTCCCAATGAAGAGGGTGTTTTTGTTTTTGTTTTTGTTTTTGTTTTTAAAGCATCTTTAAGGTTTCCCTAGAGGACCCCTGACTGAAAACACCAAAGTTCTGTCATTCCACCTGGAAAACTGAGAAGTGATGGTGCCTACCTGGGCATCTGCAGAGTTAACATGTCACTTACCATTTAGAGAAATCAAAAGAGATATTTTTTCTATAGTTTACCTGATAGATTGAGTCTGATGGTAGGCTATATGGTTTAGACATTTTCAAGGACAACCAGTGAGCTATGAAATTAACAAGTATGTAGTTTGATAGTAACAAATGCCAACGTGGGGGGGGGAATGGGTATGAGGGAATTATAAACATTTCCTGAGAACCTCTATGTGCCAGGTAATGTGCAATAGATTATTCCAGCAAATTAATCTCTATAACCACCCTAACCCCTCTGTCAGGAATGCTCTTTCCTTAGTTTTTGGCTTATCTTGCTGTAGCACCTCCTTCATGTTTTTACACAAATGTCACCTTCCAGTGAGGCCTTCCCTTGCTACCTTATCTAAAATTGCAATCCGCCCAATTCTTCCTATTCCTCTTCTGTAATTAATTTTTCTCCTTCACACTTATCACTACCTAACATACTGTATATTTCATCAGTCTTGTTTACTAAATGTTTTATGCTTCTGGAGGCAGGGATTTTTGTCTGTTTTGTATAATCCTGTATCCCTCAACCCTAGAGTCAGGTCTGACACATGATAAAAGCTACATAAGTATTTGTTGGAAAAATGGATTAATGTGTGAGTGACTCACTGAAGAAATGGCATATTTATCCTCATTTTGCCAGATAGGAAATCAAGGCTAATACAGACTCAGTAATTTACCCAAGGTCACACGGTGAACTGAAATTTGAATATAGATTTAATCTGACTCCAATGCTTCTGCTCTTTTTACTAACACATTATTTTATTTAAAATAAAGTCATTTGAGCAAGCACACACTTAAACACCAAGCCAGGGACTAAAAAATAGGAGATAAATAGGTGACTAAAATACTATCTTCAATGCTCAGTTTGCACCCTAGTGAAGGAAACAGGATAATGAAGAAGAAATTTCAGTAAAAGACAAGCATACTCTGGCCTGTTGAATTCTTATTGATAGGAGTGAAGAAATTCTTAAGCTAGATTTAAGGGGTTATGGAAAGTTCCTTACAATAAGTGATTTTTAAGCAGAGACATGAAGAATGAATAAGGGAAAAACAGCAAAAATATTAAAGAGAAAATAGAGCAGAGTTTGGTTTGAAGTGGTGCAAAATGAAAAATGCCCAGTAGTCAGGCTAAGAGATAAGCAGAAGCCAGGTCATAAATATTTTTGCTAGCAGGAACCCATCTAGTAGGACAAAGGCTAAAAAGAAAAAAAGAAGATCACAACTCCTTTGGTTTTATTGAGGCCTTAGTAAAGATTCCAACCTCACACATTTTGAAAAGAGGAAACTGACCCCCAAATATCTTGAACCATCCTCCCTTAATTCTTGATTTTCTGGTTTGGGACTTAATTATTGTATTTCAGAGAATGGACTCCTTGACAATGTCTCTGTTGAGAAATCTACTTTATACACAAATTAAAGATTTACTGAGATGTATTAGTTATATATTGCTGCATAACAAAATTCCCAAACTTAGTGGCTTAAAACAACATACATTTATTATCTCACGGGCATTAGGAATCCAGAAATGATTTACCTGACTCCTCAGCTTAGGGGCTCCTAAGGTTGCAATCAAGCTGTTAGCTGTGGCTGCTATTTCATATGAATAGCCACTGGGGAAAAGATAGGCTAATATTTCACTCAGTTGTTAGCAGAATTCAGTTCCTTGCAAGTTGCTGGACAGAGGGCTTCAATTTCTTACTGACTGTAGATTGGAGGTAACCCTCAGCTCCTGGTCATGTGGCAGTCTCCATATGGCTACCCATGACATGGAAGCTTGCTTTTTCAAAGCCAGCAAGGGAGAGACAGTCTCCTTGCAAGATGAGCGTTACAGTGTTATGTGAAATAATCACATAGTGAAATCATGCGCACCCTGTCACTTTGCTATATGCTTTCGTTCGAAGCAGGTCACAGGCCCAGCACACACTCAATTGGAGGAAAATACACAAGGCGTGAATACCAGGAGATGGGGATCCTGGGAATCACCAAAGAGTTTGCCACATGAAGTTTCTCTTTTAAACTCCAATGTGGCATCTGCTAATCATTCATGAAGAGAGTGCATGAATAACTCCACTTCTCTTGGTCAACTCTGGCTGCCATAACAAATTACCACAAACTGAGTGGCTTGAACAACATCTGTTCTCACAGTATGGAAGTCAAGAAGTCTAAGAATAAGGCATTGGCACACTGGCATATCTGGTGTTTAGTGAGAACACTCTTCCTGTTTTGCAAAGGGCTGTCTGCTCAATTTATCCTCATAGGGTGGAGATGGCCTAATTACGTCTGAAAGGACCCACTTCCTAATATCACAATGGGGGTTAGGATTTCAATATAATAATTTGGGGGCTTGGGGAAGACACAGCATGCAGTCCATAACGGCATCACATAGTCCAGTTGCTGATTAAAAAATTCAGTGGTAAATCTCTAGGCAAAACTGCACCATGCTTTATCCCCACATACAGCTGAACCTGATATGTCTGAACTATCTCTAGAGAGGAAGTCAGTCCCACTTCACAATTAATTAGAATCACCCATGCTCAGGGGATGCTGTAATTGCAACACCTGTTAATAAATTAGAACAGCCCTCGTGATTTTTATGGCTCCTCCATTTGAAGCTTTTCTTCTTTGATAGTTGTAATTTCTTTAGGCGAAAAAGAGCTTGGCAGATCTGGGGACCAACTGTTCTATGTATCTATGTAAAAAAAATGCAAGGGAAAGGAGGTCAGAAGGGAGAGCAGGCAGCCAGATTTCCCCAATTTATGTGAAAACTTTAATCCACAAAGACCTCACAGGCAATTGTTTTGTAAAATGACATCCAAACAGTTGTAACTGCCAACAGCTATTTTATTCTTGACATCAATTTTTGAAAACATCACCTGTGAAAAGTTCAACATTTAGCATTTCCTATTGTTTTATTTTTTCTATGAGTATGGATCTAGTTTATGTGAAAAGTGCCACTTGGGGAAGAGAGCAAATACTAATGACCCCCAGATGAGATAAAGGGACACAGGGGTTCTAGGAAAGAAGAGAGTGGACGCTGGAGTCAGAAGACCTTTGCACTGCTTTGGACAAACTGTGATTCCCAGAAAAGCAATTAACCTCTCTGGGCCACCGTTTCTGATGTGTAACATGAGAGAAATAGATGCTCCCATCTAGTCCTTTGATAGTCTAAGAGGAGAAATAAGGCAGCATTAGGTAAAAGTAGAGTTTTTACTACATTCCCAAGATGTAATTCTTTATTACCGCCTTGGAGGGAAAAAAAAAAAAAGAATATAAGAAAGAAAAAGAAAGGATTAAATATTTCCAGAATTGAGTCTGATTATAAAGCTTGACATTATATGTTTACTTCTTCATTTTGATGTAGTAATACATTTGGAAAGTATGTTGATCTAATTTTGCAAATCTCAAACTATTTGTATCATCCATAAGAACCACTTGGTGTTTCCTTGGAAGAAGAGTACCAGATTCCATTTCCAGATGTTCTCCTTAGGAGGTCATAAGTGGGTCTCAGTAATCTGCATTTTTAGTTAATACAGTCTGATGCAGCTTTTTCCTACACTTCATTTGTAAATCTCTTATCTAAAATTACAAGAATTTTGGGGGGCTCCTGAGTGGCTCAGTCAGTTGAGCATCTGACTCTTGACATCTTACCAGCTCAGGTCATGATCTCACATTCGTGAGATTGAGCCCCGCCATTGGGCTCTGTGCTGAGCGTGGAATCTGCTTGGGATTCTCTCTCTCCTTCACTCTCTGCCCCTCCCCTGCTCACTTGCACAGTTGCTCGCTCTCTCTCTCTCTCTCTCTCTCTCTCAAAATAAACATTAAAAAAAATAAAAATACAAGAATTCTGATCATTACCTTTACCTCTTTGATTTCTTCCCCAGCCGAGGTATGCTTCAAAAGGTCCCTTACACAGACCACTCTCCTCTCTCCTGGCTCATTTAGATGATCTTTCAGGTGCACTTTAATGTCATTTTCTCCAATGAAGTCCTCTCTACTGCCAAAGACTACTTTAATTAGGTCCCTCTTATGCATTTTACACCACTCTGCACTTCTCCTTTACAGCAATTACAATAATGATAGTTAATTAGTATCTGTATAATTATTTATGTACTATCTCTCTCCTCGTTGGGATATAAGATTTCTGAGGCCAGACACTGTTATTTGGTTCACTAGAGCCCCCCAAATGGCTTGAATATAGTAGGTGCATTATAAATATTTGTTGAAGAAAGGAAGAAAGGGATAAAGAAATGAGATAGCATAACTAATCAAAAATTCCCCTTTTCAGAAGTTTGAAAGGGAAAAGCCAGGGGAGAAAAAAAATGGCCAAGTTATTTAGACGCGTACCCTGGGGCCAAGCCTATACAGAATAAACTTTGTAGAGAATGAAAACGTTCTCTTTTGCTGCCCCTGTCAAAGTTGCGGCTGAAACCAGTTTTGCAAACTGAACAGATTCCATCATGATTCTTCCATGTAATTACTCAGGTTTTTTCATACTACAAGGATAATGTACATTCAGACACCCATCAATTATTGTATTTTTGTTAATAATAATATTAGCTGCTTTTATTATTATTACTATTACAATTACTATAATTATTTAAAAATCATACACAAAGAGTTTGAGCACTAACATAAGTAGAAATGGCAAACAAGGGGTAGCTGGCTGGCTCAACCGGTATTGCATGAGACTCTTAATCTCAGGGTTGTGAGTTCAAACCCCACACGGGGCATGGAGCCTACTTAAAAAAATTGGCAAACAAGCCCCAAAGAAAAATGGAGGAAGTATTCAGTATTGATCCACGTAAAATCTACATCCAGTGGCTGGGCATTTGTAGTTACATACAGTAGATTTCTCACCTGACAAGATCAGTAACAACAGTTGCTAAGTTATTAGAAAAATCAGTTGAAGCAAAAAATTATTAAAAAAAATGATATATGTGTCGTTCAAATACTTTTTAGCCTAAAACAGAAAAAAACAATGTGTATTCATTATATAACCTGTTGATGTAGAGCCAAGCCTTCTTCCTCAAATGAAGTTGCTAGTGGAGATTCGTATGACCTTTCTTTCCAAAAAAAAAAAAAAAAAAAAAAAAAAAAAACCCACACTATTACTGTGTCTTCTGCAATTTCCAGCATGAGTCTCATAAGGTGAAGCTAAAATTTTAAAACACTTATAAACAAGTTCCAGTACAAAATATTTATAGACTTTTAGGAATGGTTTTCTTAATCTTCTATACTCTCCTTTCTCCTACCCATTCTGATAGCAATTGTGGTTTAGTAGCTTAACTTTATGAAGTCAAGCTCCTTTAGTTCAGGTTGCATAAAAACCACAGCTCGTGGGGAGCCTGGGTGTCTCAGTTGGTTAAGCGTCCAACTTTTGGTTTCGGCTCAGGTCATGATCTCACAAACTGTGAGATCAAGCCTTGCATCTAGCTCTGTGCTGACAGTGCAGAGTCTTCTTGGGATTCTCTCTCTCTCTCTCTCTCTCTCTCTCTCTCTCTCACTCTCTTTCTCCCTCTCTGCCCCTCCCTGATGCTCACTCACTCTCTTTCTCTCTAAATAAATAAGAAAACTTAAAAAAAACAGCTATTTTTCTTTCTGTATCCATATTGAATCAGAGTATGGTAACTGCAACACATTTGGGAAAGACTCAAGGGACTTTAAGTAAGCACACAACCCAACTGGTGAACCCAAAATTGTCCAGGAAGACTTGAAGGAAACCTTGTAGGCCCTGCTCCACTGGGAAGGGAAAATGTTCATTGATTGGTGATGAATCGAAGAGAAGCCAGCTAAAAAAGTCTTCATCTTGTGCAGTCTAAACGTCAGTAGTTTAAGTGGTTGCTAGAATGTTAACAATGAGAATTTTCACAAATGCAAGATAGTTCATACTTATCAAACCATAATGGTTTTAAATAAAAAGCCACAGAATCTTCTCTATGTTGCATTATAGGCTTTATTATTTTTTTGGTGGGTGGGATCAAAACCCAGTCACCTAACATTTATCAATCCCAAAGTGACATTACTGACTAAAGTAGAGGCACCCTTGAGAGACAAAGCCATCGTTAGTAAGTAGTAAGCTTCTGAGTTAGATAGACATGAATTTATAGCTCTGATATGCCACTAAGAAACTAAATACATGTGTCGGATAGCTCCTGAACTTCTGTTGGACAGATGATTTTCATACTATGGTAAACAAGAACTAGTTAGTTGGCCTAAAATAGCATGACTTTTTGGGTAATTTTCTTAATTCTTTTTTTAATTTATTTTTTATTTTTTAATGTTTATTTATATCTGAGAGAGAGAGAGAGAGAGAGAGAGAGAGAGCAGGGGAGGGGCAGAGAGAGGAAGACACAGAATCCAAACCAAGCTCCAGGTTCTGAGCTGTCAGCACAGAGCCCGATGCGGGACTCGAACTCACAAACCATGAGATCATGACCTGAGCTGAAGCCGGATGCTTAACCGACTGAGCCACCCAGGTGCCCCTAGTTTTCTTAATTCTTCTAAGCCTCAATTGTTGTACCCATGAAATGACTGAAATAAATGTGACAGGATTATATGTAGAAAGTTTTATAATGGCTAATTGGTTGTTTCAAAAATTTACCTTTATTCCCATGAAATTCCTTTCTTTGAACCAAGAAACAAAAGATTTGCATAAGATGCTAATGCATTTTTGACCTTTAAGCCAAACAAATAAACAACCCCCCCCAGTCAGTAATGTAAATCAAAATAATATTGGCATTGAGGTAATGAAAATGTTCTGAGACAGAGAGCAGTACTGGTTGCACAACACTGTAAATATACCAAATGCCACTGAATTGTATACTTTGAAGTGGTTAAAATGGTAAGTTTTATGTTATGTGTATTCATAACAAACACATGACATGAGGAGTTGACAATGATATGGAGACAACACTTGCTGGGTTTGTATTATGAATTTAAGCCTAGAACGATTACAAGTGAGGTATCAGGTGGAATGGAATGAGTGCTTAATGTCAAAGTTAAGTTTTAGAAAACTAAAGGCAATTAGGTTTTTGGAGATTTGGGTATGGGTAACCTACCTCTAAGTGGCATTCCCTTCTCTTTATTGACTAATTGACTGTGGACAATAAGCAAGTCATTTATTCTAAGTTTCAAACTCATTTTACCAATACTTATTACCGCAGGGGTTTAACTAGATAACCTTTAACCTACTTTCTACCTTCTTCACATTCTCTTCTTTATATAACAACTACTAGAGAAAAGAAAACTCTCCCTCTGCCACCCCTCAGATCAATTTATCGGCCTCTCTGTATTGCTCTATGTTCTGGTGATCTGATCCTCACACTGTATCACCTGGGCTCCATCATTTCATGTCTTCTAAAAGTGCAGACTCTGGGAGGCTCTGCAGATGACATGATCTCCTGATGATCATTATTATCTCTTGTCCGTCCCCACCCTACTCTGGCTGGCGTTCCTCCATATCTGTCCACATTCCTACATTATGTTTTATTCATTTGACCCATGTGTTTCTTGATAGGACTCTGATGAAGAGCATAAATACATCAGAATGCACATTCATGGAATAATCCAGAAGTCATTGGCAATATCCAATGTAGTGATTATGATACTAATGTAAAACTATTTGTTGTATTGTCCTCCCAATAACAGAAAATTCTTTTACCTTGGTGACACTGCCATTCATAGCTCTGACCATAGGTGCAGAAGCAAGTGGCAAGATGTCAATAGCCCTCTGGTCATTCCAAAGTAGGTGGCCACTTCCATATTTGATACAATGCTTAGAGCCTTTCATTCTGGCTTTACCTGCCTGGAAGCCTATATTTAGGGTTAGTTAGCAGTTTCAGCCATCATTTCTCTTAAGAGTAAATACATACAGACAAAAATATTGTATTATAATCACCAGACTTGATAAAAAAATAGAATTTATTTATCTACTCCCTAAACAAAAAGGACAGTATGTAATGTTAAAGAGGTGCTAATTATCACTGCAATGGTAATCATATTACAACATATAAATATATCAAATTGATATCGTGAACATCTTATCTGTAGACTTGAGTGCTGGTAGGAAATTATTCTGCATCATGATGTGAGTTGTGTACATCAGAATGGTTGTCACCAAGCACTGCTGATATACACCCCTACTTAAAATCAAAACCTTTCACACATAGTAGTTAAATTGTGTTACTTTCAAATTAGCATGTATAAATATTTTAAGAGATTAAAGTTATCATTTCACCCCAAAATGGCTATTAATATTTAAAAGATGAGATTATGTAACTTATTAGTTTCCTGGGGCTGTCATAACAATTTACCACAACCTACATGGTTTAAATCAATAGAAATTTATTCTCCAACAGATGGAGGGCCACAAGTCCAAAATCCAGGTAATGTCAGGGTTGAGTCTTTCTGGAGGCTCTGAAGAAGAGAAATTGTTCAGTGCCTCTCCCCTATCTCTGGTGGCTGCTGGCAACACCTGGTGTTCCACCTTAAGTCCAGTCCCTGCTTCTACTTCACAAATGTCTCTCCCCCATGTGTCTTAGTTCTCATTCTCTCTTTCCTCATGAAGACACCAGGTAATTCCATTTGCGGATCACCCTAAAGCCAGGATGATCTGACCTCAAGATCTTTAATACATTTACAAAGACCCTGTTTTCAAATGAGGTCACAGGTAATGAGGATTACAGGTTGGATGTATCATTTTGGAGGGCCACTATTTGACCCACTATAAATGTTTATGTTGTATGTTGTAACTTCTTCAGGGCGCTCTTATAAAGAATTGAGCCTATAAAATTATATCCAGGTTTGATTACGCTAGGAGATTATTTTCTGAGAATTCTAAAAGCTTTCCGTTAGTGGAACAGATTTTTGCTTTGATGCATGAACATCTGCTCGTGTCTCATAAAATAATTTGTACTCGTACAAATGGAAAATGATCATGAAGTCAGACAGGTGGGTTTTTGTGTGGGAAAAGATACTGAACTCCCTAAATTTCCCTTTAAGACCCTCGTGACACTGAAAGATATTACAGTCTGTTGTTAGACTGACATATTGTCTTAGAACAACACTGCGTGTGCCAGTTATTGGTTTTGAGGCCGTTCATTCTTATATGTTTTCTTTCCTTGGTGTTTCCAGGTTATCAATCTTCTGGATTCAGGAGTCATCTATTTCTATTATAGCACAACTCAATTTCTCTTGACCTCATAGTTTTATCTACAATTCTCTGATCTGTATCTCAGTAAATGAGTTCATCAATGCCTATCCCTAATACCTTTCTATCCTTGTGTCTCTCAATGACATTATTTTCTTTAATGGATATCTACTCTTAACTCTTCTTCTAAGTGAAGGCAAAAATGTGATGGATATTGAGATTGATTGACAAATACTGACATGTATTAGAAGCCCATAGTTCATATTTGAAAAAACATGGATGAAGAAAATAAATGAATACAAGTAAACAAAATAAAATAAAATTTAATGTAACAAATTATTTATTGTGTGCCCCCATGTGAGCTATTTGTGGAAAATGTAATACAACTTATTATCTGTGCAAAATAAAATACACATGGATATAAGAGTAAGAAGAACTAAGGTTTAATACTAATTCATCATTTGCTATCAGTGTGACCTTGAGCAAATCACTTTACCTCAAATAATCACAAGTTTTCTTAACCGTGAAATGACAGGTTTGTATTGTAGCAGGTCATTTCTAGAGTCTAGCTGTTGACAGTTTATGGTCAGATATTAACAACTATGTAAGAAATAGAACACACAGAAATACTCATCTGAGACTTCTGACTCGATCACTGGAAATGATGTGTCCTTGCTTATGAATTTCATCATACTATTCTATACTCATTGATATTTAAACTCACCTGAGCCTAGCTTATCCCTTCAAAACGTTATATGACTGGAGGGACTGGATTTGACCCTACTGTCATCAAAAGGTAAGAGCTGGCTCCTCTGGACTGAATTGTGAAAAATACCTGGCAATAAGGAAAAGTTGTTCCAACTACTCTTATATTGTTCCACACTATGCACATCAGATGCCCTTCATACACACAAGATGATGCTCAATGTTTTCATGCATATTTGTGCAGATTCTCCCCACTTAATTGAGTCGTAATTTACATATAAAGTAACATTTCTGTTTGTTTTAGAATTTGCCATAATTCCTCATTACACATTTGAGTAAATCCAAAAGCCATCTTTTAGATTTGCTTACAATAAGCAATTCAGGATTAACTGATGGCACTGGAAGTAATCAAGAGTAGAAACAGAAAAGTACAAACACACTACCCTTCAAAACTGAAGCCACAATTCTCCTTCCTGATCTTCCCTGAATGCCTATATGGTACCAGATCATCTTTTGGCAATTAGGTAATTAAACTGTTAACGCTGAATTCAACAAAATATTTTTGTGCACAATGCTCTCCTAGGTTCTAAAAGGTATACAAACATGGCATATTCTTGACCTCCCAGGATTTATAATATAGTCACTTGAATAGAAGATTAACTCACAGAGGCAATGATCATATAAATGTTGTATATAAAAAAGGAACAAGTAAAGTTTTGAGGCCCTTAAAGAAAGAAGAGATATGATACTGAGAAGATATTCAGGAAAAAAAAGTACAGGAAAGATGACAGATGTTCTAGGCCTTGAAAAATGAGTGGATTTCAACAGACATCAATGAGCAGAGGTCCAACCTTGGTGTGACTGAGGTATGATAGATGGAATGTGTATTGAAAAATAAGACTAAAAAGAGATTGGGATGAACAAATAGATAACCTTGAATGACATGCTAAGCTTGAGAAAATTACTTCTGGAGCATTTTGGAAATTAAGTTGATATGGAGGCCAGAAGACTAATGGTTGATAGTATTGGAAATAGAAAAGACAGAATAAATTCAAGAAGAAAATACTGCAGAAGTAAAATCAGCAAGAACTAAAATTTGCAGTTGTACACCCTGACATGCACATTTGCATAATACTTTGTACTCTATTATTACTTCAAATAATGTTTTTCATCACTAAGTGCTTAATAAGCATTCATTAGGATTAATAAGTCAGACAAAAATGATATGCAAATCACAAGATTTCAGGTGCACTGCATAAATATAATTTTCCCTGCTGTGTAAGTGTTCTTGATACTTTCTCCATCTTTTGTGTTTAGAAGCTTGTAATTTTTGTCATTGTTACTTATTTTTTCTGACATCTGATAGCTTTCCAGGATGACTATATTTCTCAAGGCATCTATGTCTGAGAGATCAGAAATGGGGGAGTCTTTGTAGTGACAGACCTTTTTTCCCATCGTAACTTATGTTCTACATCTCGGATCATCATCTAGGATGTCAATAGTATCACTACAGCTATACTTCCTTATTTTCTCTTGACAGTGTTCTTAGGGTTGATAAATGGTCCCACACTGGTGCAGAAGAAAAGTATTTTGAAGCTATATATAAGTTTATGAAATCATCACTGGCTATAATAACTGAAATAGGAAACAAGGGTTTTTACATCAACAAATTTAAAACCAATAATTTTAGGATTTCTTTCTCAGACTCCAAGTTCCTTTTTTATAATCTTTTTTTTTTTTTTTTTTTTTTTTTTTTTTTGTAGCTAGTTAGCCTAGATTTAACCCTGGGAATTTCTTGCTATTGATAAACTCAAAACAACTCACATAGAATCATTATTGCCAGACACAAGACTTATCCTTCTTCCCTTTTACACTTTGCAAGGTTTTGTTTTATAGAGCATCCAACCCCCAAAAAACGGAACCGAAACAGTGACAGCTTATTAGCAGCACAACAATTGCCTATTAAGTTTAAAAATGCACATTTTAGTAAAAATCCAGTTATAAAACACAGATTAGAGTTAAATTTAAAGTAGGGTCTCTTATTTCCTCACCCTGAAATTGAAAACAACCTATAATTCAAGACTGATCTGACTTCCCCATTTCGTTATAAGAAGAAGAGCCTATGGACAGTCAGAGTATAAGTTTCCCTCTGTGGGGAAATGCTATCTGTTTCCTTAATACAAAGAAACAGAAGTTCAAGAGATGTCAAAAGGGAGACAGCAGAACTGCCATACGAGAGTAGAGACCAAAGACACAGAAGCTGAGTTCCTGCTCTAAGAAAACCAAAAACCTATACCCCAGTAAAATAAGATCCTATACTTGTCATACGCAAAACAAGATTGTTTACTTCCCCAGGGAGTAAGGACAGACTAAAGATGAAACAGCTCCTTCCCCAGACACTTTCCCCATAAGAAGAGAAGGTGAAAGTCCCATCTCTTCTGTTAAAGCATGGCAAATATGTGTCCATTCTTGCATAACTAAATACCATTGACAAAATTTATGTTTAAAAATTAAATAAAAGGAGGTGTACTCAACTGGTAATCTATTTGAACACATAATGTTAGAAAATAATTCTGTATAAATCCCTCATGTTTCTACATACCTAGATGTTAACAGTCAACCTATTTCAGAGTATCTTTTCAAAAATGATTGTCTATGGAAGACGGCGGCGTAGGAGGACACTGGGCTCACGGCGTCCTGAGGATCACTTAGATTCCACCCACACCTGCCTAAATAACCCAGAAAACCGCCACAAGACTAGCAGAACAGATTCTCTGGAGCCAAGAGTAGATGAGAGGCCCACAGAAGAGGGTAGGAAGGGCAGAGAGGCGGTGCACGCTACATGGACTGGCGGGAGGGAGCCGGGGCGGAGGGGCAGCCTGCTAGGCAAGCAGAGTACCCGAGTCTGGCTTGCAAAAGCGGAGGGGCCAGATGGAGTGTGTTCTGACAGCAAGGGGCACTTAACATTTGGAAGGTTATAAGTAAACGGATGTGCTCAGAGAGCCGGAGGGCTGGAGGACAACAGGAGGGAGAGTTGTTGACCCCTGGACACCAGAGCGCAGCTTGGCAGGGAACAAAGGCGCTGGCCGGCCCCATCTCCCTCACCCATCCCCCAGCCAAAATACCAAAGGGAACCAGTTCCTGCCAGGGAACTTGCTTGCACCTCGCAAACACCCAACACTGTGCTTCTGCTGACCCATCCCTCCGGCGGGTCTCACTCCCTCCCCCTGCCGCAGGGCCCCTCCCAAAGCTGTTCTCCCAAGGAAAAGCCAGCTAAGCCTGCCCCTCCCGCTCCCCTTGCACCTTGTTGATCCACCCCAGCTAATACACCAGATCCCCAGCACCACAAGCCTGGCAGTGTGCAAGTAGCCCAGATGGGCCAAGCCACCCCACAGTGAATCCCCCCCTAGGAAAGGGAAAGAGAAGGCACACACCAGTCTGACTGTGGCCCAAGCGGTGGGCAGGGAACAGACATCAGATCTGACTGCGGCTCCGCCCACCAACTCAAGTTATTCAAGACAGCACAGGGGAAGTGCCCCACAGTCCCGCACCACTCCAGGGACTATCCAAAATGATGAAACGGAAGAATTCCCCTCAAAAAAACGTCCAGGAAATAACAACAGCTAACGAACTGATCAAAAACGATTTAAACAACATAACAGAAAGTGAATTTTGAATAATAGTCATAAAATTAATCGCTGGGCTTGAAAACAGTATAAAGGACAGCAGAGAATCTATTGCTACAGAGATCAAGGGACTAAGGAACAGCCAGGAGGAGCTAAAAAAAAAAAGCTATCAATGAGCTGCAAAAAAAAATGGAGACAACTACGGCTCGGATTGAAGAGGCAGAGAGGGAATAGTGAACTAGAAGATAAAATTATGGAAAAAGAAGAAGCTGAGAAAAAAGAGAGATTAAAAAATCCAGGAGTATGAGGGGAAAATTAGAGAACTAAGTGATGCACTAAAGAGAAATAATATACGCATAATTGGTATTCCAGAGGAGGAAGAGAGAGGGAAAGGTGCTGAAGGTGTACTTGAAGAAATCATAGCTGAGAACTTCCCTGATCTGGGGAAGGAAAAAGGCATTGAAATCCAAGAGGCACAGAGAACTCCCTTCAGACGTAACTTGAATCGATCTTCTGCACCACATATCATAGTGAAACTGGCAAAATACAAGGATAAAGAAAAAATTCTGAAAGCAGCTAGAGATAAACATGCTCTAACATATAAAGGGAGACCTATAAGACTCATGACCAATGTCTCTACTGAAACTTGACAGGCCAGAAAGGAATGGCAGGAGATCTTCAATGTGATGAACAGAAAAAATATGCAGCAGAGAATTCTCTATCCAGCAAATCTGTCATTTAGAATAGAAGGAAAGATAAAGGTCTTCCCAAACAAACAAAAATTGAAGGAATTCGTCACCACTAAACCAGCCCTACTAGAGATCCTAAGGGGGATCCTGTGAGACAAAGTACCAGAGACATCGCTACAAGCATGAAACCAGAGACATCACAATGACTCTAAACTCGTATCTTTCTATAATAACACTGAATGTCAATGGACTAAATGCGCCAACCAAAAGACATAGGGTATCAGAATGGATAAAACAATAAGACCCATCTATTTGCTGTCTATAAGACACTCATTTTAGACCTGAGGACACCTTCAGATTGAAAGTGAGGGGATGGGGAACTATTTATCATGCTACTGGAAGCCAAAAGAAAGCTGGAGTGGCCATACTTATATCAGACAAACTAGACTTTAAATTAAAGGCTGTAACAAGAGATGAAGAAGGGCATTATATCATAATTACAGGGTCTCTCCATCAGGAAAAGCTAACAATTATAAATGTCTATGTGCCGAATACAGGGGCCCCCAAATATGTAAAACAATTACTCATAAACAGAAGCAACCTTATTGACAAGAATGTGGTAACTGCAGGGGACTTTAATACCCCACTTACAGAATAGATAAATCATCTAGACACATGGTCAATAAAGAAACAAGGGCCCTGAATGATACATTGGATCAGATGGACTTGACAGATATATTTAGAACTCTGCATCCCAAAGCAACAGAATATACTTTCTTCTTGAGTGCACATGGAACATTCTCCAAGATAGATCACATACTGGGTCACAAAACAGCCCTTCATAAGTATACAAGAATTGAGATCATACCATGCATACTTTCAGACCACAATGGTATGAAGCTTGAAATCAACCACAGGAAAAAGTCTGGAAAACCTCCAAAAGCATGGAGATTAAAGAACACCATACTAAAGAATGAATGGGTCAACCAGGCAATTAGAGAAGAAATCAAAAAATATATGGAAACAAACGAAAATGAAAATACAACAATCCAAATGCTTTGGGATGCAGCAAAAGCAATCCTGAGAGGAAAATACACTGCAATTCAGGCCTATCTCAAGAAACAAGAAAAATCCCAAATACAAAATGTAACAGCACACCTAAAGGAATTAGAAGCAGAGCAGCAAAGACACCCCAAACCCAGCAGAAGAAGAGAAATAATAAAGATCAGAGCAGAAATAAACAATATAGGATCTAAAACAACTGTAGAGCAGATCAATGAAACCAAGAGTTGTTTTTTTGAAAAAATAACCAAACTTGATAAACCTCTACCCAGGCTTCTCTAAAAGAAAAGGGAGAGGACCCAAATAGATACAATCATGAAGGAAAATGGAATTATTACAACCAGTCCCTCAGAAATACAAGCAATTATCAGGAAATACTATGAAAAATTATATGCCAACAAACTGGACAACCTGGAAGAAATGGACAAATTCCTAAATACCCACCCACTTCCAAAACTCAAACAGGAGAAAATAGAAAGCTTGAACAGACCCATAACCGGCAAAGAAATTGAATCAGTTATCAAAAATCTTCCAACAAATAAGAGTCCAGGACCAGATGGCTTCCCTGGGGAATTCTACCAGACATTTAAAGCAGAGATAATACCTATCCTTCTCAAGCTATTCAAAAAAAATAGAAAGGGAAGGAAAACTTCCAGACTCATTCTATGAAGCCAGTATTACTTTGATTCCTAAACCAGACAGAGACCCAGTAAAAAACAGAGAACTACAGGCCAACATCCCTGATGAATATGGATGCAAAAATTCTCAATAAGATACTAGCAAATCGAATTCAACAGCTTATAAAAAGAATAATTCAGGGGCGCCTGGGTGGCTCAGTCGGTTGAGTGTCCAGCATCGGCTCAGGTCATGATCTCACAGTTTGTGAGTTCGAGCCCTGCATCGTGCTCTGAGCTGACAGCTCAGAGCCTGGAGCCTGTTTCTGATTCTGTGCCTCCCTCTCTCTCTGCTCCTCCCCCACTTGTGCTCTGTTTCTCTCTCTCTCTAAAAAATAAATAAAACATTTAAAAAGTTATTCACCATGATCAAGTGGGATTCATTCCTGGGATGCAGGGCTGGTTCAACATTCACGAATCAATCAACGTGATACATCACATTAATAAAAGAAAAGATAAGAACCATATGATCCTGTCAATTGATGCAAAAAAGCATTTGACAAAAGTCAGCATCCTTTCTTAATAAAAACCCTCAAGAAAGTCGGGATAGAAGGAACATACTTAAACATCATAAAAGCCATTTATGAAAAGCCCACAGCTCGTATCATCCTCAATGGGGAAAAACTGAGAGCTTTCCCCCTGAGATCAGGAACACGACAGGGATGTCCACTCTCACCGCTGTTCTTTAACACAGTGTTGGAAGTGCTAGCATCAGCAATCAGACAACAAAAGGAAATCAAAGGCATCAAAATTGGCAAAGATGAAGTCAAGCTTTCACTTTTTGCAGATGACATGATATTATACATGGAAAATCCGATAGATTCCACCAAAAGTCTGCTAGAACTGATACATGAATTCAGCAAAGTTGCAGGATACAAAATCAATGTACAGAAATCAGTTGCATTCTTATACACTAATAATGAAGCAACAGAAAAACAAATAAAGAAACTGATCCCATTCACAATTGCACCAAGAAGCATAAAATACCTAGGAATAAATCTAACCAAAGAGGTAAAAGATCTGTATGCTGAAAACTATAGAAAGCTTATGAAGGAAATTGAAGAAGATATAAAGAAATGGAAAAACATTCAGTGCTCATGGGTTGGAAGAAAAAATATTGTTAAAATGTCAATACTACCCAAAGCTATCTACACATTCAATGCAACCCCAATCAAAATTGCACCAGCATTCTTCTCGAAGCTAGAACAAGCAATCCTAAAATTCATATGGAACCACAAAAGGCCCCAAATAGCCAAAGTAATTTTGAAGAAGAAGACCAAAGCAGGAGGCATCACAATCCCTGTACTACAAAGCTGTAATCATCAAGACAGCATGGTATTGGCACAAAAACAGACACATAGACCAATGGAATAGAATAGAAACCCCAGAACTAGACCCACAAATGTATGGCCAACTAATCTTTGACAAAGCAGGAAAGAATATCCAATGGAAAAAAGACAGTCTCTTTAACAAATGGTGCTGGGAGAACTGGACAGCAACATGCAGAAGAAGGAAACTAGACCACTTTGTTACACCACTCACAAAAATAAACTCAAGATGGATGAAGGACCTGAAGGTGAAACAGGAAACCATCAAAACCCTAGAGGAGAAAGCAGGAAAAAACCTCTCTGACCTCAGCGGTAGCAATTTCTTACTTGACACATCCCCAAAGGCAAGGGAATTAAAAGCAAAAATGAACTCTTGGGACCTCATGAAGATAAAAAGCTTCTGCACAGCAAAGGAAACAATCAACAAAACTAAAAGGCAACCAACAGAATGGGAAAAGATATTTGCAAATGACATATTGGACAAAGGGCTAGTATCCAAAATCTATAAAGAGCTCACCAAATTCCACACCCAAAAAACAAATAATCCAGTGAAGAAATGGGCAGAAAGCATGAATAGACACTTCTCTAAAGAAGACATCCGGATGGCCAACAGGCACATGAAAAGATGTTCAGCGTCGCTCTTCATCAGGGAAATACAAATCAAAACCACACTCAGGTATCACCTCACGCCAGTCAGAGTGGCCAAAATGAACAAATCAGGAGACTATAGATGCTGGAGAGGACGTGGAGACACAGGAACCCTCTTGCACTGTTGGTGGGAATGCAAACTGGTGCAGCCACCCTGGAAAACAGTGTGGAGGTTCCTCAAAAATTATAAATAGACCTACCCGATGGCCCAGCAGTAGCACTGCTAGGAATTTACCCAGGGGATACAGGAGTGTTGATGCATAGGGGCACTTGTACCCCAGTGTTTATAGCAGCACTCTCAACAATATCCAAATTGTGGAAAGAGCCTAAACGTCCATCAACTGATGAATGGATAAAGAAATTGTGGTTTATATACACAATGGAGTACTATGTGGCAATGAGCAAGAATGAAATATGGCACTTTGTAGCAACGTGGATGGAAATGGACAGTGTGATGCTAAGTGAAATAAACCATACAGAGAAAGACAAGATACCGTATGTTTTCACTCTTATGTGGATTCTGAGAAACTTAACAGAAACCCATGGGGGAGGGGAAGGAAAAAAAAAAGGACGTTAGAGTGGGAGAGAGCCAAAGCATAACAGACTCTTAAAAACTGAGAACAAACCGAGGGTTGATGGGGGGTGGGAGGGAGGGGAGGGGAGGTGATGGATATTGAAGAGGGCATCTTTTGGGATGAGCACTGGGTGTTGTATGGAAGCACTGGTGTTGTATGGGTGTTGTATGGAAACCAATTTGACAATAAATTTCATATATGAAAAAAAAAGATTGTCTAAGCTAATCACTCTGGAAAGATAAGAGACAGTGTTGTCCTCTGGAGCAGATTAACTTAAAATCTAGAATAGTAAAGATAGAAACATCTGCTTCCCTTGGAGACATTCCAAACCTATAAAGATCATGACATCTCCCTTTCTGCTACAGAGTAGATTTGCTTGTATTCAGGCAATAAAGATAATTACTGTCTCCCAGAAATTCATCAGCAGCACTTATATAAGAATGGGGATTTCTAGTATCTGTGATCTTCTCCTATAATGCACCCCTACTGCATGGTCAGGCAAGACCTTTCTTTCATTGCATTGCCTGTGGCAACTGGGGCTTGAGGAACAAGTGTCAAGATCATATTCCAGTTAGGGCTATCGATATGAGTAATAATCTTTCATCTCTGACCCAGAGGCCTCATGTGTTTCTGCCAGTAACTATGAACACATGACAAGTTAAGTTGTTTAACTTTCAAGTAGGGTAATCTCAGATTCTTCAGAATTCCTGCCATGACAATTTAACAGATTTCTCTTTGAATAATGTACAGGAAAAAAGACAACTTTATTTTGAAGATAAAAAATTAAAGCTAATGTTTACCAAAGGTATATATATATTATAGTATTTGATCATCACAATGACTTATACATGTCTGTGAAGGTGGGAAATCTCTCTTATTCTCTGCATTGTCTCCAGTGTCTAGTACGAAGTTTGGAGCAAAATTGATGTTCCAAAATTATCTCTTACATGAAAAAAATGATAAATAAATACAGTGATTAAGTATGTTTTTACAGATGGTAGACTTCTGTTCAGAGAGGAGAAATAATTTTCCTCCAGCCACACAGCTAATAATTAGCAGACCTGAAACTGATGCTCAAATCTATATAATTATATCGCTACTGTTGTTTGCATAGTTAGATTTTAATGATGTGTCAGCTAATGCTGATACCCACCTATGTCATGAAAATTTCTTTAACACTAAACTGCATCAAACACCTATATACTGAACTACAATGTAAACAAATAACAAAATATAAAATGAATTGAAATTATTTTCACTATAAAACTGTATTCTTTATAGCATACATGCATAAATCATAATTACTTTCACCCCTGCACCTTGATACTGTTTGTACCAATATATCTAATTACATATAAATATTTTAGATAAAATGTCTCTACCGTACATTATTCAGCATGTACAAAAAGTAAAGTTCCCTCAATCCTTGCATAATATCCAAATTATTTATTTTATGTGGGTTAACCAGGAATTTCCCTCTGTATTCCTTTATATACTACCGAATTCTTCCTTAAAAAGACTCAGAGCTTATACGTAGCATTATTTAAATGACCCTCAAATCACAAATGAATATGAAATGCATCCACCAGTTTTTTTTATAAAAAGAGGGTCACACTAATCAGATGTATTCACAATTTCATGATAAAAGGCTAAAAATCTACTAAAGTTGGGGGAAAGAAGGTAAAGCAGTCTGCCAGTGATCCATTCTTCTTCCAATTACAGGGGACTCTGGAGAAAGAAACAAGGTATAGAGTCTAGAAAAATCTCTTTGTGAACATTCTGGTAATTGGACCACCTAGTAAACAGAGTAATGATATTCAATAGAAAGAGAATACTTCTCTAAGGAGCGCTGTTGGCACGGTGTCACTGATGTAGGATTGCTTCTGGTGAACAAACCTGGAAGCTGTGGTACAATGAGGCATGGCTACCTGGACAATGTCATGTACGCTATGCAGTTACAGCTTATTTTAATTACCTAAATGCCTCCTTCTATGTACAGCATATGTCTGGAGCTAATAAAGAATGAGAGGCTCATAAGGCTACACACATTTATTTTTCTTCACTTTCACTTTAGAGTAATAAGAAGTGAATGATAGGTATATTATTTAGAAAAATGCAATGTCTGACTAGATGTTTTCATTCCTGGAACTTGCAGAAAATCCTGCTTCGTATCAACCACCCAATGAGTTTAACAAGTATTGACTAAGGTTAGATACTGAGACTATTCCAAATTTACACAGTGCCCTGTATGTTCTACTGTTCTACAGGTTGTTTGCATTGTGTCCTTTTTTTTTCCCCTCTTGATCCAGAAGTAACTCTGAAGCATTTTTATACCATATTGACTCTCATGACCTTCTATTTACAGAGATCAACCAAGCTGTTACAGACTGACAGTGCAGCTTGGTGTCTTAAAAGAAGAGTTCTTTTTAAACCAGATCACTTCTCTACAACACCTGTGCTCTCCCTCATGTTTTCCTTCACACAGTTTTTAGTTATCAATTCAGGCTTCTGGTTCTCAAAAATAAGCATAGTATTCCTCCTTGTTAGGAAGATGCCTGGTTCATTTTATATATCTATATCTGTATATCTATAAATAGATATATCTATCGATCTGATGAATGTTTACAAAAGAGTGCAATAGATTTTTTTAATATTGATTACCTAACCCTTCATATAAGCAAGAAATATTAATAAGACACTAACATTCCAGAATTTTCACTGTCATATTCATGTGTCTTATATTTATTATGTATATAGTGGTTTGGAGCATATTTCTAAACCAATGGGGAAAAACTATGCTTACGCAGTGTCTGTATCAGTTCAAATGAAATGGGAAATTTATTCTTATTTGCATGTCACTTTAATATATTCATTTAATGTGGTTTTATTCCATATGCATACCTGGGGAGATGCTATAAATATAAGAAACTATGTGGTGCTAAGTCCCTTTAATGAAGTAAATAAATAGAAAATTAAACATTGGTAAATAAATGGCTACAATTTGACAAGGCACATAAATTGCTATACCCAGGTTCAGGAAGAGCAGCTTTGACCAAGTTTAAGTGTCACAAAATAGTGAACCCATTGCCTTGTGAAATCCCCTAAGAGAAATACAAGTGCTGCAATTATGTCTGAACCCTAAATTACTTGAGGCATATTTAGAGGCTTTGCCATACTAAGTGTAAGGGATAATACTCTCATTAAGTTCTAGTCAATTACCACGAGTAAGTCGAATCATTTTAGAAACCCAACTAGTTGTTTGGATAATTCATTTCCAAGAGCCCACTGTAGCATAATCCTGCTGCAGCCATCTGTATCCTAAAGTAAGTTGATTCCCTGGTTTATTCCTGAAACGCCCTGGCAATGTCAGTAAATTTGCCAGAGTGATTTCCCCATGGTCACACGTTTATTTAGCCAAATAAATGGCTGTGCTTACGGTAGGTAGCAGATGTTGTCAGCTGCAGGATACAGCATCATCTGAAGCATCTTTTCTCCGGTTGTAATGGAAAAGCAGGCACCAATGTGAAAGGAACAGAGTGATGTAACTTTACAGGATCAGCCTTTTGTTCCTTAAGTTCTCTCGTGATTTCCATCATATCATGTCCTCAGATTTCCCCCTGAATAGTGGCTAGTCCCTGCTGCTATCCACTTGGAGTAGTGCTGAATAGCACTGAATAATTTAAACAGGTAGAATAGAAGGGTTCTGCAAAGGGCTCACCTCACTATGACTACCAATACAAGTCAAAGGTGGCCTTTACCCCTCACGACTTCTTCCCTATCCCTGGAGTACAAAGCACATTCCACATGTCACATGTATCTTTCTGGACAATAGCTTTCTGAGTTAGCTGAAAGCCCTCCATGATACTAATGGCATGAGTTTCTTACTGTCTTTTTGTTGATTTCCGTATTCACCATCCCCATCTCCACCTTGTGGTATTTTTGCTTCAAAACAAAAAAAGAAAGAAACTTGAGCAAACTGTTGTACATTGGCTCATAGGATGCCCTGAAACAACTCTCCTTTTGTTTGAATACTTATGATATGAAGTTGAGAGAACTTATCCTGGGAAGTGGCTAAGTGATGCAGTGGTGTCCAAACAAACACAGGCAGAAATAGGCTGGAGTGGCCCTATCTCTGTCTCTTTCTTCCTCCTGGAATCTCATGAAGACATAGTCACACCGCAGCAGACACTGCGTGACCATGAGGGAAAGGGAAAGAGAAATCCAGAGCCCTAGATCGCTATCAGCAGATATCTGCCTTCAGATTTCTTCTTTTTGAGGAAAAAGTCCCTATTTTCAAGTGAATGTAAATTTATTTGTTAGTTGTAATTAAAGCATTGTTAAAATTCTTCTCAGATAAGAAATCCTTTCTAAATTTGGTGATAAGATCTCTGACTTTTCAAATAATAGTTATGCTTTCAGTCTCTTTTTATGGGCTCTGTATGGGGAAATGATGGTCTTTTATATTATAAATGAAGAAATTACGTTTATCTGATACACCCCTATGCCACAGGAAGGATATCACTCCTACCTCAGTGACACTGGCAAAAGCAACTAATAGCTTGCCGTCTACCCTCACCACTATTAGCACATCAACACGGCTGTGATAAATGATTCTAACAGCTTAACGTAGTAACACCATTATATACCAAAGTAACATGAGCAACGTTTAAATGTTATTTTAGGGAGAAAAGGCCTCTTCTTATATGAAGTATGAAGTATAAAGAAGGGACCTATTTCTGTTAGCCAATTTATTTGTGTTTTCTGTTTGCATTGCTGTTATTTCATATATTAAGTTGACACCCAAAACAAATTCTTGGAAAATTTATTCCAAGAGGCATACTTTGATTTACCTTCCTACTCCCTCAATCTTGAATGCTTTATTTCCTAGGTTTCTGTGTCCCAGGAGTTGCTGAGTTACTCATGTCTCTTGTTCTTCCTTCACTGGTTCCTGCACAGGACCCCTCCCTTTGGGATGCTCTTTAGAACATCACCCTCGGCTATCTTTTCTTATCATCTGGCATGTTCTTCTAGAATTATGATGTTCCTTTTCATGACTTTAATTACATAATGGTGACCACTAAATTCACGTCTCCAGGCCAGAACTCTCTTGTGACATCAATATACACAGTGGTAAACTGGTCCACTTGCTTTGTGTAGGGGAAAAGGCACAATATGTAACATTTGCCGACGTCTGTTGGAATAAATACTCCCCCTATAGCCAATTTCAAGCTACCAATAGTTTAATAACTAGCTTACAAAGTTCCTGAATATCAGCAATTGGCTTTTTGCAAGTTGATATGAATTGGTTCCAGTACACCATAGAGACTACTAGACATCGTTTGGCTGTGGTGAAATTTCAAAATCAGTATGTCCCAACCCAATTCTCATTATCTTCTTCTCTCCCAGCTTTCTCCTTCTCAATGGTTAATACTACCACTCATTTACTTGCTTCAGTCAGAGCCCTGGAAGTCATCCTTGATATGTTCTTCACCATCATCCTCCACATCTGATCACTAACCAAATCTGCTATTACTTATTTGTCTTTAATAACTTTCAAAATACTCCAGTGATACTAGCCTAATCTGGGTCATTCTCATCTCTCACATGGATCACTACAATAGTGTTTTCATTGTTGTCTATACTTCTGGCCCACTTGATTCTGCTCCCAACTAATTATCTGTGCAGTGACCAGAGGAACCTTTCTATCATTCAGGCCTAATCATGTCATATTCCTATGCTTAATCATGTCATATTCCTATGCTCCTATGCTCTTGCTCATTCATTGAGACTTTTATGGGTCTTGTGATGCAATTTAGATAAAGTTTCAAATCCTTCAGGATACATATAAGGTCCTCATGGGCTGATACCTCCTAATTTATCCAGTATCATTTCTTATCCCACAAATTTCAACTAAGATCATATAGTCAGATGAAATTAATTATGCCCCTTCTTTTGGTTCCAACCTTTGTTCATGCTATTTTCTCTTATGAAACTAATATTATTGATGAAAATGCATATATGTGAAGTATTTAATATAATATATACCAGGATTTTTAAAATGTCCTTATTAATAGTCTTATTTAATCCTTATAATCAACAGTCAGTTAGTTTTTGTTTTTATTTTTTTATTTTTTTTAAATTTAGGGACAGAGAGGTCAAACAACTTTTCTAAGATTGCACAGCTAATAAGTGTGGGCCCTACATCATTTCCCAATGTCCCACCCTCCCCAGCTCTTAATCAAAATTACAAATTCTGCTTATGGTTCCTATCCTTCAGGAAGCTTTTAAAAATGGAAGTATTTCTATGTGTTCCAATAATACACCAAAGTAATCTTTAACCTGGGCATACTTGTGTGGAATTGCCTGTTTACTTGTGCCTGACCCCCAGAAAAAAATGTCATCTTTCCAGGGGCAGGGCTATCTTACTCATCATCGTATCCAAAGCACTTAGTGTATGCAGTACCTAGCAAATACAAAGTCATATTTGTTGAATGAAAAAAAGTGGGAAAATGCCACTTGAGATCAGTAAGACTCCATAGTTTGTAGACTCATATTACCTACTGAGTTTGAAATGGGAAACAAAGAACAGATACAATAGAAGCTCACCAAAGCTGTCGTTCACTGCTTTTGATGGGCACATTTAATGTGGGACTATCCACATAATCCAAGAGATGAACTGAAGGAAAATATAAATTGCAGAAATATAGATTATAGGTTGTTAAAGAAATTCACAGATCTTGCTATCCATTCTTCTGGCTGTACAGGTAAGGAAACTAAAGTTAACACAAATAATAAGATCTGTGCAATTCTTTTATTCATTCAACCTTCTGATGAGATTAAGCTGGTAAACTCAGGAGGTGCTTTTGTTCTCAAAAAGAATAAAGGCATGAATAATGACTGAGAAATAAGGAGTGAAAAATTGGATCTGGGCATTTTAGCATTAAAGCATCAATTATTTGATATAATTGCTACTTTGTTATAAACATTAACAGTAGATACCATAATTGATTGAAAACTGGAGTACATGGAATACAAAAGGAAAGACATAGTAATTATATAATTTTCTCTTGGGTCCCTTTTTTTTCACATTTACATTAACAGAAGCACACTCCAATGATATCATAGTAAGGTGGACTTTATTCCCCTGTACCTTCGCCATCTCTCTAAATTGAGGGTGGCACAACTATTTATTGTATTTATAACCATCATGATACTTTTCTAAAGCTTTAAGCACTATCATTTAGCAGACACTCAAACAAAGCAACAAAAATCTGATGAATAACAACAATTTTTGCCAACTCTGAATCCTTACTTTTGTTTTAACACTAAAGTGTATGGGTGTTTTGTTGCTGTTGTTTTGTTGTTTTTGTAATTCCAGATAGTGTTTTTATTACAAAGAGTCTGAAATTACTCTCACACCTTCACATCCACCTTCCCTGAAATCACTATTCACAATTTGTAGTGTGACATGAACAATGGATTGCTGGAAAGGTTTATCGTAAGAAATTAGGTTTTAAGCTCTTAGCCTGCACTACGAAATGCAAATTTAGAGTTTGCTAAAAGAAGTTTTCACTTTGTCGTGGAGCATGGCCACTTATTATACAATTATTTTTTCAGAATAAAGGACAGAAATATCTCAAAAATTAAAAAGAGAATTTAAAAACAGTTTTTTCAAAAGCCAATCTGTTAGAAAAAAAAATCTACTGATTCCCCCTTATGGACAATTTTCTTTCCCTTGCTTTTTTTTTTCTTCATTTTATTTTATTTTATTATATTTATTTATTTTTGGGAGACAGAATGCAAGCAGGGGAGGGGCAGAGAGAGAGGGAGACACAGAATCTGAAGCAGGCTCCAAGCTCCGAGCTGTCAGCACAGAGCCCAACGCAGGGCTGAACCCACAAAATGCAGGATCAAGACCTGAGCCGAAGTCGGACGCTCAACCAACTGAGCTACCCAGGAGCCCCTTTTTCTTATTTTTAAACAAAATGCTAGAAACAGCAGGGTCTCTACATTCAGGATTTCGTTTATGCTTGGGCTTTGTGTATAGTGCTGACCATTCTTCATTTGCTTAACATCATGATCCTCTTCCTAGTCACAAGTTATCATGGGACATCATGAGCAGAATTTAAAAAAAAAAAAAAAAAAGAGCTTTAATGTCCTGGAAGATGCCACTTATGCTTATACTCAGGGACCATCACATCAGGATGATGCAGAACCCAAGGACACGTCAGCAGAGAGAAAGGAGAGACACCTTTCCAGCCCTCATCTCAAGATGAGTGTGATTTCTGTGTAACTGCAGTGGGTGAATCAGATCTGCTACCCTGCCAGAGGTCAGACAGTTGAAGAATATGTCCTGTTCTTTCCAGTGCGCTACTAAGGCTTTCCATCTTCCTGACAGCAAAGCTAAAAAAAAAAAAAAAAAAAAAAAAAAAGAAGGTCCAAAGCAATAGTTGATAGTATATAATAAACATTTGTCTTTCCTTCATGGTAATACCTCTACCATTTATATGAGATGCCTCAATCAATGTCTTCCTTATTCTTACTCTTGAATGTTAGCATTGATGTAAAACTGACCATGCACTATTTCCAGAAAAGCCTCTAAGAAAAGGTATCAGAATGAAAATAACACTGAATCAGGTGAGGTGGTGTGGTATTGTATAAAAAGCTTGTCTGAGAAGTGGACAAATGAGCAGGAATCTGAATAAATGAGCCATGGGTATATCTGTAAAAAGAATGCTCCAGGCAGAATTCCAAATCCTCGAGGCAGGGGCTTATTTAAACAGAAGGCATTGGGGATATTTCAGGAAGGATAGAAAGGTCAGTGTGGATCACAATGAGCAAAGAAAAAGAATGACAGGTAATAGACTGAAGAGTCAATCAGGGGGCCATATCACATGGGATTGTGTAGGCTATAGTAAGGAATTGGATTTTATTCAAAATATAATGATGGTGGAGCTTGTGGGTGGCTCAGTCTGTTACCCATTCGGCTCAGGTCATGATCTCACAGTTCGTGAGTTTGAGGCTCCACGCTGGCAGTGTGGAGCCTGCTTGGAATTCTCTCTCTCTACCTCTCTCTCTGCCCCTCCCTTGTGTTCTCCCTGTCTCTGTCTCTCTGTCTCTGTCTGCCTCTCTCAAAATAAATAAATTAATTAAAAAAAAAAAATATATATATATATAATGACAAAAACTAGAGCAAAATGACATTATAAGATTAGCCATTTTAGAGTCACTTGATAAGCACCACACCATCATACCAAAAGCAACAAAATGACAAACAACACGAAAGACCATAAAAATGCCAGTATTATTACAGCAATACTTATTACACTTATAATCATTTATTGAAAGCACTGAAATCAAGAGCTCCAAGCAGGGGAAAAAGGGTTTTGGTTCGGTTTTGTATTTGTCAAAACGTTTACCTGTTCTACCTCTTTCCCTAACCCTAATGTCAGACATAGTCCACAATTTTTTTCAGATACTCTTAAATAATTCAGTCCTCCACTGAATTTCAGTGCCAGGAAGAATAACATTTTGGTAATTAAAATGTCCAGTGAAGTGTAGAAATCCAATTTCAGAAAGGCACTTAACACTAACTGACTCTATACCTTCTCTACCTCCTTTATTTACTTTTTAAAATCATGTTTATCTTGTCTTTTCCTCCCATTAAAACGGCCACTCAATGAGGACAGGGATTTTTGTCTGTTGCGTTCACTGATATACACTTAGTACCTATAACGGGTAGTTATAACAGCAGGTGTTGAGATCATTTGGAGAGGAATCACAGCCAGAACAGGACAAAGGTTTCATATCACTCTAATATGATGATAGGAAGACTAGGCACCCCCAACAGAGATGGAAAGGTGGGAGCCCATCCAGGCAGAAGAAAACAAGCAGAGGGAATGGTATTTTCCAAATGCTACCCAGCGTCTCCGTACAGTGAGCCCTGAGAACAGACCATCAAGTTAGACGAGAGAAGTCACTTGAACAGTCGATTCAGTTGAGTGGAAAGAGCACTTAAACTCAGTCTAAGTAGAAAATGAGAATTGAGAAAGTTGGAACTTCCAATGTACACCACAGTTTCAAGGACATTTGCTACTAAAGGCTGCAGAAAATGGGAAAGGGAGTACTAGCTGGAATGTAATATGGGCTTAAGAAAGGCACATTTAGTGAGAATAGGAAAGGTCATGCTAGAGTAACAATCTTGAGGTTTTCATGGCCAAAATACAGCAAATATCTATTCACAGTTATCAAGCTTATATATGTTCATTATATGCATAATTATGAAATATAATAATGTAGATTGTATAGCATGTTATGTAACACAAATATAAGTATTGCACATATTTATACTATATACTAAGTTATATACTTATTTTTTTTACCATCAGGGGCTCTGGTTATAGAGCCACACAGAGACCCAGGCTGACAGGATTTTACTTTATTGTACTCCCCTTCCTGCTACAGACCCATTTGGCAAGGCGGTAGGGAAATCAGTGAATAAGACAATAGCACAAATGATTTGAATTTGACTATCAGGAGAATGCATATGGCTAACCTTAAACTAACCACTACCATCTTCTGGAAGAGGAGTTGACAGTGTCCGTAGGTCTTTCTTAGGACAGTATTAAGGAGAAGATGAAAAGTACCACTTAGGAGCTTGAAGACGGGTCCACATGGGGGTGTTTGTGAGTTTTGTAGTAACTGAGAGAATCCAAGCCATAAGTATGAGTGTGTCCACCAAAGGAGAGAATACAAATGAGAAAAACTGAGGTCAATCTTCCAGGATAACACGAGAAAAAGAGAACATAGCAAAAGTAACAGAAGTGGTAGGTGGTTAGGGAAGAAGGTAAGAATCACAGGCAGTGGATTTGCAAAGAGGACAGGTTTAAAAAGTTTAATAGTCAAAACACCAGATAATGCAGAAAAGTCGAGAAAGGGGAGGACACTAGGTAGCACTCTACAGAAGTGCTGGCAAGAGCAGTTTCGATAACTTCCTGAAGATGAGGCCAGTGCAGACATCAAGAGGCCCGCAGCAGGGTCTGGACTTTGGAAGACAAGTCAGTGAGAGTAAAATATCCCCTTAAGATTTCAGAAAGGAATGAACACAAAAATGGGGCAGGCATGAGAGAAGAAAATATGGTTAGAATAATATTATTTTATGAAGTAGAAACAAGGGTAGTGGGCAAATGCAAGTGAGGAGAGAAACCCCTGTCACAGGAGAGGACACTTCCACTTTGAAAGAGCAAAGCTTAATGTCCTTTCAACATGTTTTAAAAGCAATTGGTTTTGGTATGATAGTTTTTTTTTGGTTTTGGTTTTTTGTTTGTTTGTTTTTTTTGTGTGTTTTGTTTTTGCTTTAAATGTGCTTAATGTTTTGTGGCCTGTTTATATGTCACACTTACATATTTTCTATGTTTTTTTAAAACGGTGTCACCATGTATTCCATATGAATAAGATGTTCTTCATTAGAAAACAGGTAATAATTTGCATCTTTCGTTGTATATTCACATTATTTTCCTCCTAAGCAGTCATTGAAGTGCTGCAAATTTCTCTCTGGATTCATTTCGCACGGGCAGATCTTTAAAAAGTACTCAATTTGTACATTCTTCTCTTTTTAATTCTTTTCTAAAAAAACCAGTGGATTATATATTTCATCATATTTTGTTGTCTGCAATTGCTGAATAAGAAAATATACAATTTGTGCTTCTGCATCTCAAAGGGAAATGGATTGATCATTTCAGTATAATTCCTTCAGAAGTAAAACCCAGAATTTTTTTTCAGACATTATTTTATTTTCTGCAAAGCAGGTACATTTAATATAGTAATTAAAACACTACAGGAGTCAGTTCAGTTCTAACTTTGGCTATGCTGAATATTAGCTCTAGTTCTCTTTTGCAAATAATCCGTAACTATCACTCATCAGTTATAAACTGTGTTTTCTTTCATCATTAACATGAAACTGACACTAGTTGTTTATTTTACCCTACATGAGTGTTTAGAGGGTGGATGTGAATGTGACTCTGTTCTTTTTAGAAAACAGATTTGCTACTGACATTCTATAAATGTCATTAGATGGCATTTTTTTATTTCTCTGGGGAAAAAAAAGGAGAAAGAAAAAAATTGCAACTCTCCAGGTACTATCAAGAAACATGCCTTTGTATAATCTCCATTATATGTACATTTTTCTAAGAATTCTCATACTGTGATATTCTACATTATGTCAATTACAATAGGCAGCCAGACTGTGAAATTTCTAAAAAATACATAGTAGTAATGATAATATGAGAAAATCGTAGTAGTTAAATGTGGTACCTAGAACCAAACTACCAGAGTCTGAATTGACATTACCACTTACCAGCCATGTAACTGTGGACAAAGTACTTGATTTCTCTATGACTCAGTTTCTTCATTTGCAAAATAGGCATAACAATAAAACCCGTGTTGCTGGATTGTCATGAAAGTTAAAGTAGTTAATATAAAGTGCTCAGAGGCTTACCTCATAGTATTAGGTATACATGTTTTGAACCCTCACTATTAGCTAACACTGTGTGCTTACGATGTTTCTAAGAACTTCATGTGGATGATCTCATTTAATTCTCTGAATACAACTACAAAATTGATTCTGCTTTCATTCTTACTTTACTGATGGTGACCAAATCCTTTGCCTGAAGTTGCATGGACAGTGAGTGTAGAACCTGGGTTTCATCCAGGGCACCGGGCTTTGGAGAACACTCTCTTACCTGCCACAACGCTCCCTCTGTCCAGGTACCGGTGATCAGAATTAACTAAAATCAGAATAATTGCACTGATTCTGTGTGAAGCCACAAACTGAATCCATAATCCCATAAAATATTTGGTGGAATTTTATTTTTAACTACTTTGTTGAGTATTAAGCTACTAATGCTAAGAAATCAAAGCTTTCTAAAGGCCTATTATAAGAATGCAGTCAAAAAGCAGAGGTCCTAGAGATGTCAAGTATATTTACTAACTTGCTAAGCATTTAAGCTGTGGTTTATATGTTTTTAATACTTTTTACAGTCAAAGTCTTAAATGTTTTGGAGTCAAGGACCCTTAATGAATCTGAAGAAAGACACAGACACTTCTATTCAGAAAGACATATATACAGGTATAATTTAGAATATAATTTTAGGTGCTCGTCCAGTCGCTCCAGGTTGAGAAGCCCTAATATACTATGAAAAGAACTATCTGGCACCCTTGCTGTGTCTTACCTAAAACCCCAATGTGTCAGAACAGAGAGACATAAAAATTCATCCAGCTGCAAATTTATGTTATCCTACATCTTTCAGAAACTAAGCCAGAATAAATGCTTTAAGCATTTACTAGCTTAAATAGGAGGTGGGAGGGGGGCAGACTTTTCCCTTAACTCTACTCTCATCATAACACTTCCAGAATTTTGAAGTCAAAATATGTTCACTTGGGGACTCTATTCCTGTTTGTTATTTTTCCCGATGATGTTTTTAAAGAATAGTCAAGGGAAGCAACTTACTTTATATGGTTTTTGCAAAACTGGCAAGGCCCACTACTCCCATTCTGGTTTATTTGGGGAACTTAGTACATAAAACCCTGAAGAAGTGAGCCACATTATCCTCTACATCACCCTTCTCAGGGCATGTTGCCTTCTGATGCAGATCCCTGTTTCACTGGAATCATGAGCTAGGCTCTGCAAATTCCAAAGGGTCTTACACTCTCCAGCATTTCAGAAATGCAACCTGGAACATCTCTTCAGTGTAATACACATGGTTTTTCACATATCCTAGGCAAAGAATAACACCCTAGAAATTTTAAGAAGGAAAATGAGTTTCTCTTAGAAAAAAAAAAAAGTGTGATTGCCATGGTTTGTGGAAAATAGATTTCTCCAATAGGAGGCTCTATTCCTAAAGATGTAGGGATTTTGAGAATTTTTTTGTATAGGCTAATGTAGGTCTAAGTTGCCTATGGTCTGTCAGTAGCTAACTCTATTCTTACCCATTAAAAAAGCAATACTGGGGCACCTGGGTAGCTCAGTCGGTTAAGGGTCCGACTTTGGCTCAGGTCATGATCTCAGGGTTCCTGAGTTCAAGCCCCACGTTGGGCTCTATGCAGACAGCTCAGAGCCTGGAGCCTGCTTCAGATTCTGTATCTCCCTCTCTCTCTGCTTTCCCCCACTCTCTCACTCTCTTTCTCTCTCAAAGATAAACATTAAAAATAATAAAATAAATAAAAAATAAAAAGCAATAACTAGTATTTCTGAGCTACAATATTAAACAAATTATATATATTTTTTTCACATATTTATTTACTTAAGTTTAGTCCAGTATTTGTATCCCTAAAGATCAGCTAAGGAGATTTGTTATTTCTTCCCCCAGTTGTTCATTATGAAAATTTCAAACTTACAGCAAAAGAATTTATTTTTTAATTAAAGATGTTTATTGAGTTCCCATTAAATACACAGCGAAATAATTGCTTTGATTCTGCTTCAGAAGATATGACATATTACAGGAAATGATAACTATCAACAGAATCAGAAAATATATTTTGGCTAACTCTAAGAGTGACACAGAGATCCAGAGGTGGGAAACAGCCATAACTTAATTAATGTGATTCACGTGAATTACAGTGTTGTAACAGACCCACAGAAGTGTGTCAGACTGTTTTAGAGATTGTGTTTCATGGCACTGGCACATGGAGGTAAAATTATTAGCATGCACACATGCTCACATGCCAGCCAGCTTGCGCGTACACACACACACACACACACACACACACACACACACACACACACACTAGGTTTGACAGTGCACTTTCTCCTTCCACAAAAAGGCATGGGAAAATCTCAAAGGTTTTCCCCCACTTGGTGCATGTAGGGTACTCTAAATGAATATGATCACTATGTAAAAACACATGTTTATCTTTAAAATGCCATTAATTTGAAAACAGACTTGGGATTCCAAATTGTGACTGTTAACAGTTTAAGGTTATAAACAAAAAAGTAAGATTGCCAGTTATCTGGCATTCTGTCATCTCCTACTAACATGTTTACGGGCATGATTATACACAGAATGCTGAAAGGGATGTTAACTTAAGAAATGTGTTAAATTGGGAACTCTTCAATCATATTTTCAATGAAGAAGTGGGATGAATTTGAAGACTTCTTTACTTTTAGCACTGATTCAATGTAAATATTATAGTTTTTTTAAAAAAACTTTTTAATGTTTATTTATTTTTGAGAGAGAAAGAGAGAAAGAGACAGTGTATGGTGGGGGAGGGGCAGAGAGAGAGGGAGACACAGAATCTGAAGCAGGCTCCAGGCTCTGAGCCGTCAGCACAGAGCCTGACATGGGGCTTGAACTCATGAACCTGAAGATCATGACCTGAGCCGAAGTCTGGAGCTTAACCAACTGAGCCACCTAGGCGCCCAAAAAAATTTTTTGAAAGAAAAATAAGAGAAATTTAATATATGTGAATTTAGTCTCACTACATTTAGAGACACTACTACTTAAAAATGATGTAATGCTGAGTTCTTTTGGCTATTTGCACCAGAGAGATCAGTCACAGAGGGAGACATCTTCCTTCTGTGATGTGTACTATACTATTTCTAAGGGGTAGGGACATATAAAATAGGAGGACCAATTATAGCGGCATCTAAACAAATTTTTTTCCTGTTTCCTCAATTGACCGTTGGGAAAAACTTAAAGTAATGTTTAATCCTGATATTTATACTTATTTTTTCTTCTTGAAGGAATATATTTTAGTTAAAACTAGTAACAGTAGGACAATTGAATTTCCAAAAGTTTCACTATTAATTTACAAAAAATGAATATGTGTCATGCAGACTCTGGACTAGGAGACTGTGAGTTTAAATGTCCATCTACCCCTAGCACTTACAAGCTCTAAGACGTTGGGCACATTAATGTCTCAAAAAAATTAATTTTCTAATTTATACATTAGAAGTGATACCAGCATTTATCTTAAGTTTGTGGTAAAGAAGAAATGACAGGCTGTATGAAAAGTTCTAGTGTAGTAGTTGTGGTAGAGTAAACAATGAATACAGGATATTGCTATTAGGCATGTCTATCCTAGGATTTTTTTCCATCTAAACATATCCAGGGATCTCTAGGTCTTTACCAGCTACTTAATTTATTTAACCATAATAATGAGTAATGAAATTACTACACTGGAATGTATTCAGTGTCATTCTTTAGCAGAAATTAGGATGAACATGAAAGCTAGAGGTACAGACTCTGGAACCAGACTCTATATTTACAAAGTCCCAACTATGCTATTCATTAGCTATGAAACTCTGGATAGATAACAACTCTGATGCTTCAGTTTCTTCCCCTTCGTAACAGAGATATCATACAGTCTACCATTAATTGTTGCCATAATGACCAAAACCATTTCTGTTTGAACAACTCTTAGGATAGTGTCTGATATGTTGTAAACCTAAGTGTTTGGTAACTAAATGCAAACAGCTGAAATATGCTGTGGGTCTTTTCCTGTATTAAATATTTTTTTTATGTCTAAGTTTCAAATATACTCAATACAAATGTATTGCATGTGCATGAAACAGACTAGGAACTTATGGTGTAGCCAGTGCCAATCATACACTTTTGTGCATACAAGTAAAAATCTAAAGCCCAAATGCAGAATCACTGGAACCGACCCAATTCTATAAACTGCTTTTTTTGGCACTAACTCCACTCAGGATGCCCTAGGACCATATGCATCACCATAAACAACCCTGCTATATTCCTTTGGCTCAAAAAGTATCACTGTATATTTAAATAAGAAATAAGGAAGAAAAAGCTTATTTGTTTTCTTTCAATATAACCTCACCAAAAAGCTGAATAAATCAACCTCTCAAATAGTCATCAAACATAATCCCAGTACTATTCAGACCTATAAACAAAAACTGTACCTTCAGAGCATATTTTCCTTAGTGGCATACACTGAGCTCAAGGTACTGAGTACTTGCAGTATTGTTCTGAGTACTGCAGAAAAATCTCATAGTGTCTACTTCTCAGTTTATAGTTCTTTTACTAAAAAAAAAAAAACTTAGATTTTTGTTGTTGTTGTTGTTACAACTTACTGTTCTGTCTGTAGGTGATGTAATCTTAGGCCTCAAATTATTCATGTAACCCTTCACTAAATTCCTTTCCCAATCACAGAAAATACTGCCATTTATTGTTGCTGCTGTTGTTTTTAATTACACTATGATAAAATGTTGGGGAGGGAGAATACTAAGACTTTAATTATTTTTTTTTAAATTTGTCACCCTGTTTCCGAGTCTATAATAGTTTTCCAATGAATTGAACTGATATAATCACATTAAATGGGCTAGCTAAGTTCAAATGCTTTAAGAAAAACTGTGTGTGTGTGTGTGTGTGTGTGTGTGTGTGTATGTGTGTTTCAAGACACATGATCATCTCCCATATCTCAATACAAGACATTAGTCTTCTCAGATCCCTCTTATCATTCTGTTTTCTCTTCCACCAAATCACTGGAGAATTCTTTAAGTCTGAAGGTATTCAGGGATCATTACTTTTATGAAAGATAAATTGCGGACTGAGGCTGAAGAGCTTCTTCTGGCCCAAAACAATATCTAAAGCTGTCATTGCCTGTCATTACCCTGATTAAAAAAATCATGAAATGGCCACTCTAGAGAATTCCATCTAGTGTTCTTGTTCATACACGTGTTCAGAATACTTTTAAGTGGAAAAATTGATAAAACGTCTCTCAAGAACATTTGATAGTCATGCAAAATTATAATTTCTCAAGACAATAGGAACATTCTCAGAAAAGCCATTCAATAAAACTAAAAAGTCCAATTAGAGGTTAGCTATGTTTGTAACTGATAAAAAACATACACTCATGCATATATATAACTGATATTTATGACACAATCCATTCAGTCATTGTGAATATTTATTGAACACAAAATATACAACAAATGTGATAACTTACTGAAAAAGAAACAGGCACCATCTTTTCTCAAGAAATTGAGAGAAATGTTAATTCTTGCTAGTAAGTTTACATTGAAGTGGGAAAAACCTACTCCAAATTTAACCAAATACTTGAAAGTTGAAGAACTTTTCACATAATGGTTTCAGCTATGGCTCTGTACTTAAACCTGGTTGAACCATTCACTTAACAGCATGTTCAGAGATTTTAAAAAAATGTCCTTGTTAACATAAGATGTATCTATCCTTTGGTCCCACTGGGTTTTCTACCCTCTTCCACTGTCATACAAGCTCTACGAAGTCAAGACTATTTGTTGTGTGTGTCAATATATCCTACTGTGGACCATTACACAGTACTCCTAGGCAGTCAACTAATTCTGAGTGAATAAAATAAAATTGCCTCTCCTTTTCAGTATCTATGCAGCTTCACACCTTTTTGGATGATTATTATTATTATTATTATTATTATTATTATTATTTGGTGATAGAGCATAGTGACTGGGAATGTCTATCTAAAGTCAAACAACCTGAACTGGAATTTCAATTCTGCTACTTACTGGCTCTGATGCTGTGGACAAGCTCCATAAACCTCATGTGTTCGGTTTCCCTACCGATAAAAGGAAGGTAATAATAGTACCTCTTTCAGGGGCTTGTCATACAGACTAAATAAATAGCACACATAAATGTTTTTGTTTTGTTTTGTATAGAAACCAGCACATTGTAAGTCCCCAATAAGTGTAACCTGTTATTATTATTTTTCCACTCTAAGATTTGACCTGTGACCCTATACTACAAGAAATAACTTACACAATCCCTGTCTGGCTTTCCCTGTGCCTGGTGCTTGGAACACCATTTGAAATGAGGTAGATACGCCTATCTTGACTCCTTTAAATTAAGACAATTAGATATTTTATTTTATTTTTAATTTTTTTCATGTTTATTTATTTATTTTTGAGAAAGACAGAGAGACAGAGCACAAGCTGGGGAGAATCAGTGAGAGAGAGAGAATCCCAAGCAGGCTCTGAAATGTCAGCAAAATGTCAGCTTGACATGGGGCTCGACCTCACAAATCTTTGAGATCATGACCTGAGCCCAAATCAAAAGTTGGATGCTTAACTGACTGAGCCACCCAGGCACCCCCAGAATTAGATACTTTAAAACTGTAAATTGAAGCACATATAAAGCATCTGCTCAACTGCTCTGATTTGAGGGGAGGGGCCATGATGACATAGAAGAGGAAATATGTTTGCAGAAGTTCCATAGGACTAGATTATAACACAGACATGATACTGGATTATTAGGACTCAAAAAAAGGTACAAAAGGGGGATGCCATATGAGTGTAGGTATACAAAGAAGTTTATGGTAGCCTTTTCTATAGTGTGAATCAGTATAAAATGTTTGTTCCCAAAAGTGTGAAGGAGTGAGTAGGCAGAAGCAGGAAATTTTGTAAAGGTAGCTTTCACCATATGTGAGATGATTTGGACAGTAAGGCTTCACAAATGCAAATGTCTCTATGGGTCTCACTATACACAACCATAATTATTAAAACACAGAGAAAACCAAGAACAAGGGAGCTATCCTACCTAAATGCATTTACATTCAATTAAAAAATTAAAAAGGCAGTTTCAGACTTGGAAAATTAATATCGACCCCCTCCTATCTTCTAAGATGGCCAAGATGACAATTATAATGTGAAAAGGAGGAAATGGATACAAAGAATATCTTAGGGAAAAATCAGTATGGACTGGGTATGTAAGAACAATTAGAATGATGTATGGATCAATGATAATAGCAACATTTCCAAACTTGGATTGCAGGGAAATGATGGGATTGGAGGAAGAATCATTAAAAGTAGGTCAACTTAAGCAGGCTGTTTTGGTTTCTTGTGTCCTTCCAGTTTACCAGTTATAACATGTATTCCAGCCAAGATTTTTAATTGAGATGGTATAGTATCATAGATAGCATCCCAAAGTAGGAACTATTTTTTACTGAACTGAAGCTTTTCTAAACTAGACATGTTGCCTGAATATTTTAATTTTTTTTTTAAATCAGTGCATCTCACTGTTAGCATCCTCTTTCACCTGGAGTTGTTTATCACCAAATCAACATCATATTTTTTCTTCTATAAGGCAGTTTTACTGAGGCTTAACATTTGATGTCACTAAATGAAAGTGATACACGACTCATAACAAAATGGAAAAAACCAATCTCCGAACTCCATTTTAAATAAATAGAGCTTACAACCCCTTAGCGAGATGAATAAGCTTTTTTGCTTTATTGGCTTTTGACAAAGTTGTAGATGCAAACATGGATTGGCTGATGCAGCAGAAATTCTGCAGTTTAGTAGTTCTGAGATTATTATATTGCACTTGCTAAAATACACACACAACATCTAATATTTTTTATGAAATTAAATATGCCCTGCAATTTTCAACAAAATGCTAAAAGTGGCATTTCTATATGCAGATGCTCTTTCAGAATAATTTTACCTGGCTAAACTTCCATGAATTAGTTTTATTCTCTCATGATTCCTTATTATGAAGATATCTCTTGTATAAACAGACACTACATTTTTCCTAGCTAAATCATTCAATAGTACTATAACTTGATATTTGTATCTACAATAAAAAAGCTGGCTAGGAGACCTAGATCATGTCAAACAGGTATTTAAATGATGTTTACAAGAGAAGTATTTTATGTCTTAGAGTATAATGTTAAATGGAAAAGCAGAATACAAAATTGTGTACACTGTGTAGTGATTTTATAACATGGCTTCAAATTATTTAATATTTTTTTCCACTAGGAAGGAAGGTCTATAAAACCCATTCTCTTGAATCTGGATGGACTTCTAACTATTTCAGCCAATGGACTGTGGAGGAAATAATGCCATATGACCTCTGAGACTTGTCAGAAAAGACCATGCTCCTGTGTTGCCATGTCAGAAGTTAGACTACCCTGAGACTATCACAATGGAGAAGCCACTTTGACTGACAGTGCCGACTGAGTCCAGCCCATGTCACATACAGGTGAGAAAAGAAGCCATCTTGGAATTGGACCCTCCAACCCAAACTCTTCTAGTTCTCTCCCATCTGAGGCTCCCTACCTGAGGACCCAGACACAGTGGAACATGGGAAAGCTGATCCACCAATGTCCTCTCTGAATTTCTAGACAAAATCCTTTGGCACAATAAAACATCCATCTTACATGATGCTGGTATGCTGCTAACAGCTGACATCAACTTTTGAGAAATGGCTGTTACATTTTCAGGAATTCTGAAAGCAAATTCTGGCAGAGCCGTTAAAAAATTACAGTTCAAATGATAATAAAACAAAGTTAATAAATACTCAAAACCCATTACTTCTTAATTATTTCACTACTTCAAGGTAGAGATTATGCCTTTAATTTACTGTTTTCTGTAATTCCTACCAAACTTATCATATTTCCATTTAAGCAGTAACATAGTCCAATTTTATGCTTATACGACCCAATAATATTGCAAGTTATAATAGTTTGCCAATAATTTGACAAAAGATTAAGCTATTTTAGGTATATGTGCATTGTTAGAATATGGAGGGAGAAGTTAGAGGTGGCAGATAGAAAAAAATAGTGTTTTATTTTCCTTAAGAACTTTGAAGTATGAACTTGGACCCCTTTCTCACCCCATATACAAAAATAACTCAAAATGGATGAAAGACCTAGCTATAAGACAGGAAGCCATCAAAATCCTAGAGGAGAAAGCATTCAACAACCTCTTTGACCTCAGCTGCAGAACTTACTAAACATGTCCCCAGAGGCAAGAAAAACAAAAGCAAAAATGAACCATTAGGCCCTCATCAAGATAAAAAGCTTCAGAAACAGCAAAGGAAACAGTCAACAAAACTAAAAGACAACTGACGGAATGGGAGAAGATATTTGCAAATGACGTATTGTATAAAGGGTTAGCATCCAAAATCTATAAAGAACTTATAAAACTCAACACCCAAAAGACAAACAACCCAGTCAGGACATGGGCAGAATAGACACTTTTCCAAAGAAGACACATCCAGATGGCTAACAAACACATGATGCTCAACATCACTTATCATCAGGGAAATAACAAATCAAAACCACAATGAGATACCACCTCACACCTGTCAGAATGGCTAAAATTAACAACTCAGGAAGCAATAGATGTTGGTGAGGAGGTTGAGAAGAGGAACCCTCTTACACTGTTCATAGGCATGGAAACTGGTGCAACCATTCTGGAAAACACTATGAAACTTCCTCAAAAGATTAAAAATAGAACTACCTTATGACCCAGAAACTGTACTACTAGGTATTTATCCAAAGGATACAAAAATGCTGATTCAAAGGGGCGCATGCACCCCAATGTTTACAGCAGCACTATCAATAATAGCCAAAATATGGAAAGAGCACAAATGTCCAATGACTGATGAATGGATAAAGAAGATGTTGTGTGTGTATTATACACACACACACATACACACTAAGGAGTATTATCCGGCAATTAAAAGAATGAAATTTTGCCATTTGCAACAATATGGATGGAGCTAGAATGTATTATGCTAAGCAAAATATATCAGTCAGAGAAAGACAAATATCAGGATTTCACTCATATGTGGAATTTAAGAAACAAAACAGATGAACATTGGGAAAGGGAAGGAAAAATAAGATAAAAACAAAGAGGGAGACAAACCACAAGAGACTCTTAAATAGAACAAACTGAGGGTCGCTGGAGGGGTGTTGGGTGCGAGGATGGGCTAAATGGGTGATGGGCATTAAGGAGGGCACTTGCTGGGATGAGCACTAGGTATTATGTGTAAGTGATGAATCATTAAATTCTACTCCTGAAATCATTATTACACTATATTTAACTAACTTGGTTTTAAATAATCTTTTTTAAAAGCGGGAAAAAAATAAACTCATTCAAGAAAGAGAAAAAAAAAGAACTTTGACCAACAAGTACTCAGCTGAATAGGTAATATCTGTTAGTTAGTATCTAGTAATGGTTTTAATGAGCATGCAACAATTTCTTAGTAAAAAATCTTCACATTGTACATCAGTTATATTCACTTAGAAATCCATATACTTCTTGTAAATGACCCTTTAGCCCTGATGAAAAATACTTTGCCAAACTAAACCCATGTGAAATCTAATTTCACTTGAGCTTCTTATGAAATTAATTTTAATGCCTAATCATACGGTCTTCATGCTGACAAAATCCATACTGAAGTTAATGAGACAGGTGTCTCCAAGGAATATCTGAAATTTTTATTCCACTCAATCAGCAGTAGTGCAAAGATGTTGGTTTTAATACTTTCCCCTCCACCAACCTTTATGAAAAAAGAAAACTCTCAAATATGTTAAAACTAAATCTATATAAAAGATTAGGTAAAAATATTAATGTTAGCTTTCCAACATTAAGAAGAATTTCCTGACAAAACTCCCTTATTTTTATTTTTTATAAATAATTATCTTTAATTCAAATATTTCTGAGACCAAATTGTTGTTTCTCTCATCTCAAAAATGTTGAAGTCACACATTCTAATGTGTGACAAATTCTGTTTAAAAAACAACATAATGAAAAAAAAACACAACAGAATGGATTCAAGATATTTACTACAACTTTTTGACAACTCATTATGCAACTGACTTCCATTGCCAAGGTTGGTGATTTTATTACCTATTTTCTGTGGAATCACAGGATCTCACCAAGGTGTTTCAAAGATTACTCACAATTTGTGATGTAAGTTATATTTTAAGTTTATAAATATTTATAGGCTTTAAATGTTTTATTTAATGTTTTTTATTTATTTTTGAGACAGGGAGAGACAGAGCATGAGCAGGGGAGGGGCAGACAGAGAGGGAGACACAGAATCCGAAGCAGGCTCCAGGCTCCGAGCTGTCAGTACAGAGCCCGATGCTGGGCTCCAACTCACAAACCAAGAGATCATGACCTAAGCCGAAGTCAGATGCCCAAGCGACGGAGCCACCCAGGTGCCCCTACTTTACAGGCTTTAATTTAAAAAAAAACACAAATATTATAAAGTTTGGATGAAATTTTTATATTTTATTTTATTTTATTTTATTGTATTGTATTGTATTGTATTTATTTTATTTTATTTATTTTATATCCAGGCTTGAGAATTAACCTTCTCAAGCTATGTCTGCATTTGCATGTAAACTTGGTTTACATAATACTTGGTTTACTACTAATACACTATTAGTCTAAGATGCCTTTTTTTATAATTTTTAATTATAATTTTTGAGAGAGAGACAGAGCATGAGTGGGAGAGGGGCAGAGAGAAAGGGAGACAGAATCCAAAGCAGGCTCCAGGCTCTGAGCTGTCAGCACAGAGCATGATGTGGGGCTTGAACCCACAAACGGTGAGATAATGACCTGAGTCAGTCAGATGCTTAACCGACTGAGCCACCCAGGTGCCCCTAAGATGCTTTTTAAAATGAACAAGTATATGTTTCAGCTATGCTAAAAACATTTGGGAGATGCTGTATTATTGCAGATAAGATTTAGATATATCTGTTCAGTGCTTGTCATGGTTCTATCACTCAATGGATGCTCAGTCAGGGCTTTTAATAACTTGAGGATGCTAAGTAGTAGAGTCTGACTTTATATTTATGAAATTTGGGACCTTTTATATTTTAATATTTTACTTGTAAACTCATCATACAGAAGAAATGACTAATCATAAAATAACAATCACCATCTGAACTCATATCAAACAAACTTGAATCAGAAATGGGATTAAAGCAATCTGTCAAAACTCTCACAAAATGTCCAAAGAATTGTGCTATGACTTAATGTGCTTCAGTGCATGGTTTTGCAAAAATAGTTTTATATTATCTATAATTAAAGCATCTTAAAACAAAACACAGGAAATCAAAAGATAAGACTTCATATTTTCAACAAAAACTTATGGTTGAATGTGTACTTGAAATCTTTGTCATAAAGAGACGTCCAGATTTAAATGGCTTCCCTGGTCAGTCTTAACCTACATTAGGTAAGAAATAACACTCATTTTATGTAAATTCTTCCAGAAAACTGAAGAGGAGAAAATATCTCTACCTCCTTTTAGCATTCCCACGTTGCCCTAGCACAAAAGACGGAGATGATGGGAAAACTACATTTCAGTGTGAACAGAGATGCAAAAATAAAAACAAAAAGACTAGTAAACGGAATATAAAAAATATTTTAAATGATAATGAATTATAACCAAGTAGAATTTATTCCAAGAATGAAAAGTCTATTTAACATTTCTAAATGTCCATCAACAGATAAATGGATAAAGAAAATGTGACATATACATACAATGGAATGTCATTTAGGCTTAAAAAAAAAAAGAAAGAAATCCTGCCATCTGCAACAACATGGATGGATCTTGAGAACATTATGCTTAGTGAAATAAGCCAGACACAGATAAATATTGTATGATCTCACTTACATGTGAAATCTAAAATAATCAAACTCATAAAAGAAGAGAACAGAATGGTAGTTGCGAGGGATTAGAGGGAGGGGAAAAATGGAGATGATGGTCAAAGGATATAAACTTTCAGTTACATAAGTAAATTCTGGAAATACAGTACACAGCATAGTGTCTATAGGTAACAATACTGCATTGTATATGTAAAACTCACTAGAAGGGCAGATCTTATATTAGATGGTCCTATCACACACACACACTCACAAATGATAATAATAATAATAATAATAATAATAATAATACAAAAATGGTAGTGGAAGGAAACTTTGAGAGGTAATGGACATGTTGACAGCCTTGATGATGGTGATGATTTCTTAAGTATATTCTCATCCCCAAACAGCATATATTAAATATATATATGTATACCTTTTCACATGTCAACTATACCTCAATAAAGTGGCTTAAAAAATAAAAAAATAATCACTCTTATTTACCATATTAACAGAATAAAAATGAAAAATAGGATCTTATCGATAGTTGTAAAATAAAAAATCTGAACAAAATCCAAGTCCAATATCTGATAAAAACTAACAAACCAGGCATAAAAGAGAAAATTTTCAGGGCGCCTGGGTACCTCAATTAAGCATCCGACTTCGGCTGAGGTTATGATTGTGCAGTCGGTGAATTCTAGCCCCCCTTCTGACTCTGTGCTAACAGCTCAGAGCCTGGAGCCTGCTTTGGATTCTGTGTCTTCCTCTCTCTTTCTACCCCTCCCCCACTCACGCTATGTCTCTGTCTCTCAAAAATAAATAAACATTAAAAATGTTAAAGAGAAAATTCTCAATTTAATAAACAGCATCCATGAAAATCCTATAGCTAGTGGCATACTTACTGATAAAAAGTGTAATACTTTTCCCCTAAGGTCAGAAATAAGACAAGGAAGTCTACCCTTACTGACTCGGGGCTAAAATACAAACTTCATTATATAAGGGAATTTCTCAACTCTGTGTCCTCAGTACTTAGAACGACCGACCCCTGGTTTAAAGTAGTTAATTAATTTTCATGAAATAATGTAAAAACAAATATTAGTTTCATGAATACACTAGATAGCAGAATGATGCAAAATACATAATTTGGAGGGTGGGAAGAAATAAAGATTAAATTTATTTAAATTAGTTATAATTCAATACAAAGATATTTTGATTCTCTCCATATGTTTCACATAATATATGTGTAATGATGAATATGAGAAAGATTAATTACCTTCTTAAACTATGTGATAAACAAAAGAAGATAAATGTGTGCTTAAGTCATTTACTAACCTACTATTTATTAAGTATGCAATGATGCCTGATAGCAATAGCAAGAAAACTATAAACAGAGAAGCTCACATAAAAGTGGTTGTCAAAATGCAGTCATGTCGTTTTTGTTATACTGAGAAGTACTAGCTGTTAAAGATTCCAATAGCTTTCAAATGACTTTTACTTAATGCCACATTTATTTCGGTATTTATACCCATGTGTAATCAAGTAGGTAATGTGGTCTAGGATTTCCATTTATTTATGTATTTATTTATTTTTACTGAAATATTGAAGCAAATCAAAGTCTATGATTAATATTTCAGATAAAAGAGTCAATAGCAGTAATCTTTTACCAACAAAGCTAAATGTCTACCTTATTAAATATGGTTATAGCAGCATGCATGCATGCATGGCTTACTGAGCGGTTTAATTGGCTAAATGAGCCCAGTGCAATACTGAAGAACTGTGAGTTACCACCCTTTGGAGCAGATACAAATCAGCCTGTGAATCCAGATGGATGAGAAATGTTAAGGGTATTTTTCTGTAAACCATATTAATGCCTGTAACAAACTCCCACGAATTTCAGGGGTTCTTACCACCTCCCCAAAAGCTCCATTTAATTTTGGGAGAGAATTCTTAATACAAAAGCAAGGGGAGGCAGGTGTGGACACTTTGTTTCCAGATTCTTTTTCCCAGTCACAAAACTTTTTCTAGAACAGTGTTACTCAGGTCACATCTGGGCTGCCCCTCCTGTCTATGACAAGTCCACTGCTTTGTAGTACTAGAATTCGAGGGGACTTTAAACGGAACACTTACAAGCCTTACAGCACATGTGCAAACTTAAGCTAAGGTCCCTGGGTTTGAATCTCAACCCCGCTGGTCACTAACTGTGTCATCTTGGGCACCCCAATTAGCATGTGTGTGTCTCAGCTTCCTCCCGCGAAAAATTGGGATAATGCTATGGATTGAAATGCTGTTATATTACAGCACATAGAACAGTTCCTGTCACATAGTAGTCTATATGCTATAAGGTTAAATATTATCATGGTCATACTTTCTGCATGAGTTTGCAACAAAACGAGGATAGAGAGGAACCAGAGAGATGCCTAAATATCACCCTTATTAAATGCCTTTTTGAGGAGATAAAGACATTTCCTAAAAAAGAACCCCAGATAGCCATAAGCTGCACTGGAAAACCATCACTCCCCACCTCTACACACCAGTATCTACCACTGCAAAACTTAACAGCCTGGAAAAGTGGTGCAGAATATGGACTTCCTGGGAGCAGAAACAAGATGATTGGATACACAAGTCAAGCACCTCCTCCTAATTTACAAATGAAATTAAGCCACTCCTTCCCTGTCAGAGAACAGTAGCCTTAGACGGACATGGAGCCACATGACAGGAGGAATAAAAGCATTGCTCTGACAACTGCTTTCAGTTGTCAAAATGTAACACATTTTTTTTTCATGGTCCAGCCCTTGTACGTGCTTTCCCTGCGCCAACAAAGAATTACTGTGATGGATTAATAAATGCCTGAAAGTGAAAAACCTTTAGAGTTGCAGGTGGTTTTGATTTAAAAACAAAATGAGACCATGTATTTTTTTTCTTTTGCGTAGGCATATATAGATTAATATTATGCAAAGATAAAGTCCTTATAAAAAATAAAATACAATAAAAAAGCAATGATTTCTTTGCTTTCTCTACCATTGCATTGAGTGACTGATTTAAGACACTCCAAACATATATTTCTTTTAATCCCATATCACTCAGGTTCCCCGAGACATTCTGGATATTGTGTTTGTTCCAGTCTTTGTTTGCTCTCAGATCCCCCAATTGTCTGAGTGTTATATGATTCTCCAACCCAGGAATGTGCTGCAAAGTAGAGGAAGAGGAAGGGAGAATCATCAAGTTCTAAGATCTCCTGCTTCCCTCGGAATCTCCCCATGCTTCAGTATACAAAACGTTGAACAGTTCTGGGGGAGAGACACATAGACTTTCATCATTCTCCCTTTTATTTTCTTTACAACACAGTGAGTCCAACCGATATGAAGCTCAAACAGGAAGGTATGACTTCTGGGAAAATGGAATCCAGATACATTAGCTGGCAGAAAGGGACAAGCGTAGATAAGAGATTATAAGAAAATAATGGTTAACATTTCAAAATAATGCCCATCATTATTATGATGTCCATGTCATTACATGATTGTGATGAAACTGAACCTTCTAGTTTGACACCAACATGCAACAAAAATATGACTTGTTTGAAATGGAAGCTGAAATGTTTGAATGAAATTCTTGAAAACCCTCATATTAAAAATATCTGAAAATAATTGTTCACTAAAAAAGTCTCAATTTAAACTGACTGAAGGAGCTTCTCATGGACTCTCTTCAACTTAATAACTTACCAAGTAAGAAATCTGTGTAGTCAGGAAATTTTGGTTTCAAAGTGAAATCCTATTTCAAGAATTCAGATCAGATGATTTAAAACTGCTCTTTTAGTACAAGCTACTATAAAACAAAGGGTAAAAGCTCTCAATCCTTGCAACTATGTTTCTGCATGTGTGTGTGTGTATGTGTGTGTGTATATATACATACATACATACATGCATATATACACATACATATGTACTCCTTTAGGGGGCCTTGGGTGGCTCAGTCGGTTAAGTTTGGGATTATCTCTCTCCCTCTCTCTCTCTGCCCCTCCTCCACTACTGCTTGCACATGTACACTTCTATCTCTCACAATAAATAAACATTTTTAAAAAAGCTCTTTTAGGCACAGTGAGATGGCAATTGAAGGGGGTTCTGCAGACCCTCGTAGAGACTAAAGAATTAATTCATTTTAAAATGGAACACATGATAATCTTAAAATGGGATACAATACTTCATTCTATAAATAGTAAAAACTTGCAGCCACTCGGACCACTGGGGATTAGATAAGAACAGCAGCAATAAAAATAACTAACATGTTTAAATTTTATTTCCCTTGTACCAGATACTAATCAAAGTGCTACATATATTAATTCTTGTAATTCTCCCAACAACATACTGTTTTGAACTCAATTTTACAGAAGAGTAAATACCGCTTGGAATACTTAAATAACTTTTCCTAAGTTACATACTTAGTAAATGGCAGAGGTAGATTTTGGTGACAGATAGACAGTCTCATCCAGAATCTATGTTGCCAAAGATTCTAATAAATACTGTATCTTGTACCAACTCTTTTGTTCAATGAGAATTATGGTACTTTCAGAATATATTTCCTACCAAAAATTAAAAACAGACAAAATATCAATAGTTCCTTTAAGGCAAACAATACATGGTTTATGGTCTTTGTATATACCCTTTTTAAAAATATTTTTGCACGCTATAACACTCAGGAAACCATGTACACTAAACTCAAAAACTGGAGAAATTATTCTACAACATGACTGAATCCCTTTTATTCATGTACTTTTCACACTTCAAATTATAAAATATGAATAGATATTTTTTGGAAAATAAGTTTGAAAATAAAGTAAACTCTAAGAAATTGTTTGGCTGCTTCTGGTTGCCTCTGTTTCAAAATCTCACAAAATAAATATTTACTGTAGAAAAATATTAGTTAAAAAATCACAGCTGGGACACTTACAGAGCTAGATATTCCAAATGGATATTAACATTTTTCAAGACACTAAATGCACCCATCTTCAGTGTCTATATCACTCTATTAGGGTGAGGGTATCTCCTATTGTGGCTCTAACTGCCACAAATTAAATGGCTTAAAAACACCCCATTTTATTCTTTTCACAGTTCTGGGGGTCAGAAGTCTAAATCCAGTGTGTCAGCAGAACTGCATTCTCTCCAGAGGATTCAGGGGGAAACACATTTGCTTGCCTTTTCCAGTGTAGAGAAATTATCTCAATTCCTTGGACTGTGGCCACTTCCTCTATTTTCAAAGCCAGCAGCATAGCATCTTTAATACCTTTCTCTGTTTATGATACTCCTGCAGCCCTCTTATAGACACTGATCATTGCACTGGTCCTACCTTGGATACTCTGGGATAGTCTCCCCATCTCAATAGCTGATCATATCTGCAAAGTCCCTTAGCACGTAAGGTAACATATAGCACGTAAGTCCCTTTGATCATATCTGCAAAGTCCCTTAGCACGTAAGGTAACATATTCCCAAGTTCCAAGAAATAGGAGGTGGATATCTTTTTCAGTGAGTAGGAAAAAAAATATTTTCTAGTGAGTATCATATGGAAGGTATCTGCAATGACACTTGAAAATTTTTTTAGTTGTTGACATTTCTGGACAGATACTTCTAATTAAGTTTTAGATCACAGAATCTTCAACCCTGAAATGGCATTAGAGATGAAGTATCCAATTTTAAAGGCAAACACTGAAGCCTTTAGAAATTGTGTCCTTTCACATATTGAATTGCTATCTCGTGTCTCAGATCCAAATCTTGGTCTTCTGACTCTCGGCAATGCCGCTGGTCTTGCTTATTACTCTAAAGAAAGATGTTCATCATGGATATTTTGACCCCCATATTTTCTTTTTACTAATAATAAAAATAATAAAAATGTAATTCACAGATGGACAAATAATAGGCATACTTCGGATATATGTAAAATTACTGCTGGAATAAATTCTTTGCAGGTGTCTGGATAAGAATCGGATCATATCACTGAATTTTGGCAAAGTAACTCATATACAGGCAGTCTTGAAATAGAAAATAATAAGAAGAACTTATTCGCTTTCATCTCTCTATCATTCTGGCTATATCAGCTCCTGGGACATTTTTCAGTCCTTTCCTAGTTCTTTGAAGTCTGTAATTGCTATGGAAACTGCAAAGACTTTTCTTATAACTAAAAACAAAAACTATAACGTGCAGTTCATAAATAAGAATTTAACCATTATTACAATGATTAAATATGTCTTTGCAGAAATTTATCAAGTAATTCCTATTATGCAATAATTGCCAAGTATTTTGCAAATAATTAGTATAAAATTTTTATAAGCAACCACAGCATAACATCACTAATACATTTTGAATCTTAGGTTCTTTACTGAAAGATGTGAAATCAATTATATTCTTTACTGAAAGCAAAGAGCTTTTGCATTCTTCCACATTCATATTATTATACAAACTCATGATTTATGTATACCATATAATTTCACTTTCCAGATAATACATTTACTGTAGAAAATGTAATTATACAGCATCAAATATTTCTTTAATTCTATGTACCTTTCCTTGGAACCAGAAGGTTTGAGTTTAACATGGATTATGATGTGAAGTGACCTATAAAACTAATAACTTACATATTGGGTGTAATTTGATGAAATTTGATGAAATTTTTACATATTACAGCAAGGAATAGTAATAATGAAGGTCACTGCGACTATAACATTAGGATTATGTGATCAGTAATACGAATACTTAAAGCATGTATGTTCTCTGAAGTTCTTTAGGTCCAATGTTTTCTTGCGATCAGTTCAATAATGGGTATTCTACTTTCAACCTATAGACATGGAAACTGAGATTCAAAAATAGTACAGTGTTGGGGCGCCTGGGTGGCGCAGTCGGTTAAGCCTCCGACTTCAGCCAGGTCACGATCTCGCGGTCCGTGAATTCGAGCCCCGCGTCAGGCTCTGGGCTGATGGCTCGGAGCCTGGAGCCTGTTTCCGATTCTGTGTCTCCCTCTCTCTCTGCCCCTCCCCCGTTCATGCTCTGTCTCTCTCTGTCCCAAAAATAAATAAAAAACGTTGAAAAAAAATTAAAAAAAAAAATAGTACAGTGTTTCCAAGTTCAAGTCAAGTTTTCAAGAGGTAGGAAGCAATCTAAAACAGTGGTTAAGAAAAGATGATTGTTAGCAATTAAAAATGGGACTGAAAGACTTTCTCAGTCTTTGGCGAATCTTTTGGTCTCAGCTTTCTTATCCATAAACCAGGATTAAAAATACCTCCCTGTCTTACCTGCCAATCATTAATAGGAGATATAATGATCATAAATGTAAAATCACATTGAGATGTCAATGATACTGTTAATTTTTCCTGAGATGAACACATGCAAAGCTTTATGATTTTGAAAATAACTTTTGTTTATAAAGTATATGTAAATTACATGTAAATTATATTTTTTATTTTTGAATTATTATATTAATACATCGTGAGTGAGGTAATTTCTAATATATTACCACATACTAAATTCCACATCTTCCTATAGGTATCTGTTTTTTCTTCCCTTGGTGATCAACAAGACATTTTTAAAAACATGGATTCCTGATTAACAATCTTGTTAATAAACTAATCTAAATGCATGCTTCCGGGCCATCTCCTAAAGAAAAGAAGGTTTTGAGAAAGCCGGCAGAAGAAAAAAAAAAAACAGTTTATGAATAATGCATGTATTTGTTCACTTCTATCTCCCTGCCTTTTGCTTGTAATGATGTGTTTTGATAGCTGTAAATAGCAGGGATTTGTGGATGAAAGATACTGCCTACCTGAGGTATTTTACCATTCTAGAGATTTGACATACCATTAAATCACCCCAATAGCAAAATCAGCAAATGCTCCTTAACCTTAAGCTGTGAAATGGTAATAACTACACAGTAGTTCTACTAGAGATGATAAACATTTAGGAAAATTGTGGTTGTGTTAATAATTTTAGTTGCTAACATGTTCCAATGTGATGTGTGAGGTTTATGGGAAGTAGATGTTAGAGAGACTTACCTCTTAATGAAGAGCATAGCATTTGCCACAATATACATACCTGGTATTGTGAGCCTTGCAAGGATTCAGACAATTTTTATATTGTAGTTTGTCTAATAGCATTCAGATTTGACTAATTCCTTCCACTTGGAACTAATAATAGTTTTCATCAGATGAGATCCAGGCAATGTGCCAGGCATTTTCTAACAGTGCTATGGCTATATAAAAACCATATTGTTCCAGAAACACAATACAGAATAATAATCATGATGATCAATAGTACACTAATACTATTAATACAGATTTCTTAAGGCCTGTTCAAAAACCAGTCCATACCATGAATTCATTTTAGTCTAAAAACAGTATTTTACTGCCACCAATTAACCATGGAATCTGGTAAGGTCTAAAAGAGTTAAGCCATTTTTTTTTTCCAAAATCAAAAAACATGTTAGTGTCAAAGCTATGCCTAGACTCACCGTTCTTGTATTTATCATCCACTCACTTTGTACCGTCTATATTAGTTATCTACTGCTGTGTAACAAATGATCACAAAAGTTACTATCTCACTATGGATCAGGATGGATCAGAGGACCCAGGCACAGCTTAGCTGGGTCCTCTGGCTCAACACTTCTCACAAGCCTGCAATCAAGGTGTCAGTTGTCCCATCTCAAGTCATGCCTAGGGAAGAGTCTGCTTCCAAACTTATGTGGTTTTGGCCAGAATCCAATTCCTTATAGACTATAGAACCAAGCAACTCAGCTACTTGCTAATTGTTAGCTGGAGACCACTCTCATTTCCCTGCCACATGAACTTCTTCATACACTAGCCCAGAACACAGCAGTTTGTCTCAACAAAGCTGATACATGAGGTAATAGCAAAACCATGTTATAAGCCTCTTCAAAAAGAATAGAATTGATAGCTTCACCTTTGTTGTATTCCCTTGGTTAGTAGCAAGTTACAGGTCCTGCCAACACAGAAGGGAAAGGAAACATACAAGGGTTTGAGTGAGGCAGAGATAATTGGGAGTCACCTTTAGAGTTTGTATACCACATCCTCCTTAGGGAAGTCTTTGGGAAATGGCACATCTTCACCTTAGTATCTGGCATTATCCTGGGTTTTCACTGCTCCTGTGAGTCAACTATCCAAAGACCAGCACTTCCACTCATTTTACCCACTTCCGAGATCATATCCTATGTAGGCTTTGTCATTACTCATAATTGAACAACTGTCCACCTCCCTTCAGACTTACGTCTTCCATTCTCATCAATCAAGTTTAAGCTCCTGGGTAACATTTTCGTGGAAGATTTTTATGCCCATCCCACAGTAGTAGTGCCAGACCCATGTCAAACGCTTTCACATGAAGATTGTGAAACTTGTCAACATTTCACTTACCACTGGGGCATGTGGTTGCCTCAGTCAGTAGAGCATGCAACTCTTGATCCCAGGATCATGAGTGCGAGCCTTATGGGGGAAGAGATTACATTAAAAAATTTCACTTTGCATATTTAAAATTTTAATTTCAGTTTTTTTATAAATACTATGTCTTGTGTGTAAGGTTATAATTCCCATGATGATATTGTGTCCCCCACTGTTAGCATAGGGCTTGCCATGAATTGAGATGCAATGTTGCTAACTAAATTTTTTTTTTAATTTTATGTATTTATTTTAAAAGAAAGAGCACAAGCAGGGGAGAGGCAGAGGGAGAAGGAGAGAGAGAGAATATCAAGAAGGCTCCATCCTGTCAGCGCAGAGCCCCTTTTGGGGCTCGATCTTATGAACTGCAAGATCATGACCTGAGCCAAAATTAAGAGTCAGATGCTTGACTGAGCCACTCAGAAGCCCCTGTGAAAGAATGATTCATAGTTAAAACTAAAATTTATCATTGATCTTCTACTCCATCTTCTCCATTCTTATTCACCTCCAAGCCCTTGAAGTAAATCTTACAAACTCAATATGTACACTTTCTTATTTTCACCAATTCTGCCTTTCTTCTATTTTGTCCACATGTACCATTTTTTATAAGCTAATATTATTTTCCAAGGTCTAAGTGAAAGATGCTACTCAGAAGAAATATTCTAAACTTTTGAAAGACTGCCCTGTCATTAAGTAAACTATTTAAAGATATTGTGGTTCTTATGTCAATTTAAACTTAAATCATCTATAATAAAAAATTGTGGTTTTTTTCTTAAAATAGGCAATAAAGAAAAAATTATTTGGTAATCTTTAGCAAATATAGGAGTCTATTATGTGCAAATTACACACTTAATAGATTTAGGCAAAACTGTTGACATAGAAACAACACAAAACAGGAATAACTTAAAGCTGTCCTGGTTACCTGGTAACCATATGTTGATCGGAATTCAAGGTCATAGGACAGGGAAAGAAACCAGACTTATCAGATAGTTACAATTTTTCTCATTTACTTTCAATATACATTAGAAGAAATTTAACATTAAACCAGTCTGATAAAACCATCCTTTCTAAACATAGGCAAAAATATTGATTAAAAGGTAAGGAAATAAAGAAAAGTCAAGCTATTGAGGGACAAAGAATTTACGTTACTCACTGACAAGTGTTGGACACAAATATTGTGTAAAAGATATCACAACATTACATAAATACTGAGATTCTTACAGTTTAGGGTCCAAGGAGAGATTTTAAGAGTTCACTCCCCTCCTGAGACTTTATGCCAGCAGACACTTATTTTATTCCAGAACATCTATTTTTATTTTTATCAGATCCACAAATAAATTCTTGACCAAAATAATCCCTTGACTAAAACAGAAAAGTTTAGAACTCTGTATTAAATGTGCAAATCTCCCCCAGCACTCCACCTATCCATCAGGCCTATAATACAGGCAAACCTAAGCAACACCTAAGAGGGAAGTATTACAATCTGAGGCACAGAGGCCATAGACTTTGCCATCACAATCTTAGTTATTCTTGTCCAGTAAGCAAAAAACAAAAAATTTTTCCACTGCTCTAAGAGGAAGTAAAAGATTAAAATAGCCACATTAGGACTTGGTAATACTTATACTTTAGACAACATTGCTCTAAGACCTAAACAAAAACTCTTGTTCATGACCCAACACTTCAGTATCTCACTCTTTGGACTGACTTTCTCAAAATTCTCTGAGTCCTCTTCCAGTGCCTGAGATGGACTGGGGTGGCTCTGCCATTTAAGTTGGAAAATCCAAGTCCAGATCAGCACTACGTGGCCCCAGTCACTGTGTCATTCCTTGAGAACTCCTTCCAAGACTCTTCATCCCTCAATTCCACATGTAGAGTTGACTCAATGCTCTAACAATCTCTAGGACTCACACCTATGAGATCACCCTGAAACCTCAAGCCATGCTCAGTTCCAAGAGGGTGGCCCGGCAAGTGACTAAGTTCCTCTGACGTACATGGTAATTTTGTGTGTGAGACCGCACAAAATAGGGCTGCCAGAACACTGCTGTCATCCTGATTTTGGTTGACTCTGTGTATATACATACACACACACACACACATAAATACATACATAGTTCAGGGATTTGAGCTAGGAACTATCCACTGCACCATGGACTTGAACTGGAAGGTCTATGCATCTGCCTTTGCTGGTTGGTCAACTCTCATCTGTCAATGCTAGTGTAGTACCCACTTTAGTCCACAGCACTCAAGGGTAGTAATAAGGAGAAGTAGGAGGTCTTTAACCTCTATTCCTTTGTTCTGGCCAAAGGACAGTTATCACATTCCTGAAGGCTCTAGGACACACGTCAGTCAGGCTGTCCTCCAGCAGTCACCATGCCTACTTCTTCTGAACATTTTAGAAGGTTCCAAGTGGTGTCTTCTCTTATCTCCAACTGATACAAAAGCATCACAGTCTGCCAGGTTAATTTTAGGCCAAGACAGATGAGGGAGGGATTACTATAAATGTTAACTGCTCTTCTCCCTCTGCCCAGAGTCGCTCAACTGTCCTGCCACCTGATGGGGGTATTGGGACGACTGGTGTATGGTTAATACTGGAAAAAGTTCACATTCTAGGATGCAGTGGTGAGGGTCTGAAGTGTCCTACAGAAGATGAAGGTGGAACATGTGCTGTTTTGTATTTATGTTGTAAAATTCCAAGTGATAGAAACAAAATGACCCAAAAAGCAAACCACTGCTTTCATTTTCCTGCATGTTCTGAGTAAGACTTGCACTTCTGGTCCTTACCAAAATAGCAAAAGAACCACCTTTGATAGAATCATTGGAAGCCTGTATTCGTGGGTACCAGTAAAGGATGATACAGCATCATCATCCCATGAATAATAATGTAACCGGCAGTAAATAAGTAGTATTAAGAAACAAAAGAAGCAAGATAAGTATTATTTTTAATATTAATTATTTTAATAAACAGTATTAACTTATTGATCATTATTAGTAAAAACAGTTTGCTGAAGAGACATGACACAAAAATAACAATTGCTACCTTTTTTTCTCATATCCTGAGAGATATGAAATGTGCCAAGAATAGTACATTTGGCAATAAAAAACTTGGAAGAGATGAATACTGGACTCCAAGGGGGAAAGATATGATGTGGAAACTACAAAAAATCTTTGTGTCTTGATGGAAAAACATGTGGATTTACATACATATTTACATAAATTTACATAAATATGTAAATAATATTTATCTACCAATTTTTCTAAATTTTCATAAAGAAATTGTTCCACATCATATGGGGCCAAAAATTTTGGAATTCTTTAAATAGCTTTATTGAGATATAATACATATAGCAATTCACTCTTTTAAAATATACAATGCAGAGGTTTTTAAATCACTCACAGACTTGGGGAACCAAAACTATTTTGTAACCAAAGAAAATTTTAATAACTTCAAAAAGAAACTCACTCCCATTAGCAGTCACTCCCCTCCCTGCCAGACCTAGGTAACCACCAGTACACTTTCTGCTGCTATGGATCTTCTTATTGTGGACATTCAATATAAATGAAGTAAACAATATGCGACCTTTGTGACTGACTCCTTTCACTTATAACAAAATCAAGAGTTGGATGTTCAACTGACTGAGCTACCTAGGAGACCCCCCTACCCCCATTGTGTTCTCTTGGGGGATTTTGAGGTCTATATTAAGTGGTATTGGTTTGTCCTTTTCTTGTGACGTTTTTGTCAGGTTTTGGCACCCAATAATGCTAGTATGATCAAAGTTTTAGGAAAGTGGTCCTGTCTCATCTCATTTTTTGAAAGAATGTGTGAGATACTATTGCTAATTCCTTTTTTATATTTTTGCCAAAATTCACTGCTGAAGCCATTAGACTCCTGGATTTTCTTTGCTAGGAGATTTTTGATTACTAACTCAATCTCTTCACTTGTGATAGGCCTGTTCAGATTTTCTTTCTTCTTGAGTCAGTTTTAGAATTTGTGTGTTGTTGGGATTTTTGTCCGTTTCATCTAGGTTATCTAGTTGTTGGCATATAATTGTTCACAGTATACTCAATCTTTATTTTCCTATAAATTCAATGGTAATGTCACCTCAGTTATTCATGATTTTATCAATCTGAGTTTTATTTCTTTCTCTTTGACCAGTCTAGCTAGAGCTTGGTAACTTTGGTTAATCATTTCAAATAACTAAAATTTGGTTTTGGTGATCTTCTCTATTGTTTTTCTATTCTCTTTCATTTACTTCCCTTCTAATTTTTATTATTTTTTCTTCCTGCTTGGTATACAGTTTGCCCTTAATTTTCCAGTTTAAGATAGAAGGTTAATTGTTACCAATTATCTTTTTAATTTCCCTCAAGGCAATTTTTTTTTTTTTGCTTCATCCACTGTATCTGGAATATTGTGGGAGTTTTTTCTTCAGTACTCCCAAAGTATTTTCTTATCTCCACTGTGATTTTCTCTGTGACTCATTGGTGGAATGTTTTAGGTAATTTCCACATCTTGCTTAATTTCTCAAAATTTTTGCAGTTGTTGATTCATCACATTGTGATTAGAGAACATCATTTGAGTGATTTTCAATACTTTAAGATACTTGAGATTTGTTTTACAGCATAATGTATGATCTACCTGGAGAATAATACATACGTACTTGAGAAGAATGTACTGTGATTGGGTGAAGTGCTACATGAATGCCTATTATGTCTAATTTGTTTAAAATGTTGTTAACTCTTTTATTTCTGTTTTAATCTTCCATCTAGTTGTTCTATCTATTATTAAACTGAACTGCTGAAATCTCCAACTATTCCTATATATTTTAGTCTATTTTTCCTCAATTCTATCAGATATTTGCTTCAGGTAGTCTCGAGTTCTGTGGTTAGGTGCTTACATATTTTGTTATAGTTGCCTCATGAATTACGCTTCTAATTTAATGATAAAATGCCTTTACCTTTAACAACAATTTTTTTTTCTTAAAGCATATATTGTCTGATATTAGCATAACCACTCCAGCTTTCTTTTGGCTTGTTTGTAAAGTACACAATTTTATATCCTTTTACATTCTAACTGCTGGTTACTTGAATCAGAAATGTGAATGCCCTCGGGATTACAATAAACATCTTGATTTATGACAATATATACAAAGATTATTGCTAAATTAATTTTAATTGTATATAAAAATTTGCTACTATACAGCATGCTTCCATTCCCCTCCTTTGTGCTATTATTGTCATATAAATTATATCTTTATATACTATAAGTCCATAAACACAGTTGTCATATTAATTATTGTCATATAAATTACATCTTTATATGCCATAAGTTCATAAATACAGTTTTATAATGACTGCTTTAGTAGTCTTAAAAATCAGACAGAAGATGAAAAATAAAAAAACAAAATATATTTATATAGTCTAAATAATATTTATCCATGTAGTTTTCTTTCCTGTTGTTCTTTATTTCTTCATGTGGTTTCCAGTTGCTGCCTAGTTTTCTTTCATTTCAGAGTGAATGGCTCCCATTAGTAATTTTTATAGGGTAGATCTGATAGAAACTTCTCTCATGTTTTGTTTATGTGAAAACTTTCAAATTTTTCCTTCATGTTGAGGTAGAATTTTGCTGCTTATAAAATCTTTGGTGACACTCTTTCTTTTAGCACTATATTTTAATGTTTATTTATTTTGAGAGAGAGAGAGAGAGAGAGGCAGCGCACGTGCATGTCCAGGAGTGGAAGAGGGGCACAGAGAGAGAGAGAGAGAGAGAGAGAGAGACAATCTCAAGCAGGATCCATGTGCAGTGTAGAACCTGATGCAGGGCTAGATTCCATGACCATGAGATCATGACCTGAGGTGAAATCAAGAGTCAGACTCTTAACTGAATGAGCCACCCAGGCATCCCATCTTTCAGCACTTTTAATAAGTCATTTCATTGTCTTCAGGCTTCCATGGTTTCTAATGAGGTATCATTTGTTAACCTATTAAAGATGCCTTGTTCATTATGGATCTCTTCATGTAGCTTTCAAAAATATGTCCTTGGCTTTTAATAGTTTATGACATGTCTAGTTATTAAATTATTCAAGTTTAGGGGCACCTGGGTGGTTCAGTCAGTTAAGCATACAACTTTTGGTTTCAGTTCAGGACACGATCTTATGGTTGGTGAATTTGAGCCCCACATTAGACACCTCACTGATGGTACAGAGCCTGCTTCGGATTCTCTGTCTCTCCCTTTTTCTTTGCCCCTCCCCTTCTCTCTCTCAAAACGAATAAATAAACTTAAAAAATAATTCTCTGAGTTTATCCAGTGAGAATTTTGTTGGACTTCTTGGATATGTAAATTCATATCTTTCACCAAATCTGGCAAGTTCAACCAGTCTTTCTTCAAATACATCTATACATTTTTTAAACCTCTCCTTTCTTTCTGAAATTACCAGTATGCATGTATTGTTACACTTGATGGTGTAACCATACAGGTCTCCAAGGCTCTGTTTCTTTATTCTTTATTCCTTCTTTTTCTCAGCCTAGATAAGATCAATTGACCTATTTTCAAGTTACTTGATTCTTTGCCAGTTGAAATATGATGTAGAGTTCTTCTAGTAAATTTTTTATTTCAGATATTGTATATTCAATTGTCCCCTACCAAAAGTTTGTTATTATCTATGTTTGTTGTGGTGGTGGGTTTTTTTTGTCAGTACCATCTTGTATGCATTTTCTAAAGCCTATATTCTTTGTCATTTGTAGTCACAAAACTTTCTACTCAATTAGCTTGATGGTCACCTGATTATTGGAATTAGGGTAGTTGTGCATATTTAATTTTGTATGTGAAAATATTCAAGTTATCTGTCATTCATAACCTCACCAGTCAATATTAATGATTATTTATTAGAGATATTTTGCTTTGAACTAACTTCCTTTTCCTCCAATCTTTTTTACTGTTTATTTGTAATGACAATTTTTTCCAGCTTAAATCAGATAAAATTGACATATAACATTGTGTAAATTTAAGGTGTACAGGGGCTCCTGGGTGGCTCAGTCAGTTAAGTCTCCGAGTTCAGCTCAAGTCATGATCTCATGGTTTATGAGTTTGAGCCCCACATCAGTCCCTGTGCTAACAGCTTGGAGCCTAGAGCCTGCTTCAGATTCTGTGTCTCCCTCTCTCTCTGTCCCTCCCCAGCCCACAATGTCTCTCTCAATCTCTCTCTCTTAAAAAATAAACAAACATTAAAAAAATAAGGTATACAGTGTGTTGATTTGGTATACTTGTATATTGCACAATGATTACCACCATAGTGTTAGCTAACACATCCATCATGCCACATATTTACCTTTTGTGTGTGTGTGTGTTAACAAAATTTAAGATCTATTCTCTTAGCAACTTTCAAGTATATAACACAGTATTATTAACTATGATCACCATGGTAATACATTAGATACTCATCTTATAACTAACTGGAAGTTTAAACCCTTTGCCTAACATCTCCCTATTTCCCCCACCCCCAGACCCTAGTAACCACCATTCTGGTGTACTGATGATTTGTAATGCATACTATTGTATATTCTAGGCATCAAAGTAAATAAAGTAGGCTTAGGTAGACTCACCTTAGGGGCTGTCTGGTAACGGATGGTAAATAAGAAACTAGTATATAGTGTAATGAGTATTATGAAAGTGAAATGTAGCACCCTAAACTATTACAATTAAACTTTCAATTTGACATTCAATATAAATTCTCCTTTGGATTCAGATTTTTTTTGTCAATATGAAATATATAGTGTACCTTATAAAAACAGCAATTGCATTCAGTTTTTAAACTAGTACAATCATATTTCAATTTCAAACTAACTACAACTTTCTTGTTTATCAAGTTTGATAACACATTTCCTAATTAGTCACCTTTAGTTAATTATGCACTCTTTCAAGCAAGTGTAGGTAATTCAGTTCCTATTTAAAGTAATCAATGTAAAATAGACCACTGACTTGTCTCATTTCTCCTGATAAATATTATTCTATTTCACTTTCTTTTAAAATGATCAACCTTCACAATTAAACTGTCCAAAACCTTTCTTTTTCTCCAAAATCTAATTTGTGAGACCTCACACTTTCACCTTGTTTAGTATAATCAAGGTAAAGCCATTTTTTTTCACCAGAGAACTAATAATTTTCTTACATTCTTAAATCATCAGTAAGCACCCTTAAAATTCCATATACTTTAAAAATTGTTATTTCATGAAAAAATACTGTAAGTGCACAATTCAGTTATTTTCATAAATTGAATAAATCTGTGTAGCCAGCACCAATAATGAGAATAATCAATACTAGCACCAGAGTAGCCCTTCTTTGTACTACTTTCCGTTGATGAACCTCCAACCACTCATACCAAGGGAAATCACTTTCCTGACTTCTAAAATCATCCATTAGTCATTCCTCATCCTGTAATTTATTTGGATGAAATTATATACTATGTACTTCTTTGAGGCAGGTTTCCTTCACTCAACATATCAGTGAGATTTATGTATGCAGTATGCTGATTCTTATTGCCATACAGCATTCCATTTATGAATATACTATGAGTTATCTATCCATCCTGTTGACGGACATTTGATTATTTGCATCTGGAATAGTTCTGCTTAAGAACATAAAGCATAGCTTTTGGTGAACATAGGTTAGTAATTTTTTTTAATGCAAAAAAACACAGAATTAAAAGAATTCAATATATTATTTAAAGAAGTATAAGTACTATTCACAATTAAAAGGGTAACAGCCAATGATGCTGAATGATTTATCCATGTGACTAAACTCATCATAGGAACATTTGGCATCAGTTTCGATGGACTGCATCATTGATAACACAATTATAGTGTCTTCTCACTAATGAAGAATTAAATTTAAACACATTTCTCATTATTTTCTGAAAGTTATTTTACCTCATTTAATAGACACAAATCCACATGCCTGGATTAGAAATAACTAGACTATATAAAAATTCAAAAAAAAAAAAAAAAAAAAAAACAAGTGCCTGGGTGGCTCAATCAGTTGAGCGTCTGACTTTGGCTCAGGTCATGATTTCACAGTTCATGAGTTCGAGCCTCACATCGGGCTCTCTGCTGTCAGCACAGAGCCCACTTTGGATCCTCTGTCTCCCTCCCTCTCTCTCTTCCCCTCCCTGTGCTCTCAAAAATAAATAAACATTTAAAACAATAAAATAAAAACAAGGAAAGGACCTGCTATTAAAAGATGCAGGCAATTAAATTGATGGGAAAAGTCACGCATTACAGAAAAGGTTAAACTTATAACTGATAAAATCAGTAAACATGCACACATGCTATGTTTTAAAACAGCATGTCACTAGTCTTGGTTATCTGGCATATTAATACCCTGAACTCTTTAGCCAGTTAGTCTTTCTGCAGAAGTCAGAGGATCTGGCATATGAGATGCTTTAGGGTGAGAGAACACATTGTAGAAAGTGAGGGCTTTCTCTTACTCTGTATAGTTGTAACCTAGTCTAACTGGACAGTTCCACTGGCTTCCACTGGCCATATTGCCCAGGTATTGCTAATGATTTCTGATTTCCTAAACACTTCTCTGAGTTCCTCCTATGACAGCACTGACAATAAAAAGTCACACATGCCAAGGAATAATGCAAATTCTTCTCATGTATTAATTCATTTAATCCCTATAAGAAGTCTACAAACCCAGAACACACAAATTTGCCTATGGTGATATAGCTATTCATGGTAACATTCAAACCCAAAACTACACAGTTAGTTCTCTTAGCCATCCTACACCAGTCATCTGAGACTGGGCCACTACTCTCCTGACGTCGACAACTATATTATGCCTAGGCTCTGGATGCAGCCCAGTATTTGAAGCAATGCACTTCTTTGGTCTCTCAATAACCCTCTTAGAAAATGAATAGTAAGAGTCCTGGTTCCTTCATGAGAAAGGATGAGAAGCATCGGTTTGCACAACTGACTATTCTGTCCTTTTGCTTATAGGCAGCATGATATTCAAAATCTGGTTCTTGCCCTTGCTACTGGTATGCCCTTGACCAAGCGCTTTTGTCTATCTTCCTCACATTTCACCAGTGAAGAGAGAAAAACAAACCTGTTCATCAGAGTTTCAGGACAAATCAGATGGCATAGTTTTTATAGAACATAATTCTTAAAAATAAGTAGGTTTTCCCAGCCATGTCCTTCACTCTTCAATATGAAATATAAATAAAAACATTCAAACGTTTGTTCCACATTGTCTCATACATGGGCTGCTGCTAAGTAAAAGTTCTGTTGGTCGGTATTTATATTAATGTCTTCAGAACACTTTGCAAAGTAATTAGCGGACAGCTACAGCCAAAATAATATTTCCACTCTCATTTTTCCTCTGAGTGTTTTTCTTTACCACTTGGGAGTGAACACAGATCATTAAATTCTATCACAGCCTGATTCTTCCTCACCTTTGAAGTTGGCATCTGAGGTTTCTTCTGGAGATAAGGATTCTGCAAAGGGCAGTTTTATTACTCTGTCTTGGGCAAGCAAGGATTAGGGAGATCATCAAAGGTCATGCCTAAAGCTGTGCTGAATTACTTTTCCAGACACTGAGAACACAAGCAAACAAGTTCTTACCAATGTGTCTGTGGAATCAGACTTCCTGTAAGAGACTACCCCCTCTGCCTTTTGAGTGACTTCACATCTCAGCCCATTTCACAACTGAGAGTCTGTTTGCTGCTTTAAAAAAAAAAAGGTACTGTGCCCTTCCTTTGTCTTGGTCATGAGACAAGCCACACTGTCTCCTAAATTCCGTGAAGGAGACTGGGATGATGACTTGGTTGACCTCTGGGCACTGTAGGGTCAGCAGCTGCATTTCCATTGGGCCCTGACTCATTTTCACTCATTTTCCTGTCTTGTGACCACTTGTTTGGAACAAGCAACAGCTTGGCAAGAACCCCAAGACACTTTCTGCTTATTTTTCTAACACTTCTGAACTCATTTACTCTATATAGGTCCCAATCACATATCATAAATTAATTAAAAAGACTCTGACACCCATATATATTTTGGCACCAGTCTTAAAAAAAATTCATGGAAAATCACAATCGACAGACTAGAATTTCCTTCTTTCTCTCTCATGGTTTCCCCTTCCAGCTGGGGGATCTGTATGTGTAGCCCTGCCTGGAACACAATTACTGCAGTAGGAGAGAAGAAACCAGCTGTGAAAGATATTCTCCAGCAGGTAGTTCTGCACTACTTGGGGAAGGCTGTCTCAGAGGAAAGCGTCAACAGCTGTAGACTGTCATATAAAAGACTTCCAATCGGTTAAGCAACTTTGAAGAAGCAAAATTCTGTTGTCCAATTTTATTTGTCTCTGACTCTGACTGCAGGACTGCTATTCATTACAGACCTGCCTAGCAGGTGCTTACAAAGTCACAGTTCTTTGTATTAATCTAGACAAAAGGCCATTATGAACTGTAACTTTAGTTTTAGGAGAAAATACAATGCACTTGGTTGGATGAAGCGATGCTTTCATGTTTCCCTTTCTTCTGCTTTTAAACTTGAGTTCCTTTCATATCCTCTGAGATTTGGGGGTGACAGAGGGAAGGAGATAGGAAGTCTCTTTTTTGATATAAATAGATGTCATAATTTTAAAAAGAGGGAAGAATTTCTATCCTGGTAAAGGTAAAATATGAATCATTAGAACCACCATCCCATACTACACAAAAGGGTGTTAGGAAGGATAATAATGTAGTTATTCTTTATCTAAAATGTTAGTCATTATTAAATCACAGGAGGGGTACTGGTATTTTTACAGACTATTTTGCACATGTTACTCCATTCAATTATTTCCATGCTGCTAGGTATTTTATTCTCTTTTAATAAATGTGAATAGCAAGGCTCAGAAAAGTGAGTGAGATTGTTAACGTTCAGCTTCTTAATACCTGAATCCAGATCTGATATCAGGTCTTCTAGAGTGGAAGATTTGTGCCAGATTCTGGAATATGGTATAGGCCATGCCAGAGTTTGGAGCATAGAAAGAAAAGGGAGGCACACTAGAATATACACTCCATGGGGACAGAACCACAAGGGATATTTGTCTCCTCTTTACTACTGCATCCACAAGGCCTAGATGAGTGGCACACAGTAGGTGCCCAATAATTACTGAAGAATGAATAAATAAATAAATAAATAAATAAATAAATAAATAAATAAATAAAAAGATTTTAAAGCAAAACATGGCAGAGCATATGCAAGCTATGTTTGATGTTGCCTTCCTAATTTTTAACCATTTATTTTTTTAAAGCATAAAGAAAAAGTGTTTTTGGCAAACTTTGCTACTTATACAACTTTTGGTTTTATCAATTTTCTTTCAAAACCAACAGTATTTTGACATTTACTAAACTTCTAAGGAATACGGCAAGATACCAACAACACAGATTAAAATTAGTTTGCAATACTATAGATGAATTATGAGGTCAGTATCCTCTGTCCAATACAGAACTGGTCCCCTCTGTCATACTCCTTCCATTCAGTGCAACAGGAACTGGGAGGGATAGAGAAGAATGATGGATTGGAAGAAGGCTGACAACGTTATTAAGGTGGGTGGGGCTATATTTATCTTAAGGTATTCCCATTTTGCCAGAGTACAGGACATTTGCGGTGTAATGAAATTATTGGTAGTATATGTTGGGTCTTTCTCACTTGGTATGTCAACTCATTGATGATGTCAGATGAAAGCTTATAAACTTGAGGACCACAAACTGGGGAGAGGTGGACAATGACATGCTGGTATGAGACCTCTTAATTGATAGGATCTAGTCCGAAAAACCAGATGTGGCTCTCTCCTTTATTAGACCAAATTGGAACAGGACAGAGGTTTTGGAATCGCCACAGGGCTGGAACACAGGTGAAGAGGTACCCTACACATCCTCTTAAGGACATTTAGGAGATGTTCCAACGCATATTCTGTGCGTATGTTGTCTGCATTCCTAGATGTGTACTGTATCCCTTGAAAGACTATAAGGAAAATTTTCATTCCCCAAAGTGAAAACTCAGAACTATTGTGCCTCCAAAGGGAAATATGAAGCAATGTAAGAGGAAGGAGAGAGAGAAGCACAGCTTTGGCAAGAAACTATACATCATGTGGTAATAATGAAATAATGAAATGATGAATGAAATGAAATGAAATGAAATACTTTATATAATCATCTATAGATGGGGGGACTGCAGGATGAGGAAGATAGATTATATAGCTCCCACAAGACTGTGTTTCCTCGTGTCGAAGAAAGAGCAAATCGCATGAACAATAGGGCAGACCTAGGCTGTTTCTGCAAATAACGCAAAATGGGCACATATCTTTTCTAAGTATTTTTGAATGCCAACTTTTACATAAGACATTTTAAAGTAAATAAGTCTATTTTCTTCATTTTTTTCTTTAAGAATACAAAAGGCTGCTATCTTCCTTTGAGAGTAAATGAGGAGAGATTACTCTGTTCTACCCACAAAATACTTCAGGTTATGTGAAACAACTATAAAATTAATACCTTCTTAAGAATTAAGTTGAGGAAAGTAAAGCTGAGCATTAACACATAAAATATATATGTAGATGGTATTTCTATCAAGTAAATAATTTAATGCATGCAGTGATGGAAAAGGAAATAGTGTATTTTATACCTCTGATACTAGTACATATGTGTATAAAACCTGTACACGTCGTTCTATTTCCTATCTTTTCCTCAATGGAAACTATTCAGAACTACTTTTAAGTCTTCAATTTAATTTACAGGCTTGTGGTTTATTTTATATTGAACATTTGGAAGGAGGATTAGATAGGAGAAAAATGTCAACAAGTGTACATGTTATCCTCAACAAAATAAATTACCCAGCTTTGTGACCCAGGTCACAACTGAGGTTGAGTAGTGCAAATTCTCTTAGAACATAATCATTAGGCAAACAGGGTGAGTTAAATCTCAAAGGGCTAATATTTATTTCAGGATTTTCAGTGATTTATAATCATGCATATATAGTCAGTCTGTATTCCCTACACCTATATGCCATGACAGAAATTACTACATTTGTTAGGTGAGGAATTTGGTGATTCAGGAGTGATTTATGCATCAACCACCTCTTGCTAAATTTCAACTAAAATCATGTAATCAGCTTCCAGAGTTATACAATAGGGCAAAATGAACAGAACCTCAAGTAATGGGTTTGTAGGTTGAGACCCAGGGAAAATTGAAGGTATTCCAGATAGGTTTTACAGCACATAGAAGTGAAATCTAATATATTATACAATGAAATCCTTTCTCCAATTCTTTGAGGTCAATGGAAAAAGCTCCCATAAAGAAGGTGGAGTTAAGCTAAAATTGCCTTCAAATTGATTCTTCCTTGCATAACCAGGGAAGAAATTAGCCAAATGCTTTGCTCCACTTCCAACCCCAATCTCAATGAGGTGTAATATAAACAGACACTTGAAATTTTGTATTTGCAGTTCACAAAACCTAGTATAATAAATCAATTTATTTTCAACTTTTCTGTATGTTGATTATTAAATACACTATGAAAATATGTCATATTATTTATAATTATCATCAAGTACATAAAACATACAATGACATTTCTGTGTAAAGTTTTCTGATCATTACCAATGCTGCCCTTAAAAGGAGTCATTCAGAACATGTTTTTTTCTTTAATTTAGAAAAAGAAAGATTTTTTTTTTCAAACTCAGTGAATAGACTTAAAAATACTATTATCACCATACCTTGGAGATATTGTGGGTTCAATTCCAGACAACCACAATAAAGCAAATATTGCAATAAGCAAGTCAGTAAGTTTTTTTGGGTTTCCCAGTGCATATAAAAGTCATGCTATACTATACTATACTATATTAAGTATGGAATAGCATTATTTCTTTAAAAAATGTTCACATCTTAGTTAAAAATACTTTATTGCTAAAATATGCTAACCATCATCTGAGCTTTCAGTGAGTCGCAATCTTATTGCTTCTGGAGGGTTCTGCCTCCATGTTGATGGCTACTGACTGATCAGGGTGGTTGTTAAAGGTTGGAGTGGTCATGGCAGTTTTTAAAATCACACAACAACGAAGTTTACCTCACCAGTTGGGTCTTCCTTTCACGAATGATATCTCTGTGCATGTGATGCTGCTTGACAGAATTTTACCCAAAATAGAACTTCTTTCAAAATTGTAGTCAATCCTCTCAAACCCCGCCAATGTTTTTTCAACCAAGTTTATACCATGGTCTAAATCCTTTGTTGTCATTTCAAGAATCTTCATAGCATCTTCCCCAGATTCCATCTCTAGAAACCGCTTTCTTTGCTCATCCATAAGAAGCAACTCCTCATCCATTCAAGTCTTGTCATGCGATTGCAATAATAAATCAGTCATATCTTAAGGCTTCACTTCTAATTCCAGTTCTCTTGTTATTTCACCATATCTTAAGTTACTTCCTCCAGTGAAATCTTAAGCCCCTCAAAGTCATCCATGGGGGTTAAAATCTTCTTCTAAACCCCTGTTAATGTTGATATTTTGACCTCTTCTCATAAATCACAAATGATGTTAATGGCATCTAGAATGGTGAATCCTTTCCAGAAGGTTTTCAATTGATTTTGCCCAGGCCCATCAGAGGAATCACTGTTTATAACAGCTATAGCCTTGCAAAATGTATTTCTTAAATAATAAGACTTCAAAGTTGAAATTACTCTTTTATCCATGGGCTACAGAATGGCGGTTGTGTTAGTGGTCCTCAAAACATTAGAGCTTGGGGGTGACCAGGTCCCTTGTCAATGAGCAGTCATATTTTAAAACCAGCCTTTTTAACTGAGTGGTATGGCTCTACAGCAGGCTCCAAAGATTCAGTAAACCATGCTGTAAACTCGATGTGCTGAACCTCAAGGCTTTGTTGTTCCATTTCTAGAGCACAGGCAGAGTAGATTTAGCATAATTCTTAAGGGTCCTACGACTTTCAGAATGGTCAATGAGCACTGGCTTCAAGTGCGAGCCACAGCTGCATTAGCACCTACCAAAAGAGTCAGGCTGTCCTTTGAAACTCTGAAGCCAGACACTGACTTCTCCTTTCTAGCTATGAAGAGTCCTAGATGGCATCTTCTTCCAATAGAAGGCTATTTGGTCTACACTGAAAATCTGTTGTTTGGTGTAGCCACCTTCATGAATTATCTTAACTACATCTTCTGGATACCTTGCTACAACTTGTACATCAGCACTTGCTGCATCACCTTGCAGCAAGTCTTTCCTTAAACCTCATAAACCAACCTCTGCTAGATTCAAACATTTCTTCTGCAGCTTCCTCTCCTCTCTCAGTCTTCAAAGAATTGAAGAGTTAGGGCCTGGCTCTGGATTAGGCTTGGGACTAAGGGAATGCTGTGGCTGTCTTGATCTTCTACCCAGACAACTGTTACTTTGTCCATATCAGCAATAAGATTATTTCAATTTCTTATCATTTGTGTGTTCACTGGAGTAGCATTTTTGATTTCTTTCAAGAATTTTTTTCCTTTGCATTTATAACCTAACTGCCTGATGGAAGAGGCCTACATTTCGGCCTATCTTGGCTTTCAACATGCCTTCCTCACTAAGGTTAATAATTTCTGGCTTTTGAGTTAAGAAATACACAACTCTTCCTTTCGCTTGAGCAATTACAGCCCTTTGCAGCGTTATTATTTGGCCTAATTTTAATATTGTTATATCTCAGGGAATAGAAAGGCCTGAGTAGAGGAAGAGAAACAGGGGAATAGCCAGGTGGTGAAGCAGTAAGAAATACATTTATAAGTTAAGTCCACAGTCTTCAAAAGTTATGGTTTGTATTGCTCCCCCCAGAAAAAAATTACAATAGTAACATCAAAGATCACTGATAACCGATCACCATAACAAATATACTAATAGTGACAAAGTTTGAAGTACTGTGAGAATTACCAAAATGTGACATAGAGACACAAAGGGAGCAAATGCTGCTAGAAAAATGGCATCAACAGATTTGTTGGACACAGAGTTGCAATCTTGTATTGTATTGTAAAAAAATACAATATCTGCAAAGTACAATAAAGCAAAGTGAAATGTATGATATTGTCTGTTTGCCTGAAATAGTCCTCCAGTTTAATAAACTCACCAATAGCATATTTAATAATGAGAGTCCTTCCCAGACGTCATATAAAATCTGTGACACCATTCTATAATACTAACATTATGTGATGTTTTTATAGTCTACCATCTATAGACTAATAAATTCAAGCAAATATACAAGTAATACAAAACCTAATTTTGAGGTTATGGCTCAGAGAAAGGAATCAGCAAGATGAGAGTATGAATTTTAACTTTGCCACTTCCAAAGGAGTGACTTTTGCCAAATAGCTTTTGAAAATTAAAAATGTGATCAAAATTCAAACCTGCATGGAACTAAATAGGGGAATTTTTCATAAAGTGTAAAACTAACAAAGAGAGAATTATTAAAATGAGCATATAAAATATAAATAAATTAGAGTACCGTTTTTGGATATCCAAGTTGGAAATAACAGAATTCCAGACAGAAAGAACAAAATAAATGGGGAGGAGGGGAATAATTGAAAAAAAAATTTTAAAAAGTCCTGGGACATAAGAACCAAAGTTACCAAATTTAACAGACCTACAGAGTGTACAGAAAACCAGATTTAAACAAACCAACACCCATGCCCATCATTATGAAATTTTATATAATTGACCTACATAGAGCAAAGGGGAATCAATCACATAAAAGAATCAAAAGCAGAATAGTCTTCGGAATTATAAACAATAAAGCTAGAAGCAATGCCTTCATTATTGTGAAGGAAAATTAATTTCCACCTGCTGACATTATCAGGCAAGTAAGACAAAAAACAAGCAAGTCTCAAAATTCGCATTCCATTACTTTTTTTGTTTGTTTTTGGATTTGACTTTTAAAAATTTTTAATTCCAGTATAGTTAACATATAGTGATAAATGATACATTACCCAGTGTTCATCATGACAGGTGCACTCCTTAATCCTCATCACCTATTTCATCCATGACCCCACCCGCTCCATATACTCTTTTCTCAAGATACTACAGGAGACCAAGTTCAAATAGCATGAATTAGTAAAGTAAGAAAGAGAAAGTCATGTGAAGGAACTCAAGAGAAACACACATGGCAAGCCATCATTGTATCATTTTTAGCTTGAGCTCAGAATATCCTGGTTAGTTGATTCCAGAATCTTATTCACATTTGGTTTGTCTTGACCATGTGCAAATGAATTTTTCCTCTTCCCTCTATGCCTTATTTTCTGGAAAGGTTGAAAACACCCCACTTACTCCACAGAAGCACTCTGTTGTGACTTACTTCTGGAAGTTGCAAATACACTATATCCAAGCAAGTAATAAATATGAACATAATGAATCATCTGTGTATGAGGTTTGACTCCTGTCCTTGCTAACCGACTTCTCCAGGGAAAGGTTTGTACAATGTCAAGAAAGTGCCACCACAATAAAGAGGCTCTGCTCACCTACCTTATCTTTTCCTGCTAAACTTCATTTAACACTATTGCCATTGTACTTCTTAACACATCTAGGTTGTGCTTAGCACCAATTTTTTCAAAACTAAGTAATATATTGTTTATTGCCATATACAGAGATAGTGAACTTACAAGGAAGTACAAAGCTATCGTCAGCATAAAAAGTAGGATAATAGCCATTCTGGTGGAAAGAGAGATATGTGACTAAACTGGAATACTGAGAGACTTTTTCTAAACTATTAGAAGTATTTCTTCCCATAACTAAATGCTATTTTCAACAGTTACTTTTATTATTACATATGAAAGTTACTTTTTTATTGCTGAAATTACGTATGTAATTATAGACATTTTTCCATGGTTAGAATATATTTGCCACACACATATGTAAACAGTTCCTTCTAGATCTGAAAAAATTCTGGATTGGAAAATCCCATCAAGTCCCTCACACAATGAATAAACAGTAACTTCCTCAAAGAACTTCATCACAAAGAAATAAAGATCACCAGGGTGTCTATAAAGTAAAATAAATGCAAAAGATCAGTAATCATAATGGCTTGAACTTCTTATCAGCAATTTGGGAATATTTAAAACAATGAAGAACTGTCTTCAGAATTCTGAAGAAAAGTACTCCAAACACGGCTACAGTCCAAATATGAACCAAGCATGACAATATGGGGAAAAAGACATTTTAAAATTTAAAATGAAGGGGCACCTGGGTGGCTCAGTCAGTTGAGCATCCGACTTCAGCTCAGGTCATGATCACACAATTCATGGGTTCAAGCCCCGCACGGGACTCCGTGCTGACGGCTTGGAGCCTGGAGCCTCTTTCAGATTCTGTGTCTCCCTCTCTCTCTGCCCCACCCCATGTGCATGCACACTGTCTCTCCCTCAAAAATAAATAAATATTTTAATTTTTTTTTTAAAAACTAAAATAAACTCTTACACTTCATTCTTAGAAGCTACTAAGAATTTTCTAAGAAAAATAATCAAATAACAAAAAAGACAATATGGAACCAAGGAAAAAGATTCAACACAGAGGACAAGTATAAATGAAGGAAGTTATCTCCACTATAAAAAGGGACAATAGGCTCAGAGAGTAGTTTGCTTTAGAGCAGTTGGATGAGGGCAAACCAATCAAGGAAATAAGTCAACAAATTAATTTTCCAATATATGCAAGAATTTAGAAAATCGCATTGCTATATGTTGAACAGGATGAACAGTGTTTGGTACTATAGATAGGAAAAAAATAAATATCATATATATTTAACTTGCTTCAAAATCATGATATAACTTAACTGCAGGATTGGAATAGGGAAAGCAGAGATTTAATATAAAGAAAAATCTCATTTATCAAAATGTGAAGTCAAGAGAAATTATATATATCATTTTTTTATCAAAGCCACCTTGAACTAAGCACATTATGATTATTTAAAATTATAAACCTTATCCAGTAGAAACAACTGAAAAATTTGGTTTAAAAATTCCACTTCCATTTCTTCCCTTTCGTTATATGTCATAGCATTTCCTGTATCACAGAACAAGTTAATTTTTAACTACTGGCACATAATACCTTGATTATAATAAAATTTGCAACAGATAATCATGAATACCACCAAAATGAGAGTTTTTAATTTCCCTAAACTATGCAAACCAAAAACATAAAAGTTATATAATAGGTATATTTTATATTATATCTCTATTTTTTAATGGTGATCAATGTGAATATAATTAGGAGAGAAGATTTCTTGACTTTCATCGACTTTTACTGATGCATAGCAGGAAATTGATTCTTACAAGTCAGTCTTTTGACAACCATGTAGGATATACATATATTTTAAAGATAGACAAAATTTACAACCAGAGCAATATATTTTTCTTCTGCTATAGAAACTCTTTAACAAAATAGCCTGTTAAAGATTCAGAAATGTATTAAAGCACTTTATTCCCTAGGAAAAATAAACTAGTCCACAACTCTTCTCTACTTTCAAGTGCTAACTATGCTTTATTACTCCACGGGGTGTATTTCACTGGGAAAGGCTAACACTCTTGAAGAAGCTGTTCCCTCTGTATTTAGAATTTATTTATGAATAGACAATGTGTGGTATGTGAGGTCAATTCCTTTCAGTTACATTCATTGCTATATTCCCATCACCTGTAACAGCTGATGAACCTAGAACTAAATGAAACAATTCATGTTTACCTTTTCATAGCACTAAACTAATGTTTTTCCCCTGGTGGAGGAGATTATATAGATACTTCGCTGCATTCCCAACAGCTACTTGGAGCACATGACGTAACAGTCGATATGGAAACAAATAAGGTAAACCCTTGTGCTCTCAGTGCTGGTGTTTTTTCAGGAGATAGAGGCACAAACAACCACAGCCCAAGCTAGATGTGACAGGTGCTTTGGTAATAACATACACAAGTGCTGTGGCAATACCAAAAAGAGAGAGAGAGAGAGAGAGAGAGAGAGAGAGAGAGAGAATATTTACTCTAGGGAATGGAAAATTAAGAAATTTTACTGAAGGCTTCCAGGCAAGGCTTCTTAGAGATGGCATCTGAAATGAGCCTTAAATGATAAGTAAAATTGTCTTGTCAGCTGAACACTGAGTACATTTTAAATTTTTTAAATCTTGTTTGCCTTTGCCATATAGACATGCATTATGTATTTAAGAGAGTTTTTTCGTAATATAACGTATAACAAGAGCTTACTCCTGCTGTTGCTATATCAGGCAAAATTTTAATTTCTCTCTTCTATTCCATCTCTGGGTCTGCACACCATTGTATAACAATCTTTCTTTTATTTTTCTCTATTTTTTGTGTATGTATCTCATTTTATGGGGTTCATAGCACTAATATGCTCTGAATATGACATGACTTTCACTAACTGTATCATTAAATAAATAAGGCTATTTTGTATGCAAAATATGGACACCTAATAAATCCCTTATAAACAATAGTAAATGCTTCTGAAACCCTATTTAAATGTAATTTCTAATATTAAAAACTTTCTTATTTAGTTAGAATGAGGCTTTTCTCATTTCTTTTTTTAGATATGTCAATAAATGACCTGGAATGACATTAGAAAGTGATTAATATATTGTAGTTCTGATAGTACCACTTTTTTTTTCTTTTTAACAACTAGCACTGCAGAAAAATCCCTCTCATTCCCACTATAAGCATCATGATAGATTAACTGCTACTAGAGTAAGTAAAAATCTTGTCTATTAATGGGAACCAGAAGCTGCACGTGGCCTTCCATGCCTTAAGATTAATCTAACCACTCATATTGAAAACCACAACATAATCAATACTCAATAAGTATGTTTGGCTTGTTAATTGATCAGGAGCAGCCTGCCCTTCAATTATGTAATAGGAAAGTCTAATAGTGACTGGGTTCTTGCCCAAATATGTCTAGCTTTCTCCATTCTGGGTATAACAATTCCCCTTCCCCTAGGTTTTCTTATAGCTAGAGAATGTGGTGTGTCTAGTTGGGATCAAGGAAATACCAGAACATTTAATTAAGGAGAAAGCTCCTCCAGATGTATCTTCCTCCCTGTGGCAGAGCAATATTTGAGACAGTTGCTGCTCCATAGTCTTGGACATAATGCCAAGCTGACTGGCCATGGACAGACAACAAAAAAACGAACCTTTGTTGTGACAATTTGGAAGACTGTTTTCTTTGCCACTCAGACTAGCACATCCTGCCAGATATAGACGCTGACATGAAGAGCGAAGGTATTTGACTTTTCAAACCCTGAAGGCTGTGCCATTCTTCAGAGTGTCATGGCAGAAGAGAAAGCAGATATGCTCACTCATTTCACTTACTTCAACCTCGGATGCCCTGGTGTGTGCCTCAATATCACTTCCTTGATTTCACTCTTGCTTTTGAACACAGTCCAGCTTTTGACATTCAGCCTGCAGTCAGGTTTATATCAGTTCACACAGGATTGGTTTGAACAGTGGGTTTGTTGTTTCTGTGTTTCTTAGGGTTTGGCTAAATAAAGAAAATCAAGATTCAAGGTATGTATTTGTATTGAGAGAGAGAGAGAGAGAGAGAGTGTGTGTGTTTATGGGTGTCATTTCTGTGTCCTCTTTTAAAAACCAGGAAATCTATTACATCTGGGCCAGTATCTGCCCATTGAGAAGATCTGCAGAGTCAAGTTGCCCCTGCCATGCTACTGTTTCCCTGACAGTGATGCTGATCACTGGCTGCCATTCATCACCATGCTTGAGCTGCTGTTTTTCTTGTAGCATCAAGAGGACGGTGAAATATTCCTTATGCTCATTTCTCTGCAGGAAATGTGAAACTAAAGGAGTGATCAAGAAGGCCACAGGCTTCAAGAAAAATGAGAAGGACCATATTTCTTTGTGGATGTGAAGATGAATTTTTTTCTACCTGAACTGCTTCACTCATTTTTGTTACTCGTCTAAGCCTAGGGCACATTAAAGCTATCAACTTTGTTCTACTGATGCTTAACAATCTATTTGAGGCTATCCTGGGAGTATCTTTAGATCATCCACTTCATTTATATTAATATTCAAAAATGGAACTGATTTTATTTCAAACCAAAAGAAAATATAAATATCTATCCTACATCGATAGCTGGGAAATTTGAAATTAAATTATATTCTTATGTTCACCTCACAAATACTTAGGTTACATGGAGTAGTGGTTAAAAGCAAGGACAATTAAATCAAACAGCCTGAGTTTAAGTCCTGGATCTGCTACTTGTTAACTTTGTGACTTGGGCAAGTCTCTTGGTCAATCTGTGTCTTGGAATCCCAAATACAAATGGAGATACTGACAGTGCCTATTTCAGGAAGAGTTAAGAGAAGAGAATGAGCAAATATCAGTAAACTGCTTAAAATAAACAATAAGCATTACATACGTGGCTATCAAATACAAACTTTGTTTCTGTGGTCTGGAAAAAAGTCATTGTGTTGCTTAGACTCCTACAGCAACTTTTGATTTGCCCAATGCATTTATCTCTATTATTCAGTTCACGATCCTTAACTGTAGTTGTTATGAATCTGTATGCTAAGAAAGAAATGGCTCCTCTGGGCTTCTTCAGTTTTTTGTCCTCTGTCCCCTAAGCAATGCCAGAAACCAAAAAGGGAATTAAAAAAAAAATAAAATAAAAATCCCCAAAAGGTATCCCAAATCATAGCATTTTATCACTAATGAGGGGACTAGCCACAGATGACACTTACTGAGGTAGTATCTTCCCTATAGGACTGAAGAATTAGACAAAATGTATATGCCTCCAGATATTGAATGCATGCTAAAACTGTCACTGAGTGTTCCAGGAATACATTCCATGGAAATCTGAAATTGTTTATTGATCAAATTACTATCATTTCAATTTCCATGAAAGTCACAGTGATTTGAGGGGACAGAAAATTTGTTATAGCATCACTGTCATCAGGAATTTGACATGTCTTTAAAGTACACATACACATGATCACACGCACATCACAAAAAAGATTTAATTTTGCTTGTTAGCTTTACAAACATAGAAAATGGTGAAAATAATAGCAACCATTATCCCAGGTAGATAGTTAAATGCTTCCCATAAAGTATTTGCAAACACAAAGTACCATATAAATTCTTAATAATGTAATTAGTAAAGCTTAGAAATTTTAAAAGCTGAAATCCATTCAGCTTTAATTTCTACCATTTTAAACACATAAAACTTCTTTATCTACAGTTTCTATCTAACCAAACGACAATGTACAAAACACAAGCAGTCAGGCAATTTAAGAATACATCATGCATTTGCACATTGGGAGCTTTTAAAACCATTATTATCATGTAAATATCAATGTATATAATTCTTAACCTGTAAAATATTTATTGGAAACTTTGTAGACCTTGTTTAAATTGGATCCATTAAATACCCAGTTAGCAGTTAGGACAAATAATAGGGTATTTTACTTAGCACAGAAGTATCATTCCACAAATATAACAAACCACGAAACAAGTCACAGATCACAAAAGCTGTAAGAGGACATTAGACAAGAAAGCCCCCTAAGTCACTGGAGACCTTCCACATAGGAGTCCTGAGAGCCTGGTAGGCATAGTTACAATGTCAAGGGGAAATGGTATAGAGAGTTCAACCTAAAACCTTTTCTATCAGAGTGAAAATAATTCAACCGTCTTGGAGAGAATTAGAAAATATGAAAGACCACCTTAAATCTGATATTGAGTATTTTACCTGCCTCTCCCAACATGTTGAAATCTGCCAGCATCGTAACTACTGTGGTCAAAAGAAAAGACTCAGACCCTGGTACTGCTACTTTCTTGTAGCATGGGCTAGGTCAAAACACATGTACTGTCTGTGCTTCACCAACTCTCTCATCAGCAGGATGCTTAAACGCATGCCTGCCAAATAGTAAGTCCTCAAGGTATATACGTGTGTGTGTGTGTTCCTATGGTGTATTGATAAATATGTTGAACTGAATTTATTGATAAATTTGATAAGTATGCTGACTGAAGGCAGATTATTCAGTGAACTTAGAGAAATAGACTTTTGGTTTGGCATTATTAGCGCAGCAAAATCAACTGGACCATGTCATTCAAACTAGTTTAGATACTTTTGTTGGTCTTTGTCTTCCTACATATTCCTCTCCACACCAAAAAAAAAAAAAAAAAAAAAAAAAAAACAAATCAGTATACTTCATAAAAAGTAAAAATTAATTACTGGCTTAGAGAAAATAAAAACAAATCTACAGTTACTTGGGTAAAATATTCAATTTCCACCTGTTCCATTAGTTTCAAGATTGCAATTGCCAAAAATGTTCTTTTGGTTTTTTTTTCCTTAGCGAAATTTGTCAGCTGCCCAAGAATCACAGTTTAGTTTTTTAATATAAAAAAGGGATTGAAAGTATGGAATTTGGGGTGAAGAGACCTTGCATTGAAGCAGTTTTATCGACTTTCTCCACTTTCTATTTGTAGCTTCTATCACATTTCTCCAACACTACAAGCCTCAATTTATTCACATAAAATGTGAATCAAGATACTTACACCTTATTGAAATATTGTGAGAAGTAAACCAAAACCATGAGAATTATTAAATCAAACAATGTATGCAAAGCACTGTGCCTCGCTCCTATTAAATCAATCGTTTGAAACTGTTATTGTATTATATTTATCTTAAATATTCCTGTCTGTCAACACAGTTTAATATTTTGTACACCAATAATTTTTTTCAACTGCGCAAACACTGAAAAATATCAGTTTTCTTGACAATGATTTTCTCCAACAGTGCTCCTCAAAGTGTAGACTCTGGACCAGCAGCATCCCCGGACACTTGCAAGAAATGCAAATCCTTGGGACCCAACCCGGACCTACTGAGTCAGAAAAGCTGGGGGTTCAGGCCCAGGAATCTGTAAACCATTTCTCTAGACAATCCTTCTGCATGTTTGACTTTGAGAAGCATTGAACTAGAGTAGCAGAATTATAGGTATGCTCATAGGATTGTCTCCAGTAATTGTTAATCTAGAATAGGCGTTGTACACTTTTATTTAAAAGGCAACAGCAGGGGCACCTGAGTGGCTCAGTTAAGCATCAGAATTCAGCTCAGGTGACGATCTCACGGTTTGTGGGTTCGAGCCCCGCATCGGGCTCTGTGCTGACAGCTGCAGATTCTGAGTCTCCCTCTCGCTCTGCCCCCCCACCTCCCCCGCCACTCACGCTATGCCTCTCTCTTTCTCAAAAATAAATAGACATTAAAAAATTATAGGGGCGCCTGGGTGGCGCAGTCGGTTGAGCGTCCGACTTCAGCCAGGTCACGATCTCACAGTCCGTGAGTTCGAGCCCCGCGTCAGGCTCTGGGCTGATGGCTCAGAGCCTGGAGCCTGTTTCCGGTTCTGTGTCGCCCTCTCTCTCTGCCCCTCCCCTGTTCATGCTCTGTCTCTCTCTGTCCCAAAAATAAATAAACGTTGAAAAAAAAAATTTAAAAAAAAATTATAAAATAACACAGCAAACATTTTAGGCTTTGTGGGCCTTACAGTCTGCCATAAGTAGTCATCTTTGCCACTGAAGTGTAAAAGCAGTCACAATTAATATATTAACAAATGAGTATGGTTGTGTTCTAATAAAATTTTATTTACTAAAATGGGTAACAGGCTATAATTTGCTGACTCCTGCATCCTGTTAGACTTGTACACTTGCACAGTTTACATAGTTGCAACAGAAAAAATGGCTGTATCCCCCCACAAAATTCACATGTTGAAACTCCAACCCCCAATGTGATGTTATTGAAGGTAGGCCTCTAGCAGATGATTAAGTTGAAATGAAGTCATAAAGGTGGGACCTCATGATGGGATTAGCACCCTTACAAGAGGAGCACACATAGAGGAAAGACCATGTAACCTGGACAGAGGGAGAAGGCAGCTGTCTACAAACCAGGAAAAGGGTCCTCACCAAAAAATAAATCTGCCAGTATCTTGATCTTGGACTTCTCAGCCCCAGAACTGTGAGAAATAAATATCTGTTGTTTAAGCCCCCCAGTCCATGGTATTTTGTTACAGCACCCGAGTTAAAACAATAACCAGATGGACCGGTCCCGTTCCTGTGGTCAAAGTAGATACACTGCAGCTTGCAGACTCTAGTAAGATGAATTCAGGGAAGCATTTTTATTTTACTGAGGCATTATTCCTTTGGTCTGTGACATGATCTATTAGCAAATCATTAAATGGCTGTTCATTCTACCTTATGATTAGCTGTGCACAGTTAACTGTGAGAGTACTCAAAATCAAGGACGACTAGGTGACTGTAATGTGGGTTGTACAAAGATAGCCCCCGCAGACACTCTGGCAGCTTCAGTGACTTTGATTCACCAAATGCAATCAATATGTTTTCTGTTCCCGGGAAAATGATAACTTCTTGAATTATTTCTCTCCTTTTCTCAAGAAGAGTACAAGGCAGCATAAATAGCTCCAATTATCATAAAAAATCAAGATTTTCCTACCACCTTTTCACTCTGAAAAGGTAGCTGCCAAGGAGAGGGTAGAGGGCTTTCGCACTGAAACAGTAACTCAGCTTCAAGTGATACTGCTGACATTTTAGAGGAGAAAATGCCAGTATTAATTTATCAAACTAAAATTCGCAGGGACATTTTAAAATATATTCCAGTTTCCCAGGATTTAATTTAGTTCCTGAAAACAAGTTACTTGCTGGAAAATGACACTCTTCTGTTCACCACCTATGTGGACTTCAACTTGAGCTGAGCGTGTGGGCCATGCCAGACCCTAGTCCCAGCAACAGCCTTGCACACAAAAGGTGCTCCAAAGTATATGTGAAAGTAAAACCAGCTTCCTTACTCAAAATGCTATCAGCCAACCTAAAGTTTTATAAGGGTAAATAGAGACTCATCTGGAAGTTTTATTTTTCTTCAGAACAATTTTTGCTATTGATTAGTTATTACTACTAATTAGTTACTAATTATTACTAATTAGTTATGATTACTATTCAGGAAGCCGTAAGGTACAAATTAATTCTGACCTTAGATTTAGAAGCCAATTAATTCGGTGGTTCAAGATTTTACTTATTCATTTATTCTTTGTGTCAGCAAACATTTACTAGAAAACAAAGACTAAAGAAAAGAAGTCCTATTTTGAAAAACTGCACGATATACTGAGGAGGTCAACATATAAACAAATACTTCTAATATAGAATATGTTCTGAGAACAAAGGAAAGCTTCATATCTCTTCTCAGAGATAATCTCTTTAAGAAGAGAGATTTATTAAATAATATATAGTTGGCATCTGACATGTGTCAGGCCTTATTTTAAGCACTAAGGTATCAGTGACAATGAAGAACAACAACAAAAACTGATAAAATTCTCACCCTCATACAGGTTACAATCTAGGGCCTGGAGAAAGAAATGGTAGATGATGAAGATAATAAAGAATAAATCATGTAGCATGTTAGAAGAAATTTGCCTTATAGAAATCTGCACACAACAAAGGAGATCAGAAATACATTTCTGTCTGGGTTGAAATAAATCATATTAAGGTAAGGTTTCATGAGTCATGATGATGAGGGTAGAAACTGAATGACCACCCATTAATTAGTATCACTGATAATAAAACAATTGCTAATATAATCTTCTACGAACTGTTTTGGTTTTTTTTTGTATCACTACTTGTAAGACCTCCATGGAAACATACCTTGAATTTGAAGTTTATTCCAATCATGGGATGCAAATCAGCAGCTAGAATCAATACAAATAGAAGGAAAATAGCCTATCAAATGGTTCAGTGCTGGGATTAGTACTCTAATGGTTAACGCTAAAGTAAGTGATAGAATAGATGCGAATGACTAATAATTTTAATGAAGCTAAAGGTCAAAGTAGTTAATGAATATATAATTTTATGGCATCTGCTGGGCTGCAATAGTCTGTATGGACCTATAGTATCTGGTTCTCTTCATAGTTGTATCTAGCCTAAACTGAGGATCAGCAAACATTTTCTCTAAAAAGATAGATAGTAAATATTTTAGACTTCGCTGGCCATACAGTGTCTAATACAACTCAACTCCACCATTATATCACAAATGTAGCCACAGACAATATGTACACAAGCAGACATGGCTGTATTCCAACAAAATTTTATACTGATACCAAAATTTGAATTTTGTATGATTTTTACTAAACATAAAACATTTATTTTGATTTTTAAAGCCATTTTAAAATGTAAAAGAAAAAAAAGGAAAAAAAAAGACATTCTTGGCTCACAGACTGTACAATAACACAGCTAGATTTGGCCGGTGAGTCACAGTTTGCCAACCACAGCCCTATTACTTTTTATTCAGTCAGTGTTAGAAAAACTATGGCAAATATTATTGGGATAGTAAGGAGCGAAAGAGTGAGAAAAGACATAATTGTTAAGATATAGAGCTGGAGTGGAGGGCTCTGGGGATTACCATTTAACTTGTATACCAATTATCTGACTCTGCTGCTTTAATGAGTCCTATTCTTTATCTACCAAATTTAGATAATTCCATCTAATCAATGTATGGTGCTGTTGTAAACGGGGCCTTATGTCTTTTGTTGAATGAATGTGGTATACATTCAAATCACTTACTCCAGTCCGAACTCACATCTCATACAACTTTACTTGTAACAACATGCCCTAAATAGCTATTATGCTATTAAGTTGTACTGAGATGCAACACCAGGGTCATAAACCCTGCTGTCGGTATGAACCACAGAACAGGAATGTATTGCTATCCCTAGGATATCTTGTTCCATGGTTCAAAGTTGTGGGTCAGTTAGCGGCATTATTTGACTGGGTAAGTGTAAGATTTGGTCAATCAGAGGTTTTTCTAAGCTCTGAGGTCACCCTAAACAAAATTACTCATTTAGATAATGATTTTTTAGTCCCTTAGGGTAATTAATGTTCATATTGAACTAACACATTAAGCTTCACATCTTATATGTTTCTTACTTTCTTTTCACAGGAAGGTCAATTTCACTGATTGAAGTGAGAGAGAGTAAAACCTGGTGTGTCCATTTGTTCCTTATTTATAGAACAAGTGGATTATATACATAAATGCTACAAAAAGGAAAGGGGTAGTTTACGATTATAAATTGTGATTATAAATTGACTTTGGAGGCGATATATGAAGAGGGTTTTAGAGGATGTAAGTCAGCCAAGCGATACCTAGGCACAGTGCATTCTGGGCAATGGGAGTAACTCTGATCCATTCAAAAGCAACAGCAGAAGGGTGGCTGGAGCAAAATGAGCTGTGAGCCAAGAGGAGGTCACAGGTGACAAGATCCTGTGTCAATGATGTTTGAGCTAATTATAGAAGAGTTTTTCAGATGAGAAGCAAGGAAAGCACATGGTCCTAATAATAAGAGTGGTTATTTACACTTAACTCTGAGTCAGAAGCTTTATACCTAGCATTGCCTTTGGTCTTTATAACATCCTCAGCAGGTAGATTTTTTTATGCTCATACTACACTCGAGGAGACTGAAGCTCAGAAAAGAAGTTGTTTGGACTTCCATAACCATATAACTTGTAAAAGACAGAAATGAGATTAGAACCCGAGTCATAGGTTACTCCTGAATATATCTCACTTTCTTTAAAATACCAACTCTGTCCCTCCCCCTGCTTGTGCTCTGTCTCTCTGTCTCTCTCTGTCTCTGTCTCTCTCTCTCAAAAATAAACTTTAAAAAGTTTAAAAAAGGGGGGGGCGCCTGGGTGGCTTAGACTGTTGAGCCTGACTTAAGCTCAGGTCATGATTTCATGGTTCATGAGTTTGAGCCCCCCGTCGGGCTCTGTGCTGACAGCTCAGAGCCTGGAGCCTGCTTCAGATTCTGTCTTAGTCTCTCTGTCTCTCTCCCCACTTATGCTCTGTCTCCCTCCCTCCCTCCCTCCCTCTCTCTCTCTCTCTCAAAAATAAATAATCATTAAAAAAAATTAAAAAAAGAAAATACCAATTCTGTCAATAAATGCATCTTAGGTAGATTCAGTCTGTGCTTTTGGTTACTGCTGAATGAAAAGACAGTTCAACAAAGCCAACACACTTAAAAGTTTTTTTAGTTTAACAAACTTAAATAAGAAGTGATTAAAGAATTACCAGGGTGATATACAAAAAAACATGGAGCGATTAGATTTTTCAAATATCAAAGCATATGTACAAAAATACATTACAGAGATAGATGGTTTGTTTTTCTAACCTATATTTAGTTGTTCTAATAAAATAACATATAGGGTTTTTTTATAAACCTTAAAGCATTATAACCATACAGTATCATCATTAGTTCAAATATATACATAATCTTGAAGTTTACCACATGTCCTGGGATATCTTTAACTTGCACAAGTCTTTGTGTGGATATGTTTTCATTCATCTGCCGATTAGCAGACAACTGAATATGGAAATGGAGGCCCTCTGAAAGAAAACCTGGGACTCTCTCTGTGCCTCGTCTCATCACTGGTATTCTGTCCTTATCCTCACCTCTTTAACACAGAAATTCTGCTGGGTTCACCTCATTTCTCCCTCCCTGTGCCACAGACTGGAAACTAAAAAAGGAAATAAGTTGGGGCAATCATAGGATTCACCTGTTTTGTTTCCTAACTCTTAGGGGTCATTGTCCTTTCATTACCTGATGTCCAATTTTATTATTTTATTTAAATAACTGCTTCATGCATCTCTGGGACCAGATAAGTAGTATTTGGTACAGGCTTCAAATATTAACAAAATAAAATGAATACAAATATTATATATAAAAATTCACTAGCACAAGGTCAAGTTATTCATTCATTAACATACAGTAGCTTTGATTGTTCTAATCTTATGAATTTTCAGCAAAATAGACATAGGCAGCTATTGCAAACTGAACATATTGTTGCATAACTTTTGAATAGGTCATTATTCCCTGGGGTTGTTTTTGAATTCCTTTATATCTTCAATGACATTAATTTTTCTCCTATGTGTGCATGGGTTCTAAGTTGATATCATCATCCATGAGATCATCACAAAGACAGTCTAATCTATGTATTTGCTAGAGAATTCAAGTCAGATTTTTCTGTTGATATTTACTTGAGAAATTATTTTATTTTATTATCTTTTAATGTTTATTTTTGATATACACACACACAGAGTACAAGTGGGGGGAGGGGCAGAGAGAGAGAGGTATGGAGCCTGCTTGGAATTCTCTCTGTCCTCTCTCTCTGACCCTACCCTACTTGTGCTCGCTCTCTCTCAAAATAAATAAGTAAACTTTAAAAAAATAAAAATAAAGACATTTTGTTTATCAGCGTTATTTCAGAAAAACAAAATTTTCTGTAGTTAGAGATATTAGAATTCAAATCCCAACTCTACAATCTAGCCTCAGATTTTAGAGAAATTCTCTAAACTCTCTGCATTTCAATTTCCTTATCTGTGAAATTCGGCTAATAGTAACACATACTACTCAGAGTTTTATGATTGGGTGAAAGAACTGAATACACAGCAGGTATTCAATGAGTGTAGAATTTTATATACTGATTACCCTGAACAAAAGGTTTATGATGTTAACTCTTCCATTGGTTCTCTCTTTTAAGCTGTGAATTTCAATGTTATCGACTGGATGTTTCCTTTGGCTTATTGATTTTTTCTTTGGGTTGAGTTCTTTGTAAATGATCAGTAAATGTTAAAGTAAAAGAAAATGTAGGAGAATTCCATTTGCAGTCCACTAATTTTAATCTCTCCTGCACAAACAATAAAGTAAACATTATTGCTCTTTTTTTGTTTTCAAGAATTGCACCGAATTCTCTTTTGAGTAAAAAATTGTATAACATCAAAGTATGACAGATCAAAAGGTTTGGATTCTACTGTCATTACACTGATGACATTTACTTTAGAAAAGTGATGAATTTCAATAACGCCGCTTTTGTGATTCCATAGCAACTATATCTGAAAAGAAATAGTATTGAATTGTAAGCATCTTTAGGTTGTAATCACTGCTATTATTACATTTATGTATATAAGTTTAGAAGTGCATGTCAAAGAATAGCCTGCCAATGTTGCTAAACTAGAAAACCACACCTTAAATATTTTGACATTATATGATTTAATAACAAGTTAAATCTTTTGAACTGTATCAAATTTTAAATAGGATTTATAGACACCATAGATAACACAAACATAAAGTTGGCAAGAGACACAGAATTGCTTTCAAGAGAAATGCAAGTTACTGGTTGAGTTTGAATTATCTGAATGATTATCATAACTATAATTTATGTTATAAAAGTCCAAAGAATTTTTATAGTTCCCTGGCTATGGACAACGAAGCAATCAGTGAACATCCAATAGGCCTGCTGTTTGAATGAATCAATTAACATTTGACCAAAGTAATCAAAATATTTGTCATTATGTATCATATTAATTAGAAAAAGCGTATGTTCCAAATATAACCTTTTACTCCAATAAAAAAGAGTCATCAATTTAATCAAATTTTGTTTGGTTAAGATAAGAAAATATCAGAGAAGTAACTATCTTTATATTAAGTCCACAAACCAATTAAAAAAAAAACAGAAAATAATTAGGGAAAAAGTTCAGTAGAATGGAAATTGAGTATGGTAGCAATTCCATATCCAAAACTTTAAGATATTTGCTATTAGATATGACACAACACCACATTAGAGGACAACATCAATGGCTCATACTTTCATTTCTAAGAAATTCAGTTGCATAGTGTTCCACTGAATAATTATCAGAGAAATCAGCAAAGCCCACTGACAGCCTATAACTAGAATAAGAGCTCAAGTTGAAGGTGTACTTTCCTAGTAAACTCTTCATGGATTTAGTACAATTTACTTACATTCTTTATTCTTCCTACTCATATGCTTTGCCTATTTCCTTATTCGGCTGTTTGCATTTTTCTTTATAATATTGTAAGACTTCATTACACTTATATATGTTACAAATATTTTATCGTGTACTGTTTATGTTTTAAATCCAGATATGCATGTAGTACTGTAGTTATTTTTTTAATCTTTTACACACTTAACTCATCAATATTCAAATATTAATCACATAATAAACTGCCATTCTATTATTGTACTTCATATGACATACTTTAATATTTTGTATCAGTTGTTTTTTTCTAATTTGCATTATTATATTTTCTTTGAATTGCAAATTTAGAAGCAGTTTTTTAAATTTTTATTTTAAGAAGATTTTTAAGATTTAATTTACTCTGATCACTGATTTCTACTTTAGTTGCAATTTGGTCAGTGACCATGATCTGGCTGCTTTCAATTCTTTAATATTTGGAAAGGATTTCTTTATACTTAATTTTTGTACACACTTCTTGTGAACTTGATTTTTTTTTCAGCCTGTTCAGTGCAGACTATTTTGACTCCTTTTTAGTACTTTAGAAAATGTTAAGATGAACTTCAACATCCAAATATCTTGGAAGCTATCATTCCCATTCTTATAACAAGAAAAAAGCTCAATAAACTGAAAACCAGCTTTGTTGGATGTTCAGAGAACTGAGATTGTAGGGCAAAGCACCACCTCATAATCTATAGAAACAGGTGAACACTCACAGCTGGGGTCTACTTATCTGGAGTGATAAACTGGTAGGACACTTACATGGTAATTTTGATGAACTGGCGGGAGGCTGGACATGACCTAGTGTGAAAATAATAAATTCCTTCTGATGGAGGCTTAGGGGGAATCCCATACTTTTGTGGGTTTTACTTCATGGAACACTCTGCCAGGTTCTCGTATTGAAGAGCCAAGAAAGATCATGGCTCTGGCAGTGGAGGGGAAGACGTAAACGTTGTAAAATATGCCTCAAGTATTCCTCAAGGGAAAAGACTTTATCAGAGCCTTATCCCATCTGCAGGAAAGACATTTACCAAACTGCAGTCTCTAGACCTCCTCGCTCACTTAAGTTGTTTAAAAAAAAAAAAGAAAAAAAGAAAACTTATAAACATTGTGAAGGTTGAAATGCAGGGAGATAGGTCCACTAAGAGACTTCGGATTTAATCATAAGATTGTAGAATGCTTCCTCTCCTCAAGTCCTAACAATCAGATTAATAAGGCTCCAGTATAATAGTGGATTACTGTTGAAATTGCTGCATGATAGTCTTTCTCCAAGAAGGAATACTTAAGGGAAGCCATAGTCAAGAAGAGAGGCAAAAAAAAAAAAAAAACAAAAAAAAAAAAACAAAAAAAAAAAACAAAAAAAAACCAACCCACACTAGAGAAAAGGAAAAAAAATACAGAACAAGTAAGAATTACTGTAGTTTCTAAATGTGTAACACATGTAATATTGGAATAGCAAAGGGAGAAGGACAGAATATTTACAGTAATAAGGGTCTACTGCTTTCCACAATTAATGATGACGCCAAACTACAGATCCAAGAAGCTCTGAAAACACCAAGCAGGATAAACGCCAAAAATCTACACCTGGCCCTATTCAACCTACAAAAAAAAAAAAAAAAAAAAAAAAAAAAGAGAGAGAGAAAATCTTAAAAGAAGTACATGTACATGTGACAGAGGGAGAAGGAGAGAGAGATCACCTCATCTATAGAGGAATAGGAATAAGAAGTGACAGGAGACTTCTCATCAAAAACCATGCAAGCAAAATAAGAGTGGAGTGAAATATTTATATTTAAGGTGCTGGGGGGAAAATCAATCTATAATTCTACATCCAGGAAAAATGTGCTTCAAATATGAAGGAAAACATTAGCAAAAATTAGAGAACTTCAAACATTTTCACTCCCCAAGAGTAACAATTAAGCTGGCAAAAACTGCCAGAATCAGCTGTTTTAGATTTTGGTTACAAAAAATACCATGAATGACATACTTGAAAAAGGAAAAAAATGCTGAATTTCAGTAATAGGACATGTTGACTTATCTGATTACTACTCTCCCCACTCCTCAGCTCCACAGCGGTCTTGAATAAAGGAGTCTGAACTCCTGGACGAGGCTGCTGGTGCCAGAGGGAGCAATATAACCTTAGAAGAACTGTGTTAGCATGCTTCAACACCTATATGGTGGTTCCATGAAGAACTGGCTCAGGACCTGGCTTTGCTTCACCCACCTTGGAACTTGTCCAGGGCTGAAAAACACTTAAAGGTGCCATTTGTAATAAGCAAAAAAAGGCAAATGTATTAGATGTTGTTGTTGGGGGAGGTCTTCAAGAGGTGACCACTAGACATGAGGTGGACCTAGGGCAACTGGAGGTTCCCCACTCCTTCCCTTGCCTCTGGAAGGTGGATTCTGTTTTTCTTCCCCATTCCCAGAAGTTTCCCAAAAGATAGTCTTGAGATAGAAAGCGGTATTGAGACTACCTAGACAGCAAATGTAACTGAATCTGTGAAGGTCTCTATACAAACTTTTTTAAGATTTGGTGGGCAGGTGCAAAAAACTACTCTGCTTGAGACCACCCAAACCTCTTAAGTTCGCTTGCTAATTAAAATTGTGACCTACCAATCTGGAGTGGTCTGGCTCTTTCTGTAGTTTCTCTACACCCTCTTTGAATGGTAGCAGGTTTCAAATCACACCCAGGAAACTCCCCAGGAGGCTATGAACTAGCAAGTGCATCTGGGACAAAGGATCACAGTCCTGCAAATAACAGATACACTGAAAAGCCTGGGAAAGAAAAGACAGTGGGGAGGAGACACTTGGGAAATTAAGGGATTTGAGAAGTTCCTTTATATTCCAAGAAATCTAGAAGGTCACATGCTTGTTCAGGACTAGATGCATGTTCCCGAAAGACCCAAGAAACCCTAGCTCTTGCTGACTTTCAGTGTCCAGGCAAGTAAGTCGTAAAGATTAGGGCACAACACTAAAGAAGTACCCCAACACAGTGTCAATCTGCAAAGCTATACAAAACTTACGAAACTATCCAATAAAAATTACTTCCCTAATTTGCATTCATATTGCAGGACTGGTCAGTGGTCAGTTTCAATTTGGAAACCAATTGGTTTTGTCTATGCCCTAGGTTTCTTCTGAGGTTGTATAAAAGTTCCAGAAAGCAGCACCTATTCAAGATGTCAGAGAAAGCACAGATCATTGCCCTGTTCTCCTCTGTCCAATCAAGCCTGGAGTTTAGGTCAGAACTATTGACTGAGTCAGACACCTTTGGTCATCTTTATGTAATAATTTTGAAAGTTGCCTGTGTGATAGAAGTGGTAGAAAACTCGAAGACGGTAACAACTACAATATGTAAGTGTATCAAATCAACCCTTTGTACACCTTAAACTTACACAATGTTATATGCCAGTCATATTTCAGTAAGAAAGAAAAGGAAGTTGCCTGGTTAAGAGAAATGCATAGAAAATCTCAGCCTCTGAAACTTTTAGGAAAATCATTTGAACAATCTATTACAAAGTGGATTACTGACAATTCCAATCCACCAAAATCAGGGCAATGCATATTCTTCAAACTCAAATACACTTTAGTGTCCTTCAGCTGTCCGAAAATGGCCACTCCAAATGACTGCTTTGTGTATAATTCCAGTTTTATTATCTAGACATATTAAAGAGTTTACAGATTTACATATTGAAGCTTCAGCCTCAGGCTGCAGTGACTTATTGCTGTGTCATGGCTCATATCCTTTCTTTAATACTGTGTTTCCTAGAGATACAACCGATCAAGTCCCAAGCTGTATGTCACTGCTGTCACCATTCAAAGGACTCAGAATCCAGGGGTCAGGTCTGCTCTTCAAGGACTCCTGCTGTAAGTAGAGGCTTAGACCACCCTCTATCACTTTCCTTTTATAGGTATTTTTCTATTATAATTTTGTAACATAATTAACATAGTTTTCCTGAACCATATGTTTATTATTCACTTCAAGTACACTTATCAAAAACTACAAGTTTTTAGGAGAAAAACTGCAGGACCTAGATATGAGAAAAATTGCCAAATAAGAAATTTAAAAAAAATAGATCTCACACACAGATACTCCTTTATCTACGATGCATTATGATTTCTTTAAACTGTACTTGAATTTTCAGTTGGTTTATCATTCTTCTGCTTTTGAAGCAGGGTTGTAAGGCTTCTGTGTGAGCGGGAGGGGGTTGTATAGAAAGAAAACCTAGAAAGCTCTTAAAAAATTAAGAGTACAACAGAATGGACCCTGAGGATGAATATTCAGGAAAAATTCTAAGTTTATAAATGTAAGATTAAAATCAATTTATAGAAAAGCAAAGAAACCCAAATACAGAACACCTATTTTGAAGCAATGGCACATGGAAGGAACAGCCATGGTCACAGACAGGGGTGGAAGGGCAAAAAGGAAAGATACTATATCCACAGAGAATGGGTTTTGTAGGTTTTGTCTATACCCATCTAGAAAAAAAAAAATCTATTACTAACAATCTGATGCCTCCTCTCCCCAAGCCTTCTAGCCCTGAGATGGGCAGCTGATTGACCTTCAAATGGTGAATAATGGAAGAACCAAGCCAGAGAGGAGGCAAAAGCAATCACATTATTTTTTACAAGAATTTGAACAAGGAATTAGGTTTTGATTTCAGAAGCTGTTACTAGAGGAGCTCCTTTCTTCCATGTTGTATATTTAAGAAGTTAAAGTGTGTCAACAAAGAAAAACATGAAAACAGAGGACACAGAAGCAAAGAAAAAATAAATCTACCCTATAAAAGAGAAAGGAAGTCCCTTCCTCCAGCTCAATTCTGCATTTTGCTACATTTTCCTGTGGGAAAAAACCATGTAATTTTGTAATAAAGGATCATGTAATAAAGCACACAGGAGTGCATATACTATTAATATTTTGTAGCTAAGAAACAAATCCATGTGTCTCTCTGCATTTTTTTTCCTGAAAGAAACTCAAGAAACTATTAAAACACGTTGACTGATGAACAAAAGAATGAAATGGGGAGGGAGGAATAACAGACCTTCACTTTTGTGTATGTATGTATGTATATATATATGTGTGTACACACACACACACACATATGTATAAAGTACATACATACGTATATATACACACTGGGATCATAGACAATCTATGTATTTTAAATAAGTGCGAACATAGATTACTTTTTTAAATGTGAAACTGATCTGTCTGGTAATAACGTATTAATCTCTAACTAGGAAAAGCAGGTAAATATATACCGGTTCTATACTTTTATCTACTGGGTCTGCCTAACATTAGTGAAATTCTGATTCGAGAAAACAATTAATTTGCAAATCAAGTATGAACCACCTGGATTTCCAAACTTTGCAAATTTTTCCCATCCAAATGTGCTTTGATATTGAGATGCTGCAGCAAGAAGGGTCAAGTTATCATCATTTTCTCAGCATTTAAAAAAGTCAATTACTCAAAATGTCTTTAAAAAGTGAAGAATAAATATTGGTCGAAAAAATTTTTAATGTTTTTCAAACTGAAAATCGCAGATTTGGCTTATAACACACACATCATCACCTGAAATAATCCCCCCACCCCAAATTGAAAGAGCTGATGACTTAACAATTATCAGAGACGTAAGTGACATAAAGTTAATATTAATTAAACAGAGCAAATTTTCCTGTTTTCTAAGTTTTTATTTAAATTCCAGTTAGTTAACATGGAGTGTTGTATTAGTTTCAGGTATACAATATAGTGATTCTATACTTCCATACATCACTCATCACAAGTGCATTCTTTAATCCCCATCACCTATTTGTTTTGTTTCTTAAATCCCACTTATATTTAAGAAGTTAGAGAAAGACTGACTTATTTTGCTTAGCATAAGCAAAGAAGCATTTAAGAAGTCAGAGAAAGACTGACTTATTTTGCTTAGTATAATACACTCTAGCTCCCTCCACATTCTTACAAATAGCAAGATTTCATTCTTCTTGATGCTGAGTAATATTCCATTGTGTATATGGAACACATCTTCTTTATTCACTAGTCGAAGGACATTTGGGAAACGGAGCCAACTTTCCATTGTTTTCATTCCAGTAAGAGGGGAGGCTGTGCCAGTCCAGGTCAGCTATAGAAAGTGGGTGGCATGTGCAGCTTCAGATTTCATTCTTTCCACTCTGGTAGATATCACTATTAATTATTGTACTTGATTTCAATGAGTCTAGGTGTTGTCTTAGATTCCTTTTCAACATTTCGTGAGAAAAATACTTCATCTGTCATCCCTACTAGTTAGATTATAATTTTTATGGAACTAAAGTGTGGGGGTCCAAGCAGAAGGTAGTGACGTGTTTGACATCAACTCATGATAAAGAATGAAACATGATTTGACCATTTTTTCTCGCATACATACTTCATGAGAAAAATCATAGCTTCCATTACTTCATCAAGGGAAGACTAATAATGAAAATTTTGGGAAAGTGTTACCACTTAATAAATACCCCCTATGTTCTAAGCGCTGTGCTAAGTCCTTTATCATGCTTACCCTGTTTAATCATAACAATAATTTTGTGGGACAGGAACTGGCATATCAACTTTAACAGAGAAGGAAACCAACATGTGAAATAACATGCTCAAGATTACTGAAAAATTGGTTGACAACCAGGATCTCATAGCAAGGTCCTCTGACTCTAAAGCCTAGTATCTCAGCAATTACTCTAAACTGCCTCTCCTTCTCAGTCTGATTTTCAGAGGCTGACTGCCCTTTGTGGGGAAAGTTGTACTGCAATGACCTCATTGAGTAATACTTGAAAGGACTACTTGCTCATTAATTAAGGAAATCTCCTTTTGGCAAGTGCCAGTCCCCATTGTAATGAAAAGTACAGCCCTGTTCTTCAATTTAATCGGGATGCTTTCAGTTCTAATGGCAAGGAGGAGGTAGCTCAGAGTCATTACTTATTGCCACACTCAGCCTTTGGAACAATCATCAAACATGGAGGGCCACATTCTTTACTCCAGGCCACCAGAGCAAAAATAGTACCTCGTTTTCCTTTCAGTCTGAGCAGATCAGATTATTATCAACACAAGTTACTGACTTTGGAACAGTGCTTACAGCCTGGTGTCTCCCAAAGAGATGATGCTAAGCTGCATGTTATTTTTACCACTTTCAAAGCCTCATGGAAATTGTATACATATCTGCCCTAAGGCTTTATTAGACTAATGAAGGCATCACGTGCCCTTGATTTTAATAAGAATTATATCAAAGTAGTGGGTTATTGCAAAATGTGACCCAAAGCTGCATGCATCTCCTTCAAATAAATCTGGAGACTAGGCACTTTCTGACAGCACTCACATCCCTGCTTTCAAATGTCTCCATCCCATATGATACTGTCACTGTTCACCTGTGCTGTAGATGTCACAGGAAATGAACCATAAAGTTGTATAATAATGGCTTTCATGTGAAGGTCAATTTATTACTACACTGCAGTGACTATATTTGGCAGAATTACACAGTGAAACCCAAGTGCTGGGCCCAGGAACTCCTAGTTGACAAGTCAATACTTAGATTTCAACAGTACTATCTGTTTCTCCCCCTATTCTCACTTGTGGACAAAGAAATGCTTAAGCAGGAGAGGCCAGCATTTAACAAGTACATGTTACGTGACAGAAACTATGTAATGTTTTATGGCTACTCTCTCATTTATCCTTTACAACAATCCAATAAAGCAGGTACCATTATTATCCCTGAATGAAAGAAATGAATAACTGAGAAACATTCACATGACAGATGACTGACTTGGGATTCACATCTGTCAGATATACTGCCCTAAATATCTCAGACAGTGTGAGGCCTTCTCCAATAGTGCCACACCTACTCTCCCTGCATTTAACTGTCTCCTTGTTCAAGTGCTAGTTGAGATGCTAATCCCTAGCATCTTCGTTTTATCAGTGTACAAATTCTGGCTCTTGAATTTGCACTATGACTTCCCATACTAGAATCATCTCTCCTGGATCTTCTGTCAGTGGAATCCTGATTACTCTATTGATACTTCTCTATTTCACCCTATGAGAAAGGACCATTTGGTACACAAAACTTGCAAAAGCCCAGAGTATTATATGGGATTCACACTTTTCAATAGATTTTTGGTTAGAACAAATTAGAACAAATTAAAAGCTCAAGATAGGAAAAAATAAGAAGAATAACTTTCTACGACCAGCCATTATAATAATCCAAGTTATGTGCCTTTACACCTTCCCAGGACCACTCTGTAGTATAGCACATGAGATTTTAGTTGAACTCTCTTAGCTGGTTCCATTATTCCCTTGATAGTATGGTGCAGGGGATAAATTTTGAACTCACAAAGACATGGATCTGAATCCTAACTTTATTTTTTTTTAATTTTTTAAATATTTATTAATGTATTTTTGAGACACAGAGAGAGACAGAGAGACAGAGAGAGAGAACATGCATGAGTGGGGCATGGACACAGAGAGAAAGAAAGAGACAGAATGCAAAGTAGGCTCTGTGCCATCAATGAGCCACGAGATCATGACCTGAGCCAAAGTTGGATGCTTAACTGACTGAGCCACCCAGCGCCGCTGAATCTTAACTTTATTATATAAAAGTTATGTGAGGTCAAGGAAATTAAAACTCCCTAAACTAACTGGTAACTAACTGCCACCCTCCAAAAAACAAAAGCAAAAAGAAAACAAAAACACACTCTAATGAATTACCAAAAATATGGTGTCAAACAAGGTAAATCAGTAACCACTGATGATTTTCTAATATGCCTTCAACAATGCCCAACACGTACACAAAAACAACCATCATTTCACTTCACAATTTCCCCTCTTCCCTCATTCTCCACATACTCACTCACAAACTACCACTAGACTTACATGTATCATCTGTTCCTAACTGTCTTCTATGAAACTCTTTCACATTTGTCTTTAGACCATGACTTCTTATCTCTCAAAAGCCCCTAACAAGTAAAAAACAATCAAGTTTATTAAAATAGATAATATTCTCCTTGGGGTGTCTGGGTTGCTCAGTCAGTTAAGCATCCGATTCTTGTTTTGGGCTCAGGTCATGATCTCACAGTTTTGAGTTTGAGCCCCACATCGGGCTCTGTGCTGCAGCATGGAGCCTGCTGGGGATTCCCTCTTTCCCTCCCTTTGTGTCCCTCCCCTGCCCATGCTGTCTCGGTCTCTCTCAAAATAAATAAATAAATAAACTTAAAAAAAGAGAGCATTTTCCAAGTTGTAGGAAAATAAATAGCAGCAAATATCAAAATCTGATCAGAAACATTCTTACAAACATTGCAAGTGAACAACTCACTTCCAAATTACAATTTGAGCATATTCTAAAAGAAAACATTTCTTTTAGAAGCATACCTGCAGCAAAATATACATACATATATATATATATATATATATATATATATAATAAATATACATAAATATTTATAAATATGAAACAGCAGCTTACAGCCCAAACTGAACATTTGATCTCTATTTTATGGAATTCTAGGGACAGTCATATCGAAGACAAAGAGATAAACTCTTGGGGCACCTGGGTGACTCAGTCAGTTAAGCATCCGACTCTTCATCTCAGGTCATGATCTCACAGTTCATGAGTTCACTGCATTGGGCTCCATGATGAAAGTATGGAGCCTGCTTGGGACTCTCGGTCTCCCTCTCTCTGCCCTTCCCCCACTTGCACAAAAGCTTTCTCTCTCCTCAAATAAACTTCTAAAAATTTAAAAAAATAAATAAACTGTTTAGTTACTGTGTCCCATGTGGAAATTATTCCCCAAGTGCAAGGGAAAATTTTAAGAAATTAAAACTTCACATAAATGAAGGTAAAAGTCAGGAAAGTGACAATTCAGTTGGATAAGAGAGTCCTAAGTTGTTAAAGAATAAAACATAAAAGAATGTATCAAAATTTACAAACTGACTTTACTTGCCATTATATTCTAGGGTTCCTCCTCTTTTGAAGGGTTAATTTGAGACATAACTTATCACAAGATGTTAGTAATTTCTGTTTGTCTGGTGACATAATAGGGAAAAGAAACTTGATTTCATTATGCTATCCATACTCCCACCCCTGACTCTAACACTGTAGAGTATCTTTAACATTTATCCCAGGCAATTCTTACTCTTTTCTATGTTTTCTCTTTGTTTCACTTGAGAAATTCATGGGTATTTTTTTAAGAATATAGTGCATGTTTTTATCAAGTTTTATCTTCATAAGGATCTTAACTGATAAGTACTTACATTCTGCTGTCATGGGAACATGGCAGTAACATACTAAAAAATTAAGGTTTTTGTTTTGCCGGCTTTTAAATGCATTTTCAATTATCCTGACTGTATTAGTTTTCTCTTGCTGCCACCACAGATTATCAAAAAATTGGTAGCTTACAATTATATAAATTCCCAGTTATAGTTCCATAGGTCAGAATATTGGCATGGGTCTCACTGGGGTAAGATCAAAATGGTAGCAGGGCTGAGTTTCTCTCTAGAGATTCTAAGGGAGAATCCGATTCCTTACTCAAGTTATTGGCAGATTGCAGTTTCTTGTGGTTGCAGAATTGAAATTCCTGTTTTCTTGCTGGTTGCCAGCTGAAGTCCATATCCAGATTTTAGAGGACTTCCACGTGCCACGACTGGTGGCCCCTTCCCCTGTCTTCAAAGCTAGCAACAGCTGATTGAGTCCCTTTCATGCTTCAAATCACACCTGTTTCTACCTCCATCTTATTTCACTGATGTAAAATGTACTGATAAAATATCTCCTAGATTCTCCAGACAGAACCTGTTGTCTGAATACCAGACACAGTTTCATCCACAAAAGCTAAGCAAAATGATGCCTCACGAAAATGTAAGAAAAGTGAACTGTGGATTTTTTCAACTTTTAAAATTTGTATTTAGAGGGGCGCCTGGGTGGCGCAGTCGGTTAAGCGTCCGACTTCAGCCAGGTCACGATCTCGCGGTCCGTGAGTTCGAACCCCGCGTCAGGCTCTGGGCTGATGGCTCAGAGCCTGGAGCCTGTTTCCGATTCTGTGTCTCCCTCTCTCTCTGCCCCTCCCCCGTTCATGCTCTGTCTCTCTCTGTCCCAAAAATAAATAAACGTTGAAAAAAAAAATTTTTTTTTTATTTGTATTTAGAGCTCTGTCTGAACTGAACTAAAATCAGTTAAGCAATGTGCAGAAGGCTTCACTTACCAAAAGGTTATGGGTGCAATGTGATCAGAGGCAAGGCTGTGTAATCCATCTAATAGCTATTTCAAGGGATGGTTTATATCAAAGAAATGGTATTTACTGAGCATTCACATTATAGAAGGTATTTTTCTAAGTGTTTTATCTTTAATCCCCACTGCCATTCTGAAGGTAGTTCTCCTACCGTATTTTCCATACCATTTAAAAGATGAGGAAACTGAAGGGCAGAAAATTCACACAGTCAATACGCTGAGCAATATTTGAATACAGGGAGATGACCTCTAGACCAACATTGACTGAAAGAACTTATACTGATGACACAAACGTTCCTATTAGCACTCTCCTGGGAGGTAACTACTATTTACATGCGGCAACTGAACATGTATAGTGTGGCCACTGTGACTGAGAAACTGAACTCTTTTGAACGTTTTTAATTTTAATTAATTTAAATTTAAAAAGTGCCGTGTGGCTAGTGGCTACCATATTGGTAATTTTGGGAGCCACCCTCTTAATCACCTCACAGAACAGCCTTAAGACAGCAGTTTCCTTCCTACTCTCGATTCATCTTTTAGAAACATATGCACTGCAATTCAAGTTATACTTTGCATTTCTGCATCTGGAAACAGAACAATTCTAGCATTGTAAATAGCTTAATTTAACAGCTTAGCTCTTGTAATGATTTGTGGAAACAAAATAGGAAAGAAATCTGCCTGACAGACCATTTTATCTTGTCTTCTACTTCTGTGGAGGTGAGAGAAATCACTTGTGGTTAATATTACACAGTGTTTTGTAACTGAACATCGTGATATAAATTAGCATTGGGTTCCCCGCAAATTTAAATGGCTTTCCTTTTTTTTTTTTTTTTTTTTGGCTGTATTGTGGAAAATCTCAAACATATAAAGGAGCAAAGAGAATAGTATATTAAAACACCATTTCCTCATTACTCAGCTTTAAAATTTATCAGCTCGTGGCTACTTTTAGGTCTTCTTTACTCCCACTCACGAGATGAAGCATATGATGTGTTGTAATTATAAGCCTAACTGATGTTCAAATGGTCTCAGTTCTGGCTAGTGGGAGACTATTTAATTAGCTGATGAATCCTTTCATTAGTTGCATTTAATTCTACCAACTACATATTTAGGTTCATTTGCTTCATTTAACTTTTGAGTTTAGTGATTTTTAACGTAAGTTATTTTTGCTTTAATTTTTGAGAGAGAGAGACAGACAAAGAAGACCAGTGGGGAAGGGCACAAAAGGAGTTGGAGAGAATCTTAAGCAGGGTCCACACCCAGTGTGAAGCCCATGTAAGTTAATTTTATAATGATGTAAAAATTTCACAGGGTTCCAAAGTAGAATACACAAAAGAAGATACAGTAAAAAATATTCTGTATCCCTATTCCCCCTACCCTATTTTTGTTGCCCCTTTGGGTAACAATTTTTATATTGCAAGGCTTACCTTTACATTAAAAATGTATGCACGAATACATAGATGTATTCATTTCTTCCACAGGCAGATAAAAACCTAGGTTAGCATCCATACTCTCTTTGCTTTATTTAACAAGAATTGCTGGCAATCGTTCTGCAGGAATATGTAAAGATGGCCTTACTCCTTTTGTTCCAGCTGCATGCCATACTTCAGCATGTGGACAGCCTATTTCTTACTCAGCAAAATCCTTATGGATATAGATTCGGTATATTTTTCACCTTTTGCTATTACAAACAGTTCTGCAATTAATAGTGTTGTTCATAAATCTTTTCATTTTTTTAATTTTTTTTAATGTTTATTTATTTTTGAGAGAGACAAAGACAGAATGAGAGTGGGTCAGGGGCAGAGAGAAAGGGAGACAGAATCCGGAGCCGGCTCCAGGCCCCAAGTTGTCAGCACAGAGCCCGACACGGGGCTCGAACTCATGAGCTGTGAGATCATGACCTGAGCCGAAGTCGGATGCTCAACCAACTGAGCCACCCAGAAGCCTCTAAATCTTTTCATATTTGCCACTATGAAACTCTGTTTCTCACCCATATAGTCATGGGAACAAAGAAGAACTCTAGTTCCTAACTCCTTGAAAAAATAATCTTTTCTTCAGAAGGTCATTATGTGAGAATCTAAGTTTAAGCATCCTGTGGGAATATGACCATGCACTTCACTGTTACATGCATACCCATAAAAATATAAAAGCAGTGGGTGACTTCTAACGCTTTTAACATTACTTGATCACTTTCCTCAATCGCAAAGCTAGAATGTCATACTAAAAGGCAGTCACCAGGGGTGACTGGGTGGCTCAGTGGGTTGAGCGTCCAACTTCAGCTCAGGTCATAGTCTCACGGTCTGGTCTGTGAGTTCGAGCCTCGCGTCGGGCTTCTGGGCTGACAGCTGGGAGCCTGCAGCCTGCTTTGAATTCTGTGTCTCCCTCTCTCTCTGCCCCTCCCCCGCTCATGCTCTGTCTCTCTGTCAAATAAACATTAAAAAATTTTTAAAAATTAAATAAATAAATAAATAAATAAATAAAAGACAGTCACCCTTTTCCTAAGAAAGATCCAGGACTGCATCATTTTCATTTCCTAGAATGGAAATGCAGAGATAAGGACGCAATCTCTAGCAGTGCCTCCACCTTTCTCTAAATCATCACCACAAGGAGACACTGTCAGCCTCTGTTGTTCAATTCCAAATACTGACTGGGCCATGTTTGCTAGAGCATAAGGTCACTGCACAGAAAAAGATCTCACACACAAAGGAGACTCTCTGAATCTTCCTCTGGTGCTCTTCTCTATTCCACCTACAGCAGGGAAATAAGCATGTTCTCTACATAGTCTCTCTTGTTTTCCATGATCTTTATCTGTCTCTACGTACCATCTATCTATTGCTGTTTCCTTCCATGTATTGAAAGGCTAAGTCTGTTCCCATAGGAATGAAGCCTCTTTCCTCTGCCACTCGGCAGGGCGAATGTGGCCCTGGGGACAAATGTGACCTCATTTATACTGTACTTCTCTGCATACCTTCCTATGTTAGCAGATGCCATGGATTGTTCTTTAAAAAAAAAAATTTTTTTTTAACATTTGTTCATTTTTGAGAGACAGAGAGAATAAGAGTGTGAGCAGGGGAAGGGCAGAGAGAGAGGGAGACAGACTCCGAAGCAGGCTCCAGGCTCTGAGCTGTCAGCACGGAGCCGACACAGGGCTCAAACTCACTGACCATGAGATCATGACCTGAGCCAAAGTCAGACACTCAACTGACTAGGCCACCCAGGAGCCCCTGGATTGCTCTTTTATCTAAATATTTTTAAAACTTTTTTTTTAACGTTTATTTATTTTTGAGACAGAGAGAGACAGAGCATGAACGGGGGAGGGTCAGAGAGAGGGAGACACAGAATCTGAAACAGGCTCCAGGCTCTGAGCTATCAGCACAGAGCCTGACGCGGGGCTCGAACTCACAAACCGTGAGATCACGACCTGAGCCGAAGTCGGCCGCTTAACCGACTGAGCCACACAGGCGCCCCTATCTAAAGATTTTTAGGGCTAAAGAGCGTAAGAAAAATGGTCTTATAAAACTTCACCAGATTTGTCTGTACTGTATGAATAGGGACCCAACTCTATCTAGGAATGTACTACTAACTACTTTTGCACCAGTAATCTTCACGTATTTATCTTCCTCGCAAACTGAAATACTTTTTTTTTCATGCTACAGTAGTATAAACACCTACACAAAGACCAGAGATCACAGGAGAATTCAATGTTTAATTATGTGAATCGTACTACTGCTTTTAATATCCACTGCAAAATGCCAAGGAAAGAATTGGAGTGTTAGATACAGCAAAGTCTCCCTTCCAATCAGGAAAGAACAAAAGATTGATGTCTATTATGTGATTCAATTTCACAGCAAAGGATGGCTGTCACTAATAAATATAAGGAGACATAAGTTCATTTTACAGGAGAAGGTTGAAGTGTCTACTTGGCATTTGAGTTATAAATTAGCCTCCTTTTACCTCCAGCTGTACAACATATTCTTAAAATCCTATAATTCAGAACAGAAATATATCCTAGAGGATCAACTAATATTTTATAATGATTGATTGATAACTAACAAAAAATATTCTCGAGGCTGTGAAAATTTGTGACTTTATAATTCCTACTGCACTGAAATGTCTCCATATTAAAATAAAATGTGATATTTTTTATAATGGCATCCTACAAAAAGTGTATTAACATTAGTCATCAGTTGTTATGAGTAACAAATTCACACAAGTAAAAAAGTAGAAAAGAAGAATCATGCCTAGAATCCCTAAACTAAGTAGGAGAGTTTGCTTACCCTATGGCTCCAAAAGGGGGTAGGGGGGAACAACAGAAAGAGTAGCATTAACCACTCTATAAGACACAGACTTAAAAGTCATTATAATTATATAAAACCCACTTTGTCTTCATCTATTAAATGAAAGGTAATACCTTCCTCAAAGTTTAAATTATTAAATAAAATGAGTTGACAAATGTGGGAGCTCTTTATCAGCAGTACCATCATAGATAAAAAGTCTGGCAAATATAGTTTCCCATTACTGAAATGATAGCTTCCTCAAATTCCCCTGCAGTCTTGGTTGTATGACCACTAGAATAAGAAAAACAGAGATCTTTGGAGATCTTTGGAATGAAAGTAAGAAAAATCTGGGTGAAAAAGAAGTGATCAGCCATTGGCTATTCACTTTGACACATCAACTCAAGAGAAAAGCAGCAAGGAAATCTTTGTGCCACCACCTTGCTTACTTTATATATATAATTTCACATAATAGCTAAAGATTATCTTCTAGTGACAAACAATGACAATAATATTTAACTGATCACCTGCTGTGTTGCATCCATGAATCGATGTTATCACTGAATATGGCATTGCCTACCATATTCATTGTATCTTTAAGTCTTTCTCTCTACCTACCCTTTACATAGTCAAATTTTATGCCATATCATATATAATTCTAATATGTCCATCCTTTTAGTAGATTGGCAAAATAAGGTCACCTCATCCAAACACAGCCAACTCACAAACTATATACCTAATCTGTAACACTTCTAGGGAACAAAAAGCTATGCCAACTATACTCCCTCTTTTATAAAATTGAGCTTAGAAATAGCATGAGAATGAGGCAAGTGGCAGGAGAATCAGAGCTGGAAAGGCATCATGGGGAATAATGCTAGAGCAGACCTGAGAGATCATGCTTAAATGTAAGTTTTGAGTGAGCAGCGGTTAGTGGTACACAAAAGCTGTGAGAAGAAGCCTTAGAATACATGGGAGGACATTAGGTACCAAATAGATGGAAGCTGAAGTCTACAGGTATGAAGACACATCAGTCAACAAAATGATATATTATCAGCAAGGACTCTCAGTCGCAAGTGACTCAAACTCTATCTAAATTGGCTGACACAATGGACAAGTCCACAGGGGAGTTCTAACTTAGAGCTGAATCCAGGCACCAAAACGCTTATAGCAGGAAGCTTTACTGTATTTCTGCTTCCTTACATGTTGGCTTGCCATTATTAGACTGGTTCTACTCTCATGGTGCCCCACACTGGCTTTGGTTTAATGACCTTATGGATCCAATTTAGATGGAAAGATGAATTTCACTTTCTGAGAATTCCAATAAAGTCCCAAACTCTGTGGTGCTCTGATTGGCCACATCTGGGTCAAATGCTAATGTCCTTAGAGTCTGGGTAAACCAGAAACAATGAAAATAAGATTTCAGAGATGCCAGTACCCAAGAAAAAACACGATGATATTACCAAAGTAAGGTTGAATGGGTGCTCAGCAGGCTAGTAGTATAGGCAGAGGTGGCCTATAACCTTGAATCAGTTGTACATACAGTTTTTAAAGGTTATGAAAACCATACTGCTAAACCAATAATGGCTTTTTTTTTTTAATTTTTTTTTTCAACGTTTATTTATTTTTGGGACAGAGAGAGACAGAGCATGAACGGGGGAGGGGCAGAGAGAGAGGCAGACACAGAATCGGAAGCAGGCTCCAGGCTCCGAGCCATCAGCCCAGAGCCTGACGCGGGGCTCGAACTCACGGACCGCGAGATCGTGACCTGGCTGAAGTCGGACGCTTAACCGACTGCGCCACCCAGGCGCCCCAATAATGGCTTTTTTTAATGATTACCCACACTTACGTTCAAAGGCACATATCTATATATCATTATTATTCAATTAATCCATAAATATTAGTTGAACAACTCTCATTTGCCTAATACTGATCCAAACACAGCTCTGAGAACATGGTGGCAAACAACCAGGAGAAAAATATATGCAATAAGCATTGAAAGAAAGAAAGGAAGGAAGGAAGGAAGGAAGGAAGGAAGGAAGGAAGGAAGGAAGAAAGAAAAGAAAGAAAGAGAAAGAAAGGCGGAGAATTAAAATACAGTGAAGGGATAACATGACAAGGTGATGACATTTTTACAGGGAAGATTTCCTTTGAATATGATATTAAAGTCAAAACTTGGCAAAAAGGAAGCATCTAGCTCATTGCAGGCAGATAGAAAAAGTATGGTACCCTTCATATGTTGTATTTAACTATTTTATAGCATTTAATGGCTGGGCACCTTAAATAAAAAACTACTCCTAGATAACTTATACCTACCACACCATAAACTAAATTTTGATGCAATTACTTATTTAACATCTTTCTTATCCACCAGAAACTAAGCTCCCTGTTGGCAAGGACTTTTGCTTTCCTGCTCAATCTGTATCCTAATGTCTAAGCCTTGGTATGTATTCAGTAAATGTTTGCAGAATGAAAGGGTGAATTCAAAAAAAATGATGATATTGAAAACCTATTCATCTGACCTTTTGCAAAACAAATAAATTATTTTATTTAATACCAAAAGGCAAATATAATCAATGCTGTAAAAGATTAACAAGATATCACTGTAAGTGTTTAGAGTTGTTCCAAAGCCTCAGGTTAAGGAAATCCTCCAGAGCTCGATTTAAAAAAAAAAAAAAAAAATCATCAGTCTTGGGATGCATAGGTGGCTCAGTCTGTTGTACCCAATTCTTAGTTTTGACTCAGGTCATGATGTCGAGGTCTGTGGGATCAAGTCCCCATCGGGCTAACAGCTCGGAGTCTCCATGGGATTTTCTCTCTCTCTCTCTCTCTCTCTCTCTCTCTCTCTCTTTCTTCCCCTCCCCTTCTCATGCATATACATTATCTCTCTCTCAAAATAAATAAACTTAAAAAAATCAGTCTTCCTCCATAATAGATCAGTATTCCTGACATATGTAATGGCAGTAACCAAATCTTTCTGGCTTCAGATTTGTGCAATGAACAAATGGAACTTCCTGGTCTGTTTTCATCAGCACAATTTAGATACCAAATACACAAATGTGTTGATGCAAAAGTCTCAGAATGGTGATGTTTCTGGCATTCAAGTTTAGTTACTGATTATAATTTTGTTATTTTAGCCTCTTCCTTACTATTGCTATGTTGACATGCTTAGAAACAACTACCACTCAAGGGGGAAAATAATTATGCAATTCATTGAGGATTTTCCCTTCTTAAAATATTTTGCTTATTCTGGAAGTTATATGGAAATTAACTTGAAATGCAGAAGAGAAATAATTGACAGAGTTCAGATACATGACAGCAAAGATAGAAGAGAAATAGGTCCATAAAGGCAAATGCTTGAGCCTATATCAAGGGCTTGGATAAAAACCCTAAAACACAACCTTAGAATGATTCTACAAGTCATCCAGGTTATTTTGCTTAGAGAGCACCTCTGGCTGAGCACCAAGTGGGATGTGGGGAGGAACAATACAGCAGAAAGAAGATTAAATGGGGACTTGACCTTATTTTACACTGTAAGAAAGGGAAGAAGAGCTTTTGATTATAGGACAAATTAATAGATCAATACACAGGCGTGAAAGAAAAGAAAGTATAACTAAGGGAATATGAAAAACACGGTGTGTGCACATTTGCACCCATAAGTAATTCCCAAGAAATACACAGAATGATGAGAAAGGAAACAAGATCTCTTGTAGCTATACTGCTACTTGGCAGATAAGAGAACCCGGAGACCTGTGGCAGGTTACTTATGATGTGGCAACAGTGTTTCATGCTCTCAGAAGGGCAATGACCCGTGCTGTCACTTGGGGCAGGGCTAGAGCTATATGCATGTTCCTTTATGTTAAAGAGCGGGGCCGAACATAACTACTGGCTGTACTGAAAAATTTCTTCCAGTAAACACCCTCTGCTCTTAGGTAGAGCATTATAAAAAAGCAAATGACCACAGGAACGAGGTGTTTAACAAAACTGTAAGAGCAGGTGCAGTGCGTGAACTGAGTGGGGAAATTGTGTAGCAAGCTGGGAAGTGCAGAACTGCAATAAAGGAGGAAGCAACAACTGACCTCTGTCTAATCCTTAGGTTTTGTGGCATTAAGTCTCATTGTTATTCTATTCCTATCTTGAATATTCGGTCAGATTATACATGTCAAGTCTTGGTATGATAACAGCACACTGCAACTACAAAGTAAATTATTCTATTTTTTACTAGCTGGAGTTGCAGATATATATTTAAAAATTATTAGCAATAGCTTCTACTCATCTTTGGACTATGGTTGTTCTGACTCACAAGTCCAAAATTAACCACACAACATTTATGGTAGTTTTTTATAGAAACAAGATGAGTTTCATGGCATCAGACTGTTTGGACAGACAGCAGTCCATCTCCTTATGCTGAAAACCTACACCTTTAACTCTGTGCTGGAACATCTGAAAATATATAAGCACAGCTTTTAGTTTAACCAAAAAGCATACAATTCCATAACAGTTATGGAAATACTGATAGTTATATCAGTAGTTAACGAAGCACATCTCATCTGAGACTGGATTCCAAATCTTAGCCAAGGTGCTGGTTTTCAACTCAACCCAACATGTATTTGTTGAGGACTTGCTCTATAAAAGACAAGCTATATTATACATTTCAGGTTTCTTACAACTTAGAAAGAGGAAATAAAACAATTAAACAAACAACTACAGCTTTAATCAGCTTTCTGTCTTACAAAGACTCTCCTCTTCAGCTAGGAGTCAGAAGATAACTCAATGACCGTGCAAAGGACTAGGATAGGAGACTCTCTCCATCCTCTTTAATACCAGTGCCCTACAGGTAACTTTAAACTGCTCTTTTCCCTAATAACTTCCCTCTCATAATGTTTTCTACATTTAGATTACATGGTCTCCAAAAGTAAAAACAGAATTCCATTTATTGTTGGTTTTTGCCCTGGATACTCTGGAAAAAAACAACTGATATTAGAGACTGCAAAAGTCTTGTGAAAGAGGTCAATATGATCAGGAAGGATCAGATAACAACCCAATATTTTTTCACCTCTGCCTTCAACTGTACTTTGTTATAAATCCTTTTGCTCATTACTAGACAATAATTTGGATGGGGTTGTTAGCCTTCTAGGGACAAAAGTACCAGGGTGCTCAGGCATTATAACTCTTTTATTTTAAATTAGTAAAATAATATTATTTTTACTCTTTCATTCAATTCTAACCTTTTCCCTACCCTACAAGCTCATGTCTGACCAAAGTGGGGAAGGTGAGGTATGGTCCATTCTTTCTCTCTCCCTTACCCAACTTCCTTTTGTTCTGCTAGTGTTTCCAATTTGGGGGCAGGAAAATAGAGTGAAAGGTAAAATTTTACTTACCTAGCAAAGTTTTCGTTAAATACCACCCACTCATTATAGGGTTTTTTTTGTTTTGTTTTGTTGTTGTTGTTGTTTTTAGCTATCCCATGCCCCCTGTCATGCCAAATAAAATCACTTTGAAGCATTCCTGTGGGACTTCCCCCTTCCCCACTAGGAAGTATGTTCTTTGTACCATTCAACTGACATGGTCAGTAGAAATCCCCACACATGTCTTACAACTTCTCCTTGACTACTGCCTCCCAGCTGTGCCCCTGAGAGAACACAGCCAGAAGTCATCTTCCATGAGGTCCTTTTCAGATGACTCAAGGTCAGCTACTTTTTGTCATGCCCACTTTGGCACTGGGAATACTTACATACCCTGGCCCTACCAATTAGTGTAAGGGTGGGCTTTATCCAACACCTGGCATCAGAAGATCTCCAGACAGACTCCTTCCACCAAAACTTCCCCAGAGTAGAGTCACACACTAACCAGCATCTTTGTCCCCAAATTTACATCCAGACCAAAATGTATCAAAAACTATTTCAAATCTGTGTTCAGGAAACACAGAGACCCTGTAATTCAGAAAACTTCCATCATTTATAGTAAGATGTCTAAGTCTCCTCTTGTGAGAAGTCCCCTCCCAATCTCTGTAAGGAGTTCTTTGGGATCCTTTTCCCTGCTTTGGAGATAGGAAGTATGTTCATCTGCTGCCTCATGGAGAAAGGAGGGAAATTCCATAGTGCGCTTCGTCCCTACGAATTTACTTCAAATAAATTTCACATCCAATGAATTTCCAACCTTTCCCATGGGCTCTTGAGGTAATAACTGCTAGCACAATATGGCTATGTCTTCATAAATCCTGAAAAAATATGTGCCTTACTTCTATTTAGAAAGGGAGTACCTCAGACTAGTTTCCTTAAAGTGGACAGTGAGACAAGTGATGTGTTAAAGAGAAAGTAGGGAACACCCTGGCAATGGAACAGATGCCAAACATGGTAGCCACTTCAAGCAGTGTCCCTGCAGTAAGGATGCAGACTGGTCCTATGATGGACCAATGTGGTACTAGAGCACCTGCTGTCACACGGTTGTCCCATTCAACATTGTATTACCAGAGTGGTCAGTCACTGGATAAGTCTATAGAAGGAGAGAGAAAATGTCCAGGCATCTCTAACTCTGCTTACTATTGATTTTCGGAGATCTAGTCGAAGTGCCAACAATCCTTTTGGATATAATCCTGGAAGATAAAATAACAGAAAACCCTTTCTTTTGTTCTGCTTGTAATTTGGTTCATATTATAAAGGTGGACAAAGAAGGGATAAAATAGAAAAAAGACTATTTATAATATACTGCAATACTGCAATTATAGTATACAAACTCTGTTGTAATATTAGCAATCCTAAAAACTTTCCACATAAGTTTTCTTCTGTATCTTAGAACCAAACAGGGACACTGTGTTGAAGGAACATTCTCATAATGCCCCTTATGATTCTGATACCCAAAATCTGTATTATTCAAAAGCCTAATCAGCTAGAGTTACTAGGAGAATTCCAGTACTAATATCACATTGAACAAATTCCGGACACATCATAATGTGTGGTTTTGAAGGGGCAAAGAGCTAGGGGAGATCATCACTGGTTGCTCAGACAAGGACATTTTTTATTGCTGAGCCATGCAAAATATGTAGAGAAGAGGTTAAGGAGAAGAATACAAATTGAGAAATCAGCTTGAACAAAGATAGGAAAAGAAGAGTGAGTATTTGTTGGTGAGGGAGAGAAGCAGTAAGAGGGAAAAAAAAAACTAAAAAGGTAGGTCTAAGTAGTTTATGAATTTTTAAAGTATAAATTCATTTCAGCAGCCAATTGGAGGTCACTCACCAGGCAAGGAACATAGATCATTGTACGTATTTGATTTAGGCGGTAGACTCAAATGATTGACATATCTAGACATGATTAGGTACCAAGTTAAAATGTCAAAGTTAAAACACTGATGCAAAGTTAAAACACCTGTGAGTGATGCCCATCCCATATCCAATTTGATCATATAAAGCAGTGACTCTGAGATCAAGGGAATAGTATCTGATTTCTAGATTTGGGACTATAATGTCTCTAGGAGGGAAAAGAGCAAATTTCATATATTAAGACTAAATTAAAGTAGGTTAAATTGGTAAAAATAAATTATAAAATTAAGAAAGACATTAACATTGCTATGACATCATACTTACATGCTAGAACAGTGTACATCCAAGTTCAAAATACCCTTCAAAGAAAGAGGAGCAAAGAAGTATGTTGGAGTATAAAGGGTACTAAATTAGGACTGAGGTAATTTTTTCTCTGCTGTTAACCAACCACGTGAGCACTTCTTGGTCCCTCAATTTCCATCTCTGCAAAATGAAGGTGTAGAATCTACTAATCTTCAAGTTCTTTGTAGCTCTATTTTTGTGTAGAGAGGAGGCTTTTTACATGGAGAAAGATCAGTGGTAAGGAGTATACTTCTTGTAACATTCAGACTAATTAGAGGTGATTTCGCAGCACAAAAGATATGTGGCTCATTAATGATCACAAGACTGGAAACCATGCAGTCTATTATTTTTCTTCTTTTTTATCTTTTATGAAAAGTGTTTAATTCTCTTCTTGAGAACTCATAAGAGACTAATTTATATTAAGATGTTGCCATCACAGCTAATGGATCTAATGAAGTATAACCAGCTCCAGATTTCACTTTCGACATGGCTAACTGATCTTATGAAATGTTTAAACATATGAATGACACATGTTTAGAAGTCATTACTTTATCCCATTTTGTATGTTTACACTGCCTGCAATTTGAAAGCCCCTGTTGGTGATCTCGCCTATTTATTTTTAATACAGAGGCCTAATAACGTTCCCATCATTTAGCCTAAATACCACATCACTGATTTTCTCAAGGCAACAGGCAAAAATGATTGATAGCTTTTACTTCTCTAGAAGAAGCACAGAGGGTGATTCACGGTTTCTCTTGTAATTAATGGAGACTCTCACGAGAACATATGCTTGTATGGCCTTGCAGTGGGGAAGTGTTAAAGGAAATAGATTCATTTCCACTTACAGCCAATGATATGTGAAGGAAAGCAGAATGGCCACTACAATGTTGAACAACAACAACAATAACAAAAAATTAAAAAGTGACTCTATTTCAAATTCAGTCTGTTTGGCAACCTTTAATTCATAATTAGCTGGTATTTCCAGGAAGGTTAATTACATGGAACTAACTATGCAATCACAGATAAATTTATTTATTTCTTCCCCAGCATTCTAAGCAAGTGGAGCTTATCATACATGCTAATTACTTGTGGATCCACCAAATATGATTCCCATATAAAAGGCAGAACTTGTAATTATTAAGTATTTAGTATTTAAACTTCTTTAAAAAGTTCATTTATTTATTTTGAGACAGAGGAAGTGTGAGTCAGGGAGGGGCAGAGAGAAAGAGAGAATCCCAAGCACGTTCCACGCTGTCAGTGAAGAGCCTGATGTGGGGCTTGAACTCACGAACCATGAGATGGTGACCTGAGCCAAAGTCAGATGCTTAACCAACTGAGCCACCCAGGCACCCCAGTACTTAGTATTCTTCAGACCAAAGAAGCAGACTACGGTGCAAATAGCAAGATGCTGAAGTCAAGCCTACATTTGACTCTTTGAATCCTGGTTTCACGACCTAATATGTACTTCCGTCTCATCAGTAAGAATAGCTGTTGTATTGAATGAATGGGGCAATCTATTAATTTACCCTCCAGCTACATAACATGGAAGTAGGCACTCAATGCCTCTTCACCATTCCCAGAACACATCATACCACTTTATGCTTTGACTCTTCTATTTCTTCTACCTGATATATTTATATTTTTCTCCAGCTGTTTAATTCCATCTGGTTCTTCAAGATCAAGACCAAGATCAGGGATCAGCAAAGCATGGCCAGTGAGCCCAATCTATCCCTGTCACCCCATCCACAGTTCGATAAACACAATTTTGCTAGAACTCAGTGTTTCCCATTTGTTTTTGTATTCTTGATAACAGACCACTATGACGCAGAGTTGAGTGTTGAGACCAAAACCACATAGCCTGCAATGATTAAAATGTTTTTACTATCTGAGTCTTCACAGAAAAAATCTGCTAATCTTCGATCAATGGAAAGTCTCATCTTCTCTATGCTGTCTTTCCTGTCCAACAACAGGCTTATTTCAATATCCCTTGTGCTATAGCTTAACTGTATTTAACATGAGCAGAGGAAAGAAGACATTGAATTTTAGTCTTCTTTTCTTCCCCTGTGATTAACATAGTATCTGACACTCAAAATATTTTTTGTTTGGACTTAAAAACAAATTACTGAATGTAAAATCTCCTAAAATTAATATACAGAGTGGATGCCATTTCAGTTAGAACACAAATTGCTTTTTTAAGTTTTTTTGTTTATGGAAAATATATACACACATACTCCAGTTTTGAAAAAGAAATTCAGGAAGCTAACATATATGCTTATGTCTCAGAACAAGAAAGTGGACTTCTGATCGTGGGAACAAATTCTCTTATTTGAAAACCCCAATGGACTTCATGTCTCACATGACCTATTACAAAGTTATGTGTGAGCATGTTCATGTATGGCTTGAACAACACAAGAGAATTATTTATTGAGTTGGCCTCAAATTTGAATCAGAGCCAACTTTCTCCTGACTATAATATTCCCCACCCCATGGTTTCTGGTTTCTTAACTTTAATCTGTCCTGATACAAAATAACATTATTCCAATATGACTAGTTATTAACTCTCTGTTATTCTGAATATATATCATATCTATTCAAATTATTCCTAATTTATATGATTTTTATCTTTGAAAAGAATATCTGTGAAATAAAATCTAGGGTAATAAAACTGATATTATTTAATTTATTCTCATGCAAAACAACATCTATTTACCATATTACAAAAGACTACCTGCATGTTGTTAAATTACAAATGCTTAATTATCACACTGTATGAAAGATGAAAATATTACCTGGCTTAATTACTAGCTATATTATTATTGGTGTTTGTAAATAACCACAGCATGATATGCATAAAAGATGTACTCAAATTGATTTTGCAGTCAGATTTTAATTTTCTCCTCTTTATTTCTTTTGATCGAATAGTGCCAAGGTCAGGAAGGAAATGTTTTATAGACATTTAGAGTTCCTTGTAGCTTTCATTTCATTTTTATTTCTAAGGGTATTATGACTTCACTTTCTCCAGGCCATGAAAATAGTGGGCACCACTGTGTTTTTATATTTTAAGGATTTACAAACTTATTTCAAGTCTGCCCTTTTATATACCTGAATAAATCAGGGTACCATTATTGGTTTGGGGGGCATTTGTTTATTTGCCTTGAATATCTGCTACAAGAGGTTTACATCATGATTGCCTGGCTCTGCCACACCTGATATGGTCTGTGTGCCTTCCTCTACAAAATATTACCCTCCCAAGATTCCTGGAGCATCATACTCATACCATCTTTTATTAACGCTTCTGGACACAGACTCCGACAGAAGTGAATCATGGATATCAAAACTTAATTGCCATAGAAATGGGGATTATAATCCAGATTATCTATCATGAATGCACTGAGAACAACAGCACTCAGAGCACAGAATCTGTGCAGCCACTGAGGCCCTAGAGAGCCACTATCCTGATGTTCACTGCTGTATTTATTAGCGCCTGTTTATAAAGCAGTACCATAGGAGCTATATGGACTGTTCCTAAGAGTTATGAACTAGTAATGAATTAGAGAAAGAGAGAGAATTAAAAACTCTTAAGAAAGAGAGGAGGTTATTATGTCTTAGTAGTAATGTGTGTGTTTGTCTGTACTGATTGATTGGTTGACATTATTTTGGTTGCCTAGCATCAATTCTCATTTTCTTCTTTTAAAAGCATTTCCCATTGGAGGAATGACTTTTCCACTATGCTTTCTGGTTTTTGAATCTACCAGAGTATCCTACTTTTTCCTAGCCAAGGAGCGAGCATATGGCTCAAGCCAGTTTAATTACAGTCTCCATCTTTCTCTTGAGTTTGTAAACTCAAACACTGAACTTTAGTGACAAACGTTTTTTTTAAAAATATCCCAGGGCTGAGTAATCCTCTGAAGAAATAGTCGTTAAGCCCATGCACCTGGATCACTAGGACTACCCAAAGGTAGCACCCTACTGTTTTATTTCAACTCTGTGAGCCATATCATATGCTTCCAATGAATTTCCTTTTTGACATACAGATCCAGAGTAAACTTCTTTCTCTTGAAAATAATGTTCCTAATTTAGTTGTTCTTAAACTTCACTAGAGATTAAAATTGCCTGGAGAGTTTTAAAACTCCCATTCCCCAGGCTACTCCTCAGAACAGTTACAAAAGAATCTATCAAGGAATGTACCCAGGCATCAACTTTTACAAGCTCCCCTGATGATCCTAAACCATAGCCAGAGTTGAGACCCACTGGCCAAATTTATACAAAGAGCTAATGCATCACTGCTAAGTGCCAACCACATCATCTCATTAGTGCCTTATCATAACTTTAGAAGGTAGATATTATTCTTATACGGTGGGAAAACTGGATCATACAAATGTTAAATAAATTATCAGAAGTCAAAGAGACGAAGGGATGAATATGTAACGTAATCCTGATTTGGACTGTATTACTTCCAACTTCCACTGTCACCAAAAACTCAAGAAAAGAGGGTTAATCAACTTACAGCTGAACATACAGTGAGTGGTTCCTAATATTTTAATAGAAACAAAAAGTTGTTTTTAAAAAAAATCCTACATGAAAAGTTAATTTCCACTGATAAAATGATACTGAAGCAGAAGATAATCTGCACTGAGCCCTTCTGCCTCTTCCTCATACAGGCTGAGGATGTCAGGGTCCACAGATATCACATCAGGAGTGCCTCTGATCCAAGCAGTTTAGAAAGAAAAGGGGGCGGGGGGGAAGGGCCAAATGGATATATTTCTTATTATTTGATAAGAAGGAGCCTATCAATTTGTAGAGAGAGTAACTGACCCTGGGGATTCCAAATTCTAAAAGAAATTATCTAAAGGTAATGAAAATGTCATTGGACAATATAATAGGTATTCTTCTTAAGTGATCATTCACAAGATGCCCTGATACTTTTCATGGTTTTCTCTTCTGTAACAAAACTATAATACATGGAGGTGAATTTAACACGCTATAAATTCAAGCTATACAAACTCCAAAGATTCGATTCTATTGAATTTTTCTATACTCAAGGGTTCTACAGGATGCTAAATAAATTGCTCAGCAAGTCAGTTCTATCAGTGTTTTCAGAAAAAAAAAAAAGTGAACCCAAGGGAGTCCATCCAAAAATCTCCTGAGTTTGCTCTATGCATAGTTCCTTTCTTTCCTTTATTCTGCTCTGCAAATTCTAGCTATCTTGGTCCCCCCAAATTCCCATCCCTGCTCCTGATCAAGCAAGACTACTGAGCTCCATTTCACACCTGCAGCCAGAAACGATTCCAGGCAGTAAACTTTATAATCATAGGGCTCACCATATTTGTTTCCTTTCCTTTCAGGAATACAGCCCTGCATTGTTTTTCTAATGCCTGGAAACAGATATTGCATCTATTTGGTGTAGTGTTGAGTCTCAAATGTGGTTTGTTAACTACTGATATAACTATCAGTATTTCCATAACTATTATGGAATTGTATGCTTTTTGGTTAAAGTAAAAGCTATGCTATATATATTTTCAGATGTTCTAGCACAGAGTAAAGGTGTAGGTTTTCAGCATAAGGAGACGGACTGCTGTCAGTCCAAACAGTGTCATAGATCTGATGCCATGGAACTCTTCTTGCTTCTATAAAAAAGTACCATAAATTCTGCTTAGTTAATTTTAGTTGCTGTAGCAGTTAATTCTTCATTGGCAGAATCAGAAATCTTCCTATTTCCCTTATTTTTAATTCATTCTTTTTTTTTTTTTACTTAAATCAAAAGATGTACTGGTTAAGAAGAACACCTCTTATTATTGTATACAGAAAAGATAAAGTAGTAATTTATTTCTCAAAATACTTTATATTATATCATCTTAATCACTAAGGAATTTTATCGAAAGTGTAGATATATTATGAAATCTTTCTGATCACATGTAAATTAACTCATATATCATAAACAAACCACAATAAATCCATGCTTCTCCAGGCGAAGAATTTGTGTTAAATAATTATAGAAGACTGCCATGATATATTGCCCATCTATCTAAACAGATGATAATTTTAATCATTAAAAACTTCCAGTTGTATAAATTATTTCAAGAAACGGGTCTAAAAGATCAAAACCAAGTAAGTAGAAGATCCATTTTTACTAATGGGTCATTCACATGATGGATTTGCATAGGTGTGGGTAGAAGAGGTGAGTCAACACGTAAATATCTATTGCTGTAGGAATAAAAAATCCCCAACCTCTACTCCCTTACCCAAAATGTCTGTGAAATGAAAATCATACAAAAGAAGAGAGCAACTTGTTTTTTTACATAAATATGCCATTAATTATACATGCCAAAACAAAAGCTGGTTCTTAGAAAATGCAACATATATAGCCTATGTAAAGACAGATAAATCAAGAAAGAAAAATTGAACAAACTTATGTTTTAAAAATAAGGAAATAGGGGGCGCCTGGGTGGCGCAGTCGGTTAAGCGTCCGACTTCAGCCAGGTCATGATCTCGCGGTCCATGAGTTCGAGCCCCGCGTCAGGCTCTGGGCTGATGGCTCGGAGCCTGGAGCCTGTTTCCGATTCTGTGTCTCCCTCTCTCTCTGCCCCTCCCTCTTTCACGCTCTGTCTCTCTGTCCCAAAAATAAATAAACGTTGAAAAAAAAATTTTTTTTAAATAAAAATAAAAATAAGGAAATAGGTCCATATATGACTGAAGCTTTAAAATTATAAGAAAATGTACTGCCTACATTTCTTCACCTAGCATTTTTCTTGATCCTTCTTTAACAGTATGGTGTCCATTTCATGCCACAAAATATTGTTATCATAGACAACAATGATCTCCAAGCTGCCAAATCCAATGGTCATTTTCAATCCTCACCTAGAAAGTGTCTTGAGAGTATATGACATAGTCAAACACAATTTCCCTTTTGAAATTATTTCTTTCCTTTGCTTCCAAGACAGATTTCTATTTATTTTCTATTTCTCTTAACTCACTCTTTCTCAGTATCTTTTAATTGTTCCTTTCTCTTCTTCCTGACCTCTAGGTGTTGGAATACTCTAGAATCCTGGGTTGGCTTCTTACCTACCCTCTATAGATGACCATATCTAGTCTGTTGACTTTAAGTACAATGTATAACCTAATAAATGTAACCTAAATGTAAGGTAATGTAACCTAAATGTAACCTAAATAAAAATATAACCTAATAAATCTCATGACTATCTCCAGCCCAGACTAATACCTGGGCCCCAGACCTTCTTTAGTGTCTACTACATGCCTTCACTTAGACATTAAATAACCATCATAAAGTCCACATATTCAAACAAAATCCATAACTCCCCCAATCTTCAATGTGTTTCTTTTTTAGTATTCTCTATTGCAACAAATGTCATTAAAATCACCCAGTTTTGAGGTGCCTGGGTGGCTCAGTAGATTAAGTGTCTGACTTCATTCAGCTCAGGTCATGATCTCATGGTTCATGAGTTTGAGCCCCGCATCAGGCTCTGTGCTAACAGCTCAGAGCCTAGAGCCTGCTTTGGAGTGTGGGTCTGTCTCTCTCTGCCCCTCCCCTGCTCACAGCACTCTGCCTCTCTCTCAAAAATAAATAAACATTAACAAAAATTTATATCACTCAGTTTTTCAGGACAAAAATGTTGTCATGATCTTTTCTCACTCTATTTCATAATCCACATATTTTCCATGAGTAAATCTCATTTTTGATATATACCTCAAATGAATATTTATGTAACTTTTTCATTGTTAATACCTTGGTCCAACCACCATCTTCTCCATTGAGGACAATTCTAAACAATAACCTCCTATGTGGTCTCCTTGCTTCCTTCAAAGGTTTGTTCTCCACACAAGGCCAGTACTGTTCTTTTAAAAATGAATTTCATGTTATGTCACAACTCTGCTCAAAACATACCAATAGCATCCCATTATTCATAGACAAATGAATCTTGACATTGGCACCTTGGTCACTCTCTGACTTCATCTTCTAACATTCTACATCTCAGTCATTCTGTTCCAGCCACACTGATTTCCTTGCTGTTTCTCCAGTACAATAAATACAAGTATGTTTCCAAATTAGGAGCTCTGCATTTGAAGTTTCCTCTCCCTGTACTGTTCTCCCCAAAGATAGTCAAAAGATTTACTCCATTTATTTCATGTTTGTTCAGATGTAACTTCCTCAAAGAGACCTTTCCTACTTCATTATCAAAAGCATCATTTTATGCCTTCCCATTGTGCTCTTACTAACATTGATCATTACCTGAAGCTACTGCATTCATTTATTAGTATATTTTAATTGTCTCTACTCTAGAATAAAAAGTCAACAAGGGAAGGGTACTTTGTTTGTTTGCTTTCTCCATTGTTATGCCTACACTGTCTAGAAAAGTATCTGGTGCTTAGAAAAGACTCATTAAGTATTTATTAAAAAATCAGATGTATGGGGCGCCTGGGTGGCGCAGTCGGTTAAGCGTCCGACTTCAGCCAGGTCACGATCTCGCGGTCCGTGAGTTCGAGCCCCGCGTCGGGCTCTGGGCTGATGGCTCAGAGCCTGGAGCCTGTTTCCGATTCTGTGTCTCCCTCTCTTTCTGCCCCTCCCCCGTTCATGCTCTGTCTCTCTCTGTCCCAAAAATAAATAAAAAAACGTTGAAAAAAAAAAAATTTAAAAAATCAGATGTATGAAAAATTGTCAAGACAATATATACATTGTCAAGTTGACTCAATACTAAATAGAAATGTTGAACAAACATACAATACTGAAATATATCAATTCTATAATCCAGGAATGAATCAACTTTTTCTGTAAAAAGGCAGACAGTAAATATTTTCAGAATATTGTGGGCCTTATGGTCTCTGTTATACCTACTCAAAGCTGCCATTGTAGTAGGAAAATAGTCATAGACAACATGTAAATCAATGTGTATGGCAATAACCAATAAAACTTTATTTACAAAAATAGATTACAGGTCAGATATGTCTAGTAAGCTGTATTTTGCCAATCACTGCAGTAGTAATTAATCTCCTTTTCTACTTACCTACCAATATTTTCTCTCTCTCTTCCATATAGATATAGATATAGGTATAGATATAGATATAGATATAGATATAGATATAGATATACATACACACATCTATATATACATCTATACATATCATTTGTGAAACACACTCTATATCCATAGGTTTTAAAATTAAATTTTTCAAACCCTCATGGAACAGATAATGTCTATTTTATAAAACCCTTACTAAGGCATATAAAAATAGAAAATACATTCAAATGTATTTAATGAGGCTGCTATAAACTGATACCAAACCCAGGCAAACACAGTTTAATAAAGGAAAATTATAACTCTATCTTATTTATGAATATTGATACAAAATATCTTAAGTAAATCATGAGTTAAATTAAGTAATGTACAGATAAATCACAACCAACTGGGGTTTGTTGTAATAATGTAAATGTATTTTTAAGAATATGAATATATATGTGATTATAACATACACACACACACAACACACACACACACACACACACACACATGTATATATATTTAACTATCTTAATGGATTCTAAAAGACAAACCAGGATGTTATGGGGCACCTGGGTGGCTAAGTCAGTTAAGAGTCTGACTCCTGATTTTGGCTCAAGTCATGATCTCATAACTCCTCGGATCTGTGTTAACAGCACGGAGCCTGCTCTGTCTCCCCCTCTCTCTGTGCCCCTTTCCCCCCTCTATCTCTTTCCCTCTTTCTTTCTCAAAAGTAAATATGTATAAATAAATAAATAAATAAATAAATAAATAAATAAATAAATAGGCTTTTGTTGATTTCTGATTTTTTATTCTTTGAGAGACTGAGAGAAGATGAGGGGCACAGAGAGGGGACAAAGGATCAAAAGCCGGCTCTGCACTGACAGGCTGACAGCAGTGATTCCCACGTGGAGCCTGAACTCAAGAACCAGGAGATCATGACCTGAGCCGAAGTCGAATGCTCAACCCAGCCCCCCAGGCACCCCAATGAACTAGGATTTTAAAATATGCTAGAAAGCACTTGATAAAACCAACATTTACTCATGATAAAAAATAAATCTTAACAAGTAGGAACAGAACTGAAAGATACGATTATAGAAAAATATAGTTTAAATATTTCTGATAGGTCTATTAGAGTATTCATGGAAGAGTTATCTCAGCTGATCAACATGATAATCTCACTTGTCATTTGAAATGCAAAAGTAACAAAAACAAAACCAGTAACAGCTAGCTGTGAACTAAGTGATAGGCCTGTTATAGACAAATACATTTTAAATAAATATTTAAGCATATTTTATACATTTAAGCCATTACTTGAATACAGTGTCCCCCAGAAATGAAAAAGGAAAAATTAATCAAGAAAGCAAACAAGAGAACAACCCTTGTCAGTCCCTGAGCTATGGCTCTGTGGGCCAAACTGGCTTTTAAATATTCTCTGATGGTCAGTATGTGAAAAAGAACAAATTCAAATAGCATCATTTACAAGTATCTTAGGTTTTCACTTTGAAACAGTTTGTATATTGCTTACTACCTGCATCAGTTTTCTATTGCTATGATAACAAACCACCACAAACTTAGTGATTTAAAACAATGTAGTTTATTGTTTTATGGTTCTGGAAGTCAGAAGTCTAAAAATGATTTTCACTGAGCTAAAGTCAGTGCTGGCAGGACGAGGTCCTCTAGAAGGCCTTGAGGGAGAATCTTCCTTGTCTATTTCCTCTCTCAGTATCCACCTGTGTTCCTTGGCTCCTTGCCTCTTCCTCTGTCTTCAAAATGCATCCTTCCAATCACTGCTTGCCTCACTGCATCCCCTTCTTCCTCTGACTCTTGCTTTCCTCTTATGAGGACAGTTACAATTACAAAGGGCCCACCTGGATAATCCAAGACATTCCTCATCTCAAAATCCTTAATGTAATCATATCTACAAATACTTTGTTGCCATATAAGGTAACATTCACAGATTCTAGGGATTAGGATGTGGGTTTATTTGAGAGCCATGAATCAGTTTACTACATAATTTTAAACGAGCTACACTTGATCCTAGACGCATTTTGGCCTCCAAAACACTTATAGGTGCATTTTTTGATAAGGAGAAAAAAGAAAAATGCCCTAGTTGTTATTGTAAAAAGCACAGAAGACTGAGATATAGTCCTATTCTTCTGGAAGTGCATACAGAGGCAGAGGCAAATGTAAACAGATTCAGCTAGAATCTGAGAAGATTTCCTCTTTTTATTATTTACTACAGAGGCAGAAGGATATGTGTTAATTCTCTGAGTATTTTCACACTTCGAATGGTCAAATAAACTAGTATTTAAAATGGTAATTTGACAAGAGGGTTGCATTCAAAGTTCACTGCTTGTGGCATTTCAGAGGTCATGACTAAAGTCACTTTTTAATGTTTCAATGTTCTCTGAATCTACAAAATCATCTTCTGTGATATTACTATCTGAAGCAATAAAAATTTTATAAGTCTTAAAGGCAGCATCTGAAGTGGTAGCTCCTAAACAATCATCTTTGGTCTTATGTTCCATGATGAAGGTTTCACTGGTCTGAGATGAAGGAGGAGAAATATGAAAATGTAAGGGAATTTTTCATGAAGCTAATACATTCAGTGTTAAGACTGTCCTTTTTGTCCTTCTCATCATTTTTATTTTTATTTTCAAAAGTTTCTTTTCAAAAATAAGTAAATCTTTTTCACTTGAAAAATAATGATTTAGCAAACATGTATCAGTAGCAAATTACCACATACACACACACACGCACACACACGCATACCTTCTGGCTTACAGAGTTCAAAAATTGAAAAAAAAATGATCTTTAGCTTAGATGAATTAAATGAATATAAAAACAAGTATTAGTAATAATGCCTATAAGTGTCTATTGCTTTAACATTTACAAATATATTTAGGTGGAGTATTTCTCACACACACCCAGCAATAAGCCCATGAAGAAAGATGTAAGCAAATGTAATTTCCATTTTATAGGTTGAGAAATTAAAGCATGGATTTCTAAATGACCCATCAGAAATTTTCCTATGGATATATTCCCTTATCTAAACTATGTCAACTTGAACTTGCCCTGTATCATTAACCACATCTCAGATATTCAATTCAACACCTTGTATAAACTGAAACATGGGTATTCCCTGATTGTCCGTGGAATTTTCTTCCGCTCTTGAATTGAACATGTTTCCCGTACTACCCTGTCTGGCGGTACAAGGGTATGTTAATGTGTCCTCCTTGCTCCTAATTATTGTTTGTACACCATTACTTTTTCTTCTTCCTAAACTAATCCCTCCAGCTTTGAATCCCATGTCTTCAGTGGGGGAAAAGATCAGATCATCTACAATGAATGTCTAATAAAGGTCAGAAAAGATAAGGGCATTGATATTATAAGGCAAAAACATCAATATGATCAGTTGTTTGGCAGCATAAGGTAATCAATCATGAAAATCAGGATTGTAGAGTGCTGGGTATGAAACTTGTAAGAATGGGATAATTGACCCAGGGAAGAAATGGGCAGAAGACATGAATAGACATGTTTCTAGACACCTCAGACACATGAAAAGATGCTCAACATCACTTATCATCAGCAAAATACAAATCAAAACCACAATGAGATACAACCTCACACCTGTCAGAATGGCTAAAATTAACAACTCAGGCCACAACAGATGTTGGCAAGGATGCAGAGAAAGAGGAACCCTTTTGCACTGTTGGTGGGAATGCAAACTGGTGCGGCCACTCTGGCAAACAGTATGGGGGTTCCTCAAAAAATTAAAAATAGAACTACCCTACAACCCAGCAACTGCACTAATAGCTATTTTTCCAAAGGATACAAAAACGCTGATTTGAAGGGGCACATGCACCCCAACAATAGCCAAATTATGGAAAGAGCCCAAATGTCCAACTGATGAATGGAAAAAAAAAAGATGTGGTATATATAGATATGTACACACACACACACACACACACACACACACACACACACACACAAAATGAAATATTACTTAGAGGTCAAAAAGAACGAAATCTTGCCATTGGCAACATGTGGATGGAACTAGAATATGTTATGCTAAGCCAAGTCAGTCAGAGAAAGACAAATATATGACTTCACTCATATGTGGAATTTAAGAAACAAAACAAATGAACATAGGGGAAGAGAAGGATAAATAAGATAAAAACATAGAGGGAGGCAAACAGTAAGAGACTCTTAAATACAGAACAAACTGAAGGTTGCTGGAGGGCTACTGGGTGGGGAATGGGCTAAATGCGTGATGGGCATTATGGAGGGCACTTGTTGGGATAAGCACTGGGTATTATATGCAAGTGATGAGTCACTGGGTTCTACTCCTGTAACCAATACTATACTGTATGTTAACTAACTTGAATTTAAATAAATAAATTTTTAAAAAAAGAAATCAAAGTATAATATAACAACAATAAAACTATAAAATACTAAAAAATGGAGTGCCTGGGTGTCTGTCAGTTAAGCGTCCAACTTCAGCTCAGGCCATGATCTCATGGTTCATGGGTTCAAGACCCCACATCGGGCTCTGTGCTGACAGCTTGCAGCCTGCTTCCAATTCTTTGTCTCCCTCTCTCTCTCCTCCCCTGCTCGTGCTCTGTCTCTCTCTCTCTCAAAAATAAATCAACATTGGGGCGCCTGGGTGGCTCAGTCGGTTGGGCGTCCGACTTAGGCTCAGGTCATGATCTCGCAGTCGGTGAGTTCGAGCCCCACGTCGGGCTCTGGGCTGACAGCTCAGAGCCTGGAGCCTGTTTCGGATTCTGTGTCTCCCTCTCTCTCTCACCCTCCCCTGCTCATGCTCTGTCTTTCTCTGTCTCAAAAATAAATAAATGTTAAAAAAAATTTAAAAAAACAAATAAATCAACATTAAAATTTTTTTTAAAAAGGAGTTTTAAAAAACAGGGCAATGGTGAAGACAAAGGATGTAGATAAAGAAAGTTGTTAAAACAGATACAAAGAGGATGTTCGACACAATAGAGGATGACATGTATGAGGTCAAAATAATTTGGAATTCTTTCAGAGGGCGAGAGGCAGAGAGAGAGTGGGACAGAGAATCCTAAGCAGGCTTCACACTCTGCACGGAGTCTGACTCAGGGCTTGATCTCAAAATCCTGGGATCACGACCTGAGGTGAAATCAAGACTTGGATGTTCAATGACTGAGCCACACAGGCACCCCCAAATAATTTGGATTTTTAAAATATGTGACATAAAAATAATGTCCCAGTATGACTTCTTTACACATAATGTCCCAATATGCTACTTTGTGAAATATATGGACAATAATTAGAGGTTACTATTTAATCAATTTAATATGTATCAATTACAGAAAATGCTACAACCCAGTAAATTATTCTTTAGTGATGTACTGTATCAAAGCATTCAGAGCAGAACCCCCAAAGTTACTAAGTCATGTAAAAAGCTGTAGATGATATATTATTCACCATTTCTTAGACCAAGATGGGCCTTGAGATACAAACACTATTTATAGATGAGAAAAGTGATGTTCGAAAAGACTGAGTTGACCAAGTTTATAAAACCTAAAGAGGTCCTTTGATTTGGTGATTTTATTTGTGTATTCTTCCTAAGTAGAAATGCAAAAAGGCTTAAGTGAGAGAACCTGTTTTGAGAAAAGGCCATTGGCCAATTCACCACTTGTTCTTCAAGAACTCTTAGATGAGGAAATCCTGATCTCTGCAAGAAGGGAGACAGGCCTACAATTTGTGGAGTAACAGCCAGTGTTAGCTAGGAAATGTGCTCACCTATTTTTCAGTTCCTCTCATTATAATGTAAATAGAAAAATAATTTCTAATAGCTCACAGTTTGTATATGTGCTGCCAGAGTGAGCACTAAAAGCTCACAGTTTGAAAACAAACTGAACAAGGATATTTCACAATTACAAATGAGATCAGAGGGAGCTAAATATATTTGTAAACATAGTAAAGAGTACCAATGACAACTAATACATAAAAATGAAACTTTCCACCTCATTGGATTATTATGTCTTAGAAGATTTACATTTCTGTGTTCATTTATTTGTAGCTTTGTATTCATCTCCCTAACTTCAGTCTACTTTATTGCTTTGCCTTCTGTGACTATTAGCATCAAATTTCTAGAGGTTATAATATGGAAAAGCATTCTAAAGAGACAAGAATTTCCTAAATTGTTCCTATGTTTAAGAATTTTGGGGGTGCCGGGACACCTGGGTGGCTCAGTCAATTGAGCATCCAACTCTCAGTTTCAGCTCAGGTCATTATCTCACGTTTCATGAGTTCGAGCCCCACATCAGGCTCTAAACTGACAGCACAGAGCCTGCTTGAGTTTCTCTCTCCCTCTCTCTCTGCCCCTCCCCCGCTTGTACTATCTCTGTCTCTCTCAAAGTAAGTAAATAAACATAAAAAATTGAAAAAAAATAATTTTGGGGGTGCCTACCCCAATGTTTACAGCAGTACTGTCAACAATAGCCAAAGTATGGAAAGAGCCCAAATGTCCATCTATAGATGAACACATAAAGATGTGGTGTGTGTATGTATACATATATATATATATATGTACATACATATATATATACACATACATATATATGTACATATATATACATACACACACACACACACACACAATGGAATACTACTTGGCAATCAAAAAGAATGAAATCTTGCCATTTGCAACTACATGGATGGAACTAGAGGGTATTATGCTAAGCAAAATTAGTCAGAGAAAGACAAATATCATATGACTTAACTCTTATGAGGACTTTAAGATATAAAACAGATGAACATAAGGGAAGGGAAGCAAGAATAATATAAAAACAGGGAGGGGGACAAAACATAAGAGACTCTGAGGGTTACTGGAGGGGTTGTGGAAAGGGGGGGATGGGCTAAATGTGTAAGGGGTATTAAGGAATCTACTCCTGAAATCATTGCTGCACTATATGCTAACTTGGATGTAAATTAAAAACATAAATGACTTTTTTTTTTAAAGGAATTTTGGCAGTGTCTAGGTGGCTCAGTCAGTTAAACATTGAACTCTTGGTTTTGGCTCAGGTCATGATCTCCCAGTTTGTGAGACCAAGTCTTGCACCAGGTTGAGTGCTGATATGTTAATCCTGCTTGGAATTCTCTCTCTCCCTCTGCCCCTCCCATACTTGCGTGCTCTCTCTCTCCCTCTCTCTCTCTCTCTCTCCCTATCTGTCAAAATAAATAAACTTAAAAAAATAATTTTACTGGGCACGTAATAAAATTGCTGCCATAGGGGTGGCTCAGATGGTTAAGTCCCTCACTCTTGATCTCGGCTCAGGCCTTGATCTCACAATATGTGGAGCTCTGTGATGGGTGTGGAGCCTGCTTAAGATCTCTCTCTCTCTCTCTCTCTCTCTCTCTCCCTCCCTCCCTCTCTCTCTCTCTCTCTCTCTCTCGCTCCCTCCCTCTGCCCCTCCCCTACTGGTGTGCATGTACACTCTCCCTCAAAAATGAATAAACTTAAAAAAAATTATGAAAAATTAAATACTTTAAAGATGAGGAAACAGGTAGAGGAAGATTAGATCACTTGTTCTATATCACACAGCTTTGAAAGGTGGGAACTGGAGTTGCCATCTATTAGTGAATGATTTCTAGAAGGAGGTAATTTTTTTATTTGACACATTTATTAAGAAGAATTTATGTATCATGTGTCTAATTCAGAGGTTCTCAACCAGAGGAGATATTTCCCCTCAGAAGTCATTTGGCAATGTCTGGAGACATTCTGGTTGCCCATTCTGGGCATATCAGAAGTTAGTTTATGGTATTTCAATTTCTGCTTAACACACAAAAAAAGTCACAACAGAAAAAACCTGATAAAATACATCACAGTTAAGACAATTAGATAGCCAAAGATACAAAGAAGCTTAATAAAGTAAGCTTCTCAGACTCAGAAAGCCCTTCCTAGATCACTGCTGTAGAGGAGAAATCTACCATCAATGAAGGCACCAAAAAAAAAAACAAAACAAAAACAAAAACAAAAACAAAAACAAAAAAAAACAAAAAAAAACAAAACAAAACAAAAAACAAAAAACACTGGACTTGCCACAAAATGTTCATGACCACAAGGGGGCCAGAATAATGGATTAGATTCCCAGAGTCTCACACACTGTGGTCAACAGGTTCATGGCAAGTCTTTACTATGTATATGTGGATAATATGCTTAGTTTGAGGACAGAAGAAAAAAAGCTAAGAGAGATCCCTCCATAGCACTCCAAACTTTCCTGAGGGCAAGAAAGTGTCTACCAAAAACTTGGTGTGGCAGGAAATAGGAGAGAAAAGCCTCAGAGAAACTCCAGTCTTCATGAAATACACTAGAGTGGCTGCTAAAGGCTTGGAGCATACAAAAGGGTGAAGGTAAATCAGTCAAGCTCAGAAAACCAGAGTGTGTATTGGAAAAGGTAAGGCCAAATGCTGCCCTCATAACATTTGCCACCAGTGATGACTCCACCCTAAATAATGTTGTAACACAGCCCAGACCCAACCCAGAACACACAGTAGCGGCCTGACGTAAAAGGAATGTATTCTTCTCTGGGGATAAAAAACATTTGCTTTTTTTTTTTTTTTTTTTAGCATATTCAATTTATTTTTTTTTCTTAATATGAAATGTATTATCAAGTTGGTTTCCATACAACACCCAGTGCTCATCCCAACAGGTGCCCTCCTCAATGCTCATCACCCACTTTCCCCTCCCTCCCACCCCCCATCAACCCTCAGTTTATTCTCAGTTTTTAAGAGTCTCTTATGGTTTGCCTCCCTCCCTCACTTTTTTTTTCCCCTTCCGCTCCCCCATGGTCTTCTGTTAAGTTTCTCAGGATCCACATAAGAGTGAACACATATGGTATCTGTCTTTCTCTGTATGGCTTATTTCACTTAGCATAACACTCTCCAATTCCATCCATGTTGCTACAAAAGGCCATATTTCATTCTTTCTCATTGCCATGTAGTACTCCATTGTGTATATAAACCACAATTTCTTTATCCATTCATCAGTTGATGGACATTTAGGCTCTTTCCATAATTTGGCTATTGTTGAGAGTGCTGCTATAAACATTGGGGTACAAGTGCCCCTATGCATCAGTACTCCTGTATCCCTTGGGTAAATTCCTAGCAGTGCTATTGCTGTGTCATAGGGTAGATCTATTTTTAATTTTTTGAGGAACCTCCACACTGTTTTCCAGAGTGGCTGCACCAGTGTGCATTCCCACCAACAGTGCAAGAGGGTTCCTGTTTCTCCACATCCTCTCCAGCATCTATAGTCTCCTGATTTGTTCATTTTAGCCACTCTGACTGGCATGAGGTGGTATCTCAGTGTGAAAACCATTTACTTTAATCTCTAACATTCTTATTTACATAATAGGTGGCACAAAACAAATTACTGGAGGCAAGAAAAAGCATGAGAAAGTGACTCACTGTCAAGAAAGAAGAGAGAGAGAATACAGAAGTATTTTAAAATGACAGAATTTTCTAAAATTCATGAAAGACTACAACCCACAAATATAATTGTCTCAGCTATCTCTAAACAAAATTAAGACACATGGTGGGGGGGGGGGGTGGGTGTGCCTGGGTGGCTCATTGGTTGAGTGGCCAACTTCAGCTCAGGTCATGATCTCACGGTGCACGAGTTCAAGCCCAACCTTGGGCTCTGGGCTGACAGCTTAGAGCCTGGAGCCTGCTTCAGATTCTGTGTCTCCCTCTCTCTGTGTGTTTCTTCCCCATTTGTGCTCTCTCTCTCTCTCTCTCTCCAAAATAAATAAACATTAAAAAAAATATTTTTTTAATTAAGACACATGGTCCAAGTGCTAAAAAAAAAAAAAAATCAAAGACAAAGAGAAAACTAGAGTATATAGTGACAGAAGACAAATTATACATAGGGAAACAGCAATAAGAAAATACGTAGTGAACGATGATCCCATATCCTCTTAAGCAGGCAATTGCTAATCCTTCCCCTGAGTGTGGGTGGGGCCTGTAACTTGCTTCTAACCAATAAAATACAGGAAAGATGACAACGTATATGTGAATATGTGTGTACGATTAGATTGTGTGATTGTGTTACCTGATTGTAATAGCTGTTTGTACTGCTACAAGACTCTGAGAGGCATACTGAGAAGACCACATACAAAAAAAACTGAGGGTAGCATCCAGCCAAGTAGCCAGCAAAACTCTGAGGTGTTCAACCTAACAATGCACAAGAAACCTCCTGAGCTCAGAAGGGAAGGTCCCCAGCTGGAACCTCACATGAGATCTCCAACAGGACAAACAACTTTATGGCAGTTACATGAAAAATCTTAAAGCAGAACATCCTGACCCACAGAAATTGTGAGATGCAAATTTGTGTGGTTCTAAATCACTAAATTAGTAGTTATATTGTCATGCAACAACAGATTGCTAATACAGAATGGTAATGTGATTCCCACAGACACAAAATGAAGGCAGAAGACAATGGGAAAGTATCATTAGAGTGCGAAAAAGAAAAAGAAAAGGAGCACCTGGCTGGCTCAGTCATTAAGCACCTAACTCTCGGTTTCGGCTCAGGCCACTATCTCATGGTTTCGTGAGTTCGAGCCCTGCATGGGGCTCTATGCTGACAGTATGGAGCCTGCTTGGGATTCTCTCTCTTCTCCCTCTCTCTCTGCCCCTCCTCCACTCACACTATCTCTGCCTCTCTCAGCATAAATAAACTTAAAAAATTAAAAAAGGAAAATAAAAAAAAACTTGTCTGTCTAGAATGCTATAGCCATCATTTATACCTTCAAATATGAGAAAATATGATATTTTCAGATAAGTAAAGACTAAGAAAATTCTCTTAAAAAGAACTGCACTATAAGAAATCCTAGAAAAAGGTCTTCAGACTGAAGGGAATAATTCCAGATACAACTTGCCCCTAAAGGAAGAAATGAAGAAAGAACACTTGAAAAAGAGAACATATAGGTGAATGTGAAAGACCTTTCTAAATTATAATCAAAACACTTTAATAAACACAGTTTTATATATACAGTATATATAAAACTACTGACTACATTAAGTGAAGACAATAACCATACAATTATTGTGGTTTATAATTCATATAGTTTATGATTTATAACAAATGACAAGAAAACACAAATAGTGGGACTCAGTATGTGGAATCACACTGTTGTAAGATGCAGAATGTTTATGACAGTACTATATCATCTGAAGGCAGACTGATGACTTAAGGATTTCACTGTAATCTCTTAGAGCCGCACTGACAAATATGGTAATTGATATCCGCATTGTTTATTTAACATAAATTTAAATTAGTTAAAATTAAAATAATTAAGAATTTAATTCCTTAGCCACACGAGCTATATTTCAAGTGCTCAAGAGCCAAATGTGACTATTGGTTACTGTTTTTAATAGCAATGGTATAGAACATTCTGAGCACTGCAGAAAGTTGCATTAGACAGTGTTCCTCTGGAGTATCCGTTAAAAATGGTATAAGAAAGGTTACAAACAAAAAACAAACATAAAAAAATACTGTAATACTTTATTCACGTTTTAAAAGGCAAGAAAAAAAGGAAAATGGAAACAAGAAATATCAATTGCCAAAACTTAAACTCAAAATAATCAGTAATCACTTTGAGGTACACAGACTTGGTATTCTAATGAAAAGGCAGAGATTGGCCACCAAGATGAGAAAAGTCAAAATCCTACTATGTACTGCTTACCTGAAACACATTTTAAATATAAAAACATACACAGTCTAAACAAAAAGATGAGAAAGGATACCATGCAAACACTAAGAATAAGAAACATGGTTTTACCAGATCATTATTCGACAAAATAGATTTAAGGATAAAAGGTATTTCAAGAGATAATGATGCACATTTATAATGATAAAGGATCAATTCATCAAGAGGATTAGCAATCCTTAATGTATATGCACAATGTTATGGACTGAACTGTGAATAAATTCACACATTGAAAAGTGTCAACCCCTAATACCTCAGAAGATAATTCTGTTTGGAGATAAGGTCTTTAAAGAGTTGATTAGGTTAAATAAGGTCATTAGGATGGGGCTCTAATCTAATATGGCTGGCATCCTCATAAGAAGAGGAAGAGAAACTAGGGGTGTGGAGGCAGAGAGAAACAACCATGTGAAGAGGCAGTGGGAGAGCTGTTCTTCTGCAAGCTAAGAAGGCCTCCAAAGAATACAACTCTGGGGCGCCTGGATGGCTCAGTAGGTTGAGCGACCAACTTCGGCTCAGGTCATGATCTCACGGTTTGTGAGTTCGAGCCCCACGTCAGGCTCTGTGCTGACAGGTCAGAGCCTGGATCCTGGAGTCTGCTTCTGATTCTGTGTCTCCCTCTATCTCTGCCCCTCCCCCACTCATGCTCTGTCTCTCTCTGCCTCAGAAATAAATAAACATTAAAAAAAAAAAAAAAAAAAGAATCCAACTCTGCCAGAGCCTTGGTCTTGAACTTCCAGTCTCCAAAACTGACAAAATACACTTCTGTTGTTTAAGCCACCTAGTTTGTGGTATTTTGTTATGGTAACTCTAGTAAAATTAATATAGTGCCTAATGGCAGATCTTTCAAATAAATAAGCAAAATGGACAGAAAAAAGAGAGAAAACAAACCATTCCTAAATCATGGTGAAACATCTATCTCACCTAATCTAAATAATTAACTAACAAGTGGAGGAAGCATTCAGTAACGATATGCAAGACTGCCCAATTTACACTTCTAGAAACAATAACCAACAACAGCATAGAACATATTGCTTTTAAGTGTGCATGGAATACTCACCTATACAAACCTCATTATAGGCTAGAAAATATATCTCAATAAATTTCTAAGGATGGAAATCATTCTGATCATGTTCTCTGACTACTAAAACATTAATTTAAAATCAATAACATTACAACATCTAAAAACCCCTTGAGTATTTGGAAAATAAGCAATATACTTGTACAAAAGATACAGATCATTAGTTTTACTTCTTCCTTTCTGATCAGGATAACTTTTATTTCTTTTTCTTGGCTAAGTGCTCTGGCTAGGACTCCCAATACTATGTTGAATAACAGTGGTGAGAGTGATCATCCTTATCTTCTTCCTGATCTTAGAGGAAAAGTTTTTAGCTTTTCACTGTTGATTATGACGTTAGTTGTGGGTTTTTAATATATGGCCTTTATTATGTTGAGATAGGTCCTTCTGTTCCCAACTTGTTGAGAGCTTTTATCGTAAAAGGATGTTGAGTTTTGTGAAATAATTTTTCTGCATCTATTGAAATGATTATATGACTTTTATCCTTTATTCTGTTAATGTAGTATATCATGTTGATTTATGTATGTTGAGCCATTCTTGTACCCTTAGAATAAATGCCACCTGATCATGGTATATGATCCTTTTAATATATTCTTGAATTCCCTTTGCTAATATTTTGTTGAGGATTTTTGCATCTACAGTCACCAGGCATACTGGCCTATAATCTTCTTTTTTGCAGTGTCTTTATCTAGTTTTAGTATCAGGTTAAAGCTTGACTGGTAAGAAGAGTTTGGAAATGTTCTCTACTCCTCTTTTTTATAAGAGTTTGAGGATCAGTATTAATAATTTAAATGTTTTATATAATTCACCAGTGAAGCCATTTAGTCTTGGACTTTCCTTTGTTGGGAAAGTTGGTTCTTTAAAATAATAATAAAAATCCTTATATCCCTAGGAAGACTTACTCAGAAGAAACAGAGAAAACACAAACTACCAACATTAGATACAAACTAGATTATCACCACAGATCTTAGAGAAATTAAACCAACAATATGTAGATGTTATGAACTTGATGTCAATAGTGCTGACAGTTTAAAAGAAATGCACAAATTTCTTGAGAAAAATAGAACAGTAAATATGACACCAGAAAAAATTAAAAATTTCTATATACCTATATTTACTTAAAAACTTGTGAATAAAAAAAATCCTAACAAAGAAAATTATTGATATAGACAGGTTCAATGTTAAATTCTATCAAACTTTAAGGAATACATAAACCATACAAAAACTATTCCAAGAAATAGAAAATAAATCACTTTCTAAAAATCCTTTCATGTGCCACCACATTTCCAATACCAAAACCTAGAAAAGATATTTTCAAAAGAAATTATATACCAATGTCCCTAATGATAATAGTTGTAAAATCCCTTAATAAAATCCTGGAAAATTTAGCTCATAAATGCACAAAAATAATAAATAAAATATGTAAGAGTGGGATTTATCTAAAGAATAAAAGTTTAATTTCATATATGAAAATAAATCAATGAAATCTATCACATTAGAAGAATAAAGGATAAAACTGTATATTCATTTTAGTTAGATGCATAAAAATTATTTCATCAATTCCATACTTTCATAAAAATTCTTAGAAAAAAATCTACATGGAAGGCATCCCCAATCTGATAAAGACATCTATAAAAAACCTATATATAACATCATAGTTAACAATTGAAAATTTTAAATTTCTTTAGTAAGATCAAGAAAAAGCAAGGATTTTACTCTCACAATTTTTAGGCAAAATTGTACTAGAGATCCTAAATGTCACATTATGACAAGAATTAGAAAGCAATGCCTAATGTTAGAAATCCCAAGAAGACTTTGTGCTATCGGCACAGAGCCTGACATGGGGCTTGATCTGAGGAGCTGTGCTCTCAACATGTGGCTTCCAATTATTATTCAGTGACCTCCATCCATGTTCAGCTCATTAAACCATCACAATTAAAAACCCCACCCTAAAATTCAGTGCCTTCCACCAAGGACTCATACTAAAACCATTACAGTTAAATTGCTGCTGTTTATTGTGAAAAATAAATAAAATCTGTTTGAGAAAGAAGCCAAGCACAAAAGACTACATACGTACGATTCCGTTTATGAGGAATATATGAAAAAGGTAAATATATTAAGACAGGAAATAGATTAGCGCTTGCCTAATTTAAGCATGGTGCGAAGTAGAGGAATTAACCATAAATAGAAAGGAGTGATATTATTAGGATGATATAAATACTCTAAAACTGGATTCTGGTGATAGCACAACTTGGTAAGCTTACTAAAAATCACTGAATTGTACACTTAAAATGGGTAGATTTTTATGGTATGTAAATTATACCTCAATAAAATATAATTTTTTGTTTGAGTAGTGAAAGTACTCAGTGCTTCTCTTAATTAGGATCTAGTTCCTCACACATCCAGATGTTAACACAAAGGAAAAAAAAATAAGATAGCTAGTACTATGTAAGAACACATTATTTCTGGCTGTTATGTGATTAACACATTTTGACAATTAAGTTAAAATAGATACTTAACAGACAGTTAAATACAAAAACCCAACTTTCATATTGAAACCAAGGAGTGGGGGGGGGGGGGTGGAGGAAGCATTTCAAACTTAAAGTTTAGAATGCTCTCCAAGATATGTATGGAGAAGAGTTCACCAATAAAATGTTTTCACATACTTTTTTTTTTCTTCACAAGTTAGAGGCACTGTGTTTCTGAACTTGAGAGAAGCAAGACAGTATGGAATGCCTACTTTTTTCCCCTAACTATACACACTTAGTATTTCAATTCAATTTAACTCAATTAATATAATACAATAAGATAAAAATACCTAAATCGGTTAATCAGGTTTCCCAAATTCAGCAGTATGTGGGGGTATTTTGGCCCTAATTATTTTTTGTCATGGGGGCTTTCCTGTGCAATAGAGAATGTTCAGCAGCAGCCCTATCTTCTACCCACTAAATAACAATAATTGGAAAGATGCATCCAAAACAATAATCTTAATGAAAAAATTAAAAAGCTAGTATATATATTGTTTGTAGGTATGAATAACTCATAACACTTTTAGGATGGGGTTTATAGTTGGGAGATGAGGAGGGGAATAAGAAACATAAGGAGTTAAAAGAAAGTTTCAGGGCGGCTGGGTGGCTCAGTTGGGTAAGCGGCCAACTTCAGCTCAGGTCATGATCTCGCAGTTCGTGGGTTCGAGCCCTGCCTCAAGCTCTCTGCTGACAGCTCAGAGCCTGGAGCCTGCTTTGGATTCTGTGTCTCCCTCTCTCTCTCTGCCCCTCCTTCACTCCTGCTCTGTCTCTCTCTCTCAAAATTAAATAAACATTAAAAAAAATTTTTTAAAAGGAAGCTTCAACTGTATTAGTAAAGTCATAATAAAGAAAAAAGGAGAACTAAAACTAGAAAAATACAAAGGTTTATAAACTGGGTGGTGGGGACATTTGCTTTGGTTAAATTATACTCAAATAACTTTCCATTCATTTGACATTTTATATATTTATATTTATAGTGTAATAAATTGTCATATAATGATTAATAATAATTAATAAACTGAGCTTCATAGTATTAGATTCTGGGTCATACAGTCCTAGAAGATTCTGAGGGTATTTCTATTTCCCATCTTTGTTCACAGAATCAGGGGGTGGAACAGTCAAAAAATAAGATTTTATTTCCAGAAATTTTAAGTCTTCTGTATGGGGGACTAATTATACACACTGTGAACACAGAATTATATGATATTCAAGGTTAAAGCAAATAATTACCTTCAATTTCTCAAAAAGGGCCAGAAAACTCCTAGCAGATATTGTGATAATCCACTCTGGTTATTATTACATAGTTTGCTGCTATAAAAACTGAAAAAAACTAGACATCAAATCATGTCCCCTCAATCAAAAATAACTGCATATGGTAAAATACTGATCAAAGTAGTTCTATTGAGAGTTATTCCTGTACCCAGAAATTAGCACAAGAAAGGGTTTATATTAGAATTGAGATAATGGAAGCCCACATTTTTCCCCTTTTAATTTTACAGTTGAAAGACCCCTTAGAGGTTGTTTGCTCTTATTTTACAGATGTGGAAAATGAGATTCAGAAAGTTCAGGTGATCTCCTTCTCCAAGGTCATCCTGTGAGTTAGCAGCAGGGCTTAGTCTAGAACTCATATCTTCATCCTTCTATGTTCTTTCCACACTGCCAAAGTGAGTCTCTGCAATATTATTTTTTATTGTATAGAAGAGAATATTTTATAACACAGATAATGGATTAATCAGTAACTACATGTCTAATGTGCATTTCAGAACACATTAAGAATATTAATGTCGTTATTAGGAGAAAAGGCTATTACTGCAGCTTAAGCTTCCATTTCCCCCCGCCCCCATTTATTACATAATCCTAGTTCATAAGGGAAAAAAAATCAGGTTCAGTCAGCAACTTGTAGCCAGTGCAAACACCATGACACTATCAATATGACAGCCTCAAGGTCAAAAGACTAGATCATCTCTACATCAGTCAATTCTCTGCAACTCAAATATGTCAATCATTGGGAAGGATCAGCTAACCTATCTCCCCACAAGCATCTCACTGATTTAATGTTCACAACATTTGTTGTCAACAAAGGAAAATAAAGGGAGAAGAGATTCAATTTGTATCCTTCCATCCTAAGACACTGGAGACACAGACTGGAATAAATACACTGTTTATTATTTCCCTGAACTGATGGCATTTCCTTGTTTGCTTTTATCTGGTGTTTAATTTAGCTCAAAAAATCCTTCTTCTTTATTCCTTCCTTTGAGGCTCAGAATTCTAGAGCTTTTATACAGAGCTACCTGGATGAGGTTTGCTAAGGAAAGGAAAGCTAGCGCTGTTTTGACACACTGACATAGAAAGTTGGTTCAGCACACAGAGATGTGACTAAATAGCTTGCTAACATTCTCCCCTCGAGAGATAGATGTATACTCCCATTATTACCAAAAAAGATTGTGATTTGTTTTCATTTGTGTCTTGACTTACAGGTGCAGGGGCAAAAGCACTGAATCTGGAGCAAAACAACTTGGGTTTATAACCTAAATCAAGATCATTTACCTCACTGGGCACACATTTGTCATGACAGTAAGGATAATAATACCAAATTACATTAGTTAGGATTATATTTAGCTGTTAATGACACAGAAATCCAAACAGTAACAAAGGGCTAAACAAGACTGAACTTTATGCTCTTTCATATAAAACACTCAACAAGCAGATGGGGATTAATATAGTGCTTAATGGTATCAAGGGACCAGAATCCCTTGATCTTGTTCTACCTCTCATGGCCACTATCTTATAGATCAGGGAAGCAGCATTTCGATGTAAGACCAAGAAGAAAAGAGTGAATGAACATGGAGAATTAAAGGGTAAACAGATGTTGATTCTTAAAAACAAACAAACAAACAAAAAAAAAAAAACAGATATATGGCACAAAGGGCTTATGTCCTTGGCCAGAATTAGATACGTGGCCATATACAACTGCAAAAAAGGCTGGAAAATATGGTATCTACATTAGATGGACTTCCCTAAAACCAACAAGTAGGGATTCTATCACTACAGTAAAAGGGAAGAATATATTGAGAAACAACCAGCATCTGTATCATACCTATCATAAGAAAGACTGCCAGTTTTCCACCGATATCTGGAGTATACTCCCAAGCCCCACTGCATTTAGGTGTTAACCCTGAAACTATGTTCTCACCATTGAAATTGAGTAAACGCGATAAGTGCTATTTATAGGCCTATGTCTATAAGATTAAGAGTATTCTTCCTCCATGTTCTGGCAATTTACATTGTTTCTTTCAGCCAGCTGAAACCTGAATTTTAAGCCATGTACATTTTATGTAAGTGAGGACAGTAACTTGAAGAAGAGAAAAAATGGAATGAATTAGGTCTCTTCATGACCATATGAAGTGCAAGTACTTTCTGACCTGGAACACTTTCTTAGAACTAGTATGTTAGAGAGAGATCTCCTTCTACATACATTTTCAATGTGCTATATAGCAGGTAAGCCCGACTTTGATGGCTACATTTACCTCTCAGGGATGTTTCTAGAGATTAAATGATGTAATGCCTATGAAGTGCTGGAAGTGCCTGCCCCAAGTAAACACATAAATAAATTAATTAAAAAACAAGTACACATAGATACATATATAACAATCATATATATACTAGTTATATGTTTATATAACTATTTCATATATGAGTTTATGTGCTGTTATATATAACATTACATACATAATTATATATTTATATATTACACACATTACATTTATATATTTACATATAAATGTTAACATATATTTATAAGTATCATATAATGATATGTTTATATATTACATAGATAATATTACAAATTCTCTATGAAGTGTCACCTAGGTCCTCCAACGTGAATTTTACATCAATCATTATATATAGAATATAAATAATATTAATATCAAATATACTTTCCAAAGTAGATGAAAACCCATGCATTATTGTTGCCCTGATAAAATAAGCCAAAGTCTTGTTTATATAAAGACAGTATATGGTCTTAATCTTACATGCTTCAATACCTCTCCTTATGAGGTCTCCAATGGACTACACAGGATAAGACCAACATAAAAATTAGAGTCTTTATTACTATAATATTATTATTATTAACACTATAATATTTATATTAAAATTATATATGTAACATATTATGTAACATTAATACTATTATAGTTATTATTATTATTATTATTATTATTACTACCTGGGGGTTGATTTCATTGTAAAATTTATGTGCTTTTTTTCTTCTAATCACAAAATTAATTCTTATACATTTCCAATCTGATACAAAAATGTCTCCCAAATCATACTTATCAATACACGGGGAAAGAAGTGAAATAGGTCTGAAGAGAGGGGTGAATATCCTGATAGAGTATGTATAACACAGGACCAAGTCTTACTGTCTGCTCCATGCCTATGGCTATCCCACTGGATATATGCTGGCCCTTGCTTCAGCATATTGCCCCAAACTCCAATTTTCTTCTCTTCTACCCTGGAAAACTATCATTGCTACTCACTTGTCCTCTATGCTCAATGCCACAAATCAGCAAATGCTCTAAGGAGAAAAGTAGGTCTCAGCACAAAGTATTTCCACTCTCAGGTATCCTGGCCTCTCAAATTTTGACTTCCTGAGCCCCACATCAGTCTCATGTGCTGACACCATGGAGCCTGCTTCAGATCCTCTGTCTCCCTCCATGCTCCTCCCCAGCTTGCACGCTCCCTCTCTCAAAAATAAACAAACATTAAAAAAAAATAATTTTTGCATTGTATGTAGTTCTTAGAAATATATTTGATGGACAAGCTACTCCAATATAATATACTATTTCACAATTAAAAAAAAAAAGAAAGAGGGGCGCCTGGGTGGCACAGTCGGTTAAGCGTCCGACTTCAGCTCGGGTCACGATCTCGCGGTCTGTGGGTTTGAGCCCCATGTCAGGCTCTGGGCTGATGGCTCAGAGCCTGGACCCTGCTTCTGATTCAGTGTCTCCCTCTCTCTCTGCCCCTCCCCTGTTCATGCTGTGTCTCTCTCTGTCTCAAAAATAAATAAACGTTAGAAAAAAATTTAAAAAAAAAAAAAGCAAGAAAAACAAATGTCAGTTTGAATGATTTCATAGCCAGCCTCTAAGATGAGCCCAAATGATCCCTATATCTTGATATTCTCACCGTTATACTGTCTTTCTGCAGAGTACATGAAGTTTGTGGTCTGTGAGTTAGAATACAGCACAAATGTGATACTTCACTGAGGCTAGGTTATGAAACACATTATGGCTTCTGCTTCACTCCTGAATCTTTGCTCCAGGAGTCAATATACGGACAGACAGCCCTGTGAAAAGGCCAAGTAAGTAAGAAACTGAGGCCTTCTACAAAGACTCAGGAGAAAATGACGTCTGTCAACAGCCAGATGAATAAGTCATCTTAAACATGGACCCTCCAAGTCATTGTGGTACACACACACACACACACACACACACACACACAGAGGAATGTTACACAGCCATAAAAAAAAAGGTGAGATCTTCCCATTTGCAACAACATGGATGGGCCTAGAAAGTAGATGCTAAGAGAAATGTCAGTCTGAGAAAGACAAATACCATGATTTCACCCATATGTGGAATCTAAAATAAAAAACAAATGAATAAACAAACAACAAAATCAGACCTATAAATACAGAAAGAAAGGAGGTACAGGATGGGCAAAATGGGTGAAGGGCAATGTCTTCCAGTTACGGAATGAATAATTCATGAGAATAAAAGGCAACGCACAGGGAACAGTGAGTTGTAGCACTGTATGGTGACAGATGGTAGCTACACTTGTGGTGAGCACAGCATAACATGTAGAGAAGTTGAATCAGTATGTTAGAAACCTGAAACTATGAATGTGTGTCAACTATACGCATATAAAAAAAAAACATTTAAGCAAAAGAAAATGAATCCTCCAGTCCCAGTCAAGCTTTTGCATGACTGCAACCTGAGCTGACAGCTTGATGGCAACCTCATGAGAGACCCAAAGGCGGAAATACTCACTTAAGTTGCTTTTGCATTCGTGGCCCTCAAAACGTGTGCAGGATAATAAATACATCCGTGTGTTTTTTCTAATTGTGATAACAAACATAATAACATAAAATTTACCATCTTACTCATTTTTTTAATTTGTTTAATGTTTTTATTTTATTTTTGAGAGAGAGAGAGACAGAGTGCGAGTGGGGAAGGGGCAGAGAGAGAGGGAGACATAGAATCCGAAACAGGCTCCAGGCTCTGAGCTGTCAGCACAGAGCCCGATGCGGGGCCCGAACCCACAGAATGTGAGGTCATGACCTAAGCCAAAGTCGGCAGCCCAACCAACTGAGCCACCCAGGTGCCCCACCATCCTACTCATTTTTAAGTGTACAGTTCAGCACTGACAAGTACATTCACTGTTGAGTACTCTCATTTGCAACGATATCTGTTTAGGACAGAGTGAGAATTCTGGCTCAATACACAGCCAATTTTATAGTGTTACTTAATTTTAACTCATATTAAAGAGGAAAAGTCATTGTCCATTAATATAATAACCCCAAAGACCATCAATTTCTTCCCATAGAATACTGTATTTAATTAAAACTGGGGTGCCTGGGTGGCTTACTCGGTTAAGCGTCTGACTTAGGCTTAGGCCATGATCTCACAGTTGGTGAGAGTTAGAGCCCCACGTTGGGCTCTGTGCTGACAGCTGAGAGCCTGGAGTCTGCTTCCAATTCTGTATCTCCCTCTCTCTCCACCCCTCCCCTGCTCATGCTATGTCTCTCTCTCTCTCTCTCTCTCTCTCTCTCTCTCTGTCTCTCTCTTTCCTCTCTCTCTCTCAAAAATAAACATCAAAAAAAATTTTTTTAACGTTTATTTATTTTTGAGACAGAGAGAGACAGAGCATGAATGGGGGAGGGTCAGAGAGAGAGGGAGACACAGAATCAGAAGCAGGCTCCAGGCTCTGAGCCATCAGCCCAGAGCCCGACGTGGGGCTCGAACTCATGGACCGTGAGATCGTGACCTGAGCTGAAGTCGGACGCTTAACCGACTGAGCCACCCAGGCGCCCCACATCAAAAAATTTTAAAAAATAAAATAAAACTGAAGAGTCTTGGTTGGTAGCTCTGCTTGGTCTCTCCCTTTAACTTAAAAGCTACTAAGCAAATGTTCGTCTTGCTAACTAAACCACAGAAACAAACTTATTTTTCCCTTCCTCTCACTGGATTAAACAAAGAATTTGATACTGGAAGATTCTGTGAGACTGTGGCAAGAAGGGTGACAATAAGAAGTGAATTGGGAAGGCTTCATCTCAAAGTCAAAGTGCCATCACAAGTTAGAAAACCCTAGCCATATGTACTGATAAGCCAAACAAGACTTAGTTGCCTTCAATTTTTTTTTCACGTTTCTAAATTTGGGTTTGCATCCTGGCATGTCTTTTTGTTACAATTCCATAGTCAGGAAATATTATTTCCTTATTTTTTAATTGCTGTCCATAGGCTTTTAAGTCCTTTACTGCCTAAAGCTATCCATTCCTAAATTTTCAGAAAGGCAACTGTCTGTGCAATACACACTAATCTGTATTTATTAGTCATAATTGCTTATTCATTCCAGACTACCAGTGGAAGACCTTCTCCCTGGGGCTACTTTGCAAAGGCATCAATGTGGTTAAATAAGGAGAAAAAAAAAATACAAAGAACTTTGATGATCTGCAGTGCTTATAGAACCAACCTTGATGTGAAGGAGAGAAACAGGCAATTAAATAGAAAATCACTTTATTGTTCTTACTTGAAGGTCAATAAGTCTACTCCTACTTTGTGTTTTAGCTCTGGCTTAAAGGTAAAGATCACTTCTCTTGTCTTTTCTAGCAATATCCTAGCTACATTCTCTGCCATGACATAGATAGTTAATAGAAGTAATTACTCAAATTTGTGTCCTATTTCCACATCAAGCATACTATTTTAAATATTTTAATATTAATTTAGCTGATTCACACTTTAGAAACTTACAAACTTTTCTAGTCCCTAATGTTGGAAGCTGTACAATTTAGATAGTTGTGGAAGCATTCCAATTCTGACACAAAACAGAAGCAGATGTATCTGCAATGAGACCCACATGAACGAAACATAACTAAACTTTTAAATTTAAAAAACTAGATAAAATCTTTTTAAATAAATAACACTGTCTTGATTATTTATGTATTTTTCTTCAGATGACTTTAAAATATCCAAAATGTCTAAGTGACATTAACCATAGAGCTAGGACATTTGTCTACTAGAAACTGGGTGAGATAATGCCTAAAATTATGCACCAAGACATTGTCACTGGAACTGAGGGGTGTTAAAAAATATAAACTTCTCTATTTGAAACTTCATAAATTAATAAACACCAATATAATAAGAAAGATGTACATAGTATTCTATAATTTTAAAAAATCAAACACATCTCATTTTACATTGCTTATTCAATCATTCCCTATGAGGTAGGTATGTATGAATTTATACATAAATGTATATGTCATCCTCTCTCACTTGGTTCATTACAATGGCCTGCCAAATGTACCTGTGTGTGAGATGAGGCAGGAAATCTGGAATTTTGACATTCAGCATAAAACCTGGAGCATAAAAAAGCTACTAGCTCCATGAAAATAAAAGAACTAGAAATATGTCTACCCATCCATGTATATACACGGAGGAAGATGATCGGTTATCAAGAGAGAAGGAAAGAAAAAACGTACTCTACAGGAAAATGAAACCAGAATCTACTAGACTACATTATGTAATCTCCAGGATCACATACCTTGTGATCGAAATGGCTCTGATGATTACTTGGACTCTCTCCAGGGTCCAAAATCCAAGCTAACAAGAGATTCTTAAGAGTGAAAATGATCAAGGCGTTTGTGTTTCTATTCCTGGTAGCTCTTGAGTACCCAGACAGGACCTAACTGAGCCCACCAGCTGACCACACAATACTTGTCACCTACTTTAATGCTTGTCTGCTTCCTGCCTCTGTCCTGGGGCTTCCTTGTTAAACATGAGGAACAGAGTTAGTGTTGTAGAATCTTTCTGGACACCGATGCAAATGAAACCTTGAAGTGTAGGGAAGTTCACAGGCATGGGTTGAACTCTTTACCAACGGGGAACAGAATCCAGTAAATCTGACAAATTTCTTTCTCCTTTCTAACTCTCCCTCCTAGTTCTGCCTTAGACACAGCAATGCTATACAGATAGGCAATGTATAAGGCTGTTCAGAGGCATGATATGAGAAATGAATCTGTAAGTCCCACTTAGCAGCAGCCAGATAACAATGTGCACATCGACTCTGTTCTTTCTACACTTCCCTTGTCCCACACTCCCACTCCTCTCTGCAATTAGGATCCCTTAAAATAATAGCAGGTAATCTCTCTTCTGTAAGTGCTGCTTTTTTTAGACCTCAGGTAAAAACACAAAACCAAATGCCACATATGGATGTGAGGTACAATTTCACACTAGGAAGTGAGAGAGAATGCTGAGAAACTGAAAAGATGGTATCAAACTGTCCAAACTTCTAATGATCTGATGAAGCTCAAAAATCAGGTCATTTGAAAAACTAAACTTGTTTTTAAAATGTTTAGCACAGTCCTTGTGGCACTCATATTTGAACCTGCTGGATGTGTAGTTCCCTGTCCGTGGTGTTTTTTGCTCAAACACCAGATTTTTGTTTCCATCTTCCTGGGACAGAACACTCCTTAATAGACTTGGAATCACACAGACCTCTTGAGACCAGACTGGACCTACAAAAGTGTATTTTACAAAGGCATATGGCCTCCTTATACAGAGGGTGGATTGCTTCCCACACAGAGTTGCCTCTACCTAGGACTCTGCAAAATGAGAAGAATCAAGTATTTATTCATATTTACCCTGAAATCAGAATAAAAAGTATTAAAATATTTTGACAGAACTGAGTATCTTTCATGCATTATAATGTTATATATGCCACCAAGGTGCCATTCTCTTTTCTTTGTATTTATTCCGCTTGGGATTTTTCTGACACTGTTGGCTCTGAAGGTTGATATTTTCAACAACTTTGGAACATCTGGGGACATGACTTCATTTTTCCTTGTCCCTCTTTCTCTTCTCTCATACTAATATTCCTATTATACATATGCTAGATAGCATAATACTGTTTCATGCATCATTGTTCATTTATTTTCGGAAAATGTCAGCTGTCTATTCTACAGATTGAGTAATTCCTACTAATTGTCTTTCATTTGGTACTAAGCAGTTCTTTTTTTATAGTTTCCTTTTCTTTGCTAATATTTCCTATGTATTTATTCATTACATCTGTTTCTCCAAGTCCTTGAATATTATATCTTTATTTGTTTTGAGAAAGACAAAATGTGTGTGGGGGAGGGGTAGAGAGGAAGGGAGAGAGAGTGAATCCCAAGCAGGCTCCACACTGTCAGCGCAGAGCCCTATGTAGAGCTCTAACCCATCAACCGCGAGATCATGACCTGAGCTGACACCAAGAGCCTGACTCTTAACAGACAGAGCCACCCAGGTGCCCTATAATATGTTTTAAAGTGCATGTCTGAAAAGTAAGGAAAGAAGGGAGGGAGGGAGGAGGGAAGTATCTGATAATTGCAAACACCTGGGTCATCTCAGGACCAATTTATATTGAACACATTTTATGATAATGGATGACTTATTTTTTCCCATGTCTAGAAAGACAACATAAACATTTTGAAAAGCATGGATGATACATCCTAGGGAGTCCAGACTATCCCACTTTCTTTTGGAGGATGTTGACCTTTGATCTGCCTGTCAGAACAAAACTACCAGCAGATGTGCCTGGCTTTATGTTTTGCTGTTGCTGGTCTATTTTGCTTCTGTGTTTGAACTTTACTCAACAGTTGGGTCTTTACTGATGAGGTGTGTCCTTTCTGGGGTCTGAGGCACAGAGCCAGCAAGGTCTCCCCCACGCTGTCTGAGGTGGAACTCTGGTGCCCACCAGCATTTCCCCACCTCCAGTACCACTACTCCACACTCAGGTCCATGCAGCCACTCTGCTAGGTCTCTTGGAGTCGTGTCTTGTGTCTGTTAGAGCTCAGAACTATGGCAGTGATCCTCAGAGAACACATCAAGCTTCTGAACCCTGTCTCTGAAGACCTTCTCCCCTTAAAATTCCCTTCTTTCCAAATTCCAGCGGTCTCAGCAGCCTACAATGTCTCAATTCAGCAAGACCTCCTTGCTCTTCTGGGATATAGCCCACTACACAGTATTCCAGAAAGTGCCCTCAGGCATCAAGTCAGGGCACATGTAGGGATTTCTCCCAAGTATCACCATCTTGCATTGCAGGTTGTCCAAGGCCTGAACAGAACTGTGTCCTACACTCTGTGAAGCTTTCTAGTTCCTTATAGCAGAAGGGTAAGTTTGGAACCAGTTACCCAACCGGGGCCAGACATGCCATATATAAAGCATTGTGTTGAAGAACAAAAGCACCACCAACAACAAAATTAGAAACAAACTAAATACTCATTAAAATGTTATAGGTTACATAAATCATGCCAAATACTTATCTTTGAATTCCATCCTGCCTTTGAAATGAATGACATAGAGAGATGTCTAAGACACATTGTTAAAAAAAAAAAAAAAAAGTGTTCATAAAACCACAAAACTGTAGAATGAAAACTGCAAGGATAAACTCAAAATTGCTAATGCATGGTTATTTCAAAAAGTATAAGTTATTACGAACCTATGTCTGAAGCTCTCTGTACAGACAGAGATGGATATAGAGATACATATATTGATATATAAAATTCTTCTCACCCACAATTGGGTTACTAGGCAAGGTCTTGAGGTTGTATACTATGTGTATTACATGCCTCTGTAGTATTTGGATCATTCACAATGTGAAAATGCAGTAATAATTTTTAATATGAAATAATGAAAAACAAGGGTGCCTGGGTAGTTCAGTCGGTTAAGCATGCAACTTCAGCTCAGGTCATGATCTCGTGCTTCATGGGTTTGAGCCCTGAGTCAGGCTCTACACCGGTAGCTGGCTTCTGATCCTCTGTCTCCCTCTCTCTGTCCCATCCCTTCTCTCTGTCTCTCTCTCTCTCTCTCTCAAAAAATAAATAAATAGGGGGCGCCTGGGTGGCGCAGTCGGTTAAGCGTCCGACTTCAGCCAGGTCACGATCTCGCGGTCCGTGAGTTCGAGCCCCGCGTCAGGCTCTGGGCTGATGGCTCGGAGCCTGTTTCCGATTCTGTGTCTCCCTCTCTCTCTGCCCCTCCCCCGTTCATGCTCTGTCTCTCTCTGTCCCAAAAATAAATAAACGTTGAAAAAAAAAAATTTTTAAAAAAAAATAAAATAAAATAAAATAAATAAATAAATAAATAATAAACATTAAAAAAAATAACACCTCATATTAGTAAATTATTTGGGAGTCACTTTGTGCATGTTTAACTCTTTTGTGAAATGCCTGCTGTTAGCTTCAGAGTTGAAAGCATCTGAAGTAACAAAAGTAGAAACTGGATACATTTATAAAAATCGGATTACTTTCCTGGCACTGCCCTGCTCCCTTTCAGTGCTGACAACCCAATCCATGCAGCAGAACCTCCACCCCTTCTGTGTGTTAAGTGCTGCAGGTCTGAAATGCTCTTCCCCTACTAGCCCTGGAAACTGACATGAAGGGTCCACCCTCTCCTGCAAATCTGACTGCCAATTTTGAGAGGATTTGACTAGTAAACACTTGACACTATTTACTTTCAAACTGTGAGACTCACAGTCTCCTCCGGGCCCCCAGTTTGAATCTTGAAAACTACTTTTACGTCTTTCACAATCTTGACAAGCGTGTGGATTTGGAACATGCCAGCAGTATGTCAAACAGCATCAGTCCCTCTGCCTCCAAGAGTGATTGAGACTATCTTTTAGGATCAGTTCCCAAAGAGTGATTCACTCCAAATCAGCTAGTTCAAATAAAAATGCTTTTCCTGAGAGTTTAAAAATTCATGGTAATTGGAACCAGAAATTACTTAGGTCAGCCAATCATGTCTCCACCTTCCACCTTTCTCCTCATGATCACTATTCTGTATAAAATCAATCACACTCAGAACTAATAGTTTCCCTAATTAAACTACTGGGAATACAACACAGTCACTGGTAAATATTCCTATCAAAAATGTATTCTGTATATTCCAGTGTCACTTAACTTCATAAATGTGCTATCATTTTGATAATTCAGAATAAATCTGTCAAAATTTCTAGAATCTGGAGAGACTACCTTAATTTATGTACTGACTCTGTTGAGCATTACCTGTGCAACTCTGGTCAAGTTATTTAACTTCTCTGTGCTTTTTTTTCTCATCGGTAAAATGGGGATAATTATATCTATACTACAGAACTGTTTGAGAATTAAGTAATTTTTGTTTAAAAATGCACAGAGAGGGAAGGAGACAAACAATAAGAACTCTTAAAAACTGATAATGAACTGAGGGTTGATGGGGGGGTGGGAGGGAGGGGAAAGTGGGTGATGGGCATTGAGGAGGGCACCTGTTGGGATGAGCACTGGGTGTTGTATGGAAACCAATCTGACAATACCTTTCATATTTAAAAAATAAAATAAAATAAAATAAAATAAAATAAAATAAAATAAAATAAAATAAAATAAAATATAAAAAAACCTGTGATTTTGCTTTAAAAAATTAAATAAATAAAAATACATAAATGATAGTAAATACTTACTATGTGTTAATTATCGTCACTACCATCTTTGGGTCTTGATCATTAATATCACATCCTTTATGCTTAAATTATTTTACCCTCTCTTGTAAACTAGTAATGGTTTTACAGGCATTGATTTATTTTGTCTTTAAGGATTTTACCTTCTTTAAGCTGTGCTAAACCAATAGTAATTGCTTATTGTTGACACATGAATAATGGCTGTAATGTCAAAAGAATGAGCCCAAACTCAAAGAAAGCATTCAATGAATTTTATCTGAGCTCATTCTGACTCACACTGGATTGTCACAAAATAGTCTGACAATGGTGTTCTAGATGCCATGGCAGTGTTCATCAAGTACTTATCCAATGGATGATGATTTTATGAGAAAATACATATATGTCATTTCCATTTGATATTAATGAGGCACTAGGATTCATTGAACAGATTAAGAACCTTATGTCTGACGCTGTCTTATAGATAGAAGAGAGATGGATATAGCTAGAGATACATATATGTATATATAAAATTCTTCTCACCTACAACTAGTCACTAAGCAGGGTCTTGAGGTTTTACATTCTACTCTTTAGAAAATTACCTTCCTTCACTAGGACAAGTATCACCAGTTAGACTCCAACACCTCACCTTGACTGTCCACCTGCTTGTACTCACCAACCTCTGTCCCACATTTTTCCTTAAATTCTTCTTTTCAGCTTCTCTCTTAACTCAAGAAAATGGAAACCAGTGACAGACAAGACCTCCAGCCAGCCCAGACCACCAAGATCAGTTGAGTGTAACCCTTGATTCACACCTTTGCAGATGGACCATAGAGTGACTTCTAGAATGATCGACAACTACTTTTACCTCATTATAATACTAAAATCTCCACCTAAGGAGAAGCACAAGCCTCAGTTGTATAACATACAATGAATGTACATATAGGAGTGTTTCCTTAAGGCACACTGTGGCCTTATGCCCCCCCCCCACATACGATGACAAGGCTCCCTATCTAAATGTTCATCTTAATCCTAAATCTTAATCCTAAATAAAAAGAACCCATTCACCCTTCCTTAGGAAGTCAGGGTGTTGGAAGTCATTCCCCACAATCTCCTGATTTCCTGCAAGTAAAACTTTCTTTGCATGACAACCAAACCTGATACAGTTTCTTACTCACCAAGAAGCAAATGCACAGTGATTCAGTCACTCAAGGAGCTCCAATCTCTAGTGCCAAGAAAAAAACGAAATTCAGATGCCTGCAGCCATCCCACTACACCCATACTAACAGTTTCTGAAGTAGTGGGACTAACCAATCCCATATAAACCTTTCCCTCTCCCACCTTTTGTGATTTTTCCCCACCTGTTTATTTATTTTTAATATTTTTAAAATGTTTATTCATTTTTTGAGAGAGAGAGAGACAGAGCCTGAGAGAGGGAGGGGCAGAGAGAGAGGGAGACACAGAATGTCTAGACTCTGAGCCATCAGCACAGAGCCCCATGCAGGGATCGCACTCACAAACCCTGAGATCATGACCTGACTTGAAGTCAGACACTTAACCAAATGAGCCTCCCAAGCGCCTCCCACTTATTTATTTTACACTGACTCCCTTGATTCACAACGATGAAGAACACCTGAGGTGTTGACAATGTGTGTTGTCTGGCCTACATACATCATCCCCTTCCAAGGGTAATATACAGAGACCTCAACTAAGATACAATGTTGCCATGGGGAAACCTGGGAAAAAGGAACAAGGCTATGGTTGAAATGTTCAAGGAACACCATGAACCTAGTTGTAACTCAAGAAGAAAGAATGGAAAGAATTGGCTTAAAATAGGGTCAACAGAGCAGCCTGCTACAAAGCCAGACTACATAGGGCCTTTGTGGGAGGGGCGGGGGGAGGTTCCTATCAGAGTTTGTGGAGTTTACTCTGAATGACCCAAGAAACCAGTGAAAGGGTCCCAAAAGAGGAGGCCATTATATTTTTTGTGCTTTAAGATCTTTCTGCTGATCTCAGAGTAGAACAAAAAAGACCAGAAGCTGTGGAGGTCATGAACTCTTATGTTGCCTTGTTTTATGGTTATTAACACCCATCAAACTTCCTGTTCTATATTAAAACATTTATATAGCCTTGAGCACAATATCAGATTGATTTTTTTTTTTTTACCTACTGCAATGCTTATCATATTCTTTGATTTTTCAAAATATTTCTTGGAAGAATAGCAGTTATGAAAACAATTGAATTTACACAGTTTTTAATGTATTTTAATAAGGCAGTTTTAATTATTGTTCTATTATTATTTATAACAATTTCTCTATAATTTTGAATAGAAAGTCTTCCAAATTACAGATATGGCATAACTGAATGACTTGGCAAAGCAACACAGACTATCACCAATGCATTATAATAGCATAAAGAGGAATATTTATTAAATGGCTACTTGAACACATGGTTCTATAGGAAAACACCCTTTCATTATCCATGTTGGCAATCTTTCATCAGCACTATATTTATACCAGACTAACAGAATTTTGTAATGCTTCCAATGAACTAAATTTGCATGTTTGACATGCATATGCTTTGTAAAATCTTCGCAGTAGTTAAGTCATTACATAATCTTACTCAATAGCAATGAGCAACAAGAAACACAAGCAACCTCTCAACTTTCTTTCCCCTGATCAAAAATGTACTTAGTTCCTTTGTAAATAGGAAAACACCTAGACTCATTTATCATTGCTGAATCGATATGCATGACTTTGACTTATCTTCTGCTTGTAAATCTTCATGCAATGAGAAAGGATCACAACATAAGCCTGATGATTGTAAATCGCATTATGTAACTAGAAGCTACAGACTTCACAGTGTCATGGAAGGGTGACACAGAGAATATTAGATAAAATCTAAAGAGATCCTCTGCTTCCCTGGGAAAATAATACAATTTGGATTGTTAAAATTATGTGACTCTCTGCTTCTCTTCCTTTTGATTAAGCCTTCACATAACACACAATTATGTTCCTCTAAAATCCAGAAATAAAATAAGATATGAAAAATTAACCAATTGCATTTTATAATGAACAATTTGGTGTGTTCCTCAGATCCTACAACTTATTTATTCTTTATCTTTCACAGCATTATAAAAGTATCCACTGGTTATCTAGTGTTTGATCAATTTTCTCTCTTTGATGCAAAGTCCAGCAAAACAAATGGAAAAGCTTGAAAATTAATGATGGCCTTTTAATGAAATTCTAAGAAGGAGATATTTTTTCCTGTTTTTTTTCTTTTCTTTATGCCTAAATTCAAGTAAGTTTATTTCGTGACAATATCTCTTTCTCTTATATTTCTAATCTTAAAACTTGAATCAATTATACAAAAAATAGGAAAACCAATGGATTTGATATTCCTGACCACTGTATTCTTCAAATTAAATTGTAATTGCCTTAAGACAGCAATCCTCATTTAAATATTATTGATGCACATTAACTGTCCTCTGTGAACACAACGTTTGGGAATCACATTAACTATTCCAGTTACTACTGATGTGTAACAACCACCCCAAAACAATGACATTTGAAAAAATGAGGCTTATGGATTCTGTATCTCTGTAATATGCGGAGAGTATAGCAAGAACAATTTGTATTCATTCCCTTATCTGAAGCCTGAGCTGGAAAGGTACAAAAGATGAGGTGACTTAAACACAGGAGGATGGGATTATGTAATGTGCCTGATGGTCAGGGCTAGCGATTGGCTGGGACCATAGCTGGAGCGGTTGAGCAGATTACTTCACATGGTTTTTTGTTTTTTTATGAAGCCTGCATTTCCTCACAACATGGTACCCTCAAGATGGTCTTTACGTCATTTCTCAGGGCTCCAAAGTTAAGTTTCACAGCTAACAAGCCAGAAATCATGTTGCTTTTTATGACCAGGTCTTGAGAATCATGTTGCATCTCTTCTGCCAACTTCAGTTGTTCACAAACTAATGTCAAGCCAGCTCAGATTCAAAGAGAAGGTAATCAGGGACCACATGTGGATGGCAGCGTGGTAAGGTTCTAAAAGCATAAGGGATGGGAGATATTATACAGCTACATTTGGATAATATAAAGTACTCCATCTACTTTTACATTCTTTATGTCAACTGGAAGATACTTAAATGAGGGTCTTGCACAAGTGACAGTAGTAACCACAACAGACAACCTGCTATGTTAGCACCTTATTATGTTTTTTTTTTAATTTTTTTTAAATTTTATTTATTTTTGAGACAGAGAGAGACAGAGCATGAACAGGGGAGGGTCAGAGAGAGAGGGAGACACAGAATCTGAAGCAGGCTCCAGGCTCTGAGCTGTCAGCACAGAGCCCAACGCGGGGCTCGAACTCACGGACTGTGAGATCATGACCTGAGCCAAAGTCGGTCGCTTAACTGACTGAGCCACCCAGGCGCCCCAACACCTTACTATGTTTAAGTGGGAGTTTTCCTACTTTGTTTATGGCTCTCTACACAAATATGGGAACTAGGAATACTTTGCACTCCTATATTCTAAAGACTTGGGAGACTACCTAGAGAAGGCTCGGTAAGTAGTAACCACAAACTAGTTTTACCACCTTTAGCTCATAACCTACTTCCAAAACACAAAATGATGAAATAGTGCTCAAAGCAAAACCGAACCCATTGAACTGAATGGACTTCTTACGGAAGAAGGAATTCAGGGAAAAGACATACATGTTCTTGAAATATAAAATGAGGACTCCACATATCGATAAGTCTCTCAGGCTAACAGAGCAGGACAAAACTAATGATACCTCTAACCTCTAACCTCATGACTCCTGCTTGTCTAAGCCACCCACTCTCTTACCTCCTCACAGGCTCCTAACTGGTCTACTCACATCTCCATCTGCCTCCCTGCAACCCCTCCATCACAGCACAGAGAGAAGCTGCAAAATCTAAATCAGCTCACTCTTCTGCTTAAAATCCTTCCGTGGCTTTCCAGTTGTCAGCCTGTTTCTACGGGGGCTCTGCCCTCCTTCCATGCTTTCGACTTGCAGTTGATCTCCCAGTGTCCTGTACCACGTTTAGTGATTCCACTGCTGGTAACCCACCTGCCAGCTGTTTGGAACTTCCATCACTCTCTGGAACTCTACAGCTTTTCTTGGTCCTCAAAACCTTGGATGTGCCTTCCTGCCTACCTGCCATCCCTCCAATTTCATTGGCTGCACAGAATGGTTGAACTCCAACACTGCTACGAGTTCCCTCTGGACCTTCTATGTCTCTTATCCTAACACTCATCAGACATTGTGAGAATTACTTGTTTCTTGTCTATTTCTTTCTCCAGAAAGTAAATGTGATAAAAATAGTGGCTGAGTCTATCCTGACTGCCACAAAGCATCTAGAACAGAACACAGGTCAAAATAAGAACTCAATAAGTATTCATTGAAAGAACAAATTTTAAAAAATAATTTTCAACTTGCTTTTTCAATTTCTTGACAGTGCATTGCCAGAATTTCCAACATATATTTTATATCACTGTATGATTTTAGGTTGTTTTTTTTTCCTCTTTAAAAGTTTTATATAAATGGAAAAGTAAAAATAGAGCACTAGGGAAAATCCTGATGTGAGAGTAATTCCACATCTTTTCATCAGTACCAAGACAAATGTTATCGCTTGTCCAGATGTATAGTTTTCTGATAACCTCAGTCCAGTTGGCATTATCAGCCTTTTGCTTTGGAATCATTTCACCTCCATTGCACCTTTCCTTGTTTAGAGTTATTAGTTTTTGATCTTAAAAGTTTTGTTGTTATTGTTATTTATTCACTTATTTTGAGAGAGACAGAGCATGAACAGGGGAGGGGCAGAGAGCGAGGGAGAGAGAGAATCCCAAGCATGCTCTGTCCTGTCAGCACAAAGCCCAATGTGGAGCTTGATCTCATAGACCACGAGATCATGATCTGAACCGACTGAGCCACCCAGGTACCCCTGATCTCTAAAGGTTTTTTATACAATCATGTATAACGATTATGTTTAGGGTATAGCTTCTGTCACCTTGTCTCTCATACAACTTTCTCTCTCTTTTTATTTACAGTAATTAGAACTCTGAGTGTGAGCATGTATTTTACAGCAGGATTGCAAATGAAACAGGCTGAGCTGATGCCATAACATAAAGAGAATTTGATGGTGTTTCTTGAGGAGAATGAAAGCTACATCTTGAAAATTTCTTAGGGTAAAAGGTCAGGTGATGGATTCTATATAAAAGCAGTTAAATATCAAAATATACAAATTTAAATGCATTTGAGGATGGGAACTATTTCCTGGAGTTTCGTAGAAAGTAGTGTTTCACTTGGTCTAGTTCACAGCACAATCCTTCAAATTCTATGATTACACCAAAGGTCTAGTCATTACCTTAGTGGAGGGGAAGGTCAGGAAGAACATGCACAGCTTGACACTTCAGCAAGAAACTCGATTATGGAAAGTGGAACAGCAAGAGGGTTTTACTTTCATCTGAGTAAAACCCTGTATAATTTAGAGGAAGTGGCTACCTCCAGGTTCAGAATGTCTCAGGAAGAAATGTGACTTTTTCAAATCCTTACAATACAGAGGTTTCATAATAAAAGCATGTCATATGGATTCAGAAAATAGAATTCTTCAGTCCAATGTTCTACCCACATCAAGAAGGAGAAGGAGAAAGAGAAGGAAAAGGAGAAAAAGGAAGAGAAAGGGGGGGAGGGGAAGAGGAAGAAGAAGAAGAAGGAGGTGAGCTGTAGTGAAAGCATTACACTGCTACCATTTAAAGTAACTAAATGTTCTACATTTATTAAAATGATTTCCAATTCTTAAAAACACTCTTTTTTATTGTTGAGTGATTAGTTCCTTCGTGGGGATACTTGTTAATAAACAAGGTTCCATGTTAAGCTATGTATTTATGAATTATGCATTAATAATTATGAATTATTAGCAGTTGTGGAGGCCACAGTTAATGGATACTTGGTAAAACAGAATGAGGAAATGCTTACACAAAAAATTAATTCTTTGGCACAAGTTAAAGCATTAATTAATACTGGAGATACAAAAGCACTTCTATTGCAATTTTTCTTTGATTCTAACAGAACACAGAAATACTTTTGGATTTCTTTTGTATATAAAAGAGAAAAAAGGCGTCTGTTTTCAGACTTGTGACAGTTTTTTGAAGACCCCTCCTGAATTTAAAAAACAATTATACATGTGTACATGGAGACAATTAAACTTCTCTTAAGTAACACCCCTTTCCACAAAATTCTGATCCGAGTAGCATCATCTACAATCTGCGATCTGTGTTTTTAGAATTCAGTGTGGGGTGATTCTAGAAACACTTAGGATTAGTAATTACTGATCTACTCAATATAACCTTTCTCTTTTATGCCAATCACTCCCATAGTTATACTATCATCTTTGTGTGAGTGACTTTCACATCTACATTTCTAGCTTTGATCTCTCTGCAGAGATTTGGATAAGCAGTTCCCATTCCACGTTGGATTTTTCCACATTGGTGTCCTGCCAAATCCAAGTTCATGTTCCACAACAGATCCATGGGAAGGCATTGAGAGACACACACATAAAAGCAGAAGTCTGTTGCTTTGGCCTTCATTTCATATCATTTGTTTCATTTCTGTCTATAGACAGAACTAGAACTGGTTTCCATTCTGTGTCTTTGGTCATAGCACACATGTATTTTTTATCTAAAGATAGTTTTCAGGCTTTTCATTCTCATTCATGGATATTCACAGATCTGGATTATTGCCTTTCCTTACATTTTCCAGGAAGGGTTTAAGTATTGATACTGGACATTGGAAAATCTATTTATGATTTTCATTTCATTACAGATCAATGTCATTATTGACAAAACATCAGTTTCCCAACAATGAAGAGGGCTCTTCAATAGGAATAGTTTACTTGTCTAGGGCCAATGATGTTGGCAACCATGACTCCTGAGAAATTCTACCTCCAAACTGTGAATAAAGATTTTATAATTGCAGGTTCACACTTCCTCTTAATTATATTCATGTGGGGCACCTGGGTGGTTCAGTTGGTTAAGGGTCTGACTTTGGCTCAGGTCATGATCTCATGGCTCATGAGTTTGAGCCCTGCGTTGGGCTCTGTGCTGACAACTCAGAGCCTGGAGCCTGCTTGGGATTCTGTGTCTCCCTCTCTCTTCCCCTCTCCCATTCACCCTCTGTGTGTCCCTCTCTCTCAAAATAAATAAACATTAAAAAAAATAATATTCATGCTATTATGATATGTGTGTGGTTGTAAGAAAATAAAGATTTAATGAGGAAGATTTATGGAAATATAGTGCAATGTGAAAAAGATCTTAACAAATAAAAATCTTTGCAAAAACTTATCATGTGAACTTCCATCAAAATGTCACCTACTCTACACCTCTGAGGATGAAACATGAATTCAGTATATTTTCCAATGATCCTGCAAGCCAGCTACTACAACCTCCACCCCACGTAAACCACATCTGCTGATGTGAGGATTAGGAAGGAGCTCAGTCCCTTCCTTTCTTATCTATTTGTCTAGATAGCATCATTCTTCAAGACCCATCTCAAACACACCTTCTTCATAATCTCTCATGTGATTCCACAAGCCAGATATGGTCTTTGTCTTTTCAAACCACACCACACAGAACTTGTGCTTTCTGGCACTTATTTTATGACACTACATGTTATCATGATGTAATATTTTATTCTGTTGTCTTTGAGGCATCATTTCCTTCAATATTTCAAGATCTAGTTCATGTAATAGGTACTCAAATACCCAAGTCACACAATAGGCACTTAAATGCACAATTGAACCGGTTTCACTAGGAGTCAATCGATGACATTTCCATTCTCTTCAATTTGGAAGCACGTGGGCCTCAATCAGTTCCAGTAGCAGAATCAGTCTCATTAGTGAAACAAACAAGTAGAGGAAGCAGTGTGAGGCAGAAGAAGACAATACAGCACTCTGAGAAGTCTCGCCACTCTTGGCCTACAGACCACAGAGCAAGTTGACGTTCCATCCTGCCCTCTCTCTCTTCTGTGTGGCCTCTGTACTGTCACAGCTGCACCAGAAACCCTCTATGTGCATCAGGTCCTGACCACAGGCTGATATTGCCATTGTGAGTACAGAACCAAGTTCTCAGAGATGCTGTCCAATTTGCAGCAGGATCAGCCCTCCTGGGAATCTGTCCACATCCAGAAATAAGGAGAAGCGACAAGTCTGAGTGACTGAGAAACAGGGAGAATTGTTGCTTATTCCACCAATTTGTTTTTTCTTTCTCATCCCTCCTGCCCACCCCCACACCTTCCAAATGGTTTCCTGCTGTGGAGATGCGGTCTTCACAGCAGTACTTCTCTATTCTTTATTTGAACTGTGGTTGTGTAGTGTATTCTGGCATCAAAGAATACTTAGGCATTTTAGAATGGATTGAGAAATTCTGATAGTAAGTAGACTCTGATCTTCAGAATGCAATTAATATTAATAATGATGGTATATACTTATATGATCTAAGCTATAGTAACATATATTGATTCATTTAATCCCCACAATATCTCTATGTGTTATATAATAATATTTTCTACCTCTTATGGATGAGAAGCTCAAAGCACAGGTTAGTTAAGGAAATGCTTAATGTCCCAAGATTACCAACTAGGAGAGCTGAGACACAAATTGAAATGCTCGGCTCCCAAGTCTCTACTCTTTAAGAGTGGGTGATAATGTCTTTTTAAAAAGTCTTCCTGATGAATCTCCTTTATTTGTTATTTCTGGGAAATGTAAAAGGTGTAGGACTTCAGAGACAAAGGACCAAGGCTAGATCTTTGCTCCACACCACATACTTGTTGAATGACTTTGAACAAGATTCATAACCCTTTCAATCTCATTGTCCCTGCAAAATGCACAGAATCATAGCAATCTCCTCTTTCTAAATTACTGTGATAATCAAATTAGATAATTAGTATGGAAACACCAAGTCCAGGACTGGACAAGAATATTCAATAAAAGTGAGCTTCCTCCCTCTCTTCATTTGAAAATCCTCACAATAAAGAAAAGGAAACCAGTTTCATTTTAGAAATAAAGTTTTCTATCTTTACATTGTCAGAATGTCCTATGTAAAACATAAAGCCCAGTGTTCTATGAGAATAAGTTAAGGATCGTCAGATATTCATGATAATACTCCTGCATTTCATATAATCTTAATATACCACTGATTGTAGGAAGCACCATTATTTTATGTGTTTAAATGGAAAAAAATGCTTTTAACTAGTCTATGATGAGGCTTCACTGTCACAAAGTGTTGTTATTTAATATGTATTAAAATCTGCTTTTAATACATCCCAATGGCCATCATCCAGTCGGAGAGCCTCAGGTAACAGCAAATGAGGATGGGAAATGCAGGGGAACATGCAGACGTGTCATCAGCAGTAGTAGTCACTGTCACCATGGCCATCTACTTCCATCCATCATTTTCATGAAAAGTAATTTGCTCAAAGTCACTCAGCTAAATAGTAGCAAGGATGTGATCAGATCTAAGGATCCATGACTTCAAGTACATGCAAGCTATCTTGGATAGCCTATAATGATCCCAAACTAGATATAAAGGCCAAAACCTAAACTTCTAGAAGTAGTTTTTAAGGAAAGGGGAAAAAATTCTGCCAATATAACTATGCAATCTAGAAACCATTTATTCTTTATTTATCTTATTCCCACATCCAATCCATTAGCAAGCTGTATCACCTTTTCAGAAAAATCTTCAGAGACCAAATTATTCACTTGTAACAATACCTCACCCCCAGCCCTGGGCATTCTCCATTCTTTTATTTTCTACCTAGAATTCATTATCATCTAATATGTTATGTGATTGGGTTATGTGTTTGGTTTGTGTGTTCAATCTTCGATTCAGAGGACCCATCGCAGCCCTAATAGAATATAAGCTCCATGAACAGTTTTGTTGTGATTGCTCTTACTGATTTGCTCCGTTCCCTACATTTCAGCCATTAAACACAGCCTGGCATATAGGAGAAAATCAATAACTATTTGTTGAATTAACAAATATTACTCTTGTTATTTAATTATTGAATAAGCAATGAAATCATTTCAATTGTGAATTGGGATAAAGCATTGCTTAGGATAAAAAAAATAAATAAAGTGCACCAAGAACTTCTGCCTTACACATTCCCAAAATTCTCTCCTTTCTTCCTCTTTAATGACAAAATATTTTATTGGTCCAGACACAGGGTAAGAACATAGCTCAGTTTGAGCCTTCACACTGAAACAACCCCACCTTGTGGAATTAGGGTAAATTTGCTGAAGGCTAAAACACCCTGGTACATCTCTGCAACTGCAGTTGTATAGGGCACAGTGTTATCTCTGACACTTTAAGGTGTCCGTTGATTTCGAAATGTGCCATAATTGCAGGGTGTGGAGATGCTGGAGACACAGGCTATTTACTGTCTGAATTGAGCCACTCCCTAGCGTGATTACTGAGTAACAGATTTAAGTGATTTTCTGATTTTTTTTAAATATTCCTTTGCCTCATAGTTGTGCCAGAATATTGATATTTGTTCTAACTTGTTTTCCTAGAGGATTATCACATTTTCTCATAAATTATGTAACATTTAAGGTGGTATTGAACAATTAAAGGACAAGCCACAGAGTGCCACAACTAACCAAGACAGAAAGTTCTAGATTGACTAGAGAAATCACCTACTATGTCTTAGGGCAATTCTGAATAAACAGGAACTTTCACCAGGAAGCAAGATGTACTCTGGATTATATTATACTCTGAATAGCATAAGCCCTAATTTAAGCTAAAGCTGTTCTAAGGAAATAGCCATGTGTCCCACACAGTGCTAACCACCTTGGAAACTCAAAGGATACTTTCTTTGACTGATGGATTATAGCAAGCAACACATTAAAAATAAAACTTTAGGGGCGCCTGGGTGGCGCAGTCGGTTAAGCGTCCGACTTCAGCCAGGTCACGATCTCGCGGTCCGTGAGTTCGAGCCCCGCGTCGGGCTCTGGGCTGATGGCTCAGAGCCTGGAGCCTGTTTCCGATTCTGTGTCTCCCTCTCTCTCTGCCCCTCCCCCGTTCATGCTCTGTCTCTCTCTGTCCCAAAAATAAATAAAAACATTGAAAAAAAAAAATAAAAAATAAAACTTTAGATTTAAATGAGTAATTGTGAATTTGTACACTCAAAACCATATTTTGGTTAGAAAACATCTGCTTTATTTTTAGTAGACTCAGAAGTGCGAAAATTTATGAACAAGATGTTATTGTTGATTTTTGAAATAATTCTTCCTTCAGATTTTTACTTTTATATTTATAAGTAAATTCTCAAAAGAAATAAATTTATCCAAAGTTCCATTATCTTAAAAATCTATTCTAATTTTGCATGTTACCCACACTTGCGTTGTACAAATGTAATTTTTAAGTAATTTTTAATTTTTTTTTAATTTTTATTTATTTTTAAGAGAGAGAGACAGTGTGTGAGCAGGAGAGGGGCAGAGAGAGAGGGAGACACAGAATCTGAAGCAGGCTTCGGGCTCTGAGCTGTCAGCCCAGAGCCCCATGCAGGGCTTGAACCCACAAACTGCAAGATCATCGTGACCTGAGCCGATGTCGGATGCTCAACCGACTGAGCCACCCAGGCACCTCAGAAATTTTATATAGTTCAATGTTCATACTGACTTTACATTTCACTTTTCCCCTTAATATTTATGGTAAACATGCTTTGGCACCACAAGCAGTCTTCCTATCTAGGTAATATTTCTTTAATTTTAAATATATATAATAATTTCTCCACTTAAAAGTCATTTCTTTCACTACTATAATCACAGTATGAGTAATTAATATTTTTATTATTGTATTTTTGTATAATAGTTATTGAATAAAGCCAAAAGAAAGAATGGAAATGCACATACAACATGTTTAACTCTAGCATCCATGCATGAGAACACCGAGGTGCTACCAGTTAGGCTTTCTCACTAACAACCCTGTCTCTTCTACTCCCTGTACATTCTCCACAAGTCTAGGAAACACAATGTCAGATTTTTTTTTTTCCCTTGCCAGTGCTTGTGTATCAAATTAAGACTAGAAGGGCCATTACAAATAATGTTTCCTTCCTTCAGAATGGTAAGTAGAGGTACAGTCCCAAGAGTTAAGGGATCTGAAGTGGATTTCCAACACCCATCAACATTAGCTTAGGTTGTTGAACAACTGCATCAGAAGGGTATGGAAAGCATTTACATCAAACATTTACATTGAATACTGCAAGTATTCAATAAATGTTGGTTGTTGTTATTAATTTTTCACATCTATTCAAAGGTAGGACTATTCTCCTTGGAATACTTATTCATTTTCAAAAGCTCTGTATTATTGTTACATGATTTTGGAGCAGCAAGACATCTCATGAAGAAAATTTTCCCCAACAAAATCATGAATAATAGGGCTAAAATTCAATCATGCCAATGCTGTCTATCTTCTTTTCACCCACAGCAAATGAAAATATGAAACAAATTCACTAATCCTGAACTACAGTAAGTTTCAAATTGTAGAATCAGACTACAACTGGATTTTTACATTTCAGATAAAATTGCAGGGCTTAATATTACAGTCTAGAAGCTCCCCCCACCCAAAAAAAAAAAAGAAAAGAAAAAAAATTACTCCTATCAAATGATTGCTTAAATAAATGCAAATTTGAGATTATTTATAAGACAGTGTCAAAAGAAATGAATTACAAGGTTTTAGCTGTAAAATGGTATTCGTGTAACATTCAGAATCCATAACTCTTTAAGTTTCATTTAATAGGTGAACATTGTTAATTTCATGGTAATGGCAGGCTCTTCCCCTGTGGTGACTGAGCAAACAAAGATGATAAAAGTCAATCAAGAATCTAGGATCACAATATGAGTTCTATTAATTTACTTTCACGGTACGTTTTACTTATTTTTAAAGCTTTCTTAACATTTGACAATAAGCACACACTACTAGGGAGCGCTATGGGAAGTCAATTGTACCAAAGATATGAATTATTTGTAAAAAAGAGTAAGTGGCATAAATTTTTTTATAAACGTAATTGGTTTAATAGGCTCACATCTAATATATTCCAGGACACGTGAGAGAGAGAGAGTGAGCTTAGGCATGAAAACACAAATTATGTCATTACTAAATCAGCCCCCTCTTGCCACCCAGTGCATAGTAATCCTCCTTTAACACATCCATTTTTGGTGTGATTTTAATGACTAAAGAAATGCTCTTTCATTTTCAGATTGCAATTTAAGTAGCAATGCAATCACACCAGAGATTTAGTGAAAAATGTCTCTCTAATTTTCTCATACACAGCATGACTATAATATAATGAGATAGCTGTGTCCTCTATCCACTCAGAAGTCTTCACAAGGCCTTCTCAAAGGCATTCCATGGGAAGACAAATCCTTCTAACAACTGTAGACAACTTGGCTGAAAGCAGTACAGTGTGGTAGTTAAGAGCACAAACTCTGGAGCTGGATCACAGGAGTTCAGAGGCCAGTTCTATCATCTATCCAGTGGTTCTTTTCCAGCTTCAGTGAAACATAATTGGCAAATAGTATATATATTTAAGGTGTACAAGACATATACCATTGTGAAATGATTACCACAATCAAATTAACATATCTATCACCACATATAGTTTTGTTCCATTTAGGGTTTGTGTTTTCTTGTTGTTGTTGTTGTTTGTTTTACTTGAAGACTCAAAACATAGATTTTTTTTTTTCAAATTTTAATTTATATTCTAGTTAGTTAACTGTTTTTTGAGGGTTTTTGTCTTCGTTTTTGTTTTTGTTTTTTTGTGAGAACTCTTTAGATTTACTTTCAGTGAATTTCAGTCTAGATTCTAGAAGTGGGGAGAGAAACTTCAATTCCTGATGAGAGGAACTGCAAAGGATCCATGGCCATTTTAAATCCATCACTATTCAGTGATGGATCTGCTGCCATCTCTCCTCCTCTGACACATCTTTTCTCTATTCCAACCATGATTTTATTGTTTTTTAATGCTTGTTTGTTTATTTATCTTGACAGAGAGAGTGAGTGGGAGAGGGTGGGGGGGGGAGAAGAGAGAGTGAGAGAGAGAGAGAGAGAGACAGAATCCCAGCAGTCGTCATGCTGCCAGCACAGAGCCCCAGGTGGGGCTCGATCCCTCAAACTGAGATCATGACCAGAGCTGAAATCAAGAGTCCAACACTTAACCAACTGAGCCAGCCAGGAGCCTGCCAACTATGATTTTAAATGTGGTAACCTGACCAAGAGCTTGGGGGACTACCTCAGTCTCCTGGAATCCTTTTCCAACGAGTCTGTCTAGAGACTTCTCATCCACATTGGTGCCCTAGGAACAGGCACAGGTGTCAAGCTCCTAAGCCTTGTTGTACGCTGAGATAAAATCAAAGTAATTGCTCCTTTCTAGTTAAGAAATTCAGTTTAGGGGCACCTGGGTGACTCAGTTGGTTAAGTGGCTGACTCTTGATTTCACAGGTTGAGAGACTATGCTGACAGCACACAGCCTGCTTAGTATTCTTTCTCTCTTCTCTCCCAGCCCTTTCTCCGCTCGTGCTCTCTCTCTCTCTCAAAATAAATAATAAAAATAAACAGTAAAAAAAAGAAAAAGAAAATTCTGTTTACTGAGACTCATGTTTAACAAGGAAGAGGTAGGGGAGCCTGGGTGGCTCAGTCGGTTGAGCGTCCAACTTCGGCTCAGGTCATGATCTCGCAGTTTGTGAGTTCAACCCCGCATCAGGCTCAGAGCCTGGAGCCTGCTTCAGATTCTGTGTCTCCTCTCTCTCTGCCCCTCCCCCACTCAGTCTCTCTCTCTCTCTCTCTCTCTCTCTCTCTCTCTCTCTTAAAAGTAAAGATTTAAAAACAACAAAAAAATAAAATAAAAATTAAAAAACAAGGAAAAGGTAAATGTACCAGAAACAGAGAAATATCTAACAAGGGAGACATCCTCATCCCATGCTCATCTCTCCATGGCCAGTGGCCAGCAAAGACAACACTTGTCTTACACTGCCAGTTCTTGTATGCAAAGACTAAAGGCTATGTGTCATGTCTTCAACCTCATCAGTGGAGATTCAGGACAGTGAGCAGCATAAATTCTACTCACAGGTGGCACTACACAGGAGAGAAAAAAATGTAAAATGAAAAATAAACATAAAAATAGATGCCAGGGCGGCTGTCTGACTCAGTCAGTTAAGCATCCAACTTCGACTCAGGTCATGGTCTCATGGTTTGTGGGTTCAGGCCCCATGTTGGGCTCTGTGCTGACAGCTCAGAGCCTGGACCCTCCTTTGGATTCTGTGTCTCCCTCTCTCTCTGCCCCTCCAGCGTTCACTCTCTCTGTCTCTCAAAAACATATTAACATTAATTTTTTTAAAAAACAGATGCCAAATGCATTTAATATAAACAGGCTGAGAATCATAGTATATAAGTATTTACCTAATAAATATACTTATTTTCCAAATGCACTATTGATTCAAATTCTTACTTGACTATCAATCATTTCATTGGACACCAAGGTAGGGTTCTCTGCTATGATCTGGAGTAGGGATTCTCTTAAAAGTATTTCTTGAATGGATACATCTATATTCACAATTTCCAATAGTACATAGAGGGATACAATCTGAACTATGTTGCACAGATTCCAAAAACAGTCCTATAAAGCATTTTACTGTAGGCATCTAAGGTGGGCACTGGAATCATCTATAAGGAGTTGCTCCTTATAATAGTTTTAAAGAGGCCATCTTTGTTTTCCTGTAAAGTTTCCTTTTTTAGAGTTACCTTTGTAATGGCCCTCACTCAATATTTTGACATTCAGTCAGGATTCCTTTTTCTTGAACTACTTTGCTCTCAAAATCATGTCCAAAAGAGTTTAACTTCTTCCTCCTCCAACCGCACAAATTGTTGCATTTGTTAAAGAGTAGATAAAATTCCTAATTAAAGAAAAAAACATATGCATGTGTGTATGTATATCTCTCTTTCTTGAATTATTTCATAAGTATCTCACTATATTGTTCTTTCTTTGCAGTATTATTTTGTTACAATTTGGCAAACATCCCCTAAGACATTTAGCATGGACAATAAAATCACTTCAGGCTTGTCAGTTCAACCTCATTGAGATAAATGACCATTCTCTTCTTTAACACCTGCGACACTAACTGCCAAGAGAGAAATGGGCCTCTCACTCTGTGCCTAGTATAAACAGCACAGAAACAACAGCAAAGTTGATTAAGGTCAATGTGACCAAGCTCCTGCATACCACTGAATCAAATCCATATCTTAAAGTATGATTTAATAGGGGAAAATAAAATTTAATAATCAAAGCTTAGAGGAATTTTATTTGGAAAAATTCAGGCTTTCTTTTCTGAAATCTGTGTTGTCTTTTTCAAATGATGGTGTCAACAAATCTTATACTCAAATATCTAAGGTTGAGACTATGAATCTGGAGGAGATTCCAAATCTGTCCGAAATAAGAATTATAAATTGAAAGACAGGAATTGGGGATCATTTTTAATGAAAAAAAAATATTCAACCTTATCTTTGGATTAGTGGCATCATTATTTTTTTTTCCTTTCACTTCTTTGAAACGGTAAGAGGAGTACTGATTTCAAACTTTAATTTCTCCCTCCCCTGATCAGATACCCTGTAGTGCTTCATCTGTGCCTACTGTGATTAATTTATTGGACACTTATGATTTATCACCTGAATTAAGACAATATTCTTCTAACTGGTCCCCCGGCTTCCAAGCCATAATCTTTATAAATCCCTATCCAGTTCTGCAAAATGATTTTTCTGGGTAAAAAAGGTATCATATTGATCCCCAACTATTTTCTCATTCCCCTCAGTACAGATACAGACTTTATAGACCAGAATAAAGAACCTCCATGACAAGGTCTTGGCCTCTTTGTCTCCTCTCTGCTACAAAACCAAACTCACCATGTGCTCTCTGTGGAAGACTGACTGCACTGATATACCCAGTATCTGTATCTTCTGGTATCCATGCATTTATTAATGCTCTCTCATGGATTTTGGACTCAGTAGGCCACGTGACTTGCTTTGGCCAATACGACAACAGTAATTTTGATGCAAGCAGAGTCTTGAAAAAGCATCTGCATATTCCTACTCCCATTCTTGGACCCCTGGGGATATGTGTCCAGGTCTACTTACTGCAGGCTGAAAGCATGGATTAGGGACACTTGTACGGATAATCCTACATCAGCCAAAAGCAAAGACACATTTACTTATGTATCCCAAGCTAAGGCCAGAAGAAATGGTCAGACAAGCCATACCAAAATCACTTGCAGATTCACAAACACTAGTAAATCACTATTACTTAAGGATCTAAGTAATGCAGCATTATTGCAGTAAAACCTAAAAGACACAGAAATTGGCACTGGGCAATGAACACAAGAGTGCTACCATAACAAAAAACAGTGGAATGGGCATTGAACAAAGACTAGAAAAATGCTGAGAATATTCCTAAAAAAAATGTTTTATAGTGGCAAAACAACTGAAGTAACTGTCGCTTGCAGTAAATTGGAAGATATAAAATGCACCTAATAAAACTTCAGAATTGAGCAACAGAGTTTCTAAGCACAAAGTGCAAAGTGTGCTGGCTTTTATAAGTTGTGTATGTATAGGACATAGATGGGCCAGTTTTTTCTGGATAGAGCATAAAATTGCTTCTCTTCTCCAAATTCTCAATTGGGAAAAATAATTCTCTAAGTAAAATACCTAGGAGCAAAGATCAAAGCAAGAAAGACTCACCTAAGTAAAAGGACTTCTTAAAGTCATAAAGGCATTATCCCACTGCAGACAGTGATACCCAAAATATTACTGAATAAGTCTAGAGAGGCAGGTATGTCTCAATAAAGAAAATTCTTGGTGTGACACTTTAAGCATGAAAAGGAATCAAAAAATGTTTTAGATAGCCACAGTATCTATTGTTATTTTGTAGATGACCCACAGCATTTTTTTTTTCAATATTGGTAAAAGTGTCATTGGCCTAGAGTTAAAAAGAATCTATGTATTTCAAAATGGATTTCAAAGCCTTTCAAAAGGCTTTGGGACATCTACTTTTAAATGTGCAAGGATCAGGCTGAGAAAGTAACTGAAAAGTGTATTTTCCAATGACCTCTTCAGAAGTTAAAAAGTGAGGGCAATGGACCTGGAAAGATATATCCCAGAATGCGGAGCCATAAGTTGCTAAAAATAACAAAAAGAGAGTTTACTCCCATAGAACAGTAGAGAACAATGGTTTAGGGAGCCACTCCCAAGGAGCAAATCTTGGTCTAATCAATGATTGTAGGGAATATTAAAGGGAAGTGGCGCATACATAAAACGTATTTACATGTGAAAGAGACATGAATAACTGACCAGAGGGAAGATGTTAGCAAAGTGATTCTGTTTATGCCTTGAAGTTTTTATGTCTCTCTCTACTCATGTTCTTTGTGGTACTATCTTACGTGGATTCTGGGTTTGATTACATGAGTTGCTTTGGCCAACTGGCCACTAGCAAACTTGTCGCAAACAGAGGATTAAAAAGTACTTGGTACTCCCTTTGGTTTGCCATCAGAATATGTTTAGACTTGCCAGCTAGAGGCTGAGGTAGGTCTCATAGAGACAGTCAAACAAGATGAGAGTATCCTTAACAGGCCAAAACATATCTGATCACCAGATAAATAACCCTAAGAAATATCATCATTCCTTGTCTCTAAGAAATGCTCAGCCAAAGGCCAATCAACCTGTAAACCTATGAGCAATGACAAATGTGTGTTTATAGCCAGAGTTGCCTGCTGACTGCTATATGGCATTATTGTAATAGTTAACTGATACACTCCCTCAAACCAGATTTCCCTCTAGCCCCTATGTAATTATCATCTACTAATTACCTGAACTAGTAATCCCCAAATCATCTTCATAACTATAGTCTCTCCCCACCTCATCCACACACACACACACACACACACACACACCCCAAATCATCAAAAATTGAGTCAGTTCTACTTTTATAATATTTTTAAAATTTAACTATTTACTCTATTTCTACAGCCACAATTCTAATTTGTATTTTCATTACATTTAAATTGTCTCTTTGCAACATTCATCTCCTATCCACCCCCTTTCACCTATCTTGTATTATTCTTTCATATGCCAATAAGATTGTCCTAAAAGAGATTTCATCATGTCACACTGTCAGGCTTCAATGTCTCTGGCCAACCTTACAACTTGGTTTGCTATTGGAAATCTTTCCCAACTTACCTTCGTCTATTATCCAGCCTCATCTTCAAATACACTACAGCATTCATCTATGCTCTAGCATTTACAAATTACTATCTGATTTCCAAATACACATAATCTTTTCCTCTGAGCCTATTAACTCCTCCTGAAACTGCACTGTTCAATTAACCATGTGTGGCTATTTAAATTAAACTAAAATAAAAAATGATTAAACATTCAGTTCCTCATTCATACTAGCCATATTTCAAGTGCTCCGTAGCCACATGTCACTCTTGGCTACCATACTGGGTAGTACAGATTATATAACATTTCAATTATTACAGGAAATTCTATAGCTGATCTAGAATGTTTTCTCCTTACAGTAAGTATCTGTTCTACTGGACTAGGCAGACATAATGTGAGGTCCAAACTGTATTTATTTTCTGATGTTCATGCCATTATTCTCATTGACAAAATATAGATGAAAAGGGGAAAATACGAGGATAATCAGGCTCAAATTGATTACTTTGCCAGGCTTCAAAAGGACCTAATGAAGTAACCAGTTATACAGAATCACACAGCAGATTACTAATGGGTTCATATCATGTGACTCAGAATTGGGATTTAGAACAATCCAACAGAATCCTAGTACTACCTAGTACTACTCATCTGATTAGATTTCAGAAATTCTCAGGTCATTTTTCAAAGTCCAAGTCCAAATTTCACCTTCCCTCTTTAATATTCCATGTCATATCTCCTTTCTAAAATTGCTGTATCCCGGCGCACCTGGGTGGCTAGGTCGGTTAAGCATCCAACTTCGGCTCAGGTCATGATCTCACAGTTCATGGGTTTGAGCCCCACATCAGGATCTGTGCTGACAGCTGGGAGCCTGGAGCCTGATTCAGATTCTGTGTCTCCCTCTCTCTGCCCCTCCCCCATTCATGCACGTGCTCGCTCACTCTCTCCCTCTCTCTACCTCTCAAAAATGAATAAACATTAAAAAAATTTAAAAAATAAAATAAAATAAAATTGCCATATCCCATCCCCATCCCATCTGGAACTAATTCTTATTTTCATGATTATAGTTATATTTTGTTTTACATACCACATTATGTATTGATTAAATTCAACAGAATTTAATGGATGTCAATTATTTACTACTCATAATGTTCCATAGAATAAAGGACGATTAAGAGGGTAATAGGAATCATGCTTTATATTACACATTGCATATAAACATTATGCATATATCTCTCTACTCCTGCCCCTCAGTGTTCATTAGAATATTAAAGTGTTTGCTGACTCCTGAGCCTCAATTGAGAGGCTCTTCAGAAAATTGCACATTTTAGGGGGCACCTGGGTGGCTCAGTTGATTAAGTGTTGGGCTCCTTATTTGGGCTCAGGCCATGATCTCAGAGTGTCGGGCTCTGTACTGATGGCCAAGAGCCTGCTTGAGATTCTCTCTCCCTCTCTTTCTGCCCCCCCTCCCTATTCTTAAAATAAATAAACTTAAAAAAAAAATAGAATCCCATGTTTTAGGAGAGGTTATATTCAAAGGTAATGCTTAATCCACATCGATGAATGTTTCTGAAGAATTTCAGCAACTGTGAGAGTTTGGGGTATTTTGTGGGTAGAAATGTCTTCCCAGTAGCCTTCCAATCATACTACATGGAATCCAACTCCTACTACAGGAAGAAATCTGGACACAAGCTTGGGCATGGTCTTATTCTTCCAACCGACCAATACAGGTCTTAAAACACTCAAACCAGCAATTCAATTTAAGATAATTCAGAGACTATAAGTATATGTCAATTCATGGGGGACCATTCCTCATAGACTTTGTGTATCTATACAATGAACATTTCTACTGTGGCTACATTTTAAAGAGAAATAAAAGGAAAGTATGGGATTTACTGCACCTCAGGAAGTACTATAAAAGTATTCACCCACCCCTTGTTAAAGAAAAGACATTCATAGTTGAGTTGCCTTTAGCAAATGTAATCAATACAAGTGGTAATGAGAGTAGCAATCAGGTGGCAATATCTTGGGAGGAAAATCAAGTGCTCTCTCAAACAATAACAACAAAATGTCAGAACAATTTTATCAATGAAAGACAGACACATTACTAAAAAAAAAAAACAAAAGTGAAATTCCAAACACAGGTACTTTACTACACACTGTCTCTGGGTTTTCCTTTCCTATTACAGTCTTTACCTACTTCTGCCTACCAGTATTAGCTCTCATATCTGCAATCTCACTGCTTTTCCTGTACCTTATATTTGGCATTCATGGCTTTTGTTATATTTGGACATGTGTTACCTCTCATACAATAGTCTGTGCTCTTAAAAGAACAGGCATGTCTTTAAACCATCGTATTCATTGTTGTTCTTATGTGTGGAACACGAGATACTAAACGAATGTCTGTTGAATGTATATATAATAAAAACTTTTGCATGTTATTACAGTCAGACTCTCCTCAATAAAAGCAGTATAGTGTAATGATTTAAAAAAACACTAACCTTGAAGCTTAAATATTCATTCTTTCAGTTTTTAGGTTGGGCAAACCACTCAACTTAGAGCTCTGAGTTTCAATTCTGTCATCTTTGAAGTGAAATTAAAAATAATTTTTTACAGGGTTGTGAAGATGAAGTGAAATAAAGTATTATTTAACTGAGGAATTTTTAAGTGTTATTATCGCCTGGGTGGCTCAGTTGGTTAAGCGTCCTACTCTCAGTTTCTGCTCAGGTCATGATCTCATGGTTTCCTGGGTTTGAGTCCTGTGTTGGGCTCCCCACCCGCAGCACGGAGCCTGCTTGGGATTCTCTCTCCCTCTCTGTCTGCCACTTCCCTGCTTGCACTGTCTTTGTCTCTAGCAAATAAATAAATCAAACCTTAAAAAAAAAACTGTTAAATAAAATAAAATAGGATATTGACTGTAATTGGCAGTTTGGGGTTCTTTTTTTTTTTTTTTTTACTTTGGGGATATGGAAGATGGTGCTATAGCTTCCTTAACTTCTGTGTTAAAACATACTGAAAAGTTAAAAAAAACAATGCCCAATTCATAGGCATCAACAACTTGTTAACTGTGACAGTGCTTTAAATTTCAAAGCGGCTCCTCCTCACAACAACCAAAATAACCCAACACTTGGCTAAAATCAGTTAATAAGTCTTTTTCAATTATGGGAGATTATAACTGGCAAAGAGTATCTTCTTTAGCTGCAGAGTCAGCTTCACCAGCCTGATGCTCATCCCAGAAAAGCCAAACGAGTAACAGACTCACTGTGAGCAACTTTCCAAATGTCTTGCAACAAGTGCTATAATTTGCTTACAGGTGTAAGGTGCCACCAATAATTGGACGAGCTTGAATTTTGTTAGTGTAGCATCTGCTGATACCGTTCCTTCCTCCTAATTGCAATTATTAGAGCTCTTTTTGACTCTGTCAATTTCCAACTCCAATGCATTGGTTGTTCAGAGCTATTTGAGTAATTATGATTGTTTTCTCCAATCATAGATTAATTCTTGCAAGCATGAATTGGGAGATAATTCAGTATGCCTGTTGCTTCATCATAAAAATGGAGAGACATTAAAAACAGAAAGTAGGGGGCGCCTGGGTGGCTCAGTCGGTTAAGCGTCCGACTTCTCATGGTCCGTGAGTTCGAGCCCCGCGTTGGGCTCTGGGCTGATGGCTCAGAGCCTGGAGCCTGCTTCTGATTCTGTGTCTCCCTCTCTCTCTGCCCCTGCCCCATTCATGCTCTGTCTCTGTCTCAAAAATAAATAAACGTTAAAAATAAAATAAAATAAAGTAAAAACAGAAAGTGTGAATATGTATGGATGTGTATACATATCCACACATATATAACATATATTTAAACCTTAAAAATATACATATATATATATATATATACATACACACGTTTATATACATTAGCTTCTTCCTATGAAATGGGAATATCAATCCAAACGCTACAACTTAAATTTGTTTCCCAAATAACTAATTTATTGTTTACAGTTAATGTTAAGGCTGTATTGTCCCTTTGTCGTGTTGTTATGTTTGTTGAAGGGGGAGATTGCCTGTTTTATGTCTATTCTAAGTTAACTGAGTAGCTATGAAAACAAAAGATTTATTTTGGGCTCAGTCCACTCATTTGTTTGTTGTGCAGTCATTATCTGGCCCCAAATATATGAGCTAAACTCCTGCAAAGTGTTTTGATGGACTCCTATCAATCATAATGACACTAATTATTGCTAATGAGAATGTGATAGGAGAGTCAATATGTTAAATTTTAAATAAACTTGCTATGCTTCACGATGATTTTCTCATAATGACCATACCTATTGTATTAATGAGTGACTACCTGGCAGAGTTGGAAAACCTCCTGTTTAACTTTGTGTTGTGCAGTGAATGTAAGGTTTTGAACCAAAAAGAAATCAATCTAAAATTCTTTCTTTACTGTGCCAATAACCTAACAACTCTGAAACTCAGTTCCCTTATCTGTAATGTTGACATAATAAAATCTCTCTTTTAAAGTTATCGGGGCGCCTGGGTGGCGCAGTCGGTTAAGCATCCGACTTCAGCCAGGTCACGATCTCGTGGTCCGTGAGTTCGAGCCCTGCGTCGGGCTCTGGGCTGATGATGGCCCAGAGCCTGGAGCCTGCTTCCGATTCTGTGTCTCCCTCTCTCTTTGCCCCTCCCCCGTTCATGCTCTGTCTCTCTCTGTCCCAAAAATAAATAAACGTTGAAAAAAAAAAATTTTAAAGTTATGAGGAATAGAATTGTCATGTACTAGGCCTAGCAGATAGTGTTCACCAGAGAAGTACCAAAGAAATGGTATTTGTCAGATCCAGAGTTGAGACCTAGAAAGGAACACAAGAACCTCACTAACTAAATGTTACATAATGCAGGGAAAATAATAATGCCTTTGGGAAAATTAGTTACATGGGCACCTGGGTGGCTCAGTTGGTTGAGCGTCCAACTTCAGCTCAGGTCATGATCTCACAGTTCATGATTTCAAGCCCTGCATCGGGCTCTCTGCTGTCAGTCTAGAGCCTGCTTCGGATCGTCTGTCCCCCACCCCCCCTCTCTGCCCTTCCCCCACTTGCATTCTCTCCAAAATAAATAAACATTTAAGAAAAGAAGAGATAGTCATATAAAGACTCACAAGTTGGCTTTACTGGTTTTATTCATAAAATACCCCAAAAGTTGAATACATAAAATCAGTTGATAGTATAAAGCACATTTCACCATTTATACCTGAAGCTATCTACTTTTTGGTCTTCTAATCAACTGCATTTCAGAAATCTCAGTCTCACTCACAGACTCAATTAATTCAATAATAAAAACTGCATTTATTTTATTTTATTTTTAATTTTTTTAACATGTATTTATTTTTGAGACAGAGAGAAACAGAGTATGAATGGGGAAGAGTCAGAGAGAGAGGGAGACACAGAATCTGAAATAGGCTCCAGGCTCTGAGCTGTCAGCACAGAGCCTGATACGGGGCTTGAACTCACAGACTGCAAGATCATGACCTGAGCCAAAGTCGGGCACTTAACCGACTGAGCCACCCAGGCACCCCAAAATTGCATTTATTTTATAAATCATTAATGACTGTGTGCTATGTGCTAGTATATTAACATAGATTAGCTCAGTTATCAATTATGACAAATCTATGTTATAGTTGTTGTTATAGCCATTTTAAAGATAATTTAATAGAGGTTCAGACAAGTTAAATAATTTTCATGGATTCATATAAGAGTAGAGTTATTATTAGAACCTCCAAAATTCAACTCTAAAGTCCAAAGACAGCAAAAAAACAATAGAGGTTACAGCAGAGACACCATTTACCTGATTGCAAGACAACCCCAACATAGTTCCAGTCCCATAAAAAGGGCCTCATTTGGACCCAACTTAGAAACCAGCCACAGAAAGTCCTGATTAAAAATAAACAAAAAGGCAGGTTCTAGAAGCAGCAAATTCAATTTGTTTAGTACTTAAGGTATGCATAAAGACAAATGGGGAGATAAAGCTGTGACTACAGATTGCATTTGGAACAGCAAGAGCCTTACAAAAGGTATATGAACTGTTTTGTGCAGTCAAAATCAAATGCATGGCATCTCTGCTATGAGTTTTGTTGGTTCTTTGCCATTTCTGTTGGTTCCTATCAAATACTAAATGTTGTGTCCAATAACTGAGTATCAGATGAATGAAAATTGGGTTTTCCCCAGTGTAGACAAGAAAGTTATCTCAGAATTCTCAAGTTGGTACTATGACCAATGATTCAATGGATATACATGGATTAATTGTAATATGACAGGAAAAATCAGAGAGGTTAGAACCTGTAACCAAGGCAATGCACTGAAGGAGAGAAGAGACTGCAGACTAAGCAATGGGAACAAGTAGAACATTGTGCTGGGTAAATTCAGGTCATACGATACTACCTCCCCTCCCTCTTCTATTTCCATGGTATCCATCAGTGATCAATCATGATCCCCATTTTCTCCTGTAAATCTGAAGAGGCTTCATTCAATTCCTTTGAAACCTAGTGAAACAAGCAGCCACTACTAACTGAGAGGAGTTGATTTGGGTGAAATCTTGTGGCTATCTTGAGTCTGCAATATTTAATAAATATTTACTCAGCGCTACCTATTAGTAATACCAGCCCATTTGAAAACAAACCAGAAACAAATATTGTTGTGAATAACTTACCAGATGAAAGGACAATGTAACAACTGAAAATTTTTTTCCAAGAGTATATTTTATATTAGATTTATATAGAATATACAAACTACTCCTGCAGTTATAGATAATCTTTGGAAACCTGAGAAATCTTTGGAAATCTTTTTAAATCTTTCAATTTAAAAATTGAAGAAAAAATTTATAAGGAAAAATCCAGACATTTAAACTCAGTATTCAGTCTCAAACAGTGAAGTGCATGTGAAGTGTGTTGTTGTTGCTGTTGTTGTTCAGGGTTTGTGTTTTGGTTTGAGGGGTTTCTTTCCCACAAATTCACCTCTTACCCCATAGTTTATCTCACTGGTTATATGAACAAAATGACTCTCTAACCTTATGCACATCAGCATGATCAGATAACCGGAAATTCTGTAATGCCAAAAAATGCTATGGCTGACAGTAAATAGTATTCTAGGCTAATTATTAAAATCAAGATTGTCCAGCAAGAGATACTCCTAGCAATAGAAGGCTTATAGCCAAACACTATTAAGGGATCTGTACCAGCAGAAAGGTAGATCTAAAGCACACCTTTCAGTAAGTGCATGAGAAAGAAAACTTCTGGGAACAAGGGCGGGCATTATAAAATCTAGGCATGTTATTCAAACAAACATTCAAGCAAAATCTTTACCAGGAGCAGGGTGAAATATGGTGGCTTTGTCTCAGGAATGAGGCAGAAATTCAAATTACAGAAGTAGGCCACAAGGTCAGAGCTGGACGGCAGCTCTGTTCCTGAATTCTAAATCCTCTGGGCATTGCCTTTAGGAAGTAAAAGACCTGAAAACCCAAATCCAAATTCTGGCTCTGCTATTTCTTATTTGTGTAACCTTGGAAAAATTACTTTGCCTTTCTGAACTTCAGTTTTCTCATGTCTAAACTACCATTAGCATTCTTACTCTGTAGAGACAGCTTAAGGATTAAATTAAAAAAAAAAATATATATATATATATGTATTTTTTTTTAAACATTTATTTTTGATAGACAGAGAGAGACCAAACACAACTGGGGAAGGGGCAGAGAGAGGCACAGAATCTGAAGCAGGCCCCAGGCTCTGAGCGGTCAGCACAGATGCAGGGTTTGTGGTTCCCACAAACCATGAGATCATGACCTGAGCTAAACTCTGACAGACTTAACCAAATGAGCCACCCAGGTGCCCCAATAAGAAAGCATTATTTTAGGGGAGCCTGGGTGGTTCAGTTTGTTAAGCATCCGACTCTTGATTACTGTTCAGGTCATGATCTGACATGAGAATAAGCACCTCATCAAGCTGTGTGCTGTCAGCTTGGAGCCTCCTTCCGCTTGGGATTCTCTCTCCTCTCTCTCTGCCTAACCAACCCCCCCCCCCCATATACATATGTGCATGCTCTCCCTCTCTTAAAATAAATAAATATTTAAAAAAATAAGAAAGCATACTCTACATGCTTCATACAGTACCTTAAGTGGACCTCAATAAATCTACTTGAATCCACTATGAAATTGTACCTCCTCATCTACAAATGTTATCAGAATTAGGCCTGGAGTTTAGTGTGAAGTGGGGAGGGAACTGGACTTCAAGGGGTTACTCCACTGTGGGGATATAATGTTCAAGAAATGCAGTAAAGTATGGACAAATGGACTCAAAGCCAATTAAAGTCTTACTCCTCAAATAAACACTGGCTTCCTTTTTGGACCAGTTTGATTCAACACAAGAAAGGATAAGAACAAATATAATTGTTAATAACTTTTTCAGAAAAAAGGGCAATGACAACTTAAGGTGTTTTTTTCTCCCATAAGAAAATGTCACAAATAAAAGTAAAGAAGGTAACTGCCTTCATTATTGCAAGAAGGAATTCAGCTTTTAGTGCAACTTCTCGAACTAACTTCCCCCTCAACCATATGCACCAAACAAAGCCCACTGATGGTGTGTGGAAAGAGCGGTAAGAGAAAAGGCTCCTACATATGGCTCAGCCTCATTACAGTCATACCTTCTTGCAGCCATTTCCACAAGATTAAGGCTGGGAAGGTTTTGTTTGGGAACGATGTAAATGAAAGAGGCTGGGAGCTCAGCTGCCGAAAAGTAGAGGCAATATATGAAATTGGTTTTCTGCATGTCATTTCATATGCATTTAATGTTTTGATATGATTTTGAGAAGAACTGCCAATAAAGTACTTCCTTGCTGCCATAGAGAAGAATATAAAAAAAATTTTCTCTATCTCTTGGACCAGGTAATAGTGTGTTTGCTTCCCTTTTTGGAAAACTGTATGGGAAGATTTTCAATACATGCTTCTTCTCTTTCTCTCTCTCTCTCCATATATATGCTTATATTTATGTATATGCCCACATAAATATATCATATCATATATATGTACTATACATGTGTGTTAATATTGTATGCATTATCTGATATTTGTAATGTACCTTTTATATGATAATTTGGGAATCTTTTCTTGTATTGGGTTTCACATAAGAAACAAGAAAATCTTAAGCCAAAGAATCTTTCATTATTGCAATAACCCTAAAAGCCCACAGTGTACTTTAGGAAATCAAACAGTACAAAGCACTACATTTAAACATTTGGACAGCACTACCTCATGCTTACATCTATAAAATTATTATAATACATTTACTCCAGGTCATAACTGTTTATGTTTTCCAAACTATATGATATAGAAGGCAGAGATAAGTAAATGCTACCTTTCAGATGGTTAAGAAACTAAAAAAAAAAAGGATTATTTCTTTCCACTGCAGTAACCACTCACATAACTCATTTAAGTGATGATTATTCTTCAGTTAGGGACTCTAAAACTGATGAATATGAACAAGCTCCTGGATTATCCATAAACCCCTGTACAACTTATGTTGAATCTTCCATATGTATGTAATGTGTATTTTTCTTAGGGAAAAGATCCATAGCTGATATCAATTCTCAGGTATGTGATTCCCAATAAACATAAAAATAAATGGCTACTACATTTAAGTATGTTTGCCTGGAGTTGTATCTCAAACCTAAAAACACATTCCTCTCAAAAATGAGAATTATTGGAGGCACAATGGAATATAGGGTGGTAGTGCACCTCCTTCATTTTCTGCCTCCGATTTCAGTAATGGTGGTGACCAGAAGAAAAACAATTGCACTCAAACGTGAAGGTTTGTTTTCTGAGGTTTATGCTAAACAAACAGCCAGGAAATACTAATTTAGGCAAAGGTTTCTAGAGAGTTGTGCACACATATATTTTATACTAATGAAGAATGACAACAACACATGGGTATTATCATTTATGACTCAAAAATCAATACAGCTATCCCAAATATCAGTACCAAACATTATGGATTTTACTTTTAGAGAAGGACATCATGTCTTTGTTTCAGGTCATGTAATCTCAAACTCATCCTTATTTTTGTCTGCATTAAGTTTTATGCCAGGCCTTATCTATATGTAAGTAGAATGAGTCAACACAGCCATTTCCCTGAAAAATTCAGGATATTTCCTCTTATCACCTATGGTGTGATAGCACTGGGATAAATAAATCTTAGTTCTTCTATTTATTCCCTTTTATGGTGTTTCCTCAGGGGAAAAAGACGACTAATCTAAAAGATCCATATCCCCAGTGGCTGGAGCCCTGTTAGAGTCAGTCTTAATGTACAATCTAGCCTGTCTCTGGTCCTCCCAGACCTGTCTACACCCGGGCATGCTAGGCATATTAGGCATGGTCTATGTTCTAACTCTTCCAGAGTTCCTCCCTACAAATAACTAAGTCAACAGACAAAGCTATCTATCCCAGGGTTTGGATTTGAAGCAAGAAAAACAAATCCTTCCCATGCTTTCCAATCTATACAGCCAGTAATCAGCCTCACATTTTGCCCCATTACATTCACTATTTTGTAACCTACTCTTATCTGACAGCACTATGAAACAGAAGGATGAGTGGAAGCCCAAGCCACACTTCCAATAAAAACACAGACTTCTGGGGGCTCCTGAGAGGCTTAGTTGGTTAAGCAGTCAACTCTTGATTTTAGCTCAGGTCATGATCTCATGGTTCAGTTCGTGAGATCAAGCCCTGCATCAGGCTCTGTGTTAACAGCATAGATCCTGCTTGGGATTCTCTCTTTCCATCTCTCTCTGCCCCTCTCCTGCTCGTGCTCTGCTCGCTCTCTCTCTCTCTCTCTCAAAATAAGTAAAATAAACTTAAACAAAAAAAAGCACAGACTTCTTGATGTTTGTAGAAAACTCAGAGAATCTAAAAAAAAAAAAAAAGAAAGAAAGAAAAATAAAATAAAAGCAAAAACAGAACCTGCTACCCATGATCTTGACATCTGACTACCGGCATACCTTGTTTCAATAGATTTCTTATTGTGCTTTGCAAATATTGTGTTTTTTACAGATTGAAGGTTTCTGGCAACCCTGCATCCAGCAAATCTATCGGTGCCATTTTTCTTTTTTTTTTTTTTTTTTTTTTTTAACGTTTATTTATTTTTGGGACAGAGAGAGACAGAGCATGAACGGGGGAGGGGCAGAGAGAGAGGGAGACACAGAATCGGAAACAGGCTCCAGGCTCCGAGCCATCAGCCCAGAGCCTGACGCGGGGCTCGAACTCACGGGACCGCGAGATCGTGACCTGGACGCTTAACCGACTGCACCACCCAGGCGCCCCTATCGGTGCCATTTTTCAACAGCATGTGCTCCCTTTGTGTTTTGTGTGTCAATTTTGGTAATTCTTACAATATATCATACTTTTTAATTATTACTATATTTGTTACAATGATCTATGATCGGTGGTCTTTGATGTTACTATTATAATGTATTTGGGGCACCACAAACTGTGGCCATACAAGATGGCAAGGTCAGTACATATTGTGTGTGTTCTGACTGCTCCACTGACAAGTCTTCCCCTATCTCTCTCCCTCTCCTGGGGTGTACCTATTCCCTGAGATACAATATTGAAATTAGGCTAATTAATAACCCTTCAATGTCCTCTAAATGTTCAACTGCAAAGAAGAGTCACACGTCTCTCACTTTATTTTTTTTTAACTTTATTTTTTTTTTCAAAGTTTATTTCCTTTTGAGAGAGAAAGTGGGGGAGGGACAGAGAAAGGGGGACAGAGAAAGGGGGACAGAGGATCTGAAGCAGGCTCCAAGCTGACAGCAGAGACCCTGATGTGGGGCTGGAACTCATGAACTGAACCCTAAGATCACTACCTGAGCCAAAGTCTAAAGCTTAACCACCTGAACCACCCAGGTGCCCCACACATCTCTCACTTCAAATCAAAAGCTATAAATGATTAACCTTAGAGAAGAAGGCATGTTGAAAGCCAAGACAGGCCAAAATTAGGTCTTTTGTAACAATTATCCAAGTTTTAAATGAAAGGGAAAATTTTTGAAGGAAATTAAAAGTGCTACTCCAGTAAACACATGAACAATACAAAAGTTATATAGCCTTATTGCTGATATGGAGAAAGGTTTAATGATCTGAATAGAAGAGAAAACCAGCTACAAGCCTAAGCTAAAGCCTAATCCAAAGCAAGGCCCTAATGCTCTTCAATTCTGTGAAGACAAGGAGAGGTGAGGAAGCTGCAGAAGAAAAGTTTGAAAACGGATCCTGAGGTTTAAGAAGCATTCTCCATAACTGAAACTTCTACTCTAAGGTGAAGCAGCAAGTGCTGAGATAGTAACTGCAGCAAGTTTTCCAGAAGATCTAACTAAGATCATTAATGAAGGTGGTTACACTGAACAGTAGTTTTCAAAATAGGCAAAACAGTCTTACATTAAAAGAGGTTGCCATCTAGGACTTCCATAGCTAACGTGAAGTCAATGCCTGGCCTCAAAACTTCAAAAATCATGCTCCCTTGTTCATGGCTGATGACTTTCAATTGAAACCAATCATCACTTACCATTCTGATAATCTTGGGGCCCTTAAGAATTATGCTAGATTGGGGTGCCTGTGTGGCTCAGTCGGTTAAGCATCCGACTATTGATTTCATCTCATGGTTGTGAGATGAGTAAGCCCTGCATTGGGCTTCATGCAGGGTGTGAAGCCTGCTTAAGATTCTCTCTCCCATGCTCTATCTCTCTTTGTCTCTGAAAAAAACAAAAACAAAAAACAAACAAAAAAACTCTTTCTCCCTCTTCCCCTCCCCCCACTCATGCTTGCTCTCTCTCAAAAATTAAATTAAAAAAATATGCTAAATTTACTCTATGTTCTATAAATAGAACAACAAAGTCTGGATAACAGCTCACCTGTTTATAACATGGTTTACTGAATATTTTAAGTCCACTGTTGAAACCTACCACTCACAAAAAAAAATATCCCTTTCAAAATATGACTGCTCACTGGTAATGAACCTGGTTACCAAAGAGCTCTGATGGAGATGTACAAGGAGATTAATGTTTTCATGACTGCTAACACAACATCCATTCTGTAGCCCATGGATCAAGGAGTCATTTCAACCTTCAAGTCTTACTACTTAAGAACTACATTTTGTAAGGCTATAGCTGCTATAAAGAGTGAATGGTTCCTCTGATAGATCTGGGCAAAGTAAATTAAAAACCTTCTGAGAAAGATTCTAGATACCATTAAGAACATTTGTGATGCACGGAAAGAGACCCAAATATCAACAGGAACAGGAGTTTGGAAGACAGTGATTCCAGCCTGCATGGATGACTTTGAAGGGCTCAAGACTTTAGTGGAAGAAGTCACTGCAGATGTGGTGGAAATGGTAAGAGAATTGGAACTATAAGTAGAAACTGAAGATGTGACTGAGTTGCTGCAATCTCATGTTAAAACTTGAACAGATGAGGAGTTATTGCTTATAGATGAGCGAAGCAGTTTCTTGAGATGGAATCTACTCCTGGTGAAGACACTGTGAAGATTGCTGGAATGACAACAAAGGATGTAGAATATTATATAAAATTAGTTGATAAAGGATCAGCAGAGTTTGAGGGGATTGATTCCAATTCTGAAAGAAGCTCAGTGGGTAAAATGCTAGCAAACACATCACATGCTACAGAGAAATTATTTATGAAAAAAGAGTTCATCGATGTGGCAAACTTTAGGGCTGTGTAATTTTTAAAAATAGCCACAGCCACCCCAACTTCAGCAATCACCACCCTGATCAGTCAGCAGCCATCAACACTGAGGTAAGACCCTCTACCAGCAAAAAGACTGTAACTCACTAACAGCTCACGTGATTAACATTTTTTAGCAATAAAGTATTTTTTTTATTAAGGTACATACATTTCTTAGGCATAATGGCATTGCACACTTAGGAGACTACAGTACAGTATAAACAAAACTTTCAGATGTCCTGAAAAAACAAAAAAAAAAATGCATTAGAGTCACTTTACTGCAGTGGTCTAGAACCAAACTCACAATCCCTCCAAGGTATGCCTATATTAGATTCTGGGTGCAAAGCACGTGGGAAAATAATCGCAAATATTTTTGCGAAGTTTTTCTACAAAATTTGGACTTGGAGCAACCACTGACCAAATCCAGCCAGATCATTAATGTAAGGTCAGGGCAAAGGAACACAGTATGCTGCTAAGACAATAGGTCTACCAACTTCTACAATTAATTGGTGCCCAAGACTCTTAACAAAATCATCTCCAGCCCCACAACCCTCATGCCAAGCTGGCCAGGCAGAGCCTTCTCCCAAATGACCACAGAATCTAGATTTGTTACAAACCCTGAGGGCAAGGATCTAAGCCAAAGGTAATTCAATCTTTACACTATGTATACTCACTGCCAAGGAAAAATGTGTAACTCATATTTTCCCTGCTTTAGGAAGGTAAAAAAGAGACAGAACCCTGGTTTTCTTTTTTTTTTTTTTGAAAAAAAAAATTAACTAAATGAGAGATAAAACCTGCACACCAGGAGAAAGTCCTACGTCCTAAGTGGAATATAACTATAAAAACCATCTATTTTGAAGAAATTAATGATTCATTCCATAAAAGTTTATTAACTAACTGATGCATGTAAATGTTTTAGAACCCAATCACCAGAATCTATTATATGGTGTTTAACATGAAACATAAAGGCATATGGCTAACAAGAGCCCTACAAACTGATGTTTTGAAACAGATCAGTGAATTTAAACTGATGAAACATTTCTACTAATGTAGGTCACTATATACCCTCAGCGCCCTTTAGGACAATTATATTTGTCCAGATTATGTTCACTTTTGTTTGACACTTGGAAAAAATAACAAATTCTGTATTTTACAAAGGAATAAGATAATGTTTATGTATTATTGAATTAAAATTGACTTGCTAGTGTAAGTAATTTATATGTTTAAATATGAAGGCTCCTGATAGTGGTTAAAATGACTGTGGTAAACCAGAATAAAAATAAACCAATTCCTCAAATGGGCTCCTTCATTAGGAGCTGTGAAATAGAGGCTGTAGAAAGAGCTTGCAAGGAAAATGATGGAGCAATGACAGTTACCAAATGGTAATGATAGTGACTGGGGTGGGGCACTGGAAGTGGCCTTAGCTGACATCCCAAAAAAAAAAAAAAAAATCAATTGAATCAAATCCATCAAGAAAATGATGTATTTATTGGGAGTTCAGGGAGTTAGAAAGTAGAAAAAAAATACCTGAACTGAGGTTACGTGATAATGACTGCTACCTAAATACTGACATAGACCAATGGATAGAAGGGAATTCTATGTCTGATTCAGCTGCCTCTCAACCAGCGGCACTGAGGCACAGTTTTTAAAAAAAAAATCTACCAGAATGTGCCACAGCAATTTCATGAGAATATACTCAGTATCCTATTAATCTTCCAATTCCTTCTCTTCTGTGGATTCCTGGCTTCCCTGATTTCACCTTCAATTTTATCACGCCTATTCTTAAATCTCTAGATCTGGATCTGACTAGGTACTCTTGTTCAAGCTGTGATTGGTAAGTGATCCCCTGCTATGTTTCTTGCTCAGGTTTTACATTACCATCCTCAGGAAGAGTTTTATTCCTTGTAGCTCCTAGGAATAACAACGTCCAGCCTGGTGTATTATCCATATTCCTTGGACTAGGGTAGAATCACCTCTTCCATGACAGATCTATTAGCCATGACACATCATTTATTTCCACGCTTAATACTGTACATCTTTCTCGCAGTATGCAATTATTTAGGACCTAATACAAAATGGGCTTCATATGAAGGTCCAAAATCAATTTGTAGAGATGTATGGAAGTCTACACATAAATGAATTCTCAGGTCATATCAAGGGTCAATATGGGAGATTCCAGGACCACACCCAGGTTCAGTGAGAAATGGCACATTTATCAATTAATATTAGTTAACCATGATACATGTTGCAGTATCTCCCTTTGTCTACAAGTGGAATTGAACCCATAGTGCACATATAGCATATTTCCTTTCACTTACAGAACTAACTTGCTCTCATTCATTTGGCTACAACTTCACTATTTACACTATTAAACACACCTATCCACCTCACCCTGCCAACTTCATTGATGGGCATGTGTTCCAGGCCTTCCAATCATACTACCTGTTCTCCCGCTTTAGCAATTCATACAAAGAGCGAACAGATGACCCCAAGGTATATACCTTTCTAGGGACTGATAGATGTCCAGGAGGAAGAAGCATTATCTTCCCTTATGAATTTGCAGTGAGATCATTGGGAACTTCCAGCAGCCATCTTTCCTAGCTGCATGGAGGAAGACCATTTACAGTAGGAGCGAATAAGACCAACAGGTGCACATGTATACATACACATGCACATGTGTACATACACATACACAACAAAGAAGCAGGGATATGAAGTGCTGAAAAAAGGACAAAGAGAGGGTACTCTAGAGGCATTAATAAATTTCCAATTCCTCTGAGGACTTTATTTCTTTGTAATTATTTCTTTGATTAGGTAAAGTGCATTTTTTCTAGATGAACATGTAATTTCCTTTTCACTCAAGCCATTTATTCTTTTTCACTTCCAGTACACATTCATTCAGTGCATATAATTTTCTTTGCCACTATTTTAGAAAATGAAAATAGAGCTACAAACAAAACAGACCAAGCCCTGACTTCATGGAGCTCATACTCTAGTGGAGAGATAGAGAGTGAAAAAATATATAAGTAATTATTTTAAATGTGTTAGGGCGTGATATATGTTAAGAAAAAGAAAATGAAGAATAGAAATATAGGTGCTGCTGATGGTAAGGAGGTGTTAAAAATGTATATAGTGTAGCCAGGAAAGAGAATTTTGAATTAAGGTTTTCTCATATATCACCACAAACATTTTATTACAAAGCCCAATATATTGTGTGGATCCATCATCCTATAAATTTTACTTATCACCTTTTATAATTTTAATCTTACATATTACCCTCATATTCCCATTAAAAGAGTCTATCCCACAAGATAATAGCATGGTCTTATATTGTAAAAATATGCAACCTTTTTAATGTTTTCATTTTATATGGTTTTTAACCCTGTAATCTTTATACTATTAGGCTCCTTCAAAACTCATTCATATTCTTCATCTGAAGCAACAATAACTATTTTCCAATAGTTTTTTAACAATGAGCACAGTTGCTTTATTAGCTTTTGCTGCAGTACCAATATATAAAAAACAATCCCAAGATCTCAATGGCTTACAACACTATATTTTATGTTCACAGTTTGGCAGACTTTTGATCTCTTGATGGATCAGAGCAGCTTACGAGACATGGGGGGCAACCTGCTAAGTAAGGACATGGCTCAGAAGTGACCATGTCCTTCCCTTCCAAATTCCATTGTTCAGTGCAAGTCATAAGGTCAAGTCCTACATAATGGGATGGATATTAATATTCTTTTTTTTTTTTAATTTTTTTTTTCAACGTTTATTTATTTTTGGGACAGAGAGAGACAGAGCATGAACGGGGGAGGGGCAGAGAGAGAGGGAGACACAGAATCGGAAACAGGCTCCAGGCTCTGAGCCATCAGCCCAGAGCCCGACGCGGGGCTCGAACCCACGGACCGCGAGATCGTGACCTGGCCGAAGCCGGACGCTTAACCGACTGCGCCACCCAGGCGCCCCTGGAGATTAATATTCTACTCATAATGAACCACTGCAAGGGCAGAGAGGAAAGGAAGAATTTTTAATAGATACTATAATCTACCATATTCACAAAGTAATTCTATAAACTGAGCACTAAAATACTAGGAGTGATCTAAATATGGTTACATAATGGAAATTCTAGAAATTTGGCCCTATTTGGGTGATACAGAAACAACTGCCAAAAGACAGAAAGGACTTTAAAAATATATGTAAAGGTGATATGCCCACCAATGGAATATCTCCGTACGGTTGCCTGAACATGCTATGTTATTGTATGCCTCCACTACCTTCTACCTAATTCTCTGCCCTTCACAATTGATATTCTCCTTTTGCAAAGCCCTGCCTTGCTCTCTCCAATGTAACTTTGTTTCCTATATTTACCCCTTATAATAGAATGTGTGGAGAATCATAATACATTTATTATTTAATATGTCAAAACTGTGCTATGATCAATAGCGTAAGAGTCTTAGGAGTTCTCTGAAAGAGAGCACTATACATTTACCTCTGTGCTCCCATGCCTAGCTCAGTCCCTGGCTATAGGGATATTCAAATATCATATAATCCATTTAACCTAAATGATCTTTAAAATTCCCTGCTCCTCTAATATTATAAACAAAGCACCATATTAACACAAGGATTTGAAATGTTGGTTTTTGTTTTTTTTTTTAATTTTTTTTTCAACGTTTATTTATTTTTGGGACAGAGAGAGACAGAGCATGAACGGGGGAGGGGCAGAGAGAGAGGGAGACACAGAATCGGAAACAGGCTCCAGGCTCTGAGCCATCAGCCCAGAGCCTGACGCGGGTCTCGAACTCACAGACCGCGAGATCGTGAGATCGTGACCTGGCTGAAGTCGGACGCTTAACCGACTGCGCCACCCAGGCGCCCCTGAAATGTTTTAATGAAGGGTCAATGATTCTCCAGTCCTACCAATGCCAAAAATCCTTAACAATAATCAAAACAGTTATTTTGTTTGCTGCATTTAAACAGCATTTGCTCCAACCTTTAGCTCCCAGCCCTGGGTTTCTCATCCTCAGGGTCCTCTTCTGCAGTTCAGTTGTGCTCGGTCTTTCGACTGCTGTTGGCGCTGCCGATCACTTCGCAGCAACGATTTTGGCAGACGAAGCAACCCCTATGCGCAGCCAGGTGTTCACTTTGGCACCCTCACCCCTGGAAGGGGTTGACTCAGATGTTTCCCACACCTGTGAATTGGCTGCCCAATCTTAGCCATCTCCCATGAACTTAATTATCATGCTCTATTTCAAAATTAAAAAAAAAAAAAAAAAAAAAAAAAACAGTGAAGAGAACGCACATAAAAATTCAGACATGGCTGCTTCCTGCCATCCCCGGCCACATCCTCCCCAACATAACACTACCGTAAACAAATCAGCATTTCCTCATCATCGTTTTAGTTTGACTTGTGGGATGTGGAAATGGATACAACTCATTTTCTCTGAAAAGCTGATTAATTCCACTGGTGAAAGCATCTCTGTGTTTGCCCACTGGATTGTGACTAAGGTGCTTAACATGTAATCCATGAATAAGTTAAGGGTCCATGATTAACCTTGACATTTGACATGTCTGTTTTTGAAGCCCACTACAGTTTAGACACCAAAAGGTGGAACTTTATACTAAAATAAAATTGTTGGGGTGCTTGGGTGGCTCAGTCAGTTAAGCATCCGACATCAGCTCAGGTCATCATCGCAGTTTGTGAGTTCGACCCCACATGCAATGGCAGTGCAGAGCCTGCTTTGGATCCTGTCTCCCTCTCTCTCTGCCCCTGCCCCACTCACACATGCGCACTCTTGCTCTCTCTCACTCTCTCTCTCTCAAAAATAAATAAGCATTTAAAAATCATATATAAAAATAAATAAATAATAATACAAAATAAAGTTGTAAATAGAATTAGACTTCAAACACATTCTCACAACTTTCTCTTTTCTGTCAGCAAACTATTTGCTTTATTTCCTCAAGGAAAAGTATTTTTGTATATTCTGAATAGCCATTCATTTGCTTCCTACTTTTCTTGCTGTTCCACTTATTTTATCTGTTGTACCAACCAACTGATCGCAATTCCACGTTTATTTTTCAGAATCGAAACTAGGGTACTGGGATAAGAACTGGCATACACATCAATGGAATAGGTTTGAGATTTCAGAAACAAACCCATATATGCACAGTTAAATGATTTTTGACAAGGGCCCTGAGACAATTTAATGAAGAAAGAATCGTGTTTTCAACAAAAAGTACTGGGATAACTGGATGTCCACAGACAAATTAAGTTGGACCTCTTCCCAAAATAATCAAAATTAACTCAAAATCAGTCAAAAACCTAAATGTAAAAGATAAAACTTAAAAACTCTTAGAACAAAACAGATGTAAATTTTCATAACTGAGAATTAGACAATGGTTTCTTAGAGACAGCACCTGAAGCACAAGCTAACCAAGGATAAAAACAGGTAAAGTACACTTCACCAAATTTAAAAACCTTTTGCCTCAAAGGATATTATCAAGAAAGTGAAAGGACAATCCCCAGTAAGTGGGAGTAAAAAATTTTCAAACCATGTATCTAGTAAGAGTCTTATATCCAGAGTATATAAAGAGCTCCAAAATAAAAAAAAAATAGTAACTCAAAAAATGGACAAAGGATTTGATACATTTCCCCCCAAGAATACATACATGGCCAATAAGCAAATGGAAAGATGTTCAACACTATTAGTAGTCATTAGGGAAATATAAGTTAAAAACAATAAGATACTACTTCACATCCACCAGGACAGCAATAATCAAAAAGACAATAACATGTTTTGACAAAGATGAACAGAAATTGAAACCCTTAGGTACTGGTGATGGGAATGTGAAAGGGGTAGAGCCCTCTGGAAAATAGTCTGATAGTTCAAAAGTTACACAGAGTTACATTATGACCAAGAAATTCCACTCCTAAATATATACCCAAGAGAACTGAAAACTTATTTTCATGTAAAAATTTATACCAGAATGTTCATGGTAGTATTATTCACAATAGCCCCAAACTGAAAACAACCCTAGTGACCTGACCATCAACTGATGAATGGATGATACATAATATATCCACACAACAGAATATTACACAGCCATAAGAAGGAATGAGACACTGATAAATCCAACCAGGATGAACCTTGCAAAGGTTATGCTAAGTGAAAGAAGCCACATACAAAGAACTACATATTGTGGGATCCATTTATATGAAATTTCTAGAATAGACAAGTCCATAAGACAAAGTAAATTAGTGGTTGCCAGAGACTTGGGGGAACAAGAATATAGGACTAACTGCTAATGCATATAGGATTTGTGGTGGGGTGAGGCAGATAAAGTTGTTCTGGAATTATACACTGGTGTTCTGGAATTAGAAGGTGTACAATCTTTTGGGGTGCCTGGGTGGCTCAGTCAGTTAAGCATCCGACTCTTGATTTTGGCTCAGGTCATGATCTCAGGGTCATGGGATCAGGCCGTGCATTGGCCTCTGCATTGAGCATTTAAGATTTTCTCTCTCTCTCTCTTTTGCTCTTTCTCCCTTTCTCCCTCTGCCCCTCTCCCTGTCTTGCATGCTCTCTCTCTTTCTAAAAAAAAAAAATTGTACAACCCTTTAAATATACTAAAAAAAAAAATCACTGAATTGTGTATTTTAAATGGGTGAATGGTATGTGAATTATATTTCAGTAATAAAAAATGAAAACCTATTGATACATTAAGCAATGTAATTCTGGACCTCAAAATAATTATGTTGAGTGAAAGAAGTTAGACCAAAAAAATGGTACATACTTATATAATTTTATTTATATATTCTAGAAAATGCAAACAAGTCTATAGTCATAGGAGGCAGATAGGTAGTGGTTGCCTGATGGGAAGCATGACGGGAGGGACTAATTTCAAAGGGGCATCAGTAAACTTTTGGGAAGGATGGATACATTATCTTGATGGTGGTGATGGTTCCACAGCTATATACCTATGACAGAACTTAGCAAATTGTTCACTTTATGTATGTGCAGTTTATTAAACATCCATTATTTCTTAACAAAGTGGATAGATTTTTAAAAATATATACTGAATCTATTGGTAGTGAGTAAATCATCATCTGGGAGGAGACAGGCCCAAACCTAGAAAATTACTATTAATATTTTAGCTTATACAATTTTTATGATGAGATAAATTGGACCTGATGAGTAGAAATCTTTTTGAGAACTTGTGTCTCTAGTACATGAGCTTCAAAATTAGATCTGTTCAATCATAAAAACCCCAGGTGCTGACTCGTCTCTTCTCCACAAACCTTCACCATTTTCACACAGATGGGATACAGGGAGAAGTAACAATAAAAAGTGAATTTCATCCCAAGAAGTCCTCATCAAGACCTCTGTTGCCTACGCCATGTCTGCAGTGTAGAGATACCATGTGTCCTGAGGAAGCTCTCCAATCACCACCAGTTGAGAGCTGTCGGCGTCTGTCTTCTACCTATGGATAGGGCAGGGCTGTGGCCTTTTCCATCTGGTTCTCCAAGCCAGGCTTCAGGTCTGGTCCTATTGTGGAAATGGAGGAACTTCCTCCAGACCACCAAATCCCAGGCTCCCTAGAGTTAACAGGTCATTTGTCACTGTTCTCTGTGCTAGTATGAAGTCCAGCTCTCACATGTGCTAGGATAGGTGATGTGGGCAAAGGACGAAAAAAGGAGAGAACTTCATGAAAACCATTTGGGAGTCACTAGTTGGTAGCCTCCATGATGAACTTGCTTCTTCTCAGAGGGACGAGGGACAAAAAGCAGACATTATTTTACTTCAGCAAACTCAAGGAGGGGGAATAACTCAGCTCCCTTAATTTGAATACCAGAATTACAGAGATGGGTACAACTTTCTTGTCAAGACAATAAAATAGCAAGATAACTGCTCAAAGTTAGAAGAACGCTGTATTTATGTCTCTTATTAGTAGGCTCCTGGAAGTGGGCAATTACTGAAATGTTTGGCCTGAAAAGAAGTGACAGCAGAAAACAAGGTCACAGGCGTTTGTAAAGTCACCTAAAAATTATGCCCTAGACAAAGCTCCATGAGAAGTAGGTCTTTGCATTTAACCTTAGTGCCTGAGAACAGTACCTAATAAAAAGTGGCATTCAATATATGACTGAATAAAATATTCTAGACTTCCAGTTATTAAATGACCTGTTGTCACTGAAGTCCAGAATTACTTTAAAAAGAGTAGATCTTGGGGCGCCTGGGTGGCGCAGTCGGTTAAGCGTCCGACTTCAGCCAGGTCACGATCTTGCGGTCTGTGAGTTCGAGCCCCGCGTCGGGCTCTGGGCTGATGGCTCAGAGCCTGGAGCCTGTTTCCGATTCTGTGTCTCCCTCTCTCTCTGCCCCTCGCCCGTTCATGCTCTGTCTCTCTCTGTCCCAAAAATAAATAAACGTTGAAAAAAAAATTTTTTTTTTAAATAAAAAAAAATAAAAAAAAAAAAAAGAGTAGATCTTGGGGCGCCTGGGTGGCTCAGTTGCTGGGTTGCTGACAGTGCGAGCCTGCTTTGGATCCTCTGTCTCCCTCTCTCTCTGCCTCTCCCCTGCTTGTTCTCTCTCTCTCAATCCCTCTCTATCTCGCTCTGGCTGTCATTCTCGCTCTCGCTCTGGCTCTCTAAAATTAATAAATATTTTTAAAAAGAGTATAGTGTGTGTGTGTGTGTGTGCGCACGCGTGTGTGTGTCACACATTTAATTAGAGACTCAAATGGATCTATGGCCTAAATACAGTGAAGAATCACTTGTTTAGACCTAGAAATTACCATTTGTAAAGCTTCCAATTTGAGAATCAGGAAAGAAGGAAAACTCTCCTACCTCACAGCTGATCCCAGCTTGATATAAGAGTTAAGATTTTATACGACTAGATATTTGTTCCCAATTCAAAATTCTTTCTCCACTTAAATCCTTCTTACCTGGAACGTTCTTTCTCTGGGATAGCAGGGTCTATTTCATATTCCAACAGAGACGAATTGCTAACCATGCTATACTAGTGCCTTTCCCCGCCCAAACTATACAGTATTGTATCTCTTTGCATCGTCCTATCAGCACTAACACATTCCACTAATATATTTTTAATTTGTTTTAAATCTGACTTCTCCAACTAGAATCTAAGCTCCATGAAGGGAGGAACCTTATCTATCTTATTCCCTGCTGAATCTCCAATACTCAGAGACCAGCACATTGTAAACATTTAATAAACATTCGTGAATGAATGATGAACGAATGAATGAATGAATGAATGAGTTTAAGTATAAGAACTTTAAAAGGGAAGCTAGTTGCATTCTTCGAATACCTTAAAACTCTGGCTGGTCTCACTCACAAAAATAAGTAAGGAATGTATCCCAGCTCAGGAATTACAAAGACCCTTTCACCCCACAATACCAAACTGTGACCATTTCATTCCAGGCTAACAGTTCAATATTTTTTGAACATCCACTATAATCCAAATCTGTTATTAGTTCTTGAAGATAGAAAGATTAAATAAGGATTTCTGTTGTTTTCCCTGTTTGGAGGACAAGTGACATGAAGAGATGAAACTGAAATCAAAAGACTTCATCTCCAGATAGTGTTTCCAACACACTTAGTGCAAGAGGAGAAGATGTAAGTGATTAAGCTCAAGTTTGGGGACAGTCTGTGAATTTTAATTCTCTCTACTATCCCTGTCTCTCATTGCCATGGATAATTGAAAGTTGGCCATATTGCTAGGTAACGCTTCATTCCCTGCATAACTTGGCACTTAGAAAACGTTTTGCAAGAGAAGCTATTACAGCAATTGTCCCATCTGGGGCGGGTGAAGGGTGGATATAAACTGACTCTTGATGGTATTTTTGCTCTTTCAATGTATTTATAAAATAGATTCTTCAAACTGGTTTTGAAAATCTTCAAACACACAGGCTTAGTTGCTACACCTACAAACCTGTGTGGGCAGAGAGGAATACAGCAAGAAGTTTGTATCACTCCAGGTAAAGCAACTTTCTTCAGTCCTTACATAAGGGCACTCTGAGCAGTAGCCACTATGGCCCCTCATTTCCCTCAACATATGTGTGCCAAGGTAGTTATGTTCAAGATATCATTAAACAAAGATCTGAAGACAAAAACAAACAAAACAAAATACAGAATGGTCTGAAAAGGTGCGGGAGTAGTTCTGTTTGCCCTGCAGACTTAGTGCTTTGGTGGAGAGGACTCACAGATTTTTCAAATTGTTTAAGCACCCCCACAGTTCATCTCATCAACTTTCTCTAACCACCTTGCCTCCCAGGTCACTGCTCTGTCACTGTGACACAATACGTTTAGACTTTTCTAAAGCATGGCGTTTGAGACAACCCTTCTGACGTGTGAATGCCTGGGAGGGTCTGCTGTGTTCTCCACTCCTATTATAACAGCCATTCCCACACAGTTTTTTTAGGAAGGGATCTGCAGAGCCTCTCAGATATCACTCTGACCCTCTGTGGCACAGGCAGAGAAAGATTTTTCAAGCAAGAGGGAGAAACAGGCATTTTAGTCCCGGACTAAGCAAGATCTATTTGGTGTTATCAATACAACCATCAGTGTTTACTAGCAAGTCAGTTGGGAAGAGGGTCTCTGCTGTACCTAAGGCATAGTTCACAAAGTATGATGAAAAATAAAATTCACTGATACCTGAAAACCCATCAGGATTTACAATTAAATAGGTCAGTATCTTCTGCTCATATTTATGTGTGCTGTTTCTGGTATCTGTATTTTTTTTTTATAATCCTTTTTCTTTGGGTAGTAGATTGAATTTTCAGGGTATATTTCAGTTCTCCTTCAAATGCTTTCACTTCTCATTAAAAATTTTAAAAAGAGGAAAAGCACTTTTATGTTTAAAGTTATCATTAGTTATGATATGGGTAAGATTCCTTGACATATCATTACCTAATGAGCTACTCTCAGGCAAGTGATTCCTACAAATTCATATGACATCTCCTGATTTCTTTCTTTTTTTTTATTTTTTTTTTAAAGAAGAGAAAACATCTAATATAATCACTGAAATCATTTTTCCTTACCATCCTCAGAAATTCACAGAAGTCTCCTACTACACTAAGGAATTCGTGGAAATGCTGGTGTGGATGGATGATTCAGAGTACTGGAAATATTTGCTGACCTTCCTGATCAGGTTCAAACCTGCTATATGCACCCATAGCATCTTATATATCTCCTTTGCAGAATTCAGGACAATGGCAATTGATTATTTGTGTGGCTTTTGCTGACTAAGCTCTACATGTATGTCATTATGCTAAGTGCTTTGCAAATGTTATATAATGTAATCTTTAAAGTAACCCTGTAAGCTCGATACTTTCATTAAGTCAGTATTATAGAAATGAAAAATGTGTCTGTGTGACGCTAGGTAGCCCAAGGTCACATGCTTTGTAATTGGCAGTGTTCTGAGTGACCAAGAGTTACTTGACCTCAATGGACATGATCTTAACCACTATGTAAAACTGGCTTTCCAGTTGATAAACTAATGCCGGGTTTTTAATTTTTTTAATGTTTATTCATTTTTGAGAGACAGAGTGTAAGCAGAGGAGGGGCAGAGAGAGGAGACAAAGAATCCGAAGCAGGCTCCAGGCTCTGAGCTGTCAGACGGAGCCTGACATGGAGCTCGAACCCATGAACCATGAGATCATGACCCAAGCCAAAGCTGGACACTTAACTGACTGAGCCACCCAGGCGCCCCAATGCCAGATTTTTTAAAATGCATTTTTAGTTGCTCTTTAGGGGTAGTAAATTGAAGAATGTAATCCAAGACAGCTGTCCATGTCTTGGTATGGACTCCTCAAGACTGAGTAAAGAAACTGCATAATGCAGCAAAGACAAGCAAAGTTCCAAAGAGTAATAGCCACAAGGCATGTGTGCAGTGTAGAGGATTTAGTTAGAAATGTATAATACAAACCTTCATCTAAGTTTGTTGTCATTTATAGATTTAGAAATAGATACGCTCTTGGGGGTGTGTGGGTGGCTCAGTCGGTTAAGGGTCAGACTTTGGCTCAAGTCATAATCTCACAGCTTGTGAATTCGAGCCTCGTGTGGGGCTCTGTGCTGACAGCTCAGAGCCTGGAGCCTGTTTTAGATTCTGTGTCTCCCTCTCTATGCCCCTCACCTGCTCACACTCTCTCTCTCTCTCTCAAAAATAAATTAACATTAAAAAAAAAAAAGGAAATAGATACGCTCTCAAGTTTTTAATAACAAAGGAATAAAGAAGGTATCAAATTACCCTAAATCTTACTACTGAAAAATAACAAGTTATATATATATATATATATATATATGATGATCTTGTATATATATGTATGATAATATATATATATATATGGTTATATATATATAGTGATCTTGTATGTGTATATATATATATGGTTATATGTATATATATATATGTGTGTATGTATATATATAAAGGTGATCTTGTAAATCATTCTATCAGGGTAACTAGACAGAATCAATCATAAGACTTCTATTTATAAAGACATTACTGAACATGGATTCATATTCTCCCTACTTTAAAAAATAAAATGTTGAGATTAATTTCAATTAAAATTAACATATGTAATAAAAATGTTGCCTTTTAGCTAAACTAAAATAGCTACTAAATTTAAAGAAGTGTTTCTTAACAGTAAAAGGTATTACTAAAGTATCTGGATACAAAATTTAATTAAGAACCGTGAGAAATATTGAGGTTGAAATAATTAGTTTTTAACTCCACTTTACAAGTTTAATCAAGTTTAAACTGTATCAACTGACTCTGCTATGAAAGATGAGGAGGAACAGTCTCCTTCCAATTTTCTTAACTATATTGAAATTTTAAACTGTCAGTGTTCTTAACATATATTATCTTGTGGAATCATTATTTTAAATTTACTTAAAATTGATTAAATGCTCACCACCAGTCCTTTCACATAGATTCAGTCCTAAGGTCTTTATTATGAATTAATTCCTCTGTGGGCTGGATTTCATTATCAAGATTTGTTATCCCCCAAGAAAAATGGATGGGTGCTATAATTGCTGAATTCCTGCCTTTTGAGAATGTCTGTCTCTTGGCTTTATTTAAATAATAAAGACAATTTGGCTGAGTTTAAATTATTTGTGATACTTTGTTTCATGCAAAAGATAATGTACATTGCTACAGTTTTTTGGTACATACTATTGCTGAAGAAAACTTAAGCTTAAAATTTTCCTCTTCCTTGGTAACTTCCTTTTTTCTGCCTAGACACTTTCTTCTTTGTCCCTGAAAATCAGCATCCCCAATATACGTCTTCATTTTTATCTTTCAGTTTTATTTCCACAACATGCACCAATAGATCACATGTACTTTTGAAATGGAGAATCATGATTGATTTCAAGAATATAGTTCTGGCATTATTAAACAAATACCATGGTCACTTTTGTTTTTAAGTATCTGTTTAGGTACAGTTTTTAAAATCTGAAGTAATTTTAATATTTCTAAGTATTTGTGACAATGTATTAAAATGGCAACTTTTTTTTAGATTCTCTCTACAAGACTCGAAGTGGTTTGATCACATCAATGGTACCATCAACTGAAAGATACAACATTGTTTTAAGTACAAGTAAGAATAAAGACATGTTGTCACCAATAAGGTGGTGTTTATAGTTAGATGTGTTCCAATTTAAAAGACGTGAAAATGGGGGTAGGGGGGCAGGCATTAGAGTTGATGAAATATGAAACTTTTCTCATTTTTCCAGTAAAAAAAAATCCAACCAGGTTCAGTAAAAAGACTTTACTGCACTGCAGTGACTGACCTAGTCACAGTTCCATCCAGAAGTCTCCACTCCCATGTCCTTTAATGCCCATCCTCATTTTTCATCCACCAAAATAGCTTCCTCCATCCTAAAGTATGTGAAGGTAGAGGGCATAGCTAGAAACCTAAGCTCACAATAACAACAACAAAACCAAATTACTTTCAAATAAAAATGTCCGCTTTCATGATTCCTAAAATGGGGCATTTTAATTTTTTTTAATGTTTATTTTTGAGAGAGAGAGAGAGAGAGAGAGGGAAAGAGAGAGCAAGCAGGAAAGGGGCAGAGAGAGAGGGAGACAGAAGATTGGAAGCCAGCTTTGTGCTGACAGCAGAGAGCCCAACGTGGAGCTAGAACTCACAAACCATGAGCATGACCTGGGCCAAAGTCAGACACTTAACTGACTGAGTCACCTAGGCACTCCAGATATTGGATCATCTTAAAGTTTATTTATTTATTTTAAGAGAGAGAGAGAGAGAGAGAGAGAGAACACTTGCAAGTGTGTATAAGTGGAGGAGGTGCAGAAAGGGAGGGAGAGAGAAAGTCCCAACACAGGGCACCATCCCACTAACCTGACCTGAGCTGAAATCAAGAGTCAGTCGCTTAGCCAACTGAGACACCCAGGCGCCCCGATATTGGATCATTGTAAACAACCCATAATTTTCTTCCTTTCATTTGTTGGTAAAACCGAACTAATGGTCTATTCAGTCTACTGTATACCCAGCATTTGGAATGACCCATTACACTGGGGTTGCACCTTCATTTTCTGTTATTCAATCTTAAGATTGATGGAATTAATATGACCTTTTGAATAGTGGGTCCTCTTTGGCCATTTGTAGATTATCATAATAACATCATCTGAATGTCAGGTTTAAACTATATAGGAATATAGGGTGCCTGGGTGGCTCAGTCAGTTAAGCATCCGACTTCAGCTCAGGTCATGATCTCATGGTCTGTGGGTTCAAGCTCCATGTTGGGCTCTGTGCTGACAGTTCAGAGCCTGGACCCTGCTTCAGATTCTGTGTCTCCCTCTCTCAGTCCTTCCCCTGCTCACACCTCTGTCTCTCTCTCTCTTTCTCTCAAAAGTAAATAAACATTAAAAGTAAAAAATAATAATAATAAAGTATATAGGAACAAACTCTCTTTATTGAGAATCGTTTTATTTTGTTCATAAACACCTAAAAGAAAAAAAAATTCTTAACATGAATAATAGGATCAGGGGCTATGAAGAATGAAATTCACATTAAGAGGAAACTGGCTAGGGGCATCTTCGTGTCTCAGCTCGTTAAAAGGCTGACTCTTGATCTCAGCTCAGGTCAGGTCATGATCAAGTTCAAGCCCAGGCGCCAGGCTCTGCACTGACAGTGTGGAACCTGTTTGGGATCCTCTCTCTCTCTCTCTCTCTCTCTCTCTTCCCCTCCACACTCTCACTCACTCACTCTCTCTCAAAATAAATACATAAACTTAAAAAAAAAAAAAAGAGGAAACTGGCTAATCTGGAGTGTAAACTATCCCTAAAGGATGGCTTAGGGAGTTATTTTAGCACCAAAAGATTTTATTAGATGCTAAAGATATGGTTTCATGTCCCAGCTCCACAAGAAATTAGTGTGTTAAGATATGGAATGTCAGTTAACCTCTCTGAGGCTGAGTTTTACATGGCCACTCCTGTATGCAGAGTAGATAGGAACAGTAGTTGATAGCTTCAGCAGGTATAAACCCAGGTAAAACTGAAGTGGTACTATTGCTAAAAGGAGGGTAAAAATTCATACCGAGATATAAGTAGAAGTGTCTGTCACAAAAATATTTAAATAAAAACAAAGCCTACAAATAAAAAAATACTTTAAAGGTACAATGCCTTTTTGGTAAACACTATATTTTTTTTTATCTGTTTTAAATTTTCAGGCAGGAAGTGATAGCTTGTTTTGTTTTTTTTGGTTTTATTGTGTGTTTGGTTGTTTTGTTACTGCTTCACAATCTTAATACCCTAGTTTAAGGAGGAAGCTCTGCCAAGCCAAGTTTAGTGACATACTTGAGTCAACCAGAACTGTAGAATAGTTCCATTTAAGCAACTTACAATGCCATTAGTGACACAGGTGAAGGCATTTAAAATGCATGTTAGTTTTTATCCTGCCCCATTCAATAAAGAGGCATTTTGTTGAAAAGCAAGGTGATTATCTCTAAGATATTGTTCTTTCATCAAATTTCCCAATTTAACCCACTTCTGAGTTCTCGAAGGGTTTGAGTAAAAAGTATCATAATTGAATTGCTTTAGCTAATGATATCCCCTGATGGGCAGGCAGGAAAGCAGAGCAAAGTTCTGCGCAGCTGAAGGTGCAATTTGGCCTGGCGTGAACACTCCTTTCTTGTAAGAGATGGAAGGGGAAACAAAACAAAACAAAAACAAATCGCTTCTTGAACTGATATGTATTAAAGATAAATTTAAAGATCTCCTTAATGGTAAATTTTCTTAGAATTTATGCTGTCATCGTATATGGTGCCAGCTTTGAGTTTATGATATATTAAACACGTTTTGCATTATACTTGAGCAAAAAAAAAAAATTGAGGGAAGATACAACTTTTCATCTCAAAATGTCCTACATGATAACCCTTTCACTTCACAAAGCAGTGTGTCATGCAGTATGAAGGAAAATTTTTTTGATAAACAGACCCACTGTAACCCAGTTAATTAACTGGTCCAAATAAAGTGGCGGGGGGTTGTTTTGGTTTTTTTATCTTGTTTTAAAGAGCGGCGGGAATTATGGCTATGATTGATTGAAGCGACTGGCAAATCCTCTCCCCAAAAAGCTATTATAAAGCTGAACAACATACCAAAAACATAACAAAACAAAAATGAGGAAAAAAAATTCAGTGCTCCAAAAATCAACCAAAAGCAAAACATAATCTTAGAAGTATTTATGGTTTAAAAACGGTTGGACATGAAATAAGAATAGTGGAGGTCTATGGCATTCTGGCCTGGGCAAGCTCCCATCTCCCCCACTCCCAACTCTGCACAGTGGTTCTGCTAGGATGGTCACGACACAAGGATTATCAGAGTCTTTGCAGCAAGAAGAAGGGGCTCACTTTATTTGGCTTGAGAGTTAACACCCATGCCCAGCAACAGTATCAGTGGATATGACTTCTCAGAGGTAGGAGAGTGGGGGTGGGTGGTCAGTATATCATGTCTACAAGCTTCATATTGTATACTATTGTGTACAATTGTACACAATATTGTGTATTCATATTGTGTACTAAGACTGATCACAGCAACAGGAAAGAAGCAGCAAAGTATTTCATAATATAGGACTAACAAAAAACTTCCAAATTTGATGAAAATAAAATTTACACAACCAAGAAACTCAACAAATCTAAGCAGGATAAATACAAAAAGATCCATATTTAAAGACATCATATTCAAACTATTGAAAAACAAGGTCAAAATCTTGAAATCGCAAGAAAAAACAATTCATCATATACAAAGGAGCATCGATATTACTGTTTCTCATCAGGAACAACTGAGGTAGTGGGATGGCACATTCAATGTGGTAGAAAAAAATGTGATTGACCAACAAAGACTCCTATACATTGCTAAACAATTCTAGAAAAATAAAGGTAAAATTAAAAAAGAAAATTTTCTGCTGGCAGATTTGCCTTACAAAAAATATTAAAGGAGTTTTTTCAGGCTGACAAAAAATGACACCAGATTGCAAACAAAAGCCACAGGAACAAATTAAGATTACAGGAAGTGGCAAAAACATGAGTTAACATAAACAATACAAAGTTGAATTTGTTTTCTATAGGTTTATATAAATATATAAATATGTTTTTCTCTCCTTTCTTAACTTTTATAGAAAGACAAAGATTATATAAAGTGTTAATAACACTGTATTGCTTGGGCTCATAATACATAAAAATATATTTTACAGTAATAGCAAAAAGGAAGGGAGAGGGAATGAACGTATTTTGGAATAAGGTTAGAGAATTTAACCAAAATTGGGTTAGTATTAATCTACAGTGGCTTATGATTAAGTTAATATGCATATTATAATCCTTAAAACAACCATCATAAAGTAACCAAATGAACGTACTGAAAAGTGGAAATTCTACATTAAAAAAAACTTATTTAGTACAAAAGAATGCAGTCTTGGAGTAACAGAGAAAAAATAAATGACAAGATACATTAGAAACTAGAAGGTAAATTACAAATGACAAAGATCAATTCAACCATATTAATAATTACATTGAATAGAAATAGTCTAAATACCCCAATCAATAGGCACTGGTTGTTAGACTGTATATGGAAAAAAAAAAAAAAAAAAAGCAAGGCCAACTGTAAGCTGTTTACAGGACATCTGTCTTAGATGAGGAAACAAGAAGAGATTTAAAATAAAATGATACAAAAAGATTTATCATGACAACAATAAACATAAGAGATCTAGAATGCTATATTAATAAAAAACAAAACAGACATTAAGGACAGAAATATTATATAATTTCATAATGATAAAAGGGTCAATACATCAAGAAGATACAACAATTATATAAGCACCAACAACACTGGCCCAAAATATGTAAAACAAAAAATGGACAGAATTGAAGGGAGAAATAGGTGATTCAACGATAGTTGTGAGAAAGTTTGATATTTTACTCAGTGATAGAACTGCTCAGAAAAATTAGAAAACTATATAGAAGACCTGAACAAAAGTATCAACCTAACCAATATCTATAGTTAATTCCACCCAACAGCAGAATCCACATTCTTTTCATGCACATTCTCCAGGATAAAACAAGTCATACTACATTTAAAAGTACTGAGGAGCACTTGTATGGCTCAGTTGGTTAAGCACCCAACTCTTTTTTTTTTTTTTAATGTTTATTTATTTTTGAGAGAGACAGAGACAGAATGTGAGTGGGTTAGGGGCAGAGAAAGAGGGAAACACAGAATCCGAAGCAGGCTCCAGGCCCCAAACTGTCAGCTCAGAGCCCGACATGGGGCTCAAATTCACGAGCTGTGAGATCATGACCTGAGCTGAAGTCGGACGCTCAACAGACTGAGTCACCCAAGCGCTCCAAGCACCCAACTCTTGATTTCAGCTCAGGTCATGATTTTGTGGGCATGAAATCGAGCCCCACATCAGGCTCTGCATCAACAGCTTGGAGCCTGTTTAGGATTCTCTCTCTCCCGCTCTCTCTGCCCCTCCCTTTCTCCCTCCCTCTCTCTCTCTCCCTCCCCCACCTCTGTCTCTGTCTCTCTCTCTGTCTCTGTCTCTCTCTCTCTCGTGCAAGATAAATATTTTTTTTAAAAAGAGAGAGAAAAGTACTGAAATCATACATAGTATGTTATCTGATGTGATACTGTGATTTATAGGAAATATGTATTTGGTCATTCAGATGACCAAAATATATTTTTCATATGTATTTGGTGTGCATCCATTGTTACTGGCTTACAGCTACCAAAACCCTTGGAATTTCCTAAGTGTTGAGAGTGAAACAGGTATCTTTTGTTATATTAATGAAGATTACTTTTGGACCCCACCCAAGGGCAGGGGCTGGTTGCCAGAAGGACCAACCATGTAATAAGAGGGTTGAAACCTTCAGTCCCACTTAAGGGGATACAGGTTGAACCAGCCAATGGCCAAGGACTTAGTCAATCATGACTATGCAATGAATCCCCCTTAAAAACTCAAGGGGACTTTGTTAAGAGAGCTTCTGGGTTGGTGAACATGTGGAGTTGAGGAGACAGTGACATACCTGGGGAGGGCACAGAAATTCCGTGCCCTTTCTCCACATGTCACCCTATGTATATCTCTTCTTTTGGCTACTGAAGTGTTTCCCTGAGTTCTGTGAGCCACTCTAGCAAACTGAAAGAACCTAAGGAGGAGGTCGTTGGAACCTCCAATCTGTAGTCAGTCTGTCAGTACATGGAACAGGCTGGGGCTTGCAACTGACATCTGAATTGGAGGGTGGTATAGAAAAAGTCTTGTAAAACCGAGCCCTTAACCCCTGAACCCGTGGAATCTGATGCTATCTTAGGGTAGGGTCACAACTGAGTTGAATTCTTAGACGCTTCACTGTTGTCCAAGAATTGCTTTGGTGTTATGTCAGAGGGGTGGAAACCATCATACACATATGGGAATTGGATCTGAGACCCCAAAAAGAGTTGGCAGGGGATCTGACCACAATAATACATTAGAAGCCAACAACAGGAAGAAATATGGGTAATCTCCTAGTATTATTAATTTAAACACTATTCTCACTAACTCATTGACCAAAGGAGAAATAACAGGCAAAATAGAAAACACCCTGAAATGAATGAAAATGAAAACACAATACACCGTAATTTATGTGATGCAGCTAAAACTTCAAATAGAAATTTACAGCCATATGGCCTGTATCAGAAAAAAAGAAAGGTCTCAATAATGACCTAAGCTTCCATCTTATGAAACTAGATACCCATGAGCAAACTAAACCCTAAACAATTGGACACAAAGAACTAAAATCTATTAGAGGAGGTATGAGTGAAAGAGAAAGCAGATAAATAATTGAGAAGTCAGTGAAACCTAAAGTTTGTTCTTTGAAGAGTTAAAAAAACACAAATTATCAAAATCCAGAAAGAAAACAGGAGGCATCATTAATGACCCTACCAAAATAAAAACCTGTAAGGGATTATGATAAATAACTTTGTACCAACAAATTATATAACTGAGATGAAGCAGAAAATTCAGAAAGAAATGACCAAAACTGATTTAGGAAGAAAAAGCAAGTCTTAATATACTTATAAAATATAAATAAATGTAAAGAAATTGGTAATTGAAAACATTCCCACAAAGAAAAGCTCAGGTCTGGGTGAATTCTATCAAAGGACAGAATTATTATAATTTTTTTTACAAACTTTTTTCTAACGTAAGAAGAAGAAACACTTACCAACCCATTTTCTAAGACTGGCATTACTTTGTTACTCAATACAAACAAGGATAACTCAACAAAATAGTACAAAACAATACCCACCTTGAATATATATACAAAATCCTTGATAAAGTGTTAGTAAAATAAATAAAACATTATGCACTAGAATTGTTTTAGTTAGCTCAGGTTGTTATAACAAGATACCACAGACTAAGTGGCTTAAACAACAGAAATTTATTACTCACGGTTCTGGAGGTTGGGAAGTCCAAAATCAAGGTGTTAGTCCATTTGGTTCCTGATGAGAGCACTTTTTATTTGGTTTGCAGACGGCATTTTTCTCCTTATATCCTGACATGGTAGAAAGCAGAGAAAGAAAAAATGATCTCGCCTGTCTCTTCTTATGAGGACACTAATGTTATCATGAGGGCTCCAATCTCATGACCTACTTACCTTCCAAAGACTCCATCTCTAAATACCATCATGTTGGGGGTTAGGATTTCAAGATATGAATTTGGAGTTGACACAAACATGCAGTCTATAACAATTAACCAGATGCTACTTAGGAATGTAAAATTGGTTTAACATATTAAAATGAAATAATGTCATATACCATAATAATAGAATGAAATACAAAAACAGATGACCATCTCATTAAACACAGAAAAAGCACTGGAAAAATTCAAAGCAAGGATCCATGATTTTTAACAAAATATTTTTTTAATATTTATTTATTTTTGAGAGAGACAGAGGAAAAAAAAGGAGAGACAAAGCATAAGCAGGGGAGGGGCAGACAGAAAGGAAGACACAGAATCTGAAGCAGACTCCAGGCTCTGAGCTGTTAGCACAGAGCCTGATGCAGTGCTCGAACTCATGAACTGTGAGATCATGACCTGAGCCAAGGTTGGACGCTTAACCGACTGAGCCACCAAGGCGCCACACCCCAAGGACCCATGAGTTAAAAAAAACAACAACAACAACAAAAAAAAGGATGAAGAATACCAACTGACTATGAATAATAGGAAACAACATCTTGAAGCTGATTTAATCTCTATGCATTCCCCATACCTAACATAACCCTTAGTGGTGAATATGAGCTTTCCTCCAAAAATAAGGAACAAGTCAAATATGTGCATTCTTGCCACATCTATTAACCTTGTACTGGAGGTTCCCACCATGGATGACAAGAAAAATTAAAAGTAAAATTATCTTATTTGCAGATGACATGATCTTCTTCTAGAAAATACTATGGAATCCACTAATATTATTAAAACTAATTAGTTCATCAAGATTGCAAGACTCAGGGGTGCCTGGGTGGCTCAGTTGGTTGAGCAGCCGACTTCAGCTCAGGTCATGATCTCGCGGTCCATGAGTTTGAGTCCCGCGCCGGACTCTGTGCTGACAGCTCAGAGCCTGGAGCCTGTTTCAGATTCTGTGTCTCCCTCTCTCTGACCCTCCCCTGTTCATGCTCTGTCTCTTCCTGTCTCAAAAATAAATAAAACGTTAAAAAAAAATTTTTTTTAAAGATTGCAAGACTCATTATTGCTGATAAATATATTAAAGCCAATTGTAGCAGTGAACATTACAAAAATGAAATTAAGAAAATAATTCCATTTATGATAGCATCAAAGAATAAAATACCTAGGAATATATTTACTATTCAAAGAAGAGCATAACTTCTACACTTAAAAGTATATAGCATTACTGGGGTGCCTGGGTGGTTCAGTTGGTTAAGCAGAAGCTTAACTCTTTATTTCTTTTCAGGTCATGATCTCACAGTTCATGAGTTCAAGCCCTATATCTGGCTCTGCACTGACAGTAAGGAGCCTGCTTGGGATCTTCCCTCTCCCTCTCTCTCTGCCCCTCCCCTATTTGTTCTCTCTCTCTCTCTCTCTCTCAAAATAAGTAAATTAAAAAAAAATATATATAGCATTACGGAATGGAATTTAAGAAGATCTAAATAAATCTAAATAGAACCATGTTAATGGACCTAGTATTCTCATAGGTCTATATGTTAAGAATTAAACTATAAAACTTCTAGAAATAAGAGAAAGTCACTGTAACCTTGAGTTTGCCAAAAAAAATTCTTATACTTCAAACGTGATTCATAAAATAATCAATTGATAAACTGAACTTCATCAAAATTAAAATTTTTGTGCTTAAAAAATATTATTATGAAAATAAAAAGTCAAGCCACATACTGGAAGAAAATATTTGAAAACAAAAAACAACTCAATGATAAGAAGACAAACAACCAATTTAAAAATCAGCAAAAGATCTGAATAGACATTTGACAAAAGATATATGAATAATAAGCACTTGAAAATATGCTTACATTATTAATCATTAGAAAAACGCCAAACTCAAAAAGAGATACAACTAAACACCCATTAAAATGGCTATAATAAAAAATTCAGATATTATGTCTTAGAATGCTGAAAAAGCGAAAACCATCAGGACTGTTTATGGGACGATTAAAATGATACAGCCAGTTTGGAAAATGTTTCTTAAAATATATAAACATTTATTTACCATACATCCCAGCAATTTCACTTCTAGGAATCTATCCAAGAAAAATGAAAAGATAGATGCACATGTGTGTGAATGATCATAGCATCATTATTCCTAATAGCCCCAAAATGGAGACGACCCAAATGTGTATCAACCTACAAAAATAAATAAAATGTGGTAGACCTATACAACATAATAATATTCAGCCATAAAAAGTAATGAACTACCAATGTATGCTACCACTTGGATGACCTCAAAGCCAGGAGAATAAATGACACAAACTAAATGTACAAAATAAAATGTATGATGTTATTTCTATGCATTTTCTAGAGAAGGCAGATTTATAAGAAATCAAAGAAAATCAATAGCTTCTTAAGGCTAGATGTGGGAGCAGGGATTAACTTTGGGGGATGATGGAACGTTCTAAATCTGGATTAGGGCAAAGGTTGTACAACTCTAAATTTGTTTAAATTGTAAATTTATTACTTTTAAAGTTAGTTGAGGGGGCGCCAGGGTGGCTCAGTTGGTTAAGCACCTGACTTCAGCTCAGGTAATGATCTTACAGTTTGTGAGTTCAAGCCCTGCGTCGGGCTCTGTGCTGACAATTCAGAGCCTGGAGCCCGCTTCAGATTCTGTGTCTCCCTCTCTCTCTGCCTCTTCCCTGTTTGCACTCTGTCTCTCTCTCAAAAATAAACAAACATTAATAAATAAATAAATAAATAATCAATAAAGTTAGTTGGCAGAATCTACTGTTAAGTTTGGTGCATTTAGACTTACAAACTGATCATTAATTAATTAATTAATTTATAAAACCCAATTTCTCCTTGTTCTCATGGTGGAGTGTTGGGGGCAGGAAGAATATTATCCTTTTCCTTCTCTATCTATAGGCTTGTTGTCTGCAATTCCTAGAATCTTTTCTTCTCCAGTTTGGGACTAAACCTTTTATTCAAAGATGATGCAGGAAATCCATCTTTGACAGTGAGCAACAAAGTAACCACATCAACAGAAAAGTTCTGTTTCATTGCAAGGATGCCTGACATTTGAGTCTATCTTTCTATTGTTGCCCTACTGTCACGGTCTACTTTGTAGATGAGGTTAAATAAAAGGCAGCATAATGTTATAGGCAAAAACTCAAGTTATAGAGACAGCCAAGTTCAAGTTTAATCATTTTTAATTCTGCCAGTTACTAGTGCAGCGACATTGAGAAAATTACTTGACATCTTTCATCCACAGATTCTGCCTCTAGAAATGAAAATAATGGATGTCTTCCTTATTCAATTGTTTTGAGGATTAAGTGAGATGTTACATATAAAGAACTTAGAATAGTTTTTGACGCTTCAAAATATATATGAAAAAGGACCACTTCTCACCTCTTCCACTATAATTCCCCTAGCCCTGATAGCATCATTCTCTCCTATAGAACTATAAAAATAGCTGTTGAATTGGTCTCTCTGCTTCTGCCTTTTTTCTCCTATGAACTACTATTCACAAGGCAGATGTTTCTAAAATGTAAATAAGATTATGTTCCTCTCTTGCTCTAAAATCCTTCAGTGGTCTCCTATAAATCCCTAGATAATCTGGCTCCCCTTACGTCTCTGGCTTCACTCCTACCAATATCCTCCTTGATCACTGAATAACCTGACCTTACAACTCCCTAAACTATAGAATAAATTGTACCTTGAAGTATTTGCCCCTCCTGTTTACTTTTCTGAAATATTCTTCCCCCAGATAATCAAATAATTTATTCCTTCACTTTACTCAAGACAGATGACACCTTCTCAAGGACACTTTTCCTGAGTCCTCTAACAGAGCAAACTCTACCACTCTATGTACCTTTAAACTTACTTTATTCTTACTATTGAATAATACACCTATTAATTTTTCTGGCAGCTTATAATTTTTGCCCCTTCTAGAATATAAGTAACATGAAGGAAGGTCCTTTGTATCTTTACTCTTGTTTTCTTAGGATCTACAACAGTGCCAAGTACATAGTAGGCTCTCAATAAATGTCTGATAAATGAAGGAATGATAGATGGCAATACCTCAATATAATTAAATATCATTAAAATTGAATAAAGACCTTAGATGATTTGACTCAACATTAGCAACTACACATAACATTGCAATCAATTTCCTAATCGCACTCAGGTGACTGTATTAAAATCCTCTTGTCTCTTAAAACAGGGGCGCCAGGTGCCTCAGTCAGTGACCAACTTTGGCTCAGGTCATGACCTCATGATTCGTGAGTTCAAGCCTCACACTGGGCTTTTCGCTGTCAGTGCAGAGCCCACTTCAGATCCTCTGTCTCCCTCTCTCTCTGCCCCTCCCCTGCTCCCACTCTTTCTTTGAAAAATAAATAAACATTAAAAAAATAAATAAAAACAACACAACACACACATGCAAAAAAAAAAAAACAACTTGTCATTCACTGGATAACATGTTCACAGATCATACAAACACTTCTATAAAAATTAAATGAGAGGGGCGCCTGGGTGGCGCAGTCGGTTAAGTGTCCGACTTCAGCCAGGTCACGATCTCGCGATCCGTGAGTTCGAGCCCCGCGTCAGGCTCTGGGCTGATGGCTCAGAGCCTGGAGCCTGTTTCCCATTCTGTGTCTCCCTCTCTCTCTCTGCCCCTCCCCCGTTCATGCTCTGTCTCTCTCTGTCCCAAAAATAAATAAAAAAACGTTGAAAAAAAAAAAATTTAAAAAAAAAAAAAAAAAAATTAAATGAGAAACAAAATAATTATCTATATAAATTCACTATTGACTTACTACTTTCTATTTCTGTTTCAATATTGAACAGTATAATTTATCCCCCTTAGGGAGTGTGTATATATTTTAAGACCTCTACACATACTACTACTACTCTGTTAAGAGAACAGGAATTTATACCTACACACAATTAATCATAGCTTCCTGGAAATGCTTTACAGACCCAATCATCCTACAGCTATTTATCTATTTCCTTGTAAATTACCTTCTTATAAAGTTTAACTGTTTGAAACCTGACTTTTCTATTTCATATTTATTTTGTAACTACAGTAAAATCCTTCCATAAATCACAAAGTATGACCTCAAAACTCAAGTCTACAAAGTTCTATGGGAGCAAAAAAGCAGCACCTGGTTGGTAGAGATCCTAGTCTGGGGTACAGGATTTAAATCCTCTTAAGATTCAGCTGACTTTTGGAGCCATTAAGTGAGAGTTGATAACTTAAATAACCACAGTGATAATTCTAGGTCCCATGCTTAGACAGGTTCACCTGGAAAGTTATATTTTTAATTGGTTCCATCCCAGGATAATTCACTGGGCAAACAGAGGGCCATTAGGACCCACACCTAACCTCTGTGCTCACCAAAGTGGGGTTACTTTTCGTGTTTGTTTCCATCTGGACTTGCCATCCTCTCCCCCTCTTATCCCACTATCCTCCACAAATATTTATACACCTTGGTTAAGGAGGAGGATGAGAAACAATCACCAAACTGTACCTTAATTTATATTAAAGAGGCTTTTGCTCAAATCTGTTTTAGTCTCACAAATGTTTTCCAAGGTAGGATTAGAATTTGTGGAATGTAAATAAATTACATACCTGTCATTTTACCTCCCACTCCAAGTGCACTGTCACCAAATGGAGATAGACACCAATTAAAAACAAAACTAAACAAACAAACAACAACAAAAAACCCTCACAAAAATATAAAAATGCTCTTAGTAGTATCTTTGAAGGCCTCTACTTCTTTACCAGCTGCATCTGAACTGGGGGGCCCAGCAGGCTGTGTCCTCTTGGCCATCTTTTAAGAATATATCCTCATCATGCTCCTTGCCCACCACCTGGTGGAAATATTCATCTACACCCCCAACCATTTCCTTCTCCTTCTCCTCTTCCTCCCCTTGCTGCTGCTGCCAAGTCCCCTCTGCTTCCTGAGCGGGCCCCTAGGGTCCTGGGTATCACTGTCCCACTGGCCTCTGCCCATGCCCTCTTCATGCCCACCAGGCTCTTCCTCATGAAGGCCTCTCACCCATTCCTGCTTGCACTGGATGTTTTGGGCCTGCTGGGCCTGCCTCTGGCCTTGAGCAGCAGCTTCTCTTCTTCAGCTGTGAGGGTGACCTGGTGCTCCTCCAACCTCTTGTGCAGAAGCTGACACTGGGTGTTAAATGTAGGGGATGAATCACTGGATTCTGCTCCTGAAATCATTATGCACTATATGCTAACTTGGATGTAAACTTAAAAAATAAATAAAAAGAATTAAGTTAATTTAAACAAAACAAAACAACAACAACAAAAACAGAAAGAAAGAAACTGACACCCTTCTGGATCTTGATGAGCAGCAACCCCATCGGAGACCAGACCTCAGTGAGCCACACTCAGCCACTACCATGGCCGCTTGGGGCAGCTCAGTCATGATATATGCTTACCTTGGGGCTCTGCCTCACTCTCTGGAAGCCCCGCGCCTGTGGCCAGCAGATCACCCATGTCCTGCGGGTGGCTCATGCTGGGGACCCTTCATAACCATCCCACGACTTGTACCCACAGGAACGACTTTGATGCTATGAAGGTGGAAATCCAGCTCCCGGGAGTGGAGTTGCAGCTGATGAGAAGGCGGTGCTTCATGGCGTTGTGGTTCCCCTAGTACACGCTCATGGAGGGGAACCGACTCTGGCACATGGTGGCCATGAGCTTCAGGCGCATGTCCTGGAGGTCAAAACTGTTGAGCACCAGGAGGGACAGGCGGGCGAACAGCTGCTCATGCATGCGGCGCCACTGTGGCGGCGGCGAGGAGACATCACCAACCACCGCGTACTTGTTGATTCAGAAAGTCAAGGTGAGGCTTTGTGGAAGCTGCATGGGCTTAAAGTAAATATTGCTCCCCGTTTAACTCAAGATTAGGAAGTGCGTGACTCTGAGGGGCCCAACTACTGCCACAAAATTATTCAGAGAGTTTTTCTTTGGAACCTATAGACAGGCCGCGGTGAGCGGCTCAGTAACTCACCAGGCAGAGCAGAGACACTCCCCAAACTGCTGCGCGCCAAAGGAACATGAAGGACTGCGGCTGCGCGGCCCAGACCTCCAGGGGGCGGAGCTGCACTTAGGCGCGCACTGCTGGTATAGACACGCCCATTCAGGGTACAGCCCTCTAAGTCAAGACGGCTGCTGTGCCGCTACTGCCTGAGCTGGGCTGCTCTCTTCTGGTGCCAGTAACGAGTAGGGGCCAGCCTGCTGTTACATACACATACGACTTTAAAAATCTCAGGAAACAGACACTTGTTTCCTGAGTGGTGCACAGGATGGGGTATGTTGGGGGAGACAGGTAAAAGCGGAGTCAAGTTCTTGTTAAACAAGGCATTGTGGCGCCTGGGTGGCTCAGTCAGTTAAGCATCTGACTCTTAATTTAGGCTCAGGTCATGATCTCATGATTTCATGAGTTCGAGCCCCACATTGGGCTCTGCGCTGACAGTGCAGAACCTGCTTGGGATTCTTTCTCCATCTCTGCTCCTCCCCTGCTCATGCTGTCTCTCTCTAAATAAATAAATAAACTTTAAAAATTAAAAAAAAAAAGGCATTTCTTATGGGAGGCTTGATAATACCTTCCCCTGGGATTCGAGTGGAATGCTTTCCTTCCTGATTACCTTCGCATGTTACTCAGAATCAACACATCTCCACCTTGCCCCATACAGCCGATGATACAGTGCTGCATGCTAGCAAGGATTTTCCTTAGATTGCCATTCCTGCAAACCCTGACCTTTAGCAGCTTATCCACTCAGGATCTCTGTCTTCCTGTCCCATCATTCATCTATGTGTTCTCTTGGTCAGTATTTTAAATGACTTCAGTTGGCTCTTTCTCCAAGTCACACACATCTGGTACTGGTGAAACATTTCCACTCCTTGTCCCTGGCCCCACTCATCACTTTAAGTATCTCTCACTCTCTCTCTATCTCTCTCTCTCTCTCATCTCAAGCTGACAGCTACAACCTCTTGCCTTTATATTCCTTAGTAAGACTCGACTGTGTTACTCCCCTACTATTATAAGAAACGTATATCAAGCACTCCTAAGGGTCCCATAGAAGCCCTTTTCAGAATTGAGGTTGGGGACAGGCACCTTCTGCTTTGCAGTGGCAGAGACTCACAGCACACACACAACTCTCCCCAAAGAAAAAGCCCCCAGGTATCCTCTCTCCATCCTCTCTCTCTCTCAATGTATTTATGTTCTTGGTGACTTTCTAGAACTCTGAACTTGTTTTTAATATTTCCCTTGAAAACTTCCCATTGCTCTGGCATACCACTTCAGAATTTTATGTTTGGTATGATTTAGTCTTGGTTTAACACTGACCTGCTATTATGTTCACGTCATTGAAAAGTGGTGGATCTAGGATTTAAACCTAGATATGACTCAAAAGTCCCCTGCTCTTGTAAATGTCCCCAAACACAAGTACACTGTCTCACACCCTTTCCCACCTCGATCTCCACATCTTGCCTTTGACATTTTTAAGTGCTCTGAGAAAGTGCTGGTCTTGCCTCACTCTCTCGGAATGGTTTAGTTTGAACTCTGAAGGAGAATTTATTCCAGCTCTTACCCATTAACTTTAAAGAACCCATTAACATTGTGTCTCCTCTTTCCTTTCATGGTCTTTATCTGGTAAATTTCTTTGTGGGGACATCTATGTGGCAACTTATCTACCCACACTCCATCTTGGAAAATGACATCAGTTGTTTTCCTTCTCAAACAGAACTGGCATAATCAGAAATTGGGTTAATATCAGAAGTGTTCACCTGATCGCTGTATATACCATTTTTTCAATAAATATATTTAGCAGCTGAGTAACATAATTTGTTCTCTTTTCCCTTTGAAGTATTTTTAATCACAAACTAGGGGGTTGAATGGGCTTATATTTACAGATCATTTGATAATTCCAATGATTCTACCACATTTGGTTATATTTTTTAGAAGCAAAGGATTGATAATTTAGTGTCTCTAAGAAATTTTAACTGGGAGTCAGAAGACTAACAATACCTGCCCAGACACCCAGGTAAGATGGTTGGTAAATGTATATAATAGCATTTTATAAAACATGAAGGGAATTTAATGCCTTTACCCACCCCCACACCTTGCTTCATAATGCACAGAAAAGCACTGGTTACACTCATCAAGAAAATGTATATAATCCAAAGGTATATAGCTGAAACAATATTTTATTAGTAAAAGTTCTATAAGTGCTGAAATTTCCTTTTATGAAGTTAGTGATACTATCTTAGAGAGGAACATTTCTTTTATTCTGATTCACTCAATTATTCGTAAACTACTGAATAGTTTGAACATATTCTTCAATACATTTGTAACATATTAGAAACATGATAGGTTTTGAGAAAGCAAAAGATGCAAACATCACCTTTGTATTTGAATTCTGTATGCAATTTTACTTCTTTTGCACTTCCCCATATTTCATTTAATGTGTTCTATTCAAAAAGTATCCAATGAGATCAAGCCACAAGAATTCCAAATTCTCAGTCTGTGATTACCAGCCATTGAATCAGTTGTCCTTCAACTTCATTTAAATAACAGATCTTGCATAAGAGACTCTTAAAAACTGAGAACAAACCAAGGGCTGATGGGGGGTGGGAGGGAGGGGAGGGTGGGTGATGGGTATTGAAGAGGGCATCTTTTGGGATGAGCACTGGGTGCTGTATGGAAACCAATTTGACAATAAATTTCATATATTAAAAAATAATAAAATAATCAGCAAAGGTCAAATTAAAAAATCACAGGAGAAAAATAAATAAATAAAAATAAATAAATAAATAAATAAATAAATAAATAAATAACAGATCTTGAGGGGCGCCTGGGTGACTCAGTTGGTTAAGCATCTGACTTTGGCTCAGGTCATGATCTCACAGCTTGTGGGTTCGAGCCCCACATCGGGCTGTGTGCTGACAGCTCAGAACCTGGAGCCTGCTTCGGATTCTGTGTCTCCCTCTCTCTCTCTGCCCCTCCCCCACTCACACTCTGTCTCTCTCTCTCTCTCTCAAAAAGATAAATAAACATTAAAAAATTGTTAAATAAATAAATAAATAAATAAATAAATAACAGATCTTGAATTTTAGTATATTAAATGGAACCTTAAATACAAAGATTGTTGCCCCTTAAAACACGTATCCTTCATAAAACCTGCATCTTTAAATCATTCCTTTGATAGTAATTGAATAAAACACGATTTCCAATCACACAAAAAAGAAATCACGTAAGTGCAGGGTAAGTCAATAATAGATTCAGTTAAAAGTGGGCACAGGTAGAAATAGCCATTTTTGGTTGGGGAAAGGGGCTGGAGAGAGTGGTCATTTCTTATAGCAAAGAAGTTAAATGGACAAAAGAAAGGACATTAATTAAAAAAAAAAAAAAAAAAACCAGGGGCGCCTGGGTGGCGCAGTCGGTTACGCGTCCGACTTCAGCCAGGTCACGATCTCGCGGTCCGTGAGTTCGAGCCCCGCGTCGGGCTCTGGGCTGATGGCTCGGAGCCTGGAGCCTGCTTCCGATTCTGTGTCTCCCTCTCTCTCTGCCCCTCCCCCATTCATGCTCTGTCTCTCTCTGTCTCAAAAATAAATAAACGTTAAAAAAAATTAAAAAAAAAAAAAAAAAAAAAAAAAACCTAAGGGGGTGCCTGGGTGGCTCAGTCAATTAAACATCAGACTCTTGATTTTGGCTCAGGTCGTGATCTCAGGGTACTTAAGTTTGAGCCCAACATCGGGCTTTGCACTGATAGCATGGACTCTGTTTAGGATTCTCTCTCTCCCTCTTTCTGCCCCTCTCCTGCTTGTGCACTCTCTCTCTCTGTCTCACTCTCTCTCAAAATAAATAAATAAATAACTTAAAAAATTTTTTTAAATAAAAATAAACTTTAAAAAAACCTAATAAGCAAGCTATAAATAAACATCTAATTTAAGACAATTTAAAAGCTAAATCTTTTTCCTATAATCTCATATTATTCAAATTTTCCAAAGATTAATTCTGCATCTTCTGAATGCATGAATTTCATAGACCTTGTCAAAAGTCAACTGGTAAAATGATAGTCAGGGGACTCAACACCAACCTAAAACCACGCAATGTATGTAGTTGACATGAACTATGTTAACTCCATATTTATTTTTAATTCAAACATATCATGGCAGAACCACTAGTAATATATCTATGTGCTTTTTCTGAATGCTGTTAAAGAAACTGCCTTTTGGTTGTGATTCATAGCACCTGCAGACGTAAATCCATTGTTATCCTCATGTATCCCATATGTGATAAATAGACATACAAATACTATTATTGATTTGGTTTTTACCCTCATCTTCCCTATTGGACTATAAACTCTTTGAGGACAAAGAGAGTGAGTTATCAACCTGTGTATACCAAGTTACATATAGTAAACATTGTGAACATTCTATAAATGTAGAATAAATATAAAATAGTTTCATAAACTAAGTATATTAATTTGAGAAACCTAATTGTTTAAATATTAGATCCATTTTGAGTTAACTTTCACACATGATATAAAGATTCAACTTCATTTTCTGTATATTGATATCCAGTGTTCCCAGCACTGTTTGTTGAAAAGACTGTCCTTTCCACATTGAATGGTCATGGCCCCCTTGTCAAAAATCATTTGACCTTATATATGAGGGTTTATTTCTGGGATTTCTCTCCTATTTCATTTATCTATATGTCTTTGTGCCAGTACCGCACTGTTTTGATTATCATAGCTTTGTAGTAAATTTGAAATCATGAAGTGTGAGACGTCCAATTTGTTTCTATTTTAAGATTATTTTGCTATTTGGAGTCCCTTGAGATGCCATATGAATTTTAGGGTGGATCACAAAAATACATACATTCATACACTTACAAAAATTGGTAAGTCAAATGTGGTCACTGTAGCACTCTGTAATAAAAAAAAATTTTGGTGGCACCCTTAATGTCTATCTTAAGGACATGGGTAAATAAATATTTTAGATATATACTATGGAATACCTTATGGCAAGAAGCAACCAATTAGATAATTGGCAACATGAAGAGATCACAAAGCAATATTTTTTTTTGAGTTAGAAAGAGACGCATCTTACTTTTTTAACTCGAATATTATTTTAAGATCTATGTTGCCACTTACATAATTTATTACTGGTTGTCTCTTGCTACTGTAAGTTATTTTATAGTATGGCTAACATATGCATCTATATATATTATATATAATATAAAGAGATATATATGTGTGTGCACATGTGTGTTCATACAGAAAGAGATTCAGGAGGATGAAAAACAGAAAAACTAGCAAGAGAAGAGGTTCTCCTACATTATTCTATTATCATGTAGTTGTAACTTTCACATTTAGGCCTTTAAATAAACTGAAGTCTATTTTTGTAAGTAGTATAGAGGGTAAGGCAATTTTTCTAACATCACTTCATAGGACCCATTTTTATAACACCATATGTGTAATACACTTTATATAGATAATGCATCATATACCATGTCTGCTTATTTATGTACTGCATGTGTGTGTATATATAACATTTAGAAAGGAAGTGCTAAAGTTATATACAATTAAATAATATAATGTTTGCCTGGCTAAATGAATTCATGCTGAGATTCTTTCACTTGAGTCTGAAACAGTCTTGAACTACAGAGATGTTATGAAATATTCCTGAGATGATACCATGATACAGATTTGTCTGTCATTGTTTCATCAGAATGATTTGAAAGAAGAAACTAGAAAAATAATTTAATGCCTATAGTAAAAGTCTTACATTGTGGTGAAATAAACCTCATGGAAGGACTTGGCTGTTGCCATATCTATTTCATAGAGAGGAAAACTGAGCCTATTTGTGCTAAGTAGCTTTCTCTGAAATCCCAGCTGGTGAAGAGAGTATCTAGGATTTGTATCCAGCTCCACTAGTATACTCTTACACTCAGGCTTCATCCATTAAACCAGGGGTCAGGAGACTTTTTCTAGAAAGGGCCAAATATTAAATATTTTAAGCTTTGCAGCCCACATTCTCTCTGATGCAACTGTTAAGCTCTGTCATCATAGGACCCAAGGAGCCATAGACAACATGCAAACAAATAAGCATGGCTGTATTCCAAAAAAAAAAAAAAAAACCCATTATTTGTAGACATAATTTTAATTTCATAAAATTTCACATGTCATGATATATTATTCTCCCCTCAATTTTTTTCCAGCTATTTGAAATATAACAAATATCCTTTGCTTATATGCTATACAAAAACAGGTGGCAGGCCGGGTTTGGCCTAGGGTCTGTAATTTTTCAACCTGTACACTAAACTGTGTGAAACAAGCAGTCAGAAAGGAAACTTGTATTTCAGTAGCAAGATCCTGCAATGAAATCATTTTACTTTATGAATGTACACTGAGGTTATTTTATGGCATCAAAAATAGTTGCCCAGCAGAGAGATAGAAATGCAAAACCAGAGTTCAAGATTTAATAATGGTAAATATTTTTTGAAAGTCATTTCCATGATGCTATAACTCAGACTGAGCTAGTAGTTGAAAATGTGAGTTTAGGGGCGCCTGGGTGGCTCAGTGGGTTAGGCTTCCGACTTCAGCTCGGGTCACGATCTCACGGTCCGTGAGCTCGAGACCCGCGTCAGGCTCTGGGCTGCTGGCTCGGAGCCTGGAGCCTACTTCCGATTCTGTGTCTCCTTCTCTCTCTGCCCCTCCCCCGTTCATGCTCTGTCTCTCTCTGTCTCAAAAATAAATAAACGTTAAAAAAAATAAAAAAGAAAATGTGAGTTTGGAAACAGCCAGAACTATGCAGTGGAAGGGGAGAAAGGAGCAAGACAAAGTGAGTTGTGTATGGAGATAGTAGTGAAAAGGATAGAACCAAGATGAGCAAAGTGATAGGAAATAGGGAAGGAGTTAGTTTCATGAAAGAGAAGGAGCAGAGCTAATAACAAATCCAAGAGGACAAGGAAAATCCATGTCTCCCTTTAGCAACTAAGTACGTCAACAATGAGTTTTGAAAAGAAGAATCACCACAGAAAGGTTAGTATGAAAAGCAAGTTACAGGTGCTTAAGTAGGAGGCAGAATAGAAGCTCTGGCTTCCTTTTAGAAATGAACTTTTGGGGGGCACCTGGGTGGCTCAGATGGTTAAGTGTCCTACTTCCGCTCAGGTCATGATCTCACGGTTGGTGGTTTCCAGCCCACATCAGGCTGTGTGCTGACAGCTCAGAGCCTGGAGTCTGCTTTGATTTCTGTGTGTGTCTCTCTCTGCCCCTCCTCCACTTGAGCTCTCTCTCTCTCTGTTTCTCAAAAATAAATAAAATGTTAAAAACAAATTTAGAAATGAACTTTTTGAAAGGAGACCCCATATTTATCTAAAATTTAATGCTTAATAAATACCTAATTCAGTGAAACCTTTATATTTCATAGGTAAGCATTGACAATAATAAGTAACTGAGAGACAATAGTGTTTATGCTCAGATCTGCAATCTTTGCAAAGATTAAGAAACTGCTGACATTCAGCTGTCATATTCTGGAGCTTCCATGAGCTATTACCTTCTCATTAGAAATTTTCTCATGTAAGTACAATTTTTATTCCAGTGTGTTTCAATATTTGAGATATATTGCTAATTTTGAAACTGTAGTGAATCTACCAGTCTTCCAACTTTAAATGACTCACTGATTCAAATTCTGGCCCTTAGGTCTATTTGCATAGGAGATGAAACTGTATAAAAAGTAGCTCCCATGTTTGTATTTATAAGGAAAGAGAAATTGGAAAGAAAACATGGAATGTGAAAATATACCCCCTCCAGGGTGGAGAAAGTTTTCAACAAGAAATACAATCTATGAAGGTAAGGTAAAATTGGTTTCTGATTTAGGATCTCGGAAGGATATACAAGGGAAATATTGGAAAGACATTAACTTACCGAATAATTACAAAGGTATGGAGAAGATTAAGAGAACACACAAGGCATGGTTAGCCAAAAGCAAGAAGCTGCTTTTATGCTGAGGACTGAAGGGGAGGGTGGACAAAATAGTTTCTACAATTCAATGAGGCTGAGACTATGGAGGAAGCTCAGGGTCCAGAAGTTCTACTCATGGAGGGATACAGCAACTGCTAGTGATTCAACCTTCTAGAAAAAGCATGGCAATCTGATAAGACTTAACTATTCTTTAGGCATTTAAAAAAAATGGCTATAAACAAGATCTTTGCCTGTAAAAAAAAAAATAAGAAAGAAAAAAAACTGATGCTGCATTTTTAGTCATCTGACAATATTTTAATATTTTAACCAAATGGCCTACATCATTTGATTAGAGTACATTTGAACACATTGTGATAAATACATATTGTTTGCTATATTCTGCACCAAAATACATCGTGGATTTGTTATTTCATAAAATACTAATTTCTTCTGTAATCTTCAACCAGGACTCTCTGCCACCTGTGTCACATATTTGGAAATAATTTTAATATCTTAATATACTCAATTTAAAAATATCTACCCCAACATTTTTCACATTGTTTGGGGGGAGAAAACTATACTCTATCAAACTTATTTATATTTTTCTTCTTTTATATTGTCTTCATTTAGCTTCCTTGGATAAGATTAATTCATTGACACACTGTAGTATTTTTCCTGGGCATCAGGAAGAATAATAATTAGAAAACAATATTCCTGGTTTACAGGGAATAAGACAATTTATAAATAAATGTATTGGAATTCACAATAGAGAAAGACTGGAGGAAAAGAGATAAAGTGACAACTTCATGAAGGATGTAATATCTGAGCTCAGCATTTAAGAATGAGTGACAGGATATTTTCCAATTACAGATAGCAAAGAGAATGCCTCCCCTCCTACTCTGACAAGTGAAAATAAGCAGGCCCTGGGTACAAACAACACCACCATAAATGGAAATAAATCAGCAATGATGCAATCCTTGGGATGGATTGCTCTATGGGGAAATACCATTCTACCTACTAGATTCTATAATAACGGGCAAAGTGACTACATCAAACTTTTACTAATGCTGAGTAAGCACTTTGCCCTAATATGCTGTGAGTACAGAATTTATGGGAAAACATAATACACACTATGTGATCATCTCCCTAGTAAATCCTTTCCAAACTGTTTGAACTCAACACATTTTTATCTAGTTTGGAAGAGTAATGGTATGTTTTATTCTCCTGGAAGCTTGATAAAATAGAACAAGAAAATTTACATTGAAAATGAAGATTGCACGTTCTCATAAACAGCTGCAAACTTATGTGTCACTAGTCAGTTCTTAACTAACTACAAAGAGGACTGATATCTGAGAAAAGAAATAGAAAGAATTTTGAAAAAAATACATATATTACAAGGCTGGTGAAATGATGCTTAGTCCTTAACAGTTAATTATCTTTTTACAAATATGGAAGTATAGGTTTTTTTTTAATTGTAGTTACAAATACCTACTATCTATTAGCTCTAGTTCATATTATTTTATTTTGTATTTATTACTCTGACAACTTCCTCAATGTTTGTTTGGAAATAATGTGGACCTGGTATGATATCATGCCATCACAGGCAAATTCTGAATATCTGTTCCTGTTTTAGAGCTCCCCATGCAATTGACTTGGGTCTCTGTTGAAGAAGTATCATGGGTGAATGTATTTCATTGTCCAGACCTGCTTCTCTATCCCTGAAGAACTGTTATTCTCAAGGACTCACTAATATCCTCATGGGTGCGAATATCAAGTGTCAGGGCCCAATATCACAGAGAATCCAACCTGAGACAGATGTCCATATTCTCTAAGTTGATCTGTAGATTCAATAAAATTCTAATACAATCCAAATTGATTCTTGATGAAATTGACGAGTTGACTCTAAAAATTTGTATGAAAAGGCATATGATTTATAATGGCCAGGGGTGCCTGGCTGGCTCAGTCGGTTGAGTGTCTGACTTAGGCTCAGGTCATTATCTCACGGTTTGTGAGTTTGAGCCCTTCATCGGGCTCTGTGCTAACAGCTCGGAGCCTGGAGCCTGCTTCGGATTGTGTGTGTGTTTCTGCTCGTCCCCCACTCATGCTCTGTCTCTGTCTCTCAAAAATAAACAAACATTAAAAAAAATTTTTTAGAATGGCCAATTGGGGAAGAAAAAGATGGAGAACTTACACTACTTGATTTCAGGTTTTACTCCATAAGCCAGCAATCAAGATATGGTGGTACTGTTATAAGGATAGACACACCGACCAGTTGAATGGATTGCAGAGATGAGAAAGAGAACCACACATGACTTTTAAACAAAGCAATTCAGAGGAAAGGAAAATCTCCCCAACAGAGACAATCTAAATGCATTAAAGCTGCATTTGTGGAAGCATGAAGTACAAATTCACTAAACACTGAAAAAGATGACAAATGGGGCTACTACCACTTCATACTTTGGTAATTATACCCATGGATTATACTTATTTGGGAAACACCATATAAGACCACAGAATTAAGGTATACACTGCATCATGGCTGGATGGAGCACCATTCTGGTAGCATAAAATCTCAAAGTGGGAACCTCACCTGTGCCTACAAAAGACCATTCCATCCACCACTCTACTGCTGTGGACCTATATTTCTATAGAATATTGTAAGTGACAGACCAATGGCTCCCATGGTCATGTGGCAACTTCATCACCATATTGGCTCCTATATGAAGGCCAACTTCCAAAAGGGTGCCTATTCATTTTTATTTCCATGTGCACATCCTTTTGTGCAGTCTTCTGTCACACCAAATGTGCCTAATTTCTATAAACAATAGGATATCGCAGAAGCGATGTTGTATGACTTTCAGAGCTATTCCACATAACATACATCAGCCACCTTGTTTCCCACGAGACCTTTGCTCCAGGGGAAGCATTTGTTAAGTTCTAAGAAAGCTCCAGCAGGCTTATATAGGCTCCAAGTGACAAGGAATTGGAATCCCCTACAAAGAATCAACACTTACTTGCCAGGTCTGTGAGTGAGAGAAATTGGCAATGGATATCCAGAAGCAATCAATCCTTCAGGTGACTATAGCCCCAGCTGACATGTTGAGTATAACTATAGCTTGTATAACTATCCAGCTAAGCCACTCCCAGATTCTTGACCCGAAGAAATTGTGTAATAAATATTTATTGTCTTAAGCTTTGTATGTTCTTTCTGTAGTTCCTTTAGGTGTGAACTTAAATTGAGAGTTTTCTTGTTTCTTGAGATAGGCCTGTATTGCTATGAACTTTCCTCTTGAAACCACTTTGCTGCATCCTATAGGTTTTGGTATGTTGTATTTCTGCTTTCATTTATCACTAGATATTTTAATTTGGGGGCATTTTTATTCAGCAATAGATAATTCATAAAGCTGTAAGGCAGGTACATTAGACTAATACAATTTTATGTGTAATCTCATGTGTGAACCAACCATAAATCCTCAGAAAATGGAGCTAGGGAAAACTCCGTGAGAAAAAAAGAAAAACCTAATCCTAGAATATGTGTTGATTCTAATCAAGATGAATCACTATCCTCTCCAAAGGAATCAAGTGACCATCCCTTAAAGGGTGGTATCATATTGGAAGCTAAATGCAAGTTTCTCTTAATGGCAGTTAGACATTTAGCAGCAGCAATAGCTAACTCAGGCTTGAAGCCCATGCTACTGGGCCTTCTATAGCATCCATTCCTGCCATCATGACTGTTTCTTTCATATACCCATTGTGGTAGCACTGAGGCGATCAATGAAAGAAACTAGCTGATATCAACTGGGTAGCTCATTTTGCTTACTGGTAAATTTAGCTCCAACTCTGTAGGCCAGTGAAAGGTATCCCTTTACTTTGAAGGAGACATCCTAATATGTCCCATACCACTGAGCCTCTAGAAAAATTGACTTATGTGTAAGTTACTGTTCTTCATGGTTTATTTTCTATTCCTTTTTTTTTTTAATTTTTTTTTTGAGAGACAGAGAGTGACTGGGGGAGGGGCAGAGAAAGAGAAAGTGACTAGGGGAGGGGCAGAGAGAGAGAGAGAAAGAGAAAGAGAGAGAGAGATACAGAATATAAAGCAGGCTCCAGGCTCTGAGCTGTCAGCACAGAGCCTGAAGCAGGGCTTGAACCCATGAACCATGAGATCATGACCTGAGCTGAAGTCAGACGTTTAAGAAACTGAGCCACCCAGGCACCCCTATGTTCTATTCTAAAGATTATACATGTCTTATCAAGACCTAGCATACTTGCCATATTTTTCTCAGTCTGATTGACCTGATATATTTATAGCGGACTAATGTTTTGTTCACAGAAATATCTAGGCAGACTAGATAACTTTGGACTATATTTTGACTCATGTTATGGTCCACTGTGTGGTCCATCCTGCTGTTTTGCATTTATACTTGAAAAGTACATGTGTTTTATAATTATTGAGCTTAATTTTGTATAAGTAAACTGAACCAAGTTATGTAATTTCATGTTCAATTTGTCTATGTCACTATGTCTCACTATATCTTCTATATACATATCACTACTGATATTTTTATCTATGTTCTCTATTAATTACTAATTAAAGGGTGTTAAAATCGGCATTGGTTTTATTATCCATCTAGTTGTGTCCAGATATATCTTATAGTATATAATGTATATTACAGTTCTGTCATTAGATTTATAGACATTTAGGATCTACATATTTCCTGAAGAATTAACTATTTTATGATTCTGATAGGTTCCTATTTATCTCTTGCTATACTCTCCAAGTCAGCTTTGTCTGATACTAATACAACCATATCATATTCTTATGCTTAGTATGTAGCTCTATCCTTTTATATTCAAGCTAGTTGTGTCTTTGTGTATAAAGTATATACTAACTCTTGAGACCACAAGATAGTTAAGTCTTGCTTTTTGTTATCTAGTCTAACCATCTCTGCCTTTTACTTAGAATGGTTAGTCTGTTTGTATTTAATGTTGTTATTTATATGGTTTGGTTTAATTCAACTACTTGCAATGTGTCCTATAGTGGTACTACATGTTTTTCTTGTTCCCTTTCTCCTTTCCTGAATTCTTTAGAGTTAATAAAAGAAGTTTTATTATTTAACCTTCTTGGTAGCTTTTGTAGCTGTATCCCTTTATACTATTTTTTAGTAGTTTGTCTAGAGGTTATGATATGTATCTTAACTTACCAAGTTTTCCTAGATTTGGTATTGTGAAATTATGAGTAAAATGTTAGAATCATAGTGATATTCCATTAAACTCCCATTCTTGGTACTATGGTTTTAATATGCTTTACATCTGCTTCTAAAATAAATCTTGTAATATAAGGTTACACGTTTGATTATATAGTTTTCTACATAAAAATTAAAAAGAAAAAATGTATTTTATATCTATATGCATATTTATCATCTTGTGTTCTTCTTTCCTTCTGGAAGATCTAAGTTTCCATTTGCTATTATTTCTCTTCAGTCTCAAAAACTTCCTCATTTTCTGAAAAGCAGGTATGCTAATGACATTTTTTCTCAGCTGTCATTGAGCTGAAATGTCTTTCTCAATTTTTAAGGAGTATCTTCATTGTTTGTAGAATAGTAGGTTGACTATTGATTTACATTCAGCACTTTAAAGATGTTGGTTCATTGGCTTCTACTTCCTTTGTTTCCAAAGCGAAGTCAGTAATCCTTCAGAATATTGTTCTTTTCTATATATGTTTCTTTTTCTCTGCTTTTAAGATTTTCTATTTTCAGTTTTCAGCAGTTTAAGTATGGTGTTCTATGACATGATTTTCTTTTTATTTACCCTTCTTGGGATTAGGAATCAATAGGTCTTCATATATAACTTGATGTTTCTTATGAATTTGGGAAAATTCAGCATTAGACTTTCAAATATTTTCACAGGCATTCTCTTTCTCATCTCTTTCTGGTACTTAAAATACACTAGCTTACATTGTTTGAGATTGACTACAAGTTAGTGAGTCAATGTTCGGTTGGTTTATTTTTTTTTCTAACATTTTCTGCAGTATTCTTCAGATTGAATAATTTGTATTGAATCTATCTCAAGTTTAATATCCCTTTCTATTCCTGATTCTGGTTCTAATAAGTTCATCATTTAATTTTTTTTCCAGATATATTTTCAATTCTAAAATTTCTGTTTGGTTCTTTATTATCTTCTATTACTATTCAGACCCTTGCCATCTGTTCACTCTTTGTGACCAATTACTTTTTATTTCAGGTTTTTAAATATATTAATAATAACTGCTTTAAAGTCTTTGTATGCTAATTCTATAATTCATGTTTATTACCTTTTTTAAAAATTGGCAAAGGGTTACATTTCCCTACCTCTTTGGTTACACACTAATTTTTCAAATTTTTATGCTTCACATCATGTCATATATTGAAGGGAGCCTCACTTATGCCACCTTTTAAAAAGTATTTAGACTCTTTGCACAGGCAGTTAAACTTGCTAGGCTTGGTTATATTCTGTTAGGAGATATCTCTTGCCATTTAGAACTTGGCCTTAAAGAATTCCCTTACTGTAGAAAGGGATCCTCACTACTAAGCACCTTTCTAAGACCTACATTGTATGTCCAAGGTGCTCAGTGAGGTTTTTCCATTCTGGTTGGGCTGGAATTCCAATGTCTTTTAGAACTGTACATCTAGTCCCAGCCTTGCAAGACCTTTGGTGTCATAATTCAACTTTCAGTCTCATAGCAGGAGATCTCTACTGGTCTGCAGCCTGAAAGAAATCTTACCTTGTCCATGTGTAGCTTAGCTCATGGCCAAGAATCCACAATGAATGACCTTACAGACTTCTGAAGTGATCACTCTTTCTAAGAGTGCTCACTCTTGAAGTGCTCTTTTTCAATGTATGCCCTGCAAATGCCAAGTACTTAAACAGTCCACGATTCCAATGTTTTATCCTCAGCTTGGGAAAACAAGGTTTTTTAGCCTTTATCTCACTGTTCTGTAGCAGGAAAATGTTACTAGTTGATCCTTCACTTTTAAGAAATCAACATATTTGCCAAGGCTGTTTAAATGCTACAAAACTTTTATCACCAGCACCCACCCAGATTTTTTTTCCCTAAATCTCAATACCCTTTAGTTAGTAGCTTGCCATGGCTGTGTGTTCTTGCTTAATATTCCTCATTTAAAGCAAGTTCCTCAAGGGCAGGTGTATTTGTGATTGTGAAATGGAGGGAACATGGGATTAAGTTTTGGGAGCTCATGAGATTTAGTATTAGAAATAGCTGGGGCACCTGGGTGGCTCAGTCCATTAAGCATCTGACTCTTGATTTCAGCTCAGGTCATGATCTCACGATTGTGAGATAGATCAAGCCCCATGTCAGGCTCCACGATAAGCGTGGAGCCTTCTTGGGATTCTCTCCCCACCTCTCCCTTTGCCCCTCCCCTATTCTCTCTCTCTCTCTCTCAAAACAAATACACATTTTTAAAAAAAGAAATAGCTCTATTATTTTTGAGCTACATATAGCTTACATATTTCCTACTTACATATAGCTTACATGTTTTTTAGAAATTTATCTAACCTGGGGTGCCTGGGTGCCTCAGTCAGTTAAGCATCCAACTCTTGATTTCAGCTCAGATTATGGTCTCACAGTTATGGGATCAAGCCCCACATCAGGCTCTGTGCTGACATGGAGCCTGCTTAAGATTCTCTCTCCCTCTTTTTCTGCTCCTCTCCCCAGCTCATGCTCTCTCCCTCTCTCTCTCTCTCTCTCTCTATCAAAATAAATAAGCATTAAAAAAAATAAACCTTTAGAAATTTATCTAACCTTTCATCAAATCTCAAATGTATAATAGGTACCTAAGACTAACTACTTCTATATATCAAGTTCCCATGGGGGTAAAGTGAGATAATATACATGAATGAAATTTTAATGAATAAAAGGTCCATAAAACTATCAAAGTACTGCGGGTGAATCAACATCATCTTTGTAATTATAATCATCCTAATTCCTCATAAGACAACATTTTAAGGTTTTTTAAAAATGGCAATAAAATTTTTATCCTTGGAATATTTAAATGCACAAAAAATTCATGACACTAAAGGATAATGGTTACTACTAAAATAAATTCCACTTTGCTTTTCATGTTATAAAAAATTGAACCTTCAAATAGAAAACAGAAATGTTGAATAATCTGTTTTCCTTGAATGAATGAAGAAGCAAATATATCAACTGATAAAAGGCAACATTTCTATAATGCTGCTCACATACAAGAATAATATACAGTAGTAAATATTTTTGTAACCTTTGTCATAAAATAGATTCTTCTGTTGTTGTTAATATACCCCTTCCTACACAGCTTTATATGTTTAAGACTACACTACAGTATATCTGTAATCTCTGGGGGCTCACAGCAATATAATTCCAGCAAAAATGGCAAAACTTGTACAAGTGAAGGTGAAGAAAAGAAACGAAACTTGGTGTTGTCAGAAAATTTAATCATTTCTTAATATACTATAGAAAAAGGGTTCTTCTTCAGTTCCTTAATAGAGGAATTTTTAGAAGATTTGCTTCACACAGTGAATAAAACCATTTAAAATTTCACATATTTTAGTTTCAAAGGCGGCTCTTATAAGGCTATATTTATAAAATGAGTTTTTATCATAACAGCATGACAATAGAGCACAGCTCTATTGGAGAAGAAAACTGGTTGCAATTCAATGCTATATGGCAAAAACATTTTAAAAAGTAAATAAGGATGTCTAACACGTTTAATAAACATACCAAACTTGGTAGGATACAGAGAATAAACAGAGAATACTATTTTTTTTCCACCAGGACCTTCAAATATGCCCTGAGGTCTTCATTATCTCTCTTGGATATCTTTGACAGATAGATTGTTTTTCTGATAATTTGTGGGTGTCAGAAGAGCATTACTTTTCAGCATTTAAAAAGTCTAGTTTAATCTGAATCAAAACTAAACCTCTCACACAATTCAAATATTTTTCCCCCACCCCCATTCAAGATTGACCAAATGTTTGGGAGCTGGCAAAGAGAAAGAAAGATTTTAGCATGGTGTCTCTCCACTCGACAGATTTTGTGAAGTAGACAAGAGGAGAGAAAGGGATGAGAAGGAAATGAACAAAACCTTTCTACTTAGTTAATACCGGTTGTAGTCCTTTGGTGACTGCAGAGCCAGAGATCCCAATGTTGGCTTTTCTGTGAATGTGCATTGGAGGATTCTTGGAGACTTTTCACTGGAGCCTTCACTCTGCACCATTCTGATATGGGTGATGCACTATATGGCTGACTTCACTCAAAATCCCCAGTCCCTTCCCCCATGTTATCCTCACCTCAACACTTTCAATATAGCAAACCCGTCACCTGAGCTTACAGGAGAAACACACACCCATCCTGCATCTTGCCAAAATCTCAAAGGGCAGACCGTTTCCAGTACAGCTTTCTCTCCTTCCCTGCCATCAGCAGTTGTGTCAACTAGCTTTAATTCCTTTAGGCTTTTTCATGCAAGAGGAAAGCATTCTTTTGCATACTCTCAAGAATTTTCTGGCACTTAACTCTAGTAGAAGTCTTGGTAATTTTGCCAGTGTGGCCATGATGTGAGTCGCTAGTCTCCCCGCTTGTAGACAATCCAGTATCTATTAATGTTTATCACTTGGGCCTAATCACTTGGCCTGAAACAAAAGGAAACACAGCCGTTCACTAATAGGAATGGGAAGGAAATGTACAAAACTCCTGTCTCATGTATCCTTTTCAAGGAAATTTATTTGGAAAACTCTCCACTTTACTCATATGTAGAAGGCAGATGTTTTCTATATGATAAATTTAGTTTCCTCTTCAGTTAGCCCAACAGAGATGTTTGTAGCCTCTCTTGTTAAAATGTATAAATACTTTCAATTTATCCAATTGGGGGGACAGAACCTAAAACCCCAGGACAACTACAAGGATCTCACCTTTTATTCCATTACTCATGTGTATGCAAATAAATATTTTTGCTTCTAGTTTGCTAGAATAAGAGACAGATTTATAATAAAGTTAATGATGCTTAAGATTCAGGTCTGTTTAGTTGCATGGGTGCCTTTCAAATCCTATACCTATTTGCAAATTTAAATTTTATTTTATTTTGAAAAATGGCTCCCATATTGTATAAGATTGAGAGACATATTTGTAAAGTGTTTAAAGCAAAGACTAAAATGACTTAATTTATTCAAGGGTGGATACCAATCTTTATCTTTCTCTTACCAACTCCTCCCTCCAAATTCCTACCTATTTGTGCACATCTAACTCTTCCTGGACTCTGGAACATGATATAATGTAATAATCAATTGTGAGAGTTGATTTAACCATATGATAATTTGCGGTGCCTAGGTGGTTCAGTTGGTTAAGCATCTGACTTGATCTCAGCTCAGATATTTTTTTTTATTGTTTTTCATGTTTATTTATTTATTTTGAGAGACAGAGAGACAAAGAGTGCAGAGGAGGAAGGGGCAGAGAGAAAAGGAGAGAGAATCCCAAGCAGACTCCACGCTGTCAGTAGAAATCCCTACGTGGGGCTCAATCTCACAAACTGTGAGATCATGACCTGAGCTGAAATTAAGAGTGAAGCCTACTTAAAACACACACACACACACACACACACACACACACACGCACAGAGTAATTTACTCAGGTACAAATTTACATCGATGTGCCAGCACATCATAATCCTGGTGACTTGAGAGGTTTTGCGTATTAAGATGGCTTTTTTCTGCCACAGCTACCTCTAGATTCAGTCTGAAAGCATGCTACAGTCACTCAGTGAGGCCACCATAGGTACTGCAATGAAAGTAATATTTATTCAATGTATCCTCATTCATGTATGAGGATAAGCAGATTCTCTGCCTGGCAACTAATCTTAACATTACATTGTCCTCCGTCAATACATCAAGATACACCCTACAGTCAGTAATGGCATTTTTATGAATACATTCTGTATAATAATCTGAAAGAAATACAAAATATCTACGTTTTGTGTATTCATTTTAAAACGTGTGCAATACTCAGCAGAACATCATAGCGAGCCATGATTGGAATGGAAATAAGTGAAGAGGGCCTTTTCTTTCCCCATTTCTAATTCTTCTGCCTCAGTGTATAAAATGTAATAATACCATGTATTATTTATCAACAGCAGTTCAGTACTGCCACACAAATGTCACTCAGCGAGATTACCATATATATCTGGCTGTACATCAAAACGTTTTTATGTGGTTTGCAATTATCGAACATTATGGAAATGTGACTAACACGAGTTAAAGCGAGTAAGAAATTTTCAGCCCAGTGGTGAAAAGGGAGGAGAGACTTTCCTGAGAGCAGCACTGTTAGAAGAACCCAGGTGAGGAGAAAAGACTTCTTCTAGCTGCCACGCCAAAGCTGACAGAGACTGTGGCAATCCAAGTTGGTTGACATGTATCTTAGCCAAGCTCCACAGGCACCACCACCTCTTTTCTGGCATCAGCCATGACGACTTGTATAGCTGCCTCATGATAAAGCCAGGGACTTGACAGACTCATAAAATAAACTCCTGAGATAAGAGAGAGAGAGGTGTTTTCCCTTTTTTAGTTAACAGGAGTTTCTTTGCCTTCATTTAGTACTGCAGTATTTAAAGTCCTTGAGAGGGATGGAAGAAACTAATGTATTTAAGACCAACTATGTTTCAGGCACTGGGATCAATACTTTATACATATTAATATATTTAACCATATATCTGTATACATTTAATTTTATGATATCAAATTATAATTTTTTTTAATTTTTTTAACATTTTATTTATTTTTGAGACAGGGAGAGACAGAGCATGAACAGGGGAGGGTCAGAGAGAGGGAGACACAGACTCTGAAACAGGCCCCAGGCTCTGAGCTGTCAGCACAGAGCCCGACGCGGGGCTCGAACTCACAGACTGTGAGATCATGACCTGAGCCGAAGTCAGCCACTTAACCAACTGCGCCACCCAGGCGCCCCTCAAATTATAATTTAAAGTATACAAGGGGCGCCTGGGTGGCGCAGTCGGTTAATCGTCCGACTTCAGCCAGGTCACGATCTCGCGGTCCGTGAGTTCGAGCCCCGCGTCGGGCTCTGGGCTGATGGCTCAGAGCCTGGAGCCTGTTTCCGATTCTGTGTCTCCCTCTCTCTCTGCCCCTCCCCCGTTCATGCTCTGTCTCTCTCTGTCCCAAAAATAAATAAACGTTGGAAAAAAAAAATTAAAAAAAAAAAGTATACATAGTGATACATGTAATCATATCTGAATATATGTATATTTATATGTTATAGATAAACTACAGATCAGAAAGCTGAGGTAATTTACCTGAGGTAATTTACCCAGAATTTGAACCTACAACTATTTAGCATTAATTTGTTTTTTCTATTATATTAGTTTATCTCATGATTTAAAAATTGCATTTTCCTAATTATTTGTCTTTTTGTTTGTTTTATCTCCCTGAATCTCCTCAGCTATCTTCTTCCTACCACTTCTTAGAAGGTGAAACTGATTTCTCACCATGTTTTGGAAACTTGACATACTTACAAAGAAATATAAAGTAAGTAATTTTCTGTAATTTGGCCATATTTCACAATCAATATTTTCCAAAGGTTTTCCTCTTGTTGCTTTTAAGTTAAGCAGCTATAATGACATTTAGAAACTGGGTGAGATCCATGCTCACCTAAGGCTTTATTCCTTATGTTCTAGAAGAGCAGCAGAACGTCAGGATCATTCTCTGTAGGTATCTCAGGAGTACTAACCCTAGAAATCCCACGTCCCCTTGTAGATGTTTAACATCAATAACAGCTTTTGTTATGGTAGGAAACTCCTACTCAATTTGTTGCTTTCCATTTCCAAGGGCTGACCTACTAAGATGTTATCTTAGTTGTGACCATAGTCTTAACCTTTCATATTTCCCCCATCTTCATTTCTCCACTCCTGCACAGTGAATCACTATGTCACATAGAGGCAGTCATACCTATGGGCTCCTGTATGGCATCAGATACAGATCTAACTCCATTTGTAGTAGAGATCACAAATACATTGTTTTAATAAAAATAGCCTGTAACTATTGAGTATTTACTTGGTGCCAATCATTAAGTATTCTCCATAGATAGAATCATTTAATCCTCAAAACAGTACTGTAATACAGATATTAAGATCCTGCATTTCAGCAAGCCGTGGTTCATAGCTTGCAAAGTTATCTATGCAAGGTTACATAGCTCGCTCAAGGTCTGACCTTCTATTAAGTGCAGAGCTACGTGTGAATCCAGTCATTCTGACTATAAGCCTTGTATGCTTAACCATTACAATGATAGCCTGCATTGCCTAGTAACCACTTCACCTGAATTATCTAATAAACTAGCATACCTCCTGTGAATTAAGTACAACTACTGGCTATATCTTCTATATTATTCACATAAAGAATCTGAGGCTCAACTTTTATCTAAAAGTTATTTAGTAGAATGAAGATTTAGACTAGATTCGTTTTCACTTCTGATCATGCTAACACCCTAGCAGCATGTGTCATGCATTATATATAAAGCTCTTTTCAAAAAACGAGCAATATGATCTCAAAGGAAAATGTTCATAACTATTACATGGTAGTAAATATTTTGAATCAACCCATAATTCCAGAGCTCCAAATAGCTGGTTTTAAAGACATATCTTCTAAATTCAAAACAAACAAACAAACAAACAAAATAGTGCTTTGTAATTATTTGTCATTTAAAAGAATAAAAGAAAAAGAAAAGAACTTTTAAGCTGCCTAAGTATTAAATCTTCAGGTATTCATATTCCCCACAGGAAGACAAAGTAAAACAACATGAGGGAACATGTTGGCAGGAACAACATGAGGTTCAGGAACTGTCATTGTAGGTCTCTAAATTGTCTTTATATACTTGTTAAATGGTTTTACTTTTTAGACATCTTCTTTAATTAGAAACCTCACATTACAAAATATTCTTTATTGTCTAATAAGATCCTTACTGTATCATTCCTACGTACATGAAGTGTGTCAACTCTCAGCTCCCCCAAATGACCTTGAATTATTCATTTTAGTGCATCATCATCTATATGGAATAGGATTTTTCCTGCATAGTAAGGTGGCAATGAAAATGGGATATGGTGTCATGCAGACTTATGTTTTTATCACTTATAGACATTTGGTCTTAAGCGAGTTACATAATCTCCATCCCAATTTTCTCACCACTAAAACGTGAATAATAATACCTATAATTCATGGCTGTTTGGGAGTTAAATGAAGTGCTTAACAGGTATTAGTTTCCTGCTCTTTTTCCTACCTCAGTGCCTTAGTCAAGGTGATTTGATGACAAAGTACAGAAACTCACTTCAAACTAGTTTAAGCATGAAATGGAAGTTACTGGAAAAACATTCTACAAACTCAAACAACCCAAGTAAAAGATAATAAACCAGGTCTCAAGACAAGTGGGAAGAGTAAACAGCAGGCTACCAGGAACCTAAGCAGATACTTTTAAATTGTCTCTCTCTGATGGATGCCAAGTAGGTTCTCAAACTGCTTCTGTCTACCTCGTTTTCTTTTATCTGTATAGTTCATCTATTCGCCTTTCCATATACATCTTACTCAGAACAACATGGATTTGCACTACATGGGTCCACTTAAACACTGTAAATGTATTTTCTCTCCCTTATGATTTTCTTAATATCATTTTTCTCTGGATTACTGTATTATAAGAATAGTAAAAAATACATGTGACATCCAAAATATGTGTTAATTGACTATGTTATTAGTAAGGTTTGTAGTTAACAAGTTTTTGTTTTGTTTTGTTTTGTTTTTATTTCTTTTTTTTTTTTTGAGGGAGAGAGAGAGAGAGAGAGAGTGCATGGGGGAGGGAAAGGGGGAGAGGGAGAGAGAGAATTCTAAGCAGGCTCCATGCTCAGCTCAGAGCCTGAGGTGGGGCTCAATCTCACAACCGTGAGATCATGACCTGAGCTGAAATCAGGAGTCAGATGCTGAACTGACTGAGCCACCGAGTCGCCCCAATAGTTATGTTTTTGAGGAATCAAAAATTATGTGCAGATTTTCAACTGCACAGGGGTTGGCTCGTGGTGCAAGGGTCAATTTTATGTGACTGGCCCAAATTTTTACATTGATACTTCCTCAAAATCCATACAGAGTCTGATTCCAAATTCTAGGGGAGAGGATCTGACACCCGTTGTACCTGTTGCCTGGCACTGATTCAACTGTCCAACTGTGAAGTATCAGAAGCACCAGAATCCACCCCTGTGCTTAATACAAATTGATGGGTGTAAAGCAAGAACTGTATTTGATGTTATGTTTTACAAATAAGCGCTCATCATTTTTATATTCTCTATTTCACCTAGCACAGAACCATATACATAATGATCGCTTTTTTTCCTAACCCTGCTGGCAGAAATAGAAGTACATCAATATGTATTGGGCACCTACTAGGAAATTCACACATTGTTATTTAATCCACAGAAAAAACTCATGGGGCAAATATTATCCTAAAATTCTTGCATATTTATATACTGAGTCACAGAAATACCAAGTAACTTGCCCACAGTCACACTATTAATAGATAAGAGGGCCTCCTGTCTCACTCTAAAACCATATACAGTCACCTCCAACTATCAACCATTGCCTGCAACCTCCACCAACCCACTGAAGGTGGGTTGAAAAAGATGTGGGATAGATTTAAGAAACCCTACGATTCTCTTCAGCTCTACATTTAGAGCAGCGGCTGTGGGCACAGAATCCACAGTACTACTGATAGTGTGATTTTGGATCAGTGACATCTCTCTGTGTTTCAATTTCCTCATCTGTAAGAGAGAGATAATAGTTTCTATATTATACAGTTGTGTGCATTTAATGATATATTCAAGTGTCTTGCATGTAGTAATGACAACATCTATTACTGACCATCTGCCCTTGGACAGATATGTTCTAATTGCTTTTCTTGGTTAACACTTTTATTTTTATTTTTTTTTTAATTTTTTTTTCAACGTTTTTTTTTATTTATTTTTGGGACAGAGAGAGACAGAGCATGAACGGGGGAGGGGCAGAGAGAGAGGGAGACACAGAATCGGAAACAGGCTCCAGGCTCCGAGCCATCAGCCCGGAGCCTGACGCGGGGCTCGAACTCACGGACCGCGAGATCGTGACCTGGCTGAAGTCGGACGCTTAACCGACTGCGCCACCCAGGCGCCCCTCTTGGTTAACACTTTTAATACAGTGACCCTGTGATACCCATTTTATACATGAGGAAAGCAAAGCAGAGAAGTTCCTTGGTCAGTTTCACATAGCTACAAAGTTACGGGGCCAGCATGCAAACCTGGGAAATCAGGTTCCCCAACACCAGGGCTTTCAGTGACTGCATTATGCTGCCAACCTTTAAACAGTAAGGCCTCCGTGATACTAGCTGGTCTTCTGACTTGTCCTGTAGTTATTCATATCATATAATGCATCCCTTTAATGATCTTTCTTTAATTATCTCCTTTAACTTGGTACTAACATTGCTAATCTTAAGATTGTTAATAATTATCTCTTGTATGGCATTTGTCAGAATCTTTGCATTTTTCTTCTTTTATTTTTTAAAGTTTTATTTTATTCATTTTGAGAGAGAGACAGAGAGACAAAGAGAGAGAGAGAGAGAGCACACAAGCAGGGGGAGGGGCAGTGAGAGGAAAAGAGAGAGAGAATCCCAAGCAGGCTCCCCACCACAAGCACAGAGCTGGATACAGGGCTCGAACTCACGAACTGTGAGATCATGACCTGAGCCAAAATCAAGAGTAGGGTGCTTAATCAACTGAGCCACCCAGGTGCCCACAGGGCAGATCAGCTACTTTGGAATCTTTCAGGTTCCATGAAAGGCTGTGCAAGCACAATGCATTGTCATGCATTTGGAATGTCTTTGGGCAAGGCAGCCCCTTCAGTATTTTCTCAATCAACTGACAGTGAGGAAACTTGGACTAGGGGATGTTGAAGAGTGCTTCTAAGCCAGCCACAACGTTTGCCATTTTAATTCGATGTGATTTATAAATTGCTGTTATTGTGTTGTTGCTAGTGAACCCCGCTGCTATAGAAGGCAGCTGCCTTCTGTAGTTGAGGTATGCCTGCATCCATTAATGGATGTCTCGGTCACAGCTACAATGTTATAACAGATGTCATTTACCTAGACTGACATCCCATATGAAATCCCTGCTGTTTCCCTTTTGCACACCAGTGAGAGGAAGCTGTTTTCTTGCTGCATTCAAAGCTGTATTGCTGTCGGCTAATGATTCAGAACGCAACAGCTACCTTTTACAAAAAATCCCACCAAGAGACATTTCTTAGTATGGCAAAAATAACCATCTCTGCATCACACTTCTCGTGAAGCAAAGAAACTTAGCCTAATATGAGAGGGAACAATGATCAAACACAAAGAGTTATCCATCTCAAGTCCAAATTCTGTATGGGCTGACCATTTCCTAAAAAGCATTGTGGTGAAAGCTCTTTCATTTTTGATAGGACACTTCATTTCTTTTTTCAACTCGCCTTTTTTTTCTTAAGAACACCAAAAATTTTAAGATACATAATTTATTAGCAGCTTTTCGGGAACAAAAAAATTTTTAAATGGAAAAAAGGCATGTCATATTTACATTCAATTGGCTATAAAATACAGTACAGACTAAGAAATGTTAAAATTACAAAGAGCCTTAAATCAAGTAAATATGGTCCATTCATTCCTATATTCTTTAGACTGTCTAAACAATGTCTTCAGGTGCCAAGAATCAATTTATAATTGTGTTAATAGGCCTGGGGTTAATTCTTCCAATCAGAAATTAAATTTGATCTGCCACAGCTCCAATTTGACATGCTGTGTGTAATGTGTTCTATTTTTCCTCTTTAAGGAACAACAACAACAAAAAAAAACTTGTAAAAAAAAATTAGGGCTGCTTATTATTACCATTAATGGCCAACACTTACTAGGTGGCTAGTACTTTCTAAGCACGATCTCATTAAATATACAAAATAACCCTATAGAATACATACTATCATTATTCCCTGGAGTATTAATTAGTGCTATTCACCAAATGTTTCTTGTTAGCCACCTTCTGGGCAATTGGTATGATTCCACTCCCCAAATTCCCTGCCTCCTATGAGACAGGCGTGTTGATCAGCCTGAATCTTGAGTGACCATAATGAGCAGAGCACCCTGCCAATCTACCTGGGACATGTGAAAATCTTTTATTTTGTTAAAACACCGAGATACAGGGGTTGTACCTCAATATTCCCATCTTCAAAACATGGCTTATCGAATACTAAAAGGGTTTTTGTGATGAGAGTTTATGATTATAGAGTCCCTGAAATGCCAAGTAAGTACTATATAAATGTTAGGTAATGCTATTTTTATTAGACAGAATAGTACCTTAATGAATTCTTTAATTTAGTGCTGTTTGAGGCCTGCAAGGGATCTTTAAAAACTGTCCAACTGACTCAGTAAAATGAAACCAAATGTACAGTTTGGTCTGCATATGAACGTACCACAAACTGTTATACGATGCAGTCACATACAGCCTTGTAGTCAGGATGGTCAAAGGAAAACCTGTGGTCTCCTTTGAGTTTTTCTTCCAGGTGCTGATCTGCTGTGTCCCACACTAGAATAGTCCTACAGCTATACATGGTCCTAGTCCATTATTTTTTTCAGAGTATCCATGCCGGGTTGTACCCTTCCTTATTTCAGAGTGATATTCTATTTGAGGAAAATCTTATTTTTACACTAGCCTTGACTCAAAGGTTACTTTAAGTGCTAGTTTAATCAATTTCTTTTATCTCTCTGAGATACTCTCCTCAGTCTTCTTCACTTTGCAACTTAAGAACAACCATGGTCAATTTGTTTGGACTTAAATTTCTTGGCAATATTTATGCTTAACGTCAAGGACCCCCTTTTCCACCTCAATCAACACTATTTTACATTCAGAAGATTATAATCCATACCATTTCTTGTGTCACATTTATCTCTCTGTGGGGGCTCACCCCCCCCCTTAAAAAAAGATAAGAATATTGGGGGGGAAAAAGCATGGAAGCCATTACATGATACCTGAGTATATAACTAAACCCGTTTAGCTGCTGCCACTGGGATTTTTCTTTATCTCTACCATTTCTTATCTGATTACACTATGAGAACTTTCTGTCTCTAAACTTTGTTTCCTTCCATCATATAAAATGTGGCTGAACGTAGTCAAAGATTCTGATCCATGGTTTAAGTAATGGCTCATAACTTATGATGACCATGAAAGTATTCAGAAGGCAAATAATATCTTAGAGAAGAGTGTTTCTGGGGGTACGTCTTCCATTGGTATCCATATAGCAGTATACACATTGAAGACAGAGTGTGGTCCTTTGTGGATGTAAGGACAAAATTTTCCTAAGTGATTGGGGAATGGGGGGAAAGAAAGCAAGAAAGAGAAAGAAAGAGAAAGAAAGAAAGAAAGAAAGAAAGAAAGAAAGAAAGAAAGAAAGAAAGAAAGAAAGAAAGAAAGAAAATTTAGACCTAAGGTAGGGGAATAACTTGCTGGTCAACACAGAGAATTTCTAGAATTACAAAAGCAATCTTGTAGAATTTGGAGAAATTATACAGTAAAAAATAATCAAAAGCCCTCAATCTAGGGATGATAAAACTATTAAGCATCCATTTTAAGCCTCTTGTTACATTTTGCTCTGGATCAGCTGCCAGGCTGATTTTTGGCATTAACTTCTATACCTTCAGCTTTTGATAGACTAATGAGATAAGCTTCTTCCCGCCAAGTAGGAGAAATACTTTGTTTCTCTACATTCAGTAAGAATAAATTAGTTCATTAAGGGGAGAATAAATTACAAATTACTTCCTAAGGAAAGATCTGGAAAAATATTACTATATCTTTTCCAAATAAATGTGTTTGTCTACCACCTTTTGTTGTTGTTGTTGTTGTTTTGTTGTTGTTGTTAACTCAAGGAGACATTCCACACTATCCTTCTAAAGTTAACATATCCTTCTTAATTTTTTCAACCATATTTCTGTCATTTTCTAAGGCCCACATCCACATAGCTCTATTTTCCATTTCTGGTCTTCCTCTATTCTCTCCTTCACTCTGCCACAGACGGACTCAGTGACTGACACTTTTGATGAAGTTTTTACTGCACAAAAATGTCTTTGCACCATTGTTTTCAATGGCTTTTATAACTCAAACCATCTGCTCTTCCCCCACCCTATTCTCGTTGTGTAAAACATTTTTGAAATACAGTGCAGAAAAGAAATGCGATCTTGAACTGCCTGGTTGTGCTGCACATTAATTTTCAAGCTGCTTTGCTCTGCAGCATTCATTTCTCCAGTAAAATGGCAAAGCGTTGATGCCTTGAGGGCCTGACTTTGCTTTTTTCTTAATCATAAGTAATTAGAGAAACTGCCACATGTTGTTTTGGATAGTGTTTAAGTTCAGAAATGCTTTGAAAGGGGGATATATACACCCAGATTAAAGATATGCAAAGGAAAATTAGTATCTTCAAAAGCTCAAATGGGTTGATTTGTTACTTCACCCCACTCTACAACACCTGGCTCTGCATAAAATTGAAGACTCAGCCTAAGAGAAAAATATGTAAGGAGGCACCAAGAGGAAGTCATGGTTCAGCCTCATTCTCTCCTGTACAATTAACCTTCTAGACAGGAAGATGACTGTGTGTGGGATGAGGCATGCCATTAAGGTCCCTCCATAAAATCTCTTTCTCCCACCTGCACAGTCCCAAACTGCCCCTCCAGGAATTATTCCTTGAGGTCTCGAAAGCATCTTAATTACTAAAACCCCACTTTTAAATTATAAGTGTCATCCTTAGATGATACTTCTGCAGGGTTAAATTTCATTTAATTGTCTCAACATGTTGGCTGGCCAGGACGGAAACTGTTGAAACATAGGTTTAAATAGTTTTCTAGGTTGGGGGGAGTAGGAGCCCAAGATAAATAAACAGAGCTGAGAGACTACCAGTGAGTCACCAAAAACCCAAGGTAGATTCTTAGGATCTCACTGAGGGGTAGAAATTAAAGACAATCTCAAAAGCACTTTTATTCCTTATCCATGCAACAGATGTCTACCTAGCTTACAGTTTTTCCGAATGCAATTAATTACAATGAATATGCTGAAAGTTGTCTTTTTTTTTCCTGCCTACCAGTAACCACTATTAAATTCAATGTGTCTAACAGGAGAAGCCCTTTAAGATTTGCATGGGCATAAGAATGTTTCCACTACCCTCCCAGTTAAGCACCAGAACACTCCCGGGGAGTTGTAGTCATAGTCCCATTTGGGCAACACGGTTAGAAGGAGGAGAATCAAAAAAATAGAGAGGAGACTGATAGCTTTCAGGGCATACTACCTTCAAATATTGGCACATTGAATACTTTGAAGGAGTCTGAGAAAATGGCAAAAGCAGGGAGACAACTCTGGCCTCCTTCCCACAAGGCCATTCTTCCCTGAAACAGGTCATAAAGTCCTCATGTGAAAGGCACCTCCCTATCTGAGAAAGAGAGGCACAGGGACACCAAGACAAATTTTAACAAATAGGCCTTTCTAAGTCTCTCGCCGTTTACTATAGATTACTTCATGCTTCTCAACCTATCACATTCTTCCACAACTATCCACTCTTCATCAAACTTGCATAAACACACACAGATTCGTCTCTCTGGGTCTTCATTTCCTTATGAAGTTTCTCATGTCACATAAAACTTACATTAAATAAATTTGCATGCTTTTCTCCTATTAATCCACCTTTGTCAGCTTAATTGTCAGACCCAGCCAGGATCTAACAGGTCACCAAGAAGGTGACATAAATTGTTCCTCACTTTGCACGCCATCACAAGAATAACGAACAACTCCTCAATACAAGACACCCCCTGCATCACAGAGACCAAGACAGACTCATTAGAAAGGGTAAGAGAGGCACCCCCACCTTGACCACATTGCCTCTCCCCAAGGCCAGTGCAGCACTACATTCAGAGCTCTCTCCTGAGCCTCCAGAGCCTCCAGTGAGAAAAGAGGGGATATCTAGCTCACCGCCAGTGCCATGGGTTCCTTTGGAGGAGCCCCTACTCTAATCCCGCACCACAGAGATTACAAGGGAATCTGCGGGTCTCAACTACCGGGAATCTGACTGATGGAAAAGTGGGGAGGCTTGCAACAACCCACACACTGATCTTGGCGGACCTAGTTGATATCTGCAGTGCCCAAGTAGGAATCTCAACCAGCGGTTCTGCTCATTTGCAGAACCATGTCAAAAGTACCCTCTGACCAGTGATCCTGGTGGGATGCACATCCGCCTGATTCAGGTCCTCAAATGAGTAGTTTTGTTTTGACATCCAAAGTGTGGTAGGGTCCCCTCCCAAAGGAAAGAAAAAAAAACACCTCAGGGCAACTTGGCTATACAGGTACGTGACAACATCCCTCACGACCTTGTAACATGAAACCACTTAATCAGACTACATGTTTGTGTGTTACCATATATGGGAGACAAAGAAGTAGAAAATAAATAAAAAACTACACCACATGGCATTTGGGTCTCAGTTCTTCAGGTATAAACCCAACTGAGCAGTGCAGGCATGAATAAAGTTGCTTCCTGGAAGGAAAAGCCTTGGGGTCACGACTCTCCTGCTACTAAAGGACCTAGTTTGCTCATGTTCAGGCAAGGAGCTAAATCATAGCCCTACCTGCTGTGGAGTTTTCTACTACAAAAGAAAACTATAGACCGATATCTCTGATAAATGCAGATGTAAAAATTCTCAATAAAAAAACCAGTAAACCGAATTCAGCAGCACACTAAAAAGAACATTCACATGATCAAGTGAAATTTACCCTTGGGATGCAAGATGGTTCAACATACAGAAATCAATCAATATGACATATCACATTAACAGAAGAAAAGAAGCATATAATCATCTCAATAGATGCAGAAAAAGCATTACACAAAATTCAACATGCGTTCATGATAAAAAAAAACTCTTAATAAATTAGGTATAGAAGGAACCTATCTCAACATAATAAAGGCTATATATGACAAGTCTACAGCTAACACATACCTAATGGTGAAAGACTGAAAGCTTTTCATCTAAGATCAGGAACAAGAAGAGTGTCCACTCTCACCACTCTACCCAACATACTACTATAATAGCTAGAGCATTCGGGCAAGAAAAAGCAATAAAAGGTATCTGAATCAGAAAGGAAGAAGTAAAATTGTTTCTGTTTGCAGATGACATGACTTTCTATACAGAAAATCCTAAAGACTCAACCAAACATCTGTTAGATCTAATCAATAAATTAGTAAAGTTGCAGGACACAAAATTAACACACAAAAATCAGTAGCATTTCTACACAGTGATGAATTTTCTGCAAAAGAGGTAAAGATTTACAATGGCATCAAAAACTATAAAATACTTGGGAATAAATTTAAGGGGGTGAAATATTTCTACTCTGAAAACTAGAAGACACTGATGAAAAAAACCAAAGACACAAATAAATGAAAAGGCATCCCACATTCATAGAGCAGAAGAATATTATTAAAATGTTGTAGTACCAAAACCATTTATAAACTCAATGCAATCCCTATCTAGAGTCAAATGTCATTTTAAAAAATAGAAGTAGAAAAAACTTATATAATTGATATGGAAACACAAAGACTCTGAATAAAAAAATCCTAAGAAACAAGAATAAAGCAAGAGGCATCATACTTCCTGATTCCAAAGCGTATTATAAAGCTATTGTCATTAAACAGTATGGTCCTGGCAAAACAAACAAGCAGATCATCAAACAGATCAATGGAACAGAATTAAGAGCCCAGAAATAAATCCAAGCACATACAATCAACTAATATTTGACAAAGGAGTTAAGAATACTCAATGGAGAAAAGACAGTCTTTTCAATAAATGGTGCTGGGATAACTGGATATTCACATGTAAAAGAACAAAACTGGACCCATATCTTACACCACTCACAAAAATTAACTCAAAATGGATTAAAGACTTAAGTGTAAAACCTGAAGCTATGAAACCTCTGAAGTAAAAAAGGAATACAGCTCCTGGATGACAGTCTTGGTGATGGCTTTTGGGATATGCCACCTAAAGCACAAGCTACAAAATGAAATGACCAGTAAGTGGGACTACATCCAACTAAAAGCTTCTGCAAAGCCAAAAAACCCAACAAAGTATAAAGACAACCTACAGAATGGGAAAAACTACATGTTTTGCACCATGTATCTGATAAGGGATTAATGTACAAAATATATAAGGAACTCCTACAACTAAATAGCAAAAAATAAAATAATAAAATAAAATAAAATAAAATAAAATAAAATAAAATAAAATAAAATAAAACCCAATTTTAAAATGAGCAAAGGACCTAAATAGACATTTCTCCAAAGAAGATATACAAAAGGCCTACAGGTACATGAAAAGTACTCAACATCACTAGTCCTTAGGGGAGAGCAAATGAAAACCACAATGAGATAGATATCACTTCACACCTCTTAGAATAGTCATCACCAAAAAGATAAGAGATAACAAATGCTGACATGGATGTGGAGGAAAAGGAACACTTGGGCACTGTTGTTTGGACTGTAAATCAGTACAGCCACTAAGGAAAACACTATGGTGGATTCTCAAAACAATTAAAAATAGAACTACCATATGATCCAGCATTTCTACTTTTGGGAATACAGCCAGAGGAAGCGAAAACACTAACACTTCTGCACCTCCATGATTTACAATAGCCAAGACACGGAAACGATCTTAAGTGTCCCCTGATTGATGAATGGATAAAGAAGTTGTGGTATATATATATACATATATATACACACATATATATACATATATACATATATATGCATATATATATGCATATATATACATATATATATACATATGTATACGTATGTATATGTGTATATACATATATATGTATACATATATATACACACATATATATACATATATACATATATATGCATATATATATATGCATATATACATATATATACATATGTATATGTATGTATATGTGTATATACATATATATGTATACATATATATACACACATATATACATATATACATATATATGCATATATATGTATATATACATATATACATATATACACACATATGCATATATATACATATATACATATATATGCATATATATATACATATATACATACATATGTATATGTATGTATATGTGTATATACATATATATGTATACATATATACACATATGTGTATATATGTATATATATGCATATATATGTATATACATGTGTATATATATGTGTATATACGTGTATATATATGTGTATATATATATGTATATATATACACATATACATATATATGTATGTATATATATACGTATATATATACACATATATACACGTATATACACATATATATACATATATACATATGTATATGTATACATATGTATATATGTATATACATATATATGTATATATATGTATATATACATATATATATATATATATATATATATATAAAGAATCATTCAGCCACCAAGAGGAGGAAATACTGCCATTTGCCATTTGCCATTTGCCATTTGCAACAACATGGATAGACCTTGAAAGCATTATGCTAAGTGAAGTAGGTCAGAGAAATATAAATACTGTATGATCTCATTTATATGTAGACTCTAAAACAAACAAAAACAATAAAGTACAAAACTCACTGAAGAAGAAAAAGAGACCACACTTGGGGTTACAAGAGGATGGAGGGAGGGGAATTTAGAGGAAGGTGGTCAAAAGGTACAAAGTTCCAGCTATAAAATAAATAATATTAGGGATTCAATGTACAACATGATGACTACAGCTAACACTGTTGTGTGACATAGAGGAAAGTGGTTAAGAGAGTGAATGCTAAGAGTTCTCATAATAGGGAAAATCTACCCATTTTTTCATTTTTTATTTTTCCTTTTGAAAGAAAAATGCGGTAAGATGGATGTTAGTTGAACCTACTGTGGTGATCATTTCATAATATATATAAATATATGTATATATATATTTCATAATATATATAAAGCAAACCATCATACTGTATGCCTTAAATTTATAAAATGACATATGTCAATTATTTCTCAATAAAACTGGGAAAAAGGTATATATTCAAGAAATAGGTGTGCTATATATAAGTATATGTTTTGTGTGTGTGTGTGTGTGTGTGTGTGTGTGTGTGTGTGCGTAAATAAAACAGACCTGCCAAGGACACTAACAGGATCAAGAAAAAACCTTCTCCTCCAAGACTGAAGCAAAAGCCAGCAAGATCAGGGATCTTCCCATTTTTTTCAGTCTCCCATACATTCCACGTCTCTCATTCAAATCAATGTAGGATTCTGTAGCTTGCAATGCCAATGATTATAGACAATTCCAACCCATGGATCATCTGTGGGTTAGGTGTGCATGAAGAAAACCGCATGACGGTCTGATCTTTAGAGAATTTAACGTGCTTATAAAGATACATCATAGTGCAATGTAGCATTTGCTTTGGATATAAATAGGATATTACTGTGTACTTCATTCTGAAAGGAGTTGTGAAAATCCAAATGTCTCCTCAACTGTACAATTCCAACCTCTGAATCTTAAAAAGTATTAAATGCCAAGCCCCTTCATGACTCTGAAAACTCTGTCACAGCCACTATTCCCCCACATAAGAACAACAATGACAATACATATAATAATGGTCGAGAATGTCTAGAGCTTGGGGCACCTGGGTTGCTCAGTCAGTTAAACTTCCGACTTTGGCCCAGGTCATGATCTCCCAGTTTGTGAGTTTGATCCCCATGTCAGGCTCTGTGCTGACAGCTCAGAGCCTGGAGCCTGCTTCAGATTCTGTGTCTCCCTCTCTCTCTCTCTCTCTGCCTCTCCCTGCTTGTGTGCTCTCTCTCAAAAATAAATAAATAAAGTTTAAAAAATAAAAATAAAAAAGAATGTCCAGAGATTGCAACAGCCAGTGGTCTGCCAATGTTCTTGCCTAGGAATGCTGATTTCCCAAAAGGACTTTTAATTTCATGGAAAACTGAGAATATCTGCAGGAAAAGCAGATTGTGAAGGTGTGAAGTGAACCAGGAGAAAATATCTTGGGGCCTTTTCCAGTCACCAATCTACAGCTGAGGGCTGAGGAGCACAAAGCCCAGGAATGGATTACTATATCATCTTGCCCAAATCATTCATGAACTTTAATCCTAAGTGTCTTCAGTTGTAAAAACTAGAAGATGGACTCAACAAAAGCCTTCAAATTCTGTTTGTGGAGCCCTCTAGTTCCTGTAAAGTCATCTTAAGGGTCACTGCAGGGCTGTGGAGAAGGAGCCATTGGGTGAGGCCCCAGTCACCGTCCTGTCCCTTGTCTCGCCCACCCCACCCCCTCCCCACCCCACTATCCTTCCCAGGGAAAGGGCCTCTTCAGATGCAGGAACAATCTCTCCAAAGCACAGCTTTCATTATCAACAGCCTTCACAAAAGGCCTTCACACACACTCTTCTTTTTTTTTTAATGTTTTTATTTTATTTTATTTACTTGAGAGAGAGAGAGAGAGAGAGCACATAGGGAAGAGGCAGAGAGAGAGGGAGACAGAGAATCCCAAGCAGTGCAGAGCCCCATGCAGGGCTCAGACTCACCAACAGTGAAATCATGACCCGAGCTAAGGTCGGACACTTAACCAACTGAGCCATATAGGCGCCCCTGGACCCACACTCTTCTTAAAATAAGGTGGGACTTGAGGCCTGTATATCATGGCCCAGACTTCTCAAGTGTTTTAAGCCTCTGCCTTAGCTCATATTATAATTGTGTCAAGAATAACTTATTTGATCATTTCTGACTTTGAAGATTTTCCCCATCCCCCAAGTAAGCCCCAGGTCAAAAAATATTTGTTCCAATGAAACATTCCCCTTTCCCATTTTCCTACATGCTCCCATTCTTTCCCAGCCTTGCCCCTCTGTCCATTGTATCATGTCCTCCTATTTATAAATTTGTGGAACATTGTGGTGTGCAAGAGTGAAAGAGTAGAGAGAGATCCCTCTAGTAAACAGAAACATTTCTGAGACAAGCACTCTATCTTACTGATGTTTGTATTTATACATGCAGGTATGCTCAGTAAGTGTATGTTGAATAGAAAAGCATTTTTAATGTTTATTTTTTTTAGAAAGGGAGAGAGAGCAGGGGAGGGACAGAGAGAGAGGAAGACAGAGGATCCAAAGTGGTCCCTGTGCTGATAGCAGCAAAGCCCGATATGGGGCTCAAACTCATGCTTTGAGATCATGACCTAAGCCAAAGTTGGATGTTTAACCATCTGAGCCACCCAGGTGCCCCTAGAAAAGCTTTTTTGACAAAAAGTTCTACAGCCCAAATATATGTGAAAATATTTGGATTATTTTACCAAAAGGCTCTTTCTTAGTTCTCAAGCTGTGGAGTTCAGACAAAATGTTAATTCTGTATAAACCTATGCACATTTATGCACCTGTGCCTGTAATGATACATCCGAATGCAATGTTCTTGTAGGGACTAACATGACACTTATTGGTAATGATTTTTGTGATGACCTTTGGGCAAAATAAGTAACAGAAAATTAGTTCTTGTCACTAGAGTTAACTTCTATGAGGTTATACAGCTAGACAGACATCTCAGACTGCCCTGGTTCAGCCCTGGATCTCATTTTCTCACCCAAAATGCCAGACTCGACAGTCTCAGCTCTCTAATATTTCCCATAGGCCCCAGGGGACATTGTATATTCGGCCATGATGGATCTATGCCATCTGGGTACTATGTTGTCCTGCCACATCTCCACTGGAGATCTGCTGTCCCCATTGGGTAGTACAGTGCTCCTAGACTAGCTGCAGTCACCTGCAAAGGTTCTGCTGCATTGGTCACCCTAATTACCTAGAAAAGCAATGCTCTGCCTGGGGTGATGAGTGTTGGTGTTTTCCAGGCACCAAAGCCAGCACTCATTTTCTTTGAGTTCTCACTAAGTCCTTTATGAGACCCATTTCTTTACTTTCTGACTCTACCCTTCTTCTTGGAAGGACTGAGCAATAATTCCTGGGTCCATGAAAGAGGAACAAGTCTCTCTGTCTCATGCATAACTCCCTGTCCAATAGAAAAAATATATATCTTCCCTTTGTTGAAAAAAAAATAAACTACACAGTAATAGTAGCCACAAACACAACAAAGCCAGAAAAGAAACAAAAAAATTCATGGTTATCTACCCATGTTAGGAGATACACAGCTGCCTCAAAAGGTCAACACTCAAAAGGAAACCCAAGTTCTGAATTCCAGCTTTGACTTAGCAGGAACTCCTATCTACAGAATCTACCTCTGTCACGAAGAACTCTTCATTTTGCAAAGACACTCAAGCTTCCTCTGAGTTCGTTTTACTGCTATGAATTTAACAATTATTTTGTTTCATATGCCTTACATTTAACACTCAAAATAACCCTGTGAGCTTGATGTTAGTATCTTTACACACTTGTCATTCAAACTCTGCATAACTTTAGTTTGATTTTGCCTATTTTAATAGCAAACAAGTAGAATCCAAAAATTCGTATGCAGAAGTCAGATACTTCCATGTAAATACATTTTCACGCGAGTTTACACTGCACTATACCATCCAAATCCACATAAGAAGAATGAAGATGTGGGGCACCTGGGTGGCTCAGTGGATTAAGCATCCGACTCTTGATTTCAGCTCAGGTCATGATCTCACAGTTCTTGATTTTGAGCCCCATGTCAGACTCTGCACTGACAGCACGGAGCCTGCTTGGGGTTCTCTCTCTCCCTCTCTCTGTCCTTCCCCTGCTCTCTCTCTCTCTCTCTCTCTCTCTCTCTCTCAAAAAAAATAAAACTTTAAAGAATTTTTACAAAAGAATGAAGATGTATATATTGATGTTTTCCACATTTGTTCATATTGTTCAACTTGACCTGATTTTGACTTTAGCCGGAGGAAAGGCATTAGTTGTGCACGTGATGAATAATGTAAGTAATGCAAACAGAATTAGAAAAGGAGTGACTGATTAAACTATTGATTACCTCCACTGCTTAAACTAACACGTCGGATAGTCCAAACCCCAGAAACCACATTCTGGCAATTAGGTAGAGAATGTGATCTATACCCAGAGGAACATAAGAATATAAAGAAAGTGCTAGAATCCACTGCAGCAGCCTGCACAGGGAAGGTTACCCAATCTGATAAAATTGGAGCTAGCTAAAGAATAAGAGTACAGACAAAGCCAGGTATATTCGTATTACAAAGGTGTCCTTTTCTGAGTTAATTCCTAAGTTGGTATGAGTATGTTTTATTGGAAGAAATTATGGGGATAGAAGAATTCTATTAAACCCCCCAGATACTGGTCCCCAATTCTAGGTCAGAGAAGAGAAGATAAAGTTGATTCCATCCCAGGGGTGGTAATAAACTAGGTATCTGCTGAGGGCAAAAGTAGTAGCTGGAAGGAAAAGTGAGCCAGTCTTAACTGCAGAATGGGGTAGAGCTTAAAAGGAAAAGACGATTGGTTACAGAAGGAGAGACGATATGAACAGACCCAATTGACTAGGGTATGTGACTGCCAACTTTGGAATTTTTGTCTAGATGCTCAGACGGAGGAAATCACAGTTCTTTACTCTCACTGTCCCCTATAGTATTTCCTGCTCAATTCTTGCTCCGGTTTCCCCTGTTTCACACTGTTAATTAGATCCTTTTTAAAAACACCTTTTCCCTTTTCTCCCATTCCTCTGACACTCACCATGTAACCCCAGATAACCCTTACCTTTTCTTTTCATCCCTCCTGTGATTTCTCTGCTGGTAAAATCCCTTTTCAAAATTAAATGTCAAATCAAATAACTTTTGAGATCTCGTAGCCTTTCTTGCTTCAGATAAATATGAAAATCCCCTTCTGACAGCCCACAACCACCATTTGGGGATTTTCCCTCTCATGAATGCTTCACGTTGAAAATAAATCCATATTGGTCATCTGACTGGCTCAGTCAGGTGAGCATCCAAGTATTGATTTCGGCTAATGTCATGATCTCATGGTTTGCGGGCTCAAGCCCCACAAGGGGCTCTGCACTGACAGCACAGAAGCCTGCTTGAGGTTCCCTCCCTGTCTGTCTGTCCCTCCCCTGCTCATGTTCAGTCTCAAGTAAACAACCATGAATTTTTTAAAAAATAAATCCATATCAATCATCAAAAAAGCAGAGCATTTCCCCTCATTGGGATGCTTTAAATTTGTCCCTCCAGTTTGAAAGTAAATAGAAGTATCAGGTACTATTCTGCTCTTGGTGACACTGCCCAAAACAAAGAAACTAAAATTCTTCCAGTACCCATAATTGTGACGATTTAAAAAAATGAGGTCCAGAAAAATGGTGAGCTCCCAAAGTTTGATATTAACAAAACAACTTTCAATGCTCCAGAAGCCTTAGTGCAATGTCTTTGATAACAAACGTTGGGAGGAGGAGTTTAGGGCAATAAATTTTCTTCTGATTATTTTCTGGCAGAAGTTCTTTTTTAGAGAAAGAGGTTAAATGATATATGAAAGCGTGTCATTCAAAAGTGTTGCATTTGTCTGCGTAACTCCAACAACCACGTTCTCCAGGGCAGGCTGCTGTTTCCCTAGGGCTGGCTGGCTGTCAGGAGAGCAGTGACACTCATCCTGTTTTTATTATTCCAGTCGTGCAGAGAAGCTTATTTACCAGACAATGAGGTAAAATGGAAGCAAGCAACTAGTAAGACTATTACCCATCCTGGATTGTGCTTTTAGGCACAGCCTACTGTGAATACTGGTTTTTCAGGTAAGTACTATCAGCGTAAACAAAGACTTGTAGAACTCTGAAGATGATACATTTACTGACACTCAGCCAGCACATTGCTCCTGCCAGCAAACAGCTTCGCCTAAAGAAGAATCAAATCCACATTTCACTCAACCTGCCCCGTCCTCGTGCTTCCTCATTAGTAGTGTGGTAGAAAGGATATTCTCTCACATTTATAAAGAGCTGTTAGAGCCCTTCAACAGACATCATCTTCCTCCTTCTGCTCCTCTATTTCTATTTCTACTATTCCTCTTGGTCCCAGTAGTTCATTATGTTCCTGCATCTACCACCCAAATGCCACTGGAATTTATACTTTTATCTCTAGCACTGTCACCCCCATGATTCAAGTTTTCAAACTTCACTATGGAATTAATGCAATTGTTTCCCAAATAGTCTTTCACCATATCCCAGCACACCACCTGTCCTGGAGCTAGAATGGTCTTTTTTTTTTTTTTTAATTTTTTTTCCAACGTTTTTATTTATTTTTGGGACAGAGAGAGACAGAGCATGAACGGGGGAGGGGCACAGAGAGAGGGAGACACAGAATCGGAAACAGGCTCCAGGCTCCGAGCCATCAGCCCAGAGCCCGACGCGGGGCTCGAACTCACGGACCTCGAGATCGTGACCTGGCTGAAGTCGGACGCGCAACCGACTGCACCACCCAGGTGCCCCTAGAATGGTCTTTTTTAACTGACAAAACCAGTTTTGCTACCAGCACTGTTTAAATCCTTAACATCTATATGATAAAGTCCAAAGACCTTAATATATAAAATTGACCCTGATATAGCCCTGGGTCAGGCTCCGTGCTCACAGCACTGAGCCTGCTTAGGATTCTCTCTTCCTTTCTGTCTGCCCCTCCCCCATGCTTTCTCTCTCTCTGTCTCTCTCTCTCTCTCTCTCAAAATAAATAAACTTTAAAAAATGTATATTAAGTCAAATGTGATAAAGTACCTGCAATTCCTCAAAACCACTGCTCTTTATCTTGTGTGCAGACATTTGCACATTTGCACTCTTTACCTGGAAATCCAGCTCTTCTTCTGCATACCCCAGGCCTACATAGTGAACACCCTACACATCAAATCATGTCTAAAATGTAAGTACATCTCTAAAGTGTTTTGTAGCAGCGAGCTTATCTGTGTATTGCTGCGGTAACGAACCCGCAGGTTAGGGTTTTATAGCAAAACTTTATTTTGTGCTCATGTTTGTGTCCATCATAGGTTGACTGTGGGTTCACTATGGCTCAGCTTCATAGTCGAAGACCAATACCAAAGGAATACCTCTTACCTGGTTCATGCCGATCTCATGGAAGTGTTAAAAGAGAGATGGCAGGACCATATAATGGCCCCTAAGGCTTTTGCTGAGAAGAAGTGTAACATATGACTTTCTCTCATATTTCCCTCTACAAAGTAAGTCATGTGGCCAAGAATGACATCAGTAGGGAAAGAAGTATAATTCTCCTTCATGGAAGGGCTGGTAGAAAAGAACTGGTGAGAAGATAAATATTTTAGGAAATATCTCCCAAACCCCACTATGGAGTGCCATCTTTTCCTTATGTTTTTCCATAACATATTTTATATTATAGCACAGTGGCTAGCTCTAGAAAACAGTGATGGTGATTACAAGTGTGTGTGTGTGTAATTTTCTACACCTGGAATGTTGTATACATGAAGGAACATGATGCAGGGATAAGAATCACCACTGCATAAAGCAGGTGTTCCAAAGGTTTCTTCCATCAATGTAAAGCTAAAAGATGTGAGGTTTAAAGACATTTAGTGACTTGCCAAAGGGCACAGGACTTAGTAAATTCAAAGCTCTGCATAAGAATTTCAATTTCTTAATACCTAGTCCATTTTTATGTGTGTGTAGTGGAAAAAATACATTTTTTAACAAAGTTCACAATAAGTGTGATACCACACTACAGGCTGGTATTAGACTATCAGCAATTTGAAAAGTTATAGATATTCTTATTATACAATAGTAACATGATATATAATTTAAAATAGTAAAAGTACTATTATATAATAATTAAACAGCAAAACACACTCTCATATATTTGAGAAATAGCCTATATTATCTGGGCTTCTGTATCTATTGGTGTATTGTTGCACCTTCTTGGTTTTATTAATGGGAAGTAAAATGTAATCTCCATTAGAATAAGGACTCAGTTCCTCCTATATTCTCAGTGTCTAGAATAATAATTATAGTAGGTGTTAAATATTGTTCAATATGTTTAAGGAAACTCCATAAATAGCTTCATAACAAAAGTGTTATTTATTCAAACAAGTTTTGAAAACAGTATCTAAATTATTGCTCTTATAGAATATGCAATACAAATTTGAGTTTTAAAAAAATTTAAGAAGTCGTGTAATGGAAAAACCTATTTAAATGTGCTATGGCTTTTCTTAAGCCTGTGTGTTATAGAATCCCTCTCATAGATTATACCTGGTAATAGCTCCTATAAACAGCTTCAAATGGAATATTCCTTGGGAAACACTGCTGATGGTCCAAAACTAGTTTGTTAAAAGGAATACTTTTTTTTTCTATTGATCATTTCTGTGTGATTAAACCTATTAAAACACAGTTCCACAAAGCTGTGTTTTTGTGTGTAAATACTCATTTCTCTTTCTAGGTAACATTAGCAAGAGACAATTTCTCTACTGTCAGAGACTTTTTTCTATTCCCGTCTCCATGTGTACTGTCATTGATAGACCCAGACAGGAATTTTTAAATGACTGGTACAATTGCACTTTGTGTATTGCATTTATTTAATAAATTCTTACCAAACACCTACTATATATCAGGACTCATTTTATCTGCTGGGAATGGAACAGTTAAAACAACAACAACAACAGAAGGGCACCTGGGTGGCTCAATTAGTTGAGTGTCTGACTGTTGATTCCGGCTCAGGTCATGATCCAAGCGTCATGGGATCAAGTCCTGCATCAGGCTCTGTGCTGTGTGTGAAGCATGCTTAAGATTCTCTCTCTCTCTGTCTCTATCCCTCTGACCCTCTCCCCCTCTCCTCTGTTTGCACTCTCTCCCTAAGAAAATAATTAATTAATTAATTAATTAATTTTTAAAAATTTAAAACAAAGATACCTGACTTACCTATTACAAATTCCAGTAGAAGGGAGACCAACAATCTAAAGTATATATGGAATATCAGATAGTGAACTGGTAGAGTACAATAAAAATTAAAATATGGAAAGGAGATAGAAAATGATATGGGAAGAGGAATGCAAGTTTAAGTATGCTGTTCAGGAAATGCTTCCCTAATGTGAAAATATTTGAACAAATACCTAAAGGAGATGAGGGATAAAGCCCTGAGATTATATGGAAAAAAAAATCATTTTAAGCCAAGGAACAGCAGGTGGAAAGGCCCTAAAGTAAAACAAAACAAAACAAAACAAAACAAAACAAAACAAAACAAAACAAAACACTTGCCCATTTGAAGAGCATCAGGGATTGTGGCTGGTGTGGACTGATCCAGGAGGAGTGTGGAATGAGGGGAGGTCAGAGAGGTAGCATAGGGCCTGGTCATGCAGAGCTCAGTAGGCCATGGAAGGATATTATTTTGTTTACTGAATGATACATGAAACCAAGAAAAAAAGTTTTAAGCATGGAAATACACTGAGCTTAAATTTTACAAATAGTATCTTGGCTGATTGGTGGACTGGGGAAGGGAAATGGCAGCCATCAGGCAAGCCAGTTGGGGGCTACTACGTTAATCTAATACAGAGATAGTGGTGGCTGAGACAAGAATATTAGTGGAGGAGACATTAAGGGAGAAGGTAAAGGATACATTTTTATGGTGGATAAAGGAAGACCTACGGGTTGCTTTTAGAGTAGAGTTTTACAGATTTCAGATGCTACTTCAAAGTCTTTGGCCTGCGTTATTAGACAGTCGGCAGTGCCATTTACTGAGATGGGTGAGGGATTAGAAATCTGGTTTTAAATATGTCAAGTATGAAAGGGCAGTGAGATGGACCCACACTGGGAATTTCATTGTTCAAATCTGGAGTTGAGTGTAGGTGCTCAAACTGCAAACATTGATTTCAGAAATAAAAGCAATCATAGTTAAAGTCATAGGACTATAGGAAATGGAGCAACCCAACACTACTAGCATAGAATCGTGATGAGGATCTAACAATGGAAGCCAAAGGCATGGCCAGATGGAAGCCAGAACCAAAAAGAATTAGGGTATCCCTGAACCCATATGAGGAAGGCTTTTCGAGTGGGAGCAGGGAATGATTAAGTGTCAAACGCTGATAAATCTGAGAATTGGTCCTCAGATTCAGTAACTGAAAATTCACTGCTTATATTCACAAGGGGCATTTCAGTGGGATGGTAGTGGCAAAAAACCTGACTGGAGTAGGTTCAAGAGAGAAAGAGGATAGGAATTGGAAATAATAATTATATTCATCTCTATGTCATTTTGTTCTAAAAGAGAACCAAGATGTGGAGTGGTAGCTGGAATGCAAGGTATGGTCAAGATATTTTAGGGTTTTCATTTGATTTTGTGATGGAAATTAACAGCTTATTTAGAAACTGTAATCCTATTTTCCAGTTGAAAGAGGAAATTGATCACACAAGGAACAGATTTACTGTTGGATCTATGGCCATGAGTAGTTGAAAAAGGAAAGAAAGAAATGTTCAAGTAAAGAGGCTTCCTTAGGAGTACAGAGTCCGTTTCTAGTAATGAGAAAGAAGACATGAATTTTGGTTACAGATGCAGAAAGGAACATAGATGTGACAGTGGGAGCAGAAGGAAGGGCTTAAATGTTTTTTCCCCCTCAGTATAATAGAAAAACAAACTCTTAGAAGGATTAGAGTGTAGGAAGATTTGGAAGTTTGAGGAGAGAGGAGAAAGTATAAAATAGTTATTTAAGATAATGGAAAAGTGAATGAAGTAGGAAATTTTAACGGAATTATGGGGCTCATGAACGGACAATTTCTGGTTAGTGTCATAAATCTAAACCTGTCAGCACATTTGTGACTTCTTCCTCTCCAACAATCAGCCACTTGAAACAGGTGCATGTAAGTAGGGATTTTCATTAGGGTTGTAATTTTGCAGGTGAGTATGATGAATGACGAGAGAGACAAGTGTGTGATGCTGGAGCATGGATCTAAACTGGTTTAAAAATTAGGATGTTGTGGAAAGAAACATGAAAGGTAGATAGCAATAATGAATTGCAAACCCTGGTTCTGGTAAAGAAATGTTAGAATTAGATTTCCTGAAGGAGTAGAGAGTCAGGAAGTAGTAATTTGAAATTGAGTGAGGTGGAATTGAGATTGGAATTAAGATTGCAGAGGAATTGAAGTTTTGTCAATGATAAGTCTAGTTTATCACCATGGAAATGAATGGTTAAGTAAGGGGGGGATAGCAAAGATAATCAAAGGAAAGAAAGATAAAGACGTGGTAAACCATGGTATTGGAAGGGTCATCTACATATGTATTGAAATCACCTAAATCAATATTGGAATGGTATTGGAGAGGGTGACTGTGAGCCTGGAACTAAAATCTCTAAGGAGCGAAGCTAGGTAATCCAAGGATCTAAAGGTGACTGCAGTGAGGAAGGAAGTTGCTAGAAATCTCTGAGGGCACAAGATTATGAGATTAAAAACTAGAGATCTGGGAAGGAAGGAGAAACAGCAATGAGACACTTACTTTAATTCCAGGTATAAGGAGTATGTCAGATCAATAGTCACACCTTGAGAGAGCTACAAGGGAAACCATAACCTTGGAAAAGAGTCAGAATCCCCTTAGAGCAAGAAGGTGCAGGAAACAGGAGCCTGGTGATACAAAGGATTTTGCTATGGAGTCATATGAGGAAGTGTACAGAATATGAAAATCTGGGGGTGTGCATGACATTGGTGTCTTAGATTGATGTAGGAAAGGTTGAAGGGCATGATGGGATTGGTGCCCATATGGTCAAGTCAGATGGTCTGATGATGCTCTAAAAGCCAGAGGGAAGAGAGAGGTGAGCCCACCCAGGAACACAGAGCTCTGAGCCTTCTAAATCCACACAGACCTGAGCTTTAAATCTAGTATATGTATGCAGTGAACTTAAATCTCTGGGTTATTTGTAGAGCAACAGTCAATTGCATGTTTTGTAGTGTTTCTTGTCTTCCATCTTTCAAAGACGTATATTCCAGTTTGACAATCTCTCACTAGGATTTTGACATCTGACTCTAGAATAGCTTTCTTCTCATACCCGTTTCAAGTTCTTCCACTTTCTTATAAAAAAGTATTTCATCATTTTACAACAATTTTTGGAATGCAAAGAACAGTAACTGGTCAGAGAGTGGTTATAAAAAAAATGTTCCTTTGTAGAAAAGTGTTCATTTCTATTTTATTTTAAAGTAATACAGTGGGGTCACTAAAAGTGTGTGCTTAGAATAAAGACAGGTCTAGATCTGAATTCAGGCTGAGACATGCACCACCTTTGTGACCTTGGACGAGTTATGTAACTATGTGCAAATTAGCATCATGGGGGACATTGTGAAGGCCAAAAGAGGCAATGATTATAAAGCACTGAAACAGTGTCAGGCACATATTAAACATAATAACTATCTGATATATATGTACAGCTAAATTTTAGCATTTATTTTTACCATGAGTATTAATCACTCTTAAAAATGTATAGTACCTTGGGGCGCCTGGGTGGTGCAGTCGGTTAAGCGTCCGACTTCAGCCAGGTCACAATCTCGCGGTCCGTGATTTCGAGCCCAGAGCCTGACGCGGGCTGATGGCTCGGAGCCTGGAGCCTGTTTCCGATTCTGTGTCTCCCTCTCTCTCTGCCCCTCCCCCGTTCATGCTCTGTCTCTCTCTGTCACAAAAATAAATAAAAAACATTGAAAAAAAATTTAAAAAAAATGTATAGTACCTTGAATAGGGATGAACTACTAAAAGCATATTTTTCTAAAAAACTAAGAGTTGTTAACATTGCTATTAACTTAGTGCACCTGTATGAAATGTGTATGTTCCACAACACTGAGTATAAATCACTACAAAATGGAGAATCTTGTTCTATTTCTGCAATAAGCAAGCTGCACAATTTCATGAACAAAATTAAAATTTAGTCCCTGGAACAGTGATCGTCCCTTGGTAGGCATGCAAAATATTTTAAAAAATTATTGAAATGCAGGGGCTTCTGGGTAGCTCAGTCGGTTAAGCATCTGAGTCTTGATTTCAGCTCAGATCATGATCTGGAGATTCGTGAGTTCTAGCCCAGCATTGATCAGGCTCTACTCTGACAGTAAGGAGCCTGTTTGGGATTCTCTCTCTATCCCTCTCTCAGTTCCTCCCCTGCCTGTGCTTTCTCTCTCTCTCTCTTTCAAAGTAAATAAATAAGCTTTAAAAACATTACTGAAATGTATTATTCTTTCAATATCAGAACCTTAAAAAATGTAGCAAGTAACATTTTTGTTGAATTTCTGAAATCACATATATAGTAAAATAGAATGTCTTGGGAAATTAATATAAAGGAAGAGGAATTGTTCTACCAACCAAATAAAAAAACTGCTTAGTATTTACAGCCTCACTTTCTATAAAATACATTAAAAATACAAAAAAAAAAATTTGAGCTTGCACATTTCCCCTTGCACTTAGAGTTTTAAAGCTTTCTTATATACCTTCTTTTTTAACTTTCATCCACACTGCCAATATGGTGGCTGCCCCTACAGTTTTGTACCTTCATACATTATGCTGCTGTCATGAAATATATCTTACTAAATGACACAAAGGTTTGGTCTTCTGTGAAATGTAGCTAATTAGCTGAGATTCCATCAGGGCTCCAAAGGCAGGTAGAGACCTTCCAGGTGTAAATGACCCTTACCTCATTGAATATGCTTTTTAATTAATGTCCCATTAACTAGCTGACAATAGCTCCTAAGCTAAGTGAACAGATCTGAATGTAATTAAACATTTATTAAGTGGCCTACATCCCTGTTACAGCTGCGGCCTCCCTTCCTTTCACACAGGTCAGGGTGGGAATGAGAGAGGGAAAAAGAACACAAAGACACAGTTACTTCCATCATCCACCTCTCATTTCCCTCCAATAGTGCTTACTTGAATTAACAGAGAGTTAAAATAGTGCAAAGTCAGCCTATTGGATTTTTCAAGCACAGGGTCTGGAGACTGCTTGTTCGTTATAATGGCACTTATTAAATTGTATTAACTACTTTTCACTTTTGGTAGCAAAAGACTCAGCAGAAGACTGAATCAGGTGCAGCCCCAGTGAACCAAGGAGCAAGCAGCATTTCATAGCAGAGACGGAAAATCAGGTCAGGCAATCAACCTGATAAGATCTGGCATGCTAAGTTTTGGATTAAGATTCTTCTGATTTTTTTCATTACGTTGTTTCAAAACAACAGAAACGTCTCCTTATTTTTCACTTTACTGATTGAGACTTATTTGGGAATCATCATTATACCCGGTGACATTAATGACAGAGAAGTCTGGGGTTTGAAGCACGGCCCCATTATAAAATATCTTAAAGCGTCAGAATAAAAGAACGTTCATTCAACTATATGGTATCGCAATTTTTTGTTCTCAGATATTACTGCTTCTATTGGTACGAGCCTTAATTTTCTGGCTCTTCTTTCTCTTCTTTTGGGGGGGGGGGAAGGGCTGCTGAAAGTGACAAACATGCTTGCATGTAACTATGGAGTTCTAGATTTTTCTTCAGACCTTGAGGATATGACTGCACCAGTAGTGATAGAATTCCAAGTTGTACATTCTGAAATTTCTCTGCTCCCAGGGCTAGAGGCATATTCTACTTCTTAAATATTGTTGTGAAAAATGACCTACCGTCTGCTCAGAATCACTTTGGCAGTTCTCACTAGTGAGGGTCTGAATATAAGGAGGTACAGAATGATGTATTTTAAGTCCTTTTCAGAATCAATAAAGGAGTTTTTTGTTTTATTCATTTTAACAGATTAAGGCATTGATTTTATTTGAGAATATGGCTCTTTATGATGGAACTGATCTCCGAAAAAGCTTTAAATTATAAAAGAAGAGTTTATATAAACTTTGACTTTCCATTTAAAAGAACAAAAGGCATAAGAAATAACTCGAGCACTGTTAGAAAAATCTTAATAAATCAGACAATAGTTCCAGCCTAACATTTATCTGAGTAACTTGCCAAGTCTGTCCCATATCCATTTCTTCATAAGTCAGGGAATGTTCACTGGATATAGTTATGAGCCCTCTTGTTTCCTTTCCATTTAAATGTTAAACATAAGAGAAAAATTCAGAAATCATGTGAAGAAGGTAGAGTTGCAGAACCTGAATAGAGAAGGCTGGAAACTCAATTAGTAGGGTCAAAATCAGTAAACACAGCACACCTGGGTGGCTCGGTCAGTTGCGTGTCCGAGTCTTGATTTCAGCTCAGGTTATGATTCATGGCTCCCAAGTTCAAGCTCCATGTCCAGCTCTGTGCTGAAGCACAGAGCCTGCTTGGGAGAGAGGGAGAAAGAGTATGGAGCCTGAAGCAGGGCTCGAGCTTACCCAATGCTGGGCTCAAACTCACGAACTGTGATTTCATGACCTGAGGTGAAGTCGGAGGCTTAACCAACTGACACACCCAGATGCCCCAACCTAAAGCAATTTTAAAAGGTTAAAATAAACTGAGCAATATCAATGTCTACAAATTAAAAAAACTAAATGGGTAAAGGATGCCCATTTCCCAAAATTGATTAACAGAACCAAAGCAATGTCAATCAAAATATGGCCACACTTTTCATGGAAATTGCCAATCTGAACTAAACTAGCAAAGGCCTATAAATAGTCTAGGTAATACTGAAGTAGAACAATGAAGTCAGAGGACATGCATTCGCAGATATCAATCTATATTGTAATTTAAAAGAATTAAAACTGGGATATTGATGCAAAGGTAGACAAATAGGTCAATAAAATAAATTATAGAAAGAGACCTTTTTAGCTATAAGTAAGAGGAAAAGGGTCATGTACATATATTGGAATACTCTCAATCAATGAAAATATATGAATACATACAAAATACTGATCAAAAGAAGTAATCCATAAATATGAAAAAAAAAGGATGGCACTATATTATGTACAAGTAAAAATTTTAAAAATTATGTAGGGGTACATAAAGAGATTGTAAAAATATATTTTAAAGTCTGGAATATAATTACCATAATAGCCAGTGTTACCTCTAGAAAGGACAGAGACGGCTGTAATCAAAGAGGTAAACTGCCTTGAAATAGACACAAAATTATCGAACATAAAGGCAAAGATAAACTCATTTTCTTTAAAATTAATTTTTCGATTAATAGTAACAAGTCAGTTCATACAGTGGGACAAGTATGTTAAAACACATACCTGAAAACAATTTACCTCCAAAGAATATAACGTACTCCTATGAATCAATTCCGAAAATACAAAGAATCCAATCTGAAAAAGGTCAAAAGACTTAAATAGGAATTTGACTTCAAAACATTTCTAGGGGAGGATCCTGGGTGGCTCAGTCAGTTAAGCATCTGACTTCAGCTCATGTAGTGATCTCCCGGTTCCTGAGTTCAAGCCCCATGTCAGGCTCTGTGCTGACAGTTCAGAGCCTAGAGCCTGCTTTGGATTCTGTGTGTCCCTCTCTCTCTGCCCCTTCCCCTCTTGTGCTCTCTCTCTCTCTCTCTCTCTCAAAAATAAATAAACATGAAAAAATTAAAAAAAAAATTTCTAGGGGTGCCTGGGTGACTCAGTCAGTTAAGCATCTGACTCTTGATTCTGCCTCAGTTTATGATCTCAGGATTCATGAGATCGAACCCAACATCAGGGTCTATGCTGGGCATGGAGCCTAACTGTGATTGTCTCTCTCTCCCTCTCTCTGTTCCTCAGAGCAAGGGGATAATATAATCAAGATAGTATTTACCTTTGGTAAGGATGAAGGAGATAACGATTCTGCAGGACCATGGGGGGGCTTCTAAAATATCTCAATGTTACTATTTCTTAACCTTAGTGGTGTTTGCCCAGGTATTCTTACTATTAAACCATTTATTTTATGCTCTTCTATAACGGCATACTATATTTCAAATATAAAAATATAAAAAGTTCTACACTCCTTTGGAATGATCTAACTAGACAAGATTAGTCCCATTTTTACATTCTAGTGGTCAAAATGAGGGGTGAGAATTTCCTAGCCTTTGCAGACACAATGACAATTCCTCATCATTGCAAATAGGGTCTTGAGATGCTAGGACATCAATAATGAAATGGGTCACAAACATAGACAAAATAGACAAAAATAGTCTTGGGTGAGGAGAGTACTACCAATCAAGTTTGCATTCATCTTGGCTAGTACCTTTTAATCATTTTCTTTAAACAGAATATAAACCATTCAATTTCCTGACAGTAGGTTCTGTAACAGATATATGATATCATGATTTTAATTTGAAATTCTTTTTAGAAGTATTGTGATGAGATGTGAGAAGGGGGGAATCACTACTACTAGGAGAAGAACATGAAACTTGGAGACTATATGCTTGTTAATAATTATCCTTTCTATAATTCTCTAAGCTTGAAAGTTTTCAAAAGCCATATGGAAGGAAGTTGACATTTTTTTTTCTTTTGTGACTTTAAAAACAAATTTAACATTTATTTTTGAGAGACAGAGAAAGACAGAGCACAAGTGGGGGAGGGGCAGAGAGAGAATGAGACACAGAATCCAAAGAAGGCTCCAGGCTCTAAGCTGACAGCTCAGAAGCTTTGAGACCTTGACCCAGGTCAAAGTCAGATACTTAACGTCGCGACCGAGCCACCCAGGCACCCCAGGAGTTCAGAATTTGTAACATATAAAGATAGGCAAGGATCTTGAGGATGACATGCATATAGCATATAACAGTATTTCTGCCAACTAATTTAAAATCAACAATGGCACAGAGTAAAATGTATAGCACCCAGAATAGTCGATGGAATTTGTAACAGTGTTGTAGGATGACAAGTGGTAGCCACACTTGTGAACACAGTGTAACACATAATGCTGTTGAATCACTATGTTGTACTCATGAAACTAATGTAATATTGCATGTCAACTATCCTTCCATTTAAAAAAAAACACTAAATATTTCTCATAGGATATTAAGAAATATAACATACAAAATAAAATCAGATAAAGCATGAAAGTTTGAAAAATGAATTCACAAGTTATGAGAAATTACCGTTTCCAACATGAATTCTGGCCTAAAGGTTCAGTGAGTTTTGAAACATTCCACATGAAATTGAACTCTGGAGTTGGACTGTGAGGTAAAACAAAACAAAAACAAACAAACACACAAACAAAAAACCTTAAACCAAAGGCAACTCGCTTCACTGGTGATGATGATTTTTGGTGTCATAAAATTACAGAGCTTGTACAAACGATATGGTGCTTTTTGATAGCTGGAAATCATGACAGTAACTGCAAGGAAACGTAAGTGGAAGCTGGAAACTTTTCCTTACCAGTAACCTACTTAAATAAAACAGGGGCTCATCTAAATAGGAATTGTTTTCCTTAGAAGCTAAGCTACCTTAACTTTTAAACAAAGACAAACTCCCTAGCTCTTCTTTTCTTGAGAAGAGTTATCTTATCTCCTATGCCAGGTTCATATGAAAATGTTGCCAAAAATGACACAATCATGTTCAAGAGACCATCAGGAAGCAGGAGAGAGAAGAGCCCTTCCAGAATTTCCAGGATAGCAGTCAACCACTCACTAGTGAATACCCAAAGTGATTGTGCTCAATGGCATGGATTAAAGACCACGCTCTACTATGTTAGCTCTGTGAGGTTACACAAAACACCACCCAAACTCTCTCTCTGACTCTCCCCACTCTCCTTTTCTTTTCTTCCTTCCTTTATTAATTTAACAGAAAAGCTGTTCAAGTGACCCTTCCACCTCTTCTAAAATTTTTAGTTGGCAGCAGAATGTTTATCCTCAGGCCAAAACACGAAAGCTGCTCCCTAGAGAAATGGAAAAAAGCTGTCTTAGAAGAACTAGAACTGTTGGTGTGGATCTTGTCACGGAATAATGCCCTCTTTAATTATAGTGTGAGTGTCACTTATACGCAATTCTATTTTCAAATTCCCGCCTAGATACCATCAGGGAAATGCAGCCATCACACTCAAAAGACCCAGGGAAAAAACAGGTATGAACCAGCAACAACTCTAACAGCCATTTATACCAAGTACACTATTGTTTTTAATATGAGCCTGACTTCTGAAAAAAAATGAAACAAAACAGGAGGAAGATTAAAATAAACATTGTGCATGAATTTGGAGGTTACAAAGAAACAAAATATTAGTATTTTAAGAAAGTTGAGAAGAGAATAGATACATTTTATACAAATAAGAAGCTTACAGAGTTCTACTTTGGAAACAAGGAAATTACTGGTGGGAACTTGACCTCTCGCCATAAATAACCAGAACACTGGGTAAAATATGTGAAATAACAATTTTCAGTCTTTTGGACATTAAGGAACATGACTGTGCTCCCTACAAATAATATCAACAAAACCAAAACAAAATGAAAACAAACAAACAATGGAGACTTCCGACCACCTAACCTTTCTCCCTGAAGACAATATCTTGACCAAGGTATAGGCAAAGCAAGACAGGTGCTCTCACTGAGTTAGGGACACAGAGCTCAAAGTCCAGGATGGATAAGAATGGCTAGAATTTGAAGAGCAGGGTAGCAGAGCAAATGGAGATATATAGAGAAAAAACTACAGAGATCTGCACAAGTGTCACATTGAAACTTTACCTGAATTCTTGCCTGTGCATTAACAGGGAGTCTCTATAAAGCAAGGCCAAAAAGAATGGCCAGGAGCTGTAATCTGAACAAATGCCACACAGGTCTAGGAGATGTTTGGAAATCTGACCAAAATGGTATGGTCAGCATTAAGACTGATACATGTATGAAGCAGCCAGCATAATGCAACCCGTAGCACATGCCCAGGAAGAACACATCTGAGAATTTCCTGCCAAGATTCCCGAATTACAATCCCTACATATGTGTATGTGTGTGTGTGTGTGTGTGTGTGTGTATGTGTGAGAGAGACAGAGACAGAGAGAAACAGAGACAGAAATATGCTGCACTACGTACACATATAATGGGTGTATTCATATATACATAGTTACATAAGCAGCCCTGCTATACATTTAGAAATTATATTTAAGGAATTAACTTTTTAGGACTTGATTTAGTGACGCCAGCTTAATAAATGAAGAGTACAAAAAACTTAATAGATACCATCAGACACTCATACCTGGCGTTGCAGAGAAAAAATACTCCCATCTTACGGTGGCATATTTTATTTTTCTTCCAGTTGGTTTTGGGCTATTTAACGAGAGGTTTTAACAGACTTAGTGATCACAAACTCAGATAAATTCCACTGGAGCTTATTTTGTATCAGTGCTTTTACCTTTTTTCTGTTCCTATTTCATAGTTGGGCATTTTTCCCTGAGCCATTTTACCACCATTGATGGCGTCCAGGAGGCTCTTTATCTTACAGTCACATAAGATGAGAACTCAGGCAGAAGAGTGGGAAGCAGGAACACATAAGCCGTTATTTCACTCTTCCATTGTTCAGTTTAAAGTGAGCATTTTTGAGTAAATAACACGTTGCATTTTGCTTCCATTACTGCACATTTGAGAGTGACTGATGACTTCACAAGCTGGTTTGTGTTCAGCAGCCCACAGAGTGACACGCACTGTGTTTTTAGTGACTAGTCTATTGGGATAGAATTCATTTCACTGAAAATAGTTTGTGACCAGTTGTCCTGTAAGTTTTGTCCATGGCACGTCTTTTCTGACTTCTCCTCCCTAAACTGCTTTACACCTTGTTTGCCTAATTCACAGCCAGCCATCCTCTATTAGCTTCCTAAGTCTGCTCCAACAAAGAACCACTAACCAGCAAAGGTTAAAACAGCAGAAATTTAATATCTGACAGTTCTGGAGGCTCGAAGTCCAAAACCAAGGTGCCCATGGGGCCATGTTTTCTATGAAGGGTCTAGGGTCTGCTTTTTTTCTTAGATTCTGGATTTTCAGGCAATCCTTGACATTCATTGGCTTAGAGATTCATCACTCCAGTCTCTACCTCCAACATCACATTCTCATCTTCTGCTTTGTGTCTCTTTGTATCTATCTTCCTCTTCTAAGAGTAATGGTCATATTGGATTAAAGGCACACCATACTCCTGTATGACATCCTATTAACTAATTATATCTGCAACAACACTATTTCCAGATAGGCTTACGTGCTGAGGTCCTGGGAGTTAGAACTTTAACATCTTTTGGGGATATTCAATTCAGCTTACAAACCTAGAAGGAACATATCTGAGCATTTCCTACCAAGATTCTTGAATTTAAATTTCTACTTCTCTATATTTGTCTTGAAGTCATCAAAATAACCTTCAGTTTATATATCTGTTGACCAATAAAGACCATGCAAGTATATCCACCAGGGTTTGAAGAATTATCATTGACCCTTCTTCTTTGTACCTGTTCTACATTTGATATGATCCTCATCTTATTCTTGGCTCTGTGTTGTGTTTATACATACCAATTAAATCTAGGTCACAGCATTTTGTGGTTACGAGGTTAGAGAGATTATTGCATAGACTTTGCTTATTTCCCCCATATTTCCTACCTCATGATGCTTCCACTCCAAAGTCTCTCCACTCACATGTAGGAGGTCCTTAAGAGGACTCCAGCATGCTCAACATAATAAGTCACATGAGTATCCTATGGTCATCTCAATAAATGCAGAAAAAGCATTTGACAAAATTCAACATCCTTTCATGATAAAAACTCAACAAATTGGGTATTAAAAGGGCATAACATAATAAAGGCCATCTATGACAAGCCACAGCTAACATTATACTAACTGGGAAAAAAAAAAGACAGGTTTTTCTCTAACATCAAGAACATGGCAGGGATACTCTTACCACTTCTGTTTAACATAGTATGAGACATCCTACCTACAGCAATTAGGCAAGAAAAATAATAAAAGGCATCCAAATAGGAAAGGAAGAAGTGAAATGATTTCTGTTCACAGATGACATGATCCCATGCAGAATACCCTGGTGATTCCATACAAAAACGTTCGTACTAAATAAATTCAACAAATCTCAGAATACAAAATGAACATACGAAAATCAGTTGCATTTTTATGAACTAACAAGAAACAATACCTGGAAAGGCAATTAAGGAAACAATCCCACTTACATTAGCATCCAAACCAAAATAAACACAAAAACAAAAATACAAAAAACTAAGGACTAAACTTATACAAGAAATCAGAAGATTTGTATACAAAAAACTGTAAAACATCACTGAAAGAAATTAAAGATGCCAAAAATAAATGGGAAAATATTTGGTGTTCATGGATAGGAAGGCATAATATTGTTAAAATGCCTAATATATCCAAAGCAATCTACAGATTCAGTGTAATCCCTACAACATCCCAATGGCATTTTTTGAAGAAATAGACAGAACAATTTTTTTATTTATTTATTTTTTAATATATGAAATTTATTGTCAAATTGGTTTCCATACAACACCCAGTGCTCATCCCAAAAGGTGCCCTCCTCAATACCCATCACCCACCCTCCCCTCCCTCCCACCCCCCATCAACCCTCAGTTTAATTTTAAAATTCATATGGAACCACAAAGGACCCCAAATGGCCAAAACAATCTTGAGAAAAAAGAACAAAGTTGGAGGCCTAACACATCCTGACTTCGGAACACATTACAAAGCTACAGTAATTAAATCAGTATGGAACTGGCCTAAAGACAGAGTTATAGACCAGTGGAATAGAATAGAGAGCTCCAAAATAAATGCATATAAGGTCGACTGATCTTCCACAAGGATGTCAAGAATACACAATGAGAAAAAGATAGTCTCATCAATAAAGCATGTTAGGAAAATTAGATATCCACATGTAAAAGAATGGAATTGGACCCTTATCTTACACCATACATAAAAAATAAATTCAAAATACATTAAAGACTTATGCTTAAGACTCAGTGCTATAAACCTCCTCAAAGAAAACACAGAGAAAAGCTTCATAATATTAGTCTTTAATAATTTCTTGGTTACAACACCAAAAACACAGGTAACAAAAGTGAAAACAACCAAGTGGGACTGTATCAAACTAACATGCTCCCAGCAAGGAAAATGAATAGCAGAGTGGAAAGGCAGCCTATGGAACTGCAGAGAATATTTGAAAATCATGTCTGATAGAGAGTTAATTTATGATATATAGAAGACACTCCCACTACAACTCAATAGAAAAAAAAATATCCCAATTAAAAACTTGCCTAAAGACTTCAATAGACATTTCTCCAAAGAAGATATACAAATGGCCACAGAAGGCAAGATTTTTTAAATGAGCTCAAGACCACTGTTTAACAAGAAAATCCAAATCCAAACCACAATGATATATCATCTCACACCTATTATGATGGCCATGATCAACAAAACAAAAAATAACAAGTTTTGGTGAAGATGTAAAGAAATTGAAATGCTTGTACACTTTTGGTGGGAATGTAAAATGGCGTAGCTACTATGGAAACTAGTTTGGAAGTTCGTCAAAAAAATTAAAAACAGAACTACCATATGATCCGATAATTCCTCTGCTGGGTATTTATCCAAAAGATTTCAAAACAGTATTTTGAAGAGTTATTTACACTTCCATGTTTATTACATCATTATTCACAATAGTAAAGAGGTGGAAACGACCTAAATGTTCATAGATGAGAAGATAAAGAAAATGTGGTAAATACACAGAAAGGCATATCATTCAGCTTTAATATACAATGGAATATTACTTACCCATAAAAAAAGAATGAAATCTAGCTATATGTGACAACATGGATAGATGTAGAGGGTATTATGCTAAGTTAATTAAGTCAGAAAGATAAATACTGTACTATTTAACTCATATGTGGAATATAAAATGCCAACCAAATGAACAAAACAGAACTAGACACATAGGTACAGAGAACATGGTGGTTGCCAGAGGAGAGGAATGGCGAGGAAATGGTAAAAATAGGGGAATAGGATTAAAAGGTACAGAATTCCAGTTTTAAAATAAGTCACAGGGATGTAATATACAGCCTAGGGAATATAGTTAATATTGTAACACATTTGTATAATGATAGATGATAACTACCTATATTGTGGTGATCATTTCATAACGTATATAACTGTTGAAGCACTATGTTGTACACCTGAAACTAATACTGTATATCAACTACATTTCAAAGTTTTACAAAGGATATTCTGTTATATACTACAACATGGATGAATCTTGAAGGGACATTTATTATGGGAAATAAGTTAGTTACAGAAGGACTAATACTTCATGATGCCAGTTATATGAGACATCTAAATCAGTCAGTGTCCAAAACAGAAAGTGGAATGTTGGTTGCAAGTGGTTAGGGGGAGAAGAAAATGGGAAGTTGCTGTTGGGTGGGTATAGAGTTTTACTCATAGAGGATAAAAAATTCTAGAGATCTGCTTATGATAACATGCATATAGTTAATGCCATACTGTACATTTAAACATATATTAAGAGAATAGAAAGAGAATAGATTTCCTATTATGTGTTTTTTACAATGAAAACATATCCTACTTGGGTATCACCAGTACAACTCCATATATTACCCAGCATGCCCTGAAATATTATTCTGTTTGTAGTTCTTTTTACATGGGCATTTGTATCTGGTCTTTATTACTCTGGATTCTCAGCTCTACCTCAAGAATTCTAGCTCAAGTCAACAACTAGTAAAACCCCACTGAATAACTGGCTCAATGAGCCACCCAGAACCCCACACACTAGTTCCTGGCAGACTGACTTGAACCCTACCATGTTCATCATGTCACCTCAATGTCCTTGTATTTTAATCTATATTTGCCAAATTGCTAAATTGGACCCATTAACCACCAGTCAAGTGAGATATAATAAATCAGATATGGGGGCACCTGGGTGGCTCAGTCAGTTAAGATTCCAACTCTTGATTTTGGCTCAGGTCATTATCTCATGGTTTGTGGGATTGAGCCCTGCATGGGACTCTGCACTGACAGTGAGGAGCCTGCTTGGGATTCTCTCTCTTTCTCTGTCTCTGGCCCTCTCGGGCACACTCTTGCACTCTAAACAAACAAACAAACGAACAGACATTTAGAAAAAATAAATCAGATACGGATTTTTTTAAATGTTTATTTACTTTTGAGACAGAGAGAGACAGAGCGTGAACAGGGAAGGGCCAGAAAGGGAGACAGAATCTGAAGCAGGCTCCAGGCTCCGAGCTGTCCACACAGAGCCCGATGTGGGGCTTAAACTCATGAACCATGAGATCATGTCCTGAGCCAAGGTCGGATGCTTAACTGACTGAGCCACCCAGGTGCCCCATATGGATTTTTTTTTTAGCAAGTCACTATTTAGTGAAACCTGACATCTATTACTCAATTTCAAGAAATTCTCATTGGATTAGAAGAGGTGCCAGAGGATTAAGCAGTGTTAACAGGAAGACACAGTTGATTTCAAGTAATAAAATCTCATTCAAACTGCCTCAAGACAGAATTTTATTACAGATATCATGAAATTCAAGATGAAACGGAAGAAATGGGCGTTAGGGAAAAGCAAGTGGTAGAATGGTTCCGGAATCTTCAGCAGAACTTTCCACATCTGCACTTTATCATTTTGCCAAAAATCTGACTCAGCTCTGTGCTTCCAGGCTTACGTCTTTATCCATTTCTCTTGATGTTTTTACTTTAAAACCTAAGAGTGAAAATAGACTGGCTCAGCTTGAGTTTCGTGTGTAACTCTAGTCCAAATCATTTGTGACTTGAAAGATCACACCCTTTACAATTCTGGTTTCTTGGGCTGTAAGTGCAGAGCGACCCCTAAAAGAGTATTGTTACCGGCTGGATAGACTTGCTTAGTACATACTATAAGCCAATTCTGTGTCGTGGTTGTAAAGTCTCAATGTTGACAATCTGTATTATTTGCCGTTTCTTTATGCACTCAAGCATTGGCTTGAGCACCTCCTTCATGCACATTACTGAACTGGGTACTTTGAGGGATAAATTTATGAACAATTTATAATTTAGTGGAAAACACAAGCATTTATAAGGCAAAGCTAAACATGGTAGTTGTAAAATAAAGTGTTCTGGGAAGAAACACCCCCCCCCCCCAAAAAAAGGCAAAAGTCAGGGGGAAAGACTTCAGGGAAATAATAATATTTGAACTGATCTATGGAAGTAGATAAGGACTTCCTCAAGCATAGGAGACTGACAGAGAGGGCATTCTAAGCAGAAATAGTATGAGCATTGCTATAAAAGCATGAATACGCAAGGCAGGTGTTCTGTTACCATTGCATTTTGGGCAATTTCTTAATGTTTATTTATTTTTGAGAGAGAGAGAGACAGAGAGTGTGTGTGTGTGAGTTGGAGAGGGGCAAAGAGAGAGGGAGACACAGAATGTGAAGCAGGCTCCAGGCTCTGAGCTGTCAGCACAGAGCCTGATGAGGGGCTCAAACTCATGGACTGCAAGATCATGACCTGAGCCGAAGTTGGACGCTTAACGGACTGAGCCACCCAGGCATCCCTGAATTTGAATTTTTGAAGGATTCTTAGAACTGGAAGAAACTTCAGATATTTACATCAGCTTCTTAATTTTGTAGAAAAATAATCTGATGTCTGGAAAGGATGAGGTCTTACCAACTTGCCCACAAATAGTTAACAGTAGGTCTAGATTATAACCTGGTATCTAAGTTCTCTGTTCAGTTCCAGTCATCACAGAAATTAGCCCAAATGTCTAAACTGCAATGCAAGGCAACTGATTCCACCCTAAGCTCTGTTTGCAGTCTTTTCTCTGGCATTCTTCTTCACGTGCTCTGTGCTCTGGCCAAACTGAACCGCTCGCATAAGTCTATATGTGTGCAATGACTTCCTGCATTAAGACCTTTGTTTATATTACTCTCATCAGGAGTTCTGTGTCTTTTCCATGACTGCTTGCCTGTGGTATTGTCTATTCTTCAAAGCACAACCCTAGTGCTGCCTTCTCTAAGAATTCACCTCAAGTTCCCCCACCGAGTCAGAAGTAATTTCTCTCTTCTGAATTCCTTCAAGAATCTAACTCCCTTGACATGTATTCTATTACATATCACACTGAAGTTACAGAAATATATTCCATCATATAGTAAACTAAGAGGCTCTCAAGTGAAGCAACATAGTATATTTGCATTCTTTATAGCCCATAGCATCAGCCCCAAACTTGTCAAATGAGTAGATGATGAGGAATATTACTATAATACATAAATAAACACTTTGGCTGAGAGTGGAGGGGGAGACTCTTTGCTTTTTGTCATGTGAACATTTCTTCAGTTTGGACATAATTAACATGTAAATAACTCAATTTTCTCTAATCTGCTATTTTAATCAGAGTGGTAGTTTTTATATTGAACATAAATACCTCTTTTGGGATGCAACTCCTCATTTCAGAAAGACATTGCAAAAGTAGATTTATCATAAAAGGTTTACTATACCAGTCCTCATCCTTTTCAAATTTTTATCACCAAGCGATTTCTTTTCTTGACATGCCTACAGAAGAAGCCATAATATGTCTCCTAGGCAACCATCCATTTACATCGCTGAGATTATTAAAATAAACCTAAAGTTTATCCTATGTAGAAAGAGTGAGTTTAAATTACCCTGAGATCAATATAATCTCCTGGATAGTAGATAGGTCTTTATTTCTACAATGATTTTCCCTACCTGCTTATTCTGACTTGGAATTCTTGGAGCTGACGATCCATTTATTTCACAACTGGAAAGGAGGCTAAAAATGCTTCAGCTAGTCATCTCTCTGACATGATCAAAATAAATCCAGAATTTACCTGATATATAAAAAATAGGTTTAAATTATTATTTGATAAGTATAATATCACATAAAACAGATGGGTTACTATTCCTACGATGATCTTGCCTACCTGCTTATGCTTGCTTGAAATCTGAGTGAGGACAGAAGCAGAGACTTTAATTGTATAGTCAGAAATGAGGTAACTTCATCAGCATGTCTCATGGACTCAAACTCACTTTATGGTATAAGTGATTTGTGTTAGATACTTTCTTGCAGCAGACTTTGAGAGCAGAAGGGGCTTTAGGTGACTTAAAAGAAAAATAGTTTCTATGAGTAGGGGTAAAGAAGATATCTCTAGTAACTAAACAAACTTTCTTCAAGAACCCTGGAGACCAACAACGTAAGTAGCTTCTTCATGGTGTGCCTGGGTGGCTCAGCCGGTTAAGCATCCTGACTCTTGGTTTTGGCTCAGGTCATGATCTCACAACTCATGAGTTCAAGCCCCGCATGGGGCTCTGCACTGACAGCACAGAGCCTGCTTGGGATTCTCTGTCTCCCTCTCTCTTTGCACCTTTCCTACTTATGCTCTCTCTCTGTCTCTCTGTCTCCAAAATAAATTCTTCATTATAAGTAATTTTAGATTAATCTAGGGATTTGAATTATTCAGAGAATTGTTCCTCAGATACAAAGGGTCAGTCTGGATGTACATGGTTAAAATTAAACACTCAAAATTAATTCATGATTTCCCCCCTTAAAATCAACTCCTCTTCTATTCCTTTTTCTCAAGAAAATAGCACCATCATTAATTCAGTTGCACAATGTAGGAATCTAAATGGCATCCTTAACATTGAACTCTTCCTTGTCACCTACCAAATGCTATTATTATATAAATTATTATATATTATTATGTAAGTACCTATTAAAAGCATATACTTCCCTCCCTCCATTACCATTACTATCCTAGTTCAAGCTACCATCATGCATCAATAACTTTCCAACCCGAGCTACAACAATTTTAGAATCATACCAATCCATTCTTCATACTGTATTCACTTCGTCATTTATCCATCCATCCACTCAACAGGTATGTGGTGAGTACCTACCTAGGGCCAAATACTCTTCTAGACGCTAGGAAAACATCAGGGAATAAAACGAAGTACCTACTGCTCTCATGAAGCTAAACATTTTAGTAGCAGGAAATGGGCAATAAATACAGTTGTACACAGTTATAGAAACAAAGAATTATACAGACAAAGGACAGGGTGGTAAGGGCTATAGAAAAAGTAAATCAGGGGAAGGAAACAGAACAATATGGAAGAAAGTATTTTTGATAATCAGGAAAAGTTTCTCTAAAATGGTATTTGAGCAGAGACAAAATTGATGGAACAAGATTTATAGATACCTAGGGGAACAGCATTCCATGGAAAGGGAAGAGTAAATGCAAAAACTCTAAATACGTTTGTTATGTTGAGGAACAGAAAAAAAAGTAGTGTGCTGGGATATCTCAGCATGAGTGATTAGACAGAGTGGTAAGACATTAAGTCAGAAAGGTAATGTGTAAAACTTTATAGGCCTCATTATCAATCATAGGAATTTATTTTGGTGAGATGGGAATCCTTTACAGGAAGCTGAGCAGAAAAGTTACTTAACTTCTTTAAATTTTTGGAAGGTCACTCTGGTTGTTTCATGGCACAGACTCTGTAGGGGGAATTCAGGGTGAAAGAAAACAGACCATTTGTGGATCTATTAAAATAGTCCAGAAAAGAAGATGGTAGAGACTAGAGTGCTCATGGTGGAGAGGTCAAGAACAGATTTTTTATCTATCTTGAAGATGGAGCAGGCAGCATGTGCTATGTTAAGACATGCACTGTGTTAGGGTAATAGAGGGATCAGAAGTAACCACCAGATATTTGGACTTAGCAACCGAAGGAAGACACTATCGGTCAATGACACTGTATGAGACGGGGGGGAGGATCAGAGTTGTTGTTGTTGTTGTTGTTGTTGTTGTGTTGTTATTGTTCCTTGTTTTTGGAGGTGCTATGGGAGGAAATGAGGGAAAACAATCAAAGGTTCTGTTGTGGTATACGCTAGTTTTAAGTAGTAATTAGTCTGTCGCGAAAAATGTTCAAGGAACTGACTGGATGTAGAAGTTTGGAATTTAGAGGAAGATTTGGAACTAAAGATATATAGATGGTCAGTCTACAGATGATGAGATTGGAGAGGATGCCCTCAAGCATAAGTGTTTCTAAAGAAGATAACGATCTGAGGCCTAAAATGTAGGACACTATAATAGTGGGAGGTTAGGAGTATGAGGAAAAAATTAATGAAGAGAATTAAGGAGGAATAATTAACAAGGTAGGAGAAAATTAAGAAAGTGGTGATCTCTACTTACTTGAAGTGTGATCACAATCCCTTTTTGCCCAACACTGCCCACTGATTGATACAGGGTGACATTATGTTGAACATTATGTTGTACTTTAATTTCATATTCTCTCTTCTATATCTTTTGCATCACCAAGGCTAAACACCTACAAGCTATATGCCAAACTCCCTAGTCATCTAGGTTTTTGTTGGATTCTTCTAATGAGATGCACTGAATGACTAGAAGGTGATAGAAAAGGAAGAGCCATTTTATTCTGATTCTGGGGGCAATTAAAACAGCAGCTGCAGTATCAGTAAAGAAATTGTGTACAATAGCACAGAATGGTCTCCAGCTGTGTCTATGGAAGTTTCAAAAAGTTCAGTAGGGGAACATACTTCTGCATTCCTCCTCAGCAGCAACATCAAGCTTCCTAGCCACATCAGTTGTGCATATTTTTCTAAAAGTACCCCTTAATGGTTTTCTTATCAAGGACAGTTGCAATTTTTTGATCTTTGGGGAATAATATTCTTCTCCAATTTATTACTCCAGCCCATCCAATACCTTTCTGAACACTGACTAAGTTTACTCTCCTTCAGTTTGAAATATACAAAATGGTTTACCTCTTCCTGACAGCACTATGACCAATATAATACTTGGTACAATGAGATTTTCCTCAAAAGTGGAAATCTGGAATGAAATATCAAACTTGGCTATGCTTAAGCACAGTGGTTACCTCAGTGTGAGTGAAAACAGAATGTTGGTAGTCTATGGGTAGCAGTTTATGGTATGATTGGAGGGCTAGGCATTTGAAAATGACAAGATTAGAAAACTGGAGGTCTAGGGAATAAGAATGTATTAAGAATGGGCACTATGTGAGGGTATTAACATCCAATACAAATATTCTTCTGAGGTCTCATGCTGTAAAGATGGATATCAATAATCTGGGGGAAAAGAATGCAAATCAATTTTGTGGATATCTTCTCTCCATCACCTAAGACTTGTTCAGTGAGCTTGTATACAAACTATCCAGAGCATTAAGTATGAAGGTAATACATAAACTTGACTTTACCAAGGATAAGCTAGCCAACAAGATGGCAGTGATAATATTGATTAACCTATCCAAAATTCTTTAATAGTTTTCCATTGCTCTTAGGATAAAGATAACAGTAATTTTTAAAAAAAATTTTTACATATATTTATTTTTGAGAGACAGAGTGAGACAAATTGAGAGTGGGGAGGGGCAGAGACAGGGAGAGACACAGGATGGGAAGCAGACTCCAGGCTCTGAGCTGTCAGCACAGAGCCCTACACGGGGCTTGAACTCATGAACCATGAGATCATGACCTGAGCCAAAGTCGGAGGCTCAGCCGATTGAGCCACCCAGGTGCCCCAAGATAACAGTAATTAATATTGATTAAAATGTCCTACATAATGTAGCCCTATATCAATCAGAGTAATCTAGTTAACACTGAAGTACCAAGCATCCCATCAATCTCCTCTTAGGCTTAAAATAAAAAATGCTTTCTTTCTCCCTCATGATACAGGTTCACTGAGGGCTGGCTCAGGTTCCACATAATCTGATTTGAAGGACCTCGGCTGATGGATCAGCAACCATCTGGTTGCTTCAAAGGAAGAGTACAGTGAATCACTCCCAATTCATTAACCAAGGTACACCACGTGGTCAGACCTAATTTCACAAAGAAATATAATCACACCATGTGACCAACAGAACTGGAAATACTTAATGGATAGCACTAACAATTACTACAGTACACTGTTTTAATCATCAGATATTCAATTCATTCTCTTTCCTGCATCTGTATAAACCCACTTCCCAGAGAATATAACCCAAGAATCCCGTACAATCACTGCCTCCAGTTCAGACTCAAATACCTTGCACTCTTGTCCAGTATTCTCTCATTATGTTTGGACATGGGTCCTTTTAGTCGAAAGACCTATGAACTGAAAAGTTATTTGACCTACACACACCTAAAATGCAATGGCAAGACAGACAAAATAATCACAGTAAACAGTCCCATTTAGAAGGTAGAAGAATGCGAGTTATGTGGAAATCACTGGTTCGTAGCAATTCTGAAATCTGCTGCTGAGAAAATGCAAGGAATTTTATCCTGGTGATAGAAATATTCCTTGATTAAACACAAGGAGAAGCTATTAAGCACACAATTATTTATTGCCTTGGCCCTGACTATTGGAACTCTCTTTTTCCATTGTTTCACACTCAAAGGAATTGGATAAACTCATGTTAGCCATGGAATTGTTTTCCTAGCACATTTCCTTCCACAAAATTTAGGACCAACAGTAACGGGCTATTTGCTTTTGTTTTGTTGTTGTTGCTCTTGCTGTTCAGATTCATGATTTCTTTGGCAGTCACACTCTCAAAACCTTTTTATTTCTTTAATTCCAATAAATTCTGTAGTTCTTTCTCCACAAACCTATTATATTTTCTAAATATTCTGTAAGTCTTCTGTTTTCTCAGCTCTGCCTATTCCTCCTCCTCTCTCACTCCCTCTTTTACACACCATTTTAATTTAGTTGTAATTGTTTTGCAACTATCAGGATTTAGCTGGAAGAACAACATCCTTGGTTCCTTCGCTCTGAGCCATTTTTAATCCAAGTGGAAGAATTTGCTAGGGCTCACACTCTCAGTTAAACTTTTAGTCAGAGAAATTGCAATCTTTTTGGAAGTTTTAACGAGAGGTATAATGGCTTGATTTGATCTTTGCCACAATGCTGACTTCTAGCCTCATTTTCTTCTAAGAATTCCTCAATCTTTTCTGGTACGATTTTTATTTATAAAGCAGTTATCACACCACACTGAAGGAAAGCAGGGGAAATTATACATGGTGCGTTGAAGAACTGGGATGTATTTGAGTATTAATGACTACCAAGAGCTTCTACCTACCATTTCTTCCTACCCATGCCTATACACTGCTGTTGTTTTCTCTGCCCATTCTCTTGGTTCCACATGTCATCCTCTCTCCTGATATGGGACCTTCTCCCAGTCTAAAACAGCCTTCCTCTTATTCACCAAGTTAACTCTTCATTGTATTTAAGACCTCAGCTCATGATTACTTATTTGAAGAAAACCTTCCTTTATTGCATGAGTTAGTTTCATATCTCCATCATAGACTCTTAGTCCTGTGTAGTCTGTGTCCCTCTACCTAGGATGCCATCATCATATGAGCAAGGTCTTATTTTTTCATCATTGTAACCTCAGCACTGCCCTGTGCCAGAGACTTACTGCTTAAATAAGTGAATGGATGTAGCAGAAAAAGACCAACTCTTTCCTCTTCATTGCCTCTTATATTCAATTAAGAGTAGTCAAGCCCTATCAATATGAAATGTTCTTTCTCTCCATCTGTCTTTTCCTCTTTGCTACCACTGTCATCACCTGAGCTCTTATAGTCCACATCATTACAACAACCTCAACGTTCTGTGCCACATATAACACATTGTGCACCTACAGCCATCTTGTTCAAAGACCTCAAGGGTGACTAAAAATTAGCTACAGATATTTTATTTTTTTTTAATGTTTATTTCTGAGACAGAGAGAGAGAGAGAGAGAGAGAGAGAGCGAGCACGGGGCAGAGGCAGAAAGTGAGGCAGAATTCAAAGCAGGCAGGCTCCAGGCTCCAAGCTGTCAGAACAGAGCCTGAACCAGGTCTCGAACCTGTGAACTGTGAGATCATGACCTGAGCTGAAGTTGGATGCTTAACCAACTGAGCCACCCAGGTGCCCAAGATATTTTATTTCTTAAAATCACTCCGTTGTAAATTTTAAATTACCAGTATTTATAAATTCCCCAAATGCTGATGTCAGGAACACACAGAGCAGATTATCTTAAATCGATGAAGGTAGAATCCCAAACAAAATTGTCTGCAGAACCAGTCTTACTTGACATTCATAAAGCACCTGCATTTTCATTCCCCTGCTCAAAATGCAATTGTCTTTCCCATGCCACGTGAATGAAGGAAGGACTGCTCAATTCTTCCCTGGGTGGATTAGCCTAAACCAACCCAGAACAGACTTTTTCTTCGTGAAGGCTTCCATTACTTCTTAATTGCTTGATTCCACTGAGAGACTGCTGATTTTTCTCTCCAAATAAATAGCTCTCTTTAGTTAGCCTCTGTGGTATATATGAAAAGGCTTGAATGCCAAACATAAAGCAGACTGAAAGAGTCAGAAACTGAGAACATGCAGATCACCTCCCCAGAATTCCCTAATGCAGTGAAATGATTCCACTGCTTTGTTATGCTACCAGAATGCATTTCTAATGCCTCTTCTCTTCATTCATGAGTGTTTAAACATTTTAATGAATATGTTATTTACTGTAATAAAGTCAGAGTCTGCTGTTAAATTAATAGAACAGTATAACCAAGAATCCCATAACAGCAATTTATCCCTGCTCTGTATTACTGAATTCTAAACACAAGATTCCTTTACATTTGAATTCTCTGCTAGTCTATAGATATTGCATACTCTTTAGCTGCAAATGATAATCAAATTCAAGTGTGTGCATGTGTGTGTATACAAGTATGTTTGTATATATCATGCTTCAACATGGTTGTTAAAATCAGTGAGTCATGGAGAGAGATACACAGGTTAGATTCAAATCTTGGCTCCACTAGCTGGGTATATTTAGAAGAGTTAACATTCTTTCTAAGCCATAGTTTTCTCACTTGTAAAATGTCTCCCTCATTAGGTGGTTCAAATAAAATGAGATATTATGCACAAAGTATGATGCTGGACACATGTTAAGGCTATAAATATTAGCTATCAACATTATCAAATATAAGAGCTGATCACTGTTGCCACTAATCCATTCACAGCTTTTTGAAAATTAGCAAAAGACACCCTTTGTTGCAGAAGAAGCAATCCTGTTACAAAATGTAGAACTCTACGAACTCTCTATATTGCATGAACTGTAATTCAGCATGCAGGCATCCTCTTAATTGACAATGCTTGTACAGGGTAAAACTTGTCTAACCAAATGCTTTAGACCTGGAGTTGATCTTGTGTTCTTCCTCTCTACCCCAGATTGCATTTTTTTTTCTTTTTTCCTTCCTTCATTACTTTAAAAATTTTGGGATCAGCTGGGTTTCACCAGATCAATTGAAAATGATCTCTAGAAGAGAAAATTTTCTGCATCTTCTTTGAAGTAGGGGTCCCAAGGTAAGATTTTTGTCTTTTTTTATCTGATTCCAGAGCACCTAGCCTATAAGGTAAAGGTAAATTCAATAAATGTTTGTTGAATAAATGAAACTAAGAATTAATAAGAAAGACTGTGTGCCACTTTGACTTAAAATTTAAGATAGGCTTAAACTGACAAATCTTGTTAGCAAGAATTTCACTTTCAACATCTCTAATACTATGACAATATAAATATTTTAAATAGATCCATAGAATCATGCTATATCCTAAAAATCATCATAAGCACATGTAATTGGGGAGGAGGAACCGAATGATATGGAAAATTAAGTTCTTAATCAGACATAGACATCAAGCCAATAGTTGATCTTAACTTAAATAATTAATTAGCTCTATCTTAAAAGTTTCTGTGGAGCAGTCTTACTATTTCTTATCCAGGCTTGAATTCTTGACTATACAGCTAATGTAGGGTAAGAAAAGATTCTGAAATGTCCAGACAACTGACTTCCTTTCTGCTGCTATTTCACTGAATTAGCCAATTTTAAAAAATAATGTTTATTTATTTATTTTAAGAGAGAGAGAGAGAGAGCAAGGAAGAGGCAGAGAGGGAGAAAGAGAGAGAATCCCAAGCAGGCTCTGAGCCATCAGTGCAGAACCCCATGCAGGGCTCAATCTCATGACTATGAGATCATGACCTGAACTGAAATCAAGAGTTGGATATTTAACTGACTGAGACACCCAAGTGCCCCTGAATTAGCCAATTGTTTAAAAAAATCTGGTCGTCTGCTTACTCAGGTAACCCAGTGGATATAAAAACAAAATTTTTCCCCTCTACAAAGACATGGAAAGTGTATTTTTCTAAATCATCTCACATTCAAACAATGTGACAAGAGTCAAACACAAACACAGAATCGTAACACTGGCTCAGTGAATGAAACATAGCAATACTGAATCCAACAGGATCCTGAGCATAAAGCAATGGTCACAGTTACAGTCATGCTTACATAAAAGCTTGATACAGAGGCAGAGTTTGTATCATATAAGGATAACAAAATGTATTTCCATTAGTTCAGAGTCACAGCCTTAAAGAAAACCCAAGTATCTGAAGCAAAGACATCTTTTCAAATAATAATCTAATCACTGAAGACAGCCCTGACCGCTTTATTTAAAATCAAAGATAAATTCCACATTCTACCCCTGGTATTCCAGAATTTACGTGGCCCTGAATTTCATTTTATTAGTAGAATTTGTTGTTTTTTGATACATCATAAAAATTATTTAGTATGCCTATTGTTTGTTGTCTGTCTTCACCCCTCATACACAAACTAAGATATAAGCTTATTTCCAACACAAGCTAGAATATATGTTTTATCTCACTAATGTATGCCAAGGACCTAGGACCTTACCGGGCATATATTAAGAGTTTCAGTAAATATTTGTGAATCAAAATACAAAAAGAACATTTATATTATGGTAATTTTCATGCAATAAATAAAAGGATACAAGGAAAAAAATATTTGTGAATTAATTAATGTCACTCCTTTGGTGAAAATACCTTATTGGCTTCCATGTCATAAATTAAAATCTAAATGCCTGGCCAAGGCTGTGTATCCTTCCTCCTTCCCACTTCATCTTGTACCTCTCTCTTGCCTACATCACTACAAACCTGTGGACTCTTGCCATGTGACAAATATGCCAAACTCTTTCCTATATCAGGGCCTTCTCACATGTTGTTCCCTCTTCCTGGAACATTCTCCTACCTACCTCCTCTTCCTACCAGTTTCCTTGTCTTTTATTAGCTAAGTTCTTAATCTTTAAGTATCTTTTTAAAGGTAATTTTTCTAGAGGTGTCTTCCCTCATTACCCTAAGTAAGCATCTCCCTGCCCTCCACATACGCACACTTTTTTACTCCATCATGGTACTAAACAATTTACAACTGCATGTATGTTTACTTGTTTCCCTCCCCTGCTTCGGGCCCTCCATTAAACTCTGGGTCATAAGAATAAACACTTCCTATTTCCCTAGCTGTTGGTTTCCGAGGTTTAGCATATAACAGACAGTAGATAAATGGTAGACCAGTACATGAGTAGACAACTCAGTCCTCTTGGAACAAAGCTCTTGATTCCTTTCCCAGGGAATTTCTTTATCCTGAGTCTGCTTGGCCCCCTATTACCTGGATTCAGACTTCTAATTCTAATTCAAAGTCAAAATTAATTAAGTATTCTGATCATTCTTCATTAAGCTGACTGAGCATGGCCATACAATGCTACACCTGTAGCTATTCAGAGGTATGCAGATGTCTAGTGTCATGGCTAAGACTAATAAAATGTTTGAGCACTTTTTTCACTATATTCTTTGTGAATATGCATTTGAAAGAAAAGACTCATTGGAAATGATTTACACTAGCTAATTACTGATGTGTCCATACACATATATTTTACTATCATCTGAATCAATATGCAATTCAGATTGGCCCTAAATCCTCTCCACTTTTATTTCATATAAATTTATTACTCCTTACTCAGTGCTGTAAAGTTTAATTAAAGTCAGTGACTGCATCTTGATTACTCTAATTACTTGACACATAGCTTCTGAGCACTTACAATGCTAAGTACGGAGCAGGGATCAGTTCCTCCTATTTTATTAAACTTTTTTTCCTGACTACCATCTATAGAAAAGACATTTTACTCGTCACTGAAGAGAGAATGACCTACAGCCTCTAGCTTCAGTTACTATGTAATTGGACATGCCATAACTTTTCATTTAGTTGTTGTGTTTGTTATTGTTATTGTTAGCTGTTAGTTTCAGGGAATCTAGAAACTTACCATCAACAAATTATTTGTCACTAAATGTGCACAATAAAGCTGCAAATGTTTGGGGCACCTGGGTGGCTCGGTCGGTTGAGCATCCCACTTCGGCTCAGGTCAGGATCTCCCGGCTGGTCAGTTCGAGCCCCACGTCAGGCTCTGTGCTGACAGCTCAGAGCCTGGAGCCTGCTTCCGATTTTGTGTCTCCCTCTCTCTCTGCCCCTAACCCACTTGCATTCTGTCTCTGTCTCTCTCAAAAATAAATAAACATTAAAAAAAATTAAAACTGCAAATGTTTATTTAAAAATAACTATTCCACTAGCCCACCTTACTCCCATCCCTACACCTTGTTCTTATCACCTGCTGATCTGAACTTTCTTCCCAGGCCTTTTCTCCATACCTCTTAAAGGTATGTCTTAAATCTTTACCTTTCCTTAAGGGTGAACATAACTACTACAAACTCCTTACATAACAGCTTTTTGACTTTTACAAAACTTTCATCATTTCATTCATTTATATATTGCCTAACATTATTTTTCAGAAGTTTCATGGATTCATACATGTGATAAATTCTTGGTTGGACAGCTGTAACTGACTCTGTGATGGTCTACCCAATCTCTCCCTTCAGTGTCATGGATGTCATTCCTGGATGCATGGAGTATCAGCTGCTCACAACCCAAATGAGTGCCGCCCCAGGATTTGTGTTCAGGTGAAGAAAGCTATCATACCCCAGTTTTCATTCACCCAGCTTGGGGCAGCCTACATCCATGACTGCCCAATGTGAAAGCAAATCTACCAATTTCCCTTTTCTCATTGGAGGTCAACTTTGAAGGACTGTCTCAGTGCCAGACCTCCCCAGGTATTCACCTGAAGCAAGGGGCACCTGCATCTCAATGCAAATCCTCCTTCTGTCCACTCATGCAGTCCTTACTCTCTCACAGGTGTTACTGAAAGCACTCCATAGTAAACTTTCTCCATGCAAATTTCCATTTCAGGGTCTGTTTCCTCAGAAAAAATTACCTCAGCAGGTAATTTATAATAGTAATGATGCAAATTGTAATTATAGGGAGCATTTTTTTAGCATTCACTTATGAACCAACACCATGTTATTTATTCCTTACATCACCCTTGTGAAGTGTTAACTGTAATCCCTTTTCAGATGAAAACACTAAAGGTCAGAAAGTTTAAGTACCTTGCACAAGGACCTACAGCAAGAACATAACTAGTCACAAAATGTGAATCCTTAATTAATATACAATGTAATGATTACACGAGTTTAACTCTTCTTAAAACATTTCATCACCAACCTCTTGAGTAAAGCTTTACCTTCCCTTTCTGGAAGTGCTGTGTTAGGAAGCAAGGACTCTGCAACAAGAAACCTCCTTTAAGGAGATTCATATTTTAGGGGAATAGAAATGAGAAAAGTTTGAATCCAGGTAATAGTGCAGATAACACCTATTGATATGAGCTAAAAAATGCAGTAGCACTCCTCTGGTTCAGGTTAATCAGATTTTCTTTGGAGAAAACTCATAGAACTTGGAAGACTATTAGAGAACCATGATCAACAGCCAAAGTAAAACCAATTAACACAGCTTCCAGTAACATGATATTTCCCAGCCAGGTAAAGATTCCAGTTTACAAAGACAAAAGTCTTGTTGGCATTTCTAAAGAACTTGCATTTCTTTCCAGTGATTAGCATCTGTTTCCCAAAATGGGGATGGGAATGAAAGGAGGGAAAAGAGAAAACAAGAGGGACAAGAGCAAGGAAGGAGAATGAAAAAGGAAGGGCAGGGGTTCATTAGGAGTAGAGATACATAGCAAATTCTATTTCTACTACAGTTGTATTTACATGAATTATGAGGTCAATCATGACATTAATAACATTGATTAAGATCTGTAACAAATCCACTCTGTCACTGCTTATGGATCTTGTTTAAAGTTTTGTTTCTACTGGTCTAATGGAAGCAATTTATTGCCAGGATGACAAAAAAAAAAAAAAAAAAGAAAGAAAGAAAGAAAAAGAAAAGAAAGAAAAAAGAGAAGGAAAAGTCTTCTCTAGATGTTTTAATTCCTCCCTCACATTTAGTATTCTTAAAGAAATGTGTTGAAAGGATAAGAAAATCTAGCAACATATTTTCTGGAGTTCAGTTTTTAAATGTTGAGTCAGCAAGTTCTTTCCAACATATTTGAATTGCAATAGGGCTACAGCTGGAAAATAAAGAATAGGTAGAGGAGGGGTACCTGGGTGGCTCAGTCAGTTACGCATCTGACTCTTAATTTCAGCTCAGGTCATGATCTCTCAGTTCCTGAGACTGACCCTGTGTCAGGATTGTCTTGAGGGTTCTCTCTATTCCTCTCTTTCTCCTCTTTCCCCTTTTTTCTCTCCCTCTCTCTCCCTCATATGCCTTTTCTCTCTCTTTCAAAATATATAAATAAACTTAAAATAAAAGAATAGTCAGAGGGGACATCTCCCTTATATATTAATTCAGAGAACTACACATTTTGTAGACTTAAACTGCTTATTTGTGTGACTTACAAAAACTTGAAAATCTCTCTGCACCTTTGATTGTGAAAATACACTCAAAAGAAAAAGAAAGGGAATGATTTTTGAGGATCTTTGACTCTGGTTTTGGAGCTCAAAGAGAATAATTCTTTGTAATTATAGAAGGTGACAAGAGACTGAAGGAAAGTTGATTAGTCCCCATGCAAATGAAATTATAACATTTTAGAGCTGGAAATACTTTTATGAACCCTCTTGAAGAACACAGCCAAACTTCTGGCCATGTTGAAAGGTAAGCATAAAATATTTTATCCATTACAACTGGAAGCCCTTTATTCAGTCATTGTCAAATATCTAACGGAAAGAAGGTTCATGCTGAGATACAAAACATAAGTCAGGGGGCGCCTGGGTGGCGCAGTCGGTTAAGCGTCCGACTGCAGCCAGGTCACGATCTCGCGGTCCGTGAGTTCGAGCCCCGCGTCAGGCTCTGGGCTGATGGCTCGGAGCCTGGAGCCTGTTTCCGATTCTGTGTCTCCCTCTCTCTCTGGCCCTCCCCCGTTCATGCTCTGTCTCTCTCTGTCCCAAAGGTGAATAAACGTTGGAAAAAAAAAAAATTAAAAAAAAAAAAACATAAGTCAGGATATTAATAATGCAACAAACCCTGGCTTCCCAGTCAATAAACAAACTGATCACATCAGAAATTTACAAGAAGAGGGGCGCCTGGGTGGCGCAGTCGGTTAAGCATCCGACTTCAGCCAGGTCACGATCTCGCGGTCCGCGAGTTCGAGCCCCGCGTCAGGCTCTGGGCTGATGGCTCTGGGCTGATGGCTCTGGGCTGATGGCTCTGGGCTGATGGCTCGGAGCCTGGAGCCTGTTTCCGATTCTGTGTCTCCCTCTCTCTCTGCCCCTCCCCCGTTCATGCTCTGTCTCTCTCTGTCCCAAAAATAAATAAAAAACGTTGAAAAAAAAAATTAAAAAAAAAAAAAAAAAAAAAAAGAAATTTACAAGAAGAAATTTACCTCCTAATGGCCCCCTCCCTGTCTAATTACTGCTTGGTTATAGAGTCTGAAATTAGCATGGATATGGGTCATACCTCAAGGTGGAAATATTGTACCCGATCAAATATTCTTCATATAAATATCAAAGTAGATTTACCATGCTGGGCTGTCTTTTAGTTCTAGAAATTATATTAAAAAAATCTAACTTAGATTTTATGTAAGCCAGAAAGCATGGTTTATTTGATTAATTGATTATTTTGATTTCTTTGACCTGGGTCAAAGACACTTGTCTCAGTTCATGAATGAAACATTTACTGAACACTAGATGCAAAGCACTGTATTAAGTACTATGAAGAATGCAAAGATGAATAATATTTCATTCTGCAGTTAATAAGCTTACAGTACAGTTCAGTGATTTATGAAAACATATTCAGCTGAACTCTTAGGTTTTCATAAATGGGGGACCATCTTCTGAGTTGTCACACTAGGAATAGAGGGGGGGAGGGAAGAGGAGCCAGTTAAAGAAGCTCATGTTTTCTCAAAATTCTTTTCCTTTCATCCATATTTACATATTCCTTTTTTAAATGTTTTAAAGTTTCTGAGGAAGTTTTCTGTCTGATCAAAAGTTTCTTTGTTTTTGTTTTGCTTTAAAAAAAAGTTTAAAAACAGTGGACAAGTTGGAAAAAAGTTGGCTAAATTTCTACGGTTTACTCATTTATTCAACTTTCAATGAATATTTACTTCTATGGATTCTATAATCATTAAAAGAATATAAGAGAATATTGTGAACTTCATACCAATACATTTTACAACTTTCATGGAAATGTACAAATTCTTTGAAAAAGACATTACCAAAACTGACACAAGAAGAAGTAGAAAATCCAAACGTCCTTATAATTATTAAAGAATTTGAATTTGTAGTTAAAAATTTTCATGCAAAAAATCTCTAGGCCGAGATATCTTTAGCAGTGAATTTCACCCAATGTTTAAGGAGGAAATAACATCTATCTTATAAAAACTCTCAGAAACGAGAGGATAGCTTATCCCTAAATCTCTGATATCAAAACTTGGCAATTTCATAAATATATTATAAGAAAGTTACATTCCAATATACCTCATGAACATACACACAAAACCCTTAATGAAATGTAGCAAATGAATCTGGCAATTTGTACAAAGACATAACCATTTGGAAGCTTATTCCAGCAATACAAGATTTGTCTATAAGTTGAAAATCACTCAATGTCATTTCCATATTAATAGAGTAAGGCAGAAAAGCCATATGATCTTTTCAATAGCTATAGTAAAGTATTTGAAATAATTCAACATTTATTCATAAAAACAATTCTCAGCACATAGCAATAGAAGAAAATGTCCTTCACTGATCATGGACATCTATGAAAAACCTAATATTAATATTAGGTTGAAGGATTGAAAGCTTTTGCCCAAAGGCAAGTAATTCTACTCTTTTGACTATTCAACATTGTACTAGGTATTGGGAAAGCAGCAGTAAATAGCATTGAACAAGACCTATCGCTCAAAAAATTTAGATGCTTTGATATAACGAGTAATAAAATAGGACTTTCATTAGAAGTACTAGAACTTAACTAATCACTGTAGTTAAGGTGATGCCTGGATAGATTACTTCTTATCATTTGACATAAATGCAAATATGTCACCAACTAAAACAACATGTTGATTTCCTGGCCACATCATTACAAGTGGGAACTGAAAAATATTCAATAGTTATGATCTATGCCATGATCACAAGCCTTCTACATCACCAATTTGTCCTACATATGCAATTGAATTTCTGAAAAATCTTTTTCTGAACTTACTTCTCTTCGAAACAACATATTTCACATCTAAAACTAAAGTACATGTATATACCAACTCTAAAGGAAAAGTTCCATTCAAACTAAATTTTTAGAAAATATGCACACCACAACGAGGCTGTGTGAGGTGCAAAGCTCCAATTACCATATAGCACAATCAAGCCTGTACTTAGTTTGTTTATACCTCTCTCAGGCTGCACACGAAGCATTTTTGGAGTCTAATAGGCATAGAAGGCAGGATGAACTATGCACAACAAATTGGGTGTGAAACAATGTTCATTTAGATCATCCCCACTCCACAAAAGTGCTATTTGGGAAGTTTTTTGAAAACACCTAGGGGTTTGAAGGTTTTCTTAAATTGACACTGTGCAGTCTCTTGACTGACTTCTGTAAGAGTTGTTTGGTTGTGATTTGATCCTTTTACTTAGAATGCTTTCACATCCCGAGAGGATGGCATTATAGTCAAGGCTGCACAGGAAGATGATAAATTAGCCTTTTGCAAGCTGAGGTCATTCAAATCAGATTATTTCATTAAACTTGGATACAAATTACAATGGGAGATCAGCAGATGCGTTGAAGCAAAACCTATATTAGCTACGTTCCATTTATCCAGACACACTACAGAAAGAAATCTGGTTTGATAGATGATCAATAGTAATTCTCATCTAGTGTTAAATATTATTGTTTAAAAAGTAATAGCCTCCAGGAACAAATTCTGTAGTCTTTAGACTTGTTTTTCCTCCTCTGGCTTTCAGACCACAAATTACTTATTTCAATTGTTTGTTTTATTCTTGTTCTTGAATGTCAAAAGCTCTTTAAGGAAATGGTATAGCTATCCTTTTATGCACTAGTCCTTAGTAAAGGTCCTGCCTCATGGTATGTACTCAATACATTATTACAGAAGGAAGGAGGGATAGAAGAAAGGAAGATAGGATGGAAAAGGAGAAAATTGGAAAAATCAAGGTTTAACCAGCCTAATTTGATAATACAAATGTTTAGTTCAAGAAAGAATCTAATACAGGGGCGCCTAGGTGGCTCAGTCAGTTAAGCATGCGACTTTGGCTCAGGTCATGATCTCGCAGTTCGTGGGTTTGAGACCTGCGTCCTGCTCTGTGCTGACAGCTTAGAGCCTGGACCCTGTTTCTGATTCTGTGTCTCCCTCTCTCTCTGCCCCTTCCCCACTTGTGCTCTGTCTGTCTCTCTCTCTCTCTCAAAAATAAACATTAAAACTTAAAAAAAAAAGAAAGAATCTAATACAATTTTTCTAAACTTGCCTCCTCAGGGTAACCACTTTGGGGTGATAATTTAAAACAAGTGTCATATTTATGAGATCATTTCCATCACCATATAAGCATATTGTTATAGCTCTCATATTAAAGAGAAAACTCTCTTCCTCCCTCTCCTCTGTCTTAAAAGATTAAAGAAGTTACAAGACTTCCCAAGGCCACACAAAGATTAAGGTGGAGACTAAACACCAGAACTGGGTCTCTTTGCCCTGGAGTTCTTTTTTTAACTCTAAAAATAAAACAACACAACAGGACAGGACTACCTGATAAAATCACCTCTTCTACTCATCTTCACTCCTTCTTGCAAAGCCTATTCTCTTTCTTGACCAGATTATAAATGCCAAAGTACTCCATTTTTTAATTCTATTTGTGCATTCCTGGCTTCCATGTGATGAGATTTTCTGATTCAACTATTAGATTTCTCTAAAAACAGAGGCCAGCCTCTCACTCAGCCAGGATGTGTCCAGTATGCAGATTTGGGAGTAAGGGGCTTTGTTCTCTATGAGTAGAGAACTGGGCATCTGTTTCTGAGCTTGACACTGGAAACTCCTCTTGGCCAGGTACAAAGCTACGGCTCTCCCAAACCAAAACTGTGTGTCTTCCTTTTCTTTTAGAAACAACTCCCTCATTGACTTATCCACTTAAACACACTCCCATCTCCAGGCCTCAGTCCTCATTGTCTTGACACTGGCATGTATCCATAATGGTCACCCCAAACCTCCATAGGAACCTAAGCTGTGCTTATGCCTACATTCCCATTCCTTTCTACCACTCATCTCCTCTGATCCCTGAGAGACTGCACATTCAACTACCCCTCAATGATACACCTCTATCTTGAGCTTCACTGTGCAAAAGGGAGGAGGTATCTCAGGAGGAATAAATGTGTCCATATTGTCTCTGTATTCTTGAAAGCATCTAGCAAAGAGGTCATCACTTAACTCACAATTTATTACTCCATATATTCACCAAACACTAGCCAGTGTAGCCAGATACTACAACTGCCTTCTCATAATACCACCAACTACAGCCTCATTTCCTTTTTTTGTAATCAGCATCCTCAAATCAGTTGGCGAGACTCTCTCCCTTCTTGCTTACATTCTTTTTTAAGACCAATTTGTTCTGGCTTCCCCTACTACTTGACATTGCTTTTTCAAGGTCCCTAATGACTTTCATGTTAATTCCCAGTCTTTTTCCATTTTCCTTTATCTATCCAGTTCAAGTGATGCAGCTGATAACTCCATGTCTCTCAATATATTTTATTCATTTTGTTTCCTGGACAGGGCACCCTCTTCTTGGTTTCCTTCCTACCTCATTGATCATTCCTTCCAGGATTCCTCTGAAGTTCTACCTATCTGCCTGATTCCTTAAGGTTGAAATACTTCCTATGCCAGTCCTTGTCTCCATTCTTATTCCCTATTTCATGGATGTAATCCAGTCTTATGACATGAAATGCTGATTGCTGGCAGCCCCCAGACTTTTCTCCCTCCCTGAAGATGATGTCTGCACTGTAACCATACCAACTCAGGTATTACTATTTTAGGACATTCAACTGCCTAAGAACTTCAATGGCCCAAATCTGCATTTGTTCACCAAAGGAAGTTCTCTGGCCTCTGATCCTATTCTGCCGGCACATATAGCAGGCCAGAGTTGCCTAAGAATAAATGTTTCCTGAAAGCCAGTCTCAACAAATTACTCCCAGGAATTAATATAGGAATATCTGTCTCATTCTTCTGGTTGGGTATTTGATTTACAGAGGCTCCCATTGTTCTCTAGTGGCATTTAGTCCTAATTCCCCACCATCATTAATTTCCTTGATGACTTATACTTTATTGGCAATCTTTCCTTTTCAGTCTCACTTCCCCACTTCTTTTCCAATGCTTCCTGGATTCACTTCCGAAAATAAATCAAATACACTTGGGGTTTATTTCTGGGATAAAAACAAAGACACTCAACTACAATCTCATATGCCCAATTGGTGACCTTCTCTCCATTTTGATTTCTGATGGACATGTAAAATATAAAATGCCTAATGCTGAACTTTAACCTTCTCTCTCCTATTGCTGTAGCCTTCCTCCTCTCTGCTGATGCAAACTATCTGTGTAGTTGTGCCACCTCTAGTCCCCAAATCATTGTTGACTCATCTCCATTTCTCACAGTTCAAAGCTTCCTACCTCATCTTGTTCTACATTTTATATTGTTCTATATTACCTCTGTGTAACACATATGCAAATTATATTATAATTTTGTTATTTTCTGTTCCACCTTGCTAGAACATCAGCTCCATGAAAAAAACTGGAGCTTTGTCATATTTGTTGGACATGATCTTGTCTTCCATATGCTCTTAATCTGACTTGTATCCAATTGTTTTGAGAAGGCTCATATTTTAGGAAGTGTGTGTTTATGTAATTATTTCTACATAAATAGTTGTGAATTTAAATTGAAAGTAGATACAAAACAAATAATCTTTTGTGACTAGGATCTATAAGGATCACACAAATAATTTTATGGTAGTTAAGTCCAAACATATGGAAAGCCTATATATATAATACACAGAAGATACTCAAAATATATCTCTTCCCTTTATTAAGTTAGAATGATGAATAGTTGGGTACTCTTTGTAAAAAGTTTAAGGTCCAGTTTGAAATAGCCCATAATCAACAAAGTCATTTATTTAAATTTTCTTTTTTCTTTTTTTAATTTTTTTTTCAACGTTTATTTTATTTTTGGGACAGAGACAGAGCATGAACGGGCGAGGGGCAGAGAGAGAGGGAGACACAGAATCGGAAACAGGCTCCAGGCTCTGAGCCATCAGCCCAGAGCCCGACGCGGGGCTCAAACTCACGGACCGCGAGATTGTGACCTGGCTGAAGTCGGACGCTTAACCGACTGTGCCACCCAGGCGCCCCTAAATTTTCAAGAGAAAAATTCTCAACAATCACAATTAGTTCAAAGAAAGAGTAACAGATTTCACTTGTAATTTTTATTAAGATTAGCCAAAGAACATCTTTGGCATACATGACTAAAATTGTGTCTATTTTTTTATATGCTCATAGGTCCATTTCCCTATTTAATGGAAATATTTGAAATGCTAAATTGGTATCTAGTGTTTACTTTTCTTTGCTTGTTTTGCTTATTGGTGATGTTTTGTTTTTAGGGAAAAGTATTGCTTAACTTATAGTAGAAAAACAGATTTTACAATGAATTGGCATGTTGGCTTAGTAAGAAACTTAAAATATACAGATCAAGTAAAGTATTACCATTGTGTATCATAGAAGCAACAATGGTACAATTCAAATAAGATCCAATTATAAGATAAGCTGACAAATTAGGTACCTTCTTTGTGTTTTAAGTGACATCCAATAACCCATTTACCCTCATAGATCTCTCTAGTTGCCTTTTACTTCCCTTTACTTGCTACCCTCATCTGTACAAGATGGAATCATCTTTCCAACTTCACAATCTGATTCTTCTCTGCACACAACAGCTGCCTCCCCAGCCCCATGAGAGCTTATCTGGTGACTCAAGGATGCACTTTTCTGGAAACAAGTGCAAGTGGTATGATAAAAAGAATTTGTTTGTTTCATTTTGTTTTCCACCATACTGGGTCTCTAAACACAGAGATCATTGTGAACTTTGGAAGACAGTGGGAGGACACACACACACACACACACACACACACACACAACAAAAAAAAACTTCACTAGCTGAAAAGTCAACCTCTGTGAACCTTGCTTTCTGCAACCATAAAGGCAAAATTGTTCCATGTAGGGTGTCAGCAAGAATGTAATATGTGTTACATATGCCTGACCCAGAGAAGATATCCAATAAGTGGTAAATACAATTAATGCTCATTTCTACATCTCTATCTCTACTTGTTGTATAACTAACAGCATGTTCCTTTTTATTACTTACTAAGCCCTAGACAACAGTGCTGCTTGTTAGAAGCCTATTTCCTACTTCAGAAAAGCATTTATCTTTATTATACAACCATTGTGTTTTTGCTTACAATTTATTCTACAACTCATCACAGTTTCTGAATCTCCTTGAACTACCAAAGTCAATAAAGGTGTTAAGGTCAATCAGTAGCAGTTATATACTCCTGTGGTCACAGCATCTGGTTTTTTGTATTTAAACTACAATGCTAGCAAAAACTCTTTGTTGCCAGCGTTTTCTTCTTTTCTTTTCTTTTTTCTTTTCTTTTCTTTTTCCTTTTCTTTTCTTTTCTTTTCTTTCCTTCTTTTCTTTTCTTTTTTCTTTTCTTCTTTTCCTTTCCTTTTTTGTCAACCATCTCAAACACTATTTAGGAGTGTTAGTTTATAATAAATGACATTAAAATTTTACATAGTCTCCCAAAAAGTGAAGAATAATCACTTTGGATTCAAAAAAAATAATTAAGTCCTGTTTTAGATGAGGTTTACCTTTGCATTCTCCTTAACAAAGGCTTTTAGCGAGCAAAATAAAAGGGTAAAAGTGATCAGGAGATAGGTTATTTAACTCTAACGTTCTTGTCTTTCATAAGTATTTCATATGTTAGCTACAAATGTTTCATTTGATTAAAGCAGGATATCTAGAAGACACATACTTGATATTTTGTTAGTCTATTTTGAGTTATTGTATACTACTAGAATACTACAAGATTGTTTTCTTAGTTTCATACCAATCAGTTTTATTTTCACAAATTTATTGCCTGCTTGGTGCAAATTAATGAGATATTTAGTCAGATGCAATGACTGAATTAAGAGAATTTTTTTCTATAGGCCTCCAGGAAAACGCTGGCTCTTACGCAAATTACCAAATGTTATTTTCACAGTTCTATTTAACTGCACTTTAGTTTGTATAGCACTTATTAACAGCCTGAAGACTTGCTTCCCTGTCAGGTGAAAACTAAATTCCCTTCATCCATCATTAAAGATTGTTTATCAAGATGCTGCAGGTGAATTAGTGTGAGCCTTATCATCCAATGTAGCCCAGCTGGATACCTTAGCCGGAATGAGTTCTTGAAATTAAGAAGCTTAGTGATAAGAAATGTACATTATTTTTTCCCTTAGATATAAAAAAATCCACCAAAAAAGAAAGGAAGAAAGAAAGAAAAAGTCCTGAGGAACAAACATGGAGGACGGAAATTCTTAAACTGCAGTTAGTGCCGTGATTAACAACCACAGGAACAGTAACTATCATACCTGACCCTAAATGAAACACCTCACTTTTTTCATGGCTTGGTGCATGCTAGGATGAAATACATTTCTTCAATTCTTTTGGAATGTTTAACATTTGGTAGTATCACTTTGAGTATTGACAGTGCTTCTGAAAATACCATCACGAAGAAATCTCTTTAGGTAGGTATTTCTTCTGTATTAATTATCAACTCATGTTCAAAGCAACTATAAAATACAAAGCTTAATTTCCCAGCAGTCTCAAGCTGGAACTTATTTTGTTTAAAAAGAGGGGAATAAATATCTATGACACTAATATGACTTCAAGAGGGTTAACAGACTTGTGAGGAGATCAACTTCCCACCTATGTGTGCACCAGGAGTTATGCCCAACTTGGTCAAAACTAGAATGCAAGATTCAGAATAGGAGAGAAAGAATTTCAGGACAGAGAAAGTTGTCTGTGAAGCATTTCTTTTTGAGCACAGAACAAGGAGTTCATAATCATAATATTTTTCACCTTAATTCATTGGAGAAAAAAAGCAAAACACATCTGTGTTTGCTTTGTTATTCTCTTTACCTGAAATATTAATTACATTTGATGTTCTGATTTTATTGTTCTGATACTAACCTACATTTGCTACCTGCAGTGACTCACAGGTTACTCATGCATGGTGATACTAATCAATTCTCTCATTCCTATTTTCAGAAGAAGCATTCTCAGAACACAAGAAGATGTGGAATTCTGGCATGTTGTATTACAATTATACTCTATACTGAATTTAAGAAGGAAGATCCAAATTAATATTTTTATACACTTCCTTTAGGATGTTCCTAAAAATATATCTAGTAGTTACTACTTCATACAGTATCATGTTTAATTCAGAAGTTCTTGGCAAATGAGGGGAAATAGGTAGCTAGATGCTCCAGTTCTCAGTGTCCAATAAAATAACTTATATATATTCTTCTGGCACTGAAATATAAACTTATTCTTTATATCAGACTTTGAGTACCACGGTGAATGATTTATTAAGTCCAAACATTTGTATTAAAGAGTGTAAGTGCTGTTTTCTTTTCCTACTTCATTTGTGCACTTTATTTATTTCCAGCTTTATGATGTATCAGTGACAAATAAAAGTAGTATATATTTAAAGGTGTATAGCATGAAAATTATAGGTGTATGTTGTCAGGTGATTACCATAATCAAGCTAATTAACATATCTATCACCTCTCATAGTTACCTTTTCTGTGTGTGGTAAGAACATGTACCGTCTCCCTTACCAAATTTCAAGCATGCAATACAGTATTAACTATTGTCACCATGCTAAACATTACATCTCCCGGAACTTACTCAGCTTATAACTGAAACTTTGCAAATCTGACCAACATCTCTCCATTTTCCATATTCCTCAGCCCCTGGCAACGGCCATTCCACTCTTTGGTTCTATGAGTTCTGCTTTTTTAGTTCCCACGTATGAGATCATACAGTATTTGTTCTTCTGTGTCTGACTTATTTCACTTAGCACAAGGTCCTCTAAATTCATCTATGTATAATTTCTGTTCTGGTCATTAAAGTACAAATTACATTGTTCTCATGGAAGTAGGAATCTAAGGGGGCAGGCAAACACCATGTTACAACAAGAAAAGCATGAGAAAGATATGCACAGGGCATCATGCAGGCAGAAGACAGGGGAGTAAGAAGCTTCACGAAGTGGTGTCTGAAAGAAATCAAAAAGATGTAGTTAAGGATAGTACGAATTGGTTGCAGGTGTCAGAGCAAGGACAGGGGACAAGCTGGGACATGGACATTGAGGCCAAGGGAAGGGACTACACAAGTCAGGACTATAAAGAAAGCACATTGTTTTAACCACTTGTATTTCCCCCTCTCTGAATATTTTTGCCCTCATGTCTTCCAATTGTCTTAATTTGTATTGAATCGTTGGCAGTCTTTTCCTGGAAAAGAGCATACTCCATATGAAACTTACAAAATTTCTTTCATACTGAAATTTTAATTTTGATACGAATTTATCAATCTTTTTATTTATGACTTTTTTCTTATTCAAAAGAAAATTCCTTTTCCCAAACAATAACCATAATGTCATCATGCTTTATATTTATTTTTATTTTTAGTCATTTAAAGAATTCATAACAAACCATGAGAAAAAATTTTGAAGGAGACTATCATGGATTGAATTGTGTCCCCCAAGAAAAGGTATGTTGAAATCCTAAATTTAAATATCTCTGAATATAAACTTATTTAGGAATAAAACCTTTACCCATATAATTACTTAAGAAGAGATCACACTGGATAGGGTAGGCCCTTAATCCAACAGAATTGGTGTTGTTATGAAAAGAATACTACGTAAAGAGATGAGCACATAGGAAGCATAGAAGCGATGCATCTATAAGCCAACGAGTGCCAAACATTGCCAGAAAATGACCAGAAATTATCAAGAGGCAAGAGAGGGTTCGCCCATCGGTCTCAGAGGAAGCATGGTCCTAGTGACACCTTGATTTTGTACTGCAAGCCTCCAAACACGGGAGACAAAAAGATTTCATTGTTTTAAGTCAGCCTTTTTTTTTTTTTTTTTTTTTTTTTTTTTTGGTATAGCAGCCCTGGGAAACAAAAATGTGTAGCAAATTGATAATAGTAGTAGCTGCAAGGGGCAGGGTGGGGAGACTAGAACTATGGGAGGGAATCAGAGGAGGTAGTTAGAGAGGTCATCCTGCACTGTGGCATGTGGTGGAGAGTGGGAATCCCATATAGCCCAGGATTGCTAAGCCATAAAGTATAAGTCATACGCTATTAAACATTGAGCCATAAAAGAAAAAAGAGTACACAGAATGGGCAGTAGTGTACATGGTGCATTAAAGAACGTAATAGGGAAGCCAATGTTTCTTGAAAGTGTCAGCCTCTGTATCACAACAGCAGGGAAGTGTTAAAACATAAGGGTGGGCTTCTTTTTTAAATTTATGGGTATCAGGGCATCTGGGTGGCTCGGCTGAGTGTTCAGCTTTGGCTCAGGTCATGATCTTGTGGTTCGTGAATTGGAGCCCCATGTCAGACTCTGTGCTGACAGCTCAGAGCCTGGAGTCTGCCTGC